>NC_064560.1:143223378-143859420 GCF_937001465.1 Orcinus orca | reverse complement strand
AAACCACTGGATATGACCATGTTATTATTGGAAGACTTTTCTCATTTTGCATTAATTCCAAAGCTATTTAAATCCTTCTTGGAACCATTCTTTCAATGTGAACTACTATCAGGTTTTGCCATTTAAAGTTAAATCCGTTTAGTAAAAAGAGATTTTAAATATACTCTGTTAAATCAACTATCTTTGTACACATCTCCTTTTCCTATGTTCATAGACTAATATTTTTACTTTCTGTTTCTCTGGTGGACAGTACCTTGAAAACAACATTAAACATTTGAAAACAAGTGTTCTGGTTATTTCTAAGACATCCTCTTCATCTAACCCCAGCTCTGCCACCTGCCCCCCGACTCACAGTGAAAAAGAATACTGTATAAGGGGATGCTTTTCTTCTGCCTTTTGCAACCCAGGTCATCCTAGACATGAATGATTTCTAACCATATGTTGGACACACATCTCTGGATCAGATTTTCCCATTACTGGCTCCACTGCATTTTTAACAGATTGCATATCATATCTGCACTCTGTCATATCCCCTAGTTCACACTTCAGCACAGTGCTCTGCAAACTTAATGTGCAGTAAAATGCAGATTCAAATTCAGTAGTTTCAGGATGGGATTTGATATATACATTTCTAACAGGCTCCCCTGTGATACTAATGCTGTTGGTTGGAGAACCAACTCTGTGGTATTAAGGCAAGTGTATCACATTAAACCCTGAGGAAAGCTTAAAGAAATCTGTTTAACTTTCACACAAAGTCTTGTTTTGTTTTTTAACTAGAACAATTATTTTTTCCTCCCTGGAATACTTCCTGGAGCTAATGTTCCATGAAACACATTCTGAGAAATGTCGCACTGGATTAGTAGTTCTCAGCCTTTAGTGTGATTCAGAATCATCAGAAGAGCTTTGATAAAATAAAGATTTCCTTCCCTGCCTTAGAAGTTTCTGATTCAATAGAATTGATGTAGGACCTGAATAGTCACACGAATAAGATCCTCTCTGATGCTAACACTTCTGATCTGGAGACCACACCTTGAGAATCACTGCTTTAGTTTCCTTAGGTTCTGCACCTGTGGCAAGTCAGATTACCAGAAATCTTCAACCCTATTTCAATTTCTTTAACGCTCCATAGAAATTTCCTTAGGGCTGTGATTTAACATTATGCCTTAGTTTCTTTGAAGGTTATATGAAAATATCTATATGGATAATATGGAATATCATTTTATAAATATCTTGTTGAAAGACTACCCAGTACATAGGTCAGTGTTCTTTAAATAAGAAGAAATATGAGATATTCTTGTTAGTATTTTCATCTAGAAAAAAATTCTCATGACAGGACAGAAAATTTTATTTATGAGAGTACTTTCATACGCATACACACACACACACACACACACACACACACATACTCACACACACACATTATTTCCTCCTCTCTCTTTTGGGACTTGATTCTTATTCTGTCATTTTATATATTGGTTGAATGTTTAATATATATATGTTTTATGCCATACTTCTCATATTCTTTGAAAAATCAACAAAATAAAATAATATACCACAACAAACTTACACGTTTATTTATCGCATTACACAACATTAGTATAACCCAAAATCAGAAGAAATGTTATTTCAATGCTATTTCAAAAGCTTATTTTCTCAGAAAATATACATTTAAAATATTACAGTTAGTGGAAAAGCTATAGAGGTCTGACTTGTAGAGATTTTGATTTTTAGCATAAAAATTATATTATGTCATTGGAAGGGAAACATAGCATAAATAATTAAAATTTACTTATACATTCAAGAAATTCCAAGTTCTATCCATACATTTTTTTAAATTAAATTAAATTAATTAATTAATTTATTTTTGGCTGTGCTGGGTCCTCGTTTCTGTGCGAGGGCTTTCTCTAGTTGTGGCGAGCAGGGGCCACTCTTCATCGCGGCACGCGGGCCTCTCACTGTCGCGGCCTCTCTTGTTGTGGAGCACAGGCTCCAGACGCGCAGGCTCAGTAGTTGTGGCTCACGGGCCTACTTGCTCCGCGGCATCTGGGATCTTCCCAGACCAGGGCTCGAACCCGTGTCCCCTGCATTGGCAGGCAGATACTCAACCACTGTGCCACCAGGGAAGCCCTATCCATACATTTTTGGTTGCAGAATAAGTTAACTACACTGAGTACATTTCTTACCCCATGATCTTAATCTTGAGGAGAACTAGGATCAAAAAGAGTACAACTACATTATCAGTTTGTCTAGCTAACAGGGTCTGAAGATTACATTACTCACAGCCCCTTGTATTGGTAGGAATTCAATAGATACTAATGTGATAATATGAAGATGAACACAAATTCTTTGCTACTCCTCTACAAAAGTAGTTTTATACTTTCTATTTGTAAAAGATACCATTGCCAGTGAATATATTTTTTCTTCTTTATGAAACTGAATACATAGAAATTATGAGAAATAAAAAATTTGTCACCTCACATTCTTCAGTTTAGTTACTGTTTAGATGTTTAAGAAGCTGAGTGTATCACTCTTCAATATTTTACCCTTAGTCAGTGGCTGGATATTAGTCAACTGAGTGGCATTACTTCTATAAAATAAACATTTTGATTTAGGGTGTTCTCCTACTTTGCAAGGAAGTAAAGTGTTTTTTCAAAAAATAGATAACATTACTGCTTAATAATAAAAATTATATGTAGTAGTTTAACAGTTTTTGTTCTTTTATGTTAAGGGGGGATTTATCAGTTAAACTGCTTGATCAGTCTTAAAAGTGGCAAAGCATTTTTAGCAGTGTTTTTTTTACTGCCTTCTAAATATGTTTTAAGATTTACCACATGGAAACTTGTCTAGCTGGCACCTGTCAATCATTCAGAAGCTTTACAATAGGCATCAGGGTACAGCATGAAAAAATAATGTGTTGCAAGCCTTAGTCTTTAGGTGCGTGGCATAGCAGATGAAAACCTTTCATAAAACAATGAGAGCTGGTTATTCAGTGAAAGCAATTGTGGTAACTTTCAGACAGGAAAGCCGTTCATCTGAAAGTTGAAAGCAGCTTTTACAGTTCCTCTTGCATTACTGGTTTCTATCTCAGGGTAGTTGTTCAAAAATAGTATGATAGGCAAAGAGCAGAAAATAATCAGTATCAAAGACAGAAGCAAAGAGAAAAATAGACAAGAATCCTGGGAGACATTGACAAGCAGACTTCAGTGTTAGCCGGGCTGACCTCAATTAGGCATTTATCTCACTTGTGTAGAATTTTATTGTATATTACTTGTGTAATTAGGAAATGAAAGCTAGCTACCTATCCTGAAAACTCTGCTTAGTGGTCTAGAATATTCAAGGTATGCTTTCCCTAGGTTTTTATTCTCCAGACTCTTTTTAGAGTTTTTAATTTCTACATCCTCTCACTCATGTAAAGAAATCATTCCTGGGCTTCCTTGGTGGCGCAGTGGTTGGGAGTCCGCCTGCAGATGCGGGAGACGCGGGTTCGTGCTCCGGTCCGGGAGGATCCCACGTGCCGCGGAGCGGCTGGGCCCGTGAGCCATGGCCGCTGGGCCTGCGCGTCCGGAGCCTGTGCTCTGCAACGGGAGAGGCCACAGCGGTGAGAGGCCTGCGTACAGCAAAAAAAAAAAAAAAAAGTCATTCCCCCTAAATTTATGCAAGCTAAACTTGGGCTATTCCTATTACAAAGGAAGAGGACAATGACAAGAAATGCAAGTGTGTTTCTAGAAATGTAGTTCCCTAAGTATCTGTGATAATTTATCATGCAACTTCAAACTTATTGTGTGATCTACAAGTAGAAAATACCAATGTTGTACTTTTTAAGAAATTAAAACATTGTTATCTTGCCTTTGAAAGAAAATGTATTCTTATTTTTTCTTTTGTGTCTTTAAAAATTTTTTTGGCATATAAGTAGACTTTATATTTTGAGAGCAGTTTTAGGTTCACAGCAAAATTTTGTGGAAGGTAGAATGATTTCCCATAAAGCCCTGCCCCTGGTACAATGGATAAATCTACATTGACACATCATTATCACAGGAAGTCTATAGTTCACATTGGGGTCACTCTTGGTGTTGTACATTCTCTGGGTTTTGACAAAAAATGTATAATGATATATATCCACCATTACAGTATCATACAGAATAGTTTCACTGTCCTAAAAATCCTCTGTGCTCCACCTATTTAATCCTTCCTTCCCTCAAGCCCTTGCAACCTCTGAACTTTTTACTATCACCATAGTTTTGCATTTGCTAGAATGTCATATAATTGGATTCATAATATGTACCCTTTTTAGATTGGCTTCTTTCATTTAGTAATATGGCTTTAAATGTCCTCCATGCTTTTCCATGGTTTGATAGCTCATTTCTTTTCAGCACTGAGTAATATTTCATTATGTGGCTATACCATTGTTTATT
Organism: Orcinus orca; assembly: GCF_937001465.1. Lineage (NCBI taxonomy): Eukaryota > Metazoa > Chordata > Mammalia > Artiodactyla > Delphinidae > Orcinus > Orcinus orca. The sequence continues at coordinate 143,855,008 of NC_064560.1, read as the reverse complement.
TATCTATTAACCTACTGAACAAATTGGTTGCTTCAAAGCTTTGGCAATTATAAGTAAAGAGGCTATAGACATCCATGTGAAGGTTTTTGTGTGGACATAAGTTTTCAATTAATTTGAGTAAATGTCAAGGAGATTGATTGCTGGATTGCACAGTAAGAGTGTGTTTAGTTTTGTAAGAGACTGCCAAACTGTCTTCCAAAGTGCCTGTACCATTTTGCATTCCACTAGTAATGAATGAGAGTTCTTTTTGCTCCACATCCTTATCAACATTTGGTGTTGTCAGCGTTTTCATCTTTGGCCATCTTAATAGGAGTGTAATGGTATCTCCTTGCTGTTTTAATTTGCAATTTCCCAATGACATATGATGTTGAACAACTTTTTATGTGCTTACTTGTCATCTGTATATCTTCTTGATATACATTGGTCAGGCCTTTTGCCCATTTTTAAATTGGGTTGTTTGTTTTTTTATAGATGAGTTTTAAGGGTTTTTTGTACATTTGGGGTAATAATCCTTTATCAGATGTATTTTTATAATACTTCCTCCTAGTCTGTGGCTTGTCTTCTGATCTTCTAGACACTATACTTTGCAGAGCAGAAGTTTTTAATTTTAATGGAGTCCAGTTTATTATTACTTTCATGGACTATCCCTTTGGTGTTTTATCTAAAAAGTCATTGTCATACCCAAGGTCATGTAGGTTTTCTTCTAAGTTATCTTCTAGGAGTTTTATAATATTCCATCTTACATTTAGTTTTATGATCCATTTTTAGTAAACTTCTGTGAAGGGTGTAAAGTCTGAGTAAGATCCATTTTTTGCATGTGGATGCCCCGTTGTTCCAGAACCATTTGTTGAAAAACATTTTTTCTTTATTGTATTAACTTTGCTCCTTTGTCAAAGATCAGTTGACTATATTCATGGGGGTCTATTTCTGGTCACTCTTTTCTGTTCCACTGATCTACTTGTCTATTTTTTTTCTCACAAATGCTACAGTGCCTTGATTATTGTATCTTTAGAGTGAGTCTTGAAATGAAGTAGTGTCAGTCCTCCAACTTTGTTCTTCTCCTTAAATACTGTGTTGGCTATTCTGGGGTTTTTGCCTCTCCATATAAAACTTTAGAATCAGTTTGTCAATATCCACAAAACAACTTTCTGGGATTTTGACTGAGATTGTATTGAATCTGTAGATCAGCTTGGGAAAAACTGACATCTTGTTGAGTCTTTTTATCCATGAACATGGACTATTTTTCCATTTATTTAGTTTTTTTATTTTTTTATCAGGGTTTTATAATTTTCTTCATATCAATATTGTACATACTTTATTAGATTTATACCTAAATATTTTGTTTTTCTGGTTGCTAACGTAAATGGCATTGGGTTTCTAATTTCAAATTGCACTCGGTCATTTCTGGTGTAGAGGAAAGTGATTGACATTGGTAAATTAACTTTGTATTCTGAAACCTTGCTATAATCACTTACTAGTTCCAGGAATTTTTTTGTCAATTTGTTTGGATTTTTAGACAATCATGTCATCTTCAAACAAAGATAGTTTTATTTCTTCCTCTACCATTTGCATATCTTTTATTTCTTTTTATTGTCTTATTGCATTAGGTAAGATTTCCAGTACAATGTTGAAATGAAGTGGTGAGAGGGGATGTATTTTATTTTAGTGGAATATCCCCCATAAATTTTGAAACATTACCCAAGTAAAAAAAAGAACTTTCATGCACTTTTGTTCCAAACACAGCAAAAAATGTGGTTCACTTGACAAGTTCTATATCAATTATTGAATCATGCTGCTCAGGAAGACACCAGACCTTTGGGAAAGCAGAAATAGAAAACACAGCTGAGACATTTGGTAAGAATTACTGAGAAGATGGTAATTACATTAGTAGAGAGAAGATTTCAAAAACATGAATTTTGAAAAAAAATCAAGAGGTTTAACTATTATAAATAATATACAAAAGATGAATACAAATAAAAATATGCAGGAAACTACTAGAAATATGAGCATGAAATTTAGGAGAGACATCAGAAAGGAAATGAGGATATATGATTTATTCACCTGGAGGACATGGGTGAAGTTATGAGAAAAGATGAGCCCACTATATAAAGAGGAGAAAAGAAAGAGAAGGAGAGAGAAAGTGAAGAATGAGATAATGAAGAAGGGAGATAGAATATGTTGGTTCAGAGGTATTTTTCAGAGGAAGCGACTCACTCAAGAGAAATATACAAGGTTTTAGAGAAATGATATGCAGGAGAATGTGGTGTCATTAAGATGGCAGAGACACATGGGTTAGGTGAAAAAGGGTACAGAGACTGGGTGATATGAGAATGACAACTGGAGGAGAAACCTTGACTTCACTCTTGATTAGTAGAGCCTATCTCTATAAGCACATCTCATGAGTTTAGGTGGGTTAACCATTCATCAAGTACAATGCATACATAATTTGGATGAGTATATGTACTTCAAATACAATAGAATGTGTTGGTGTTGTATACTTATCAAATCAGAAAATAACAAAGTACCAGACTTAATGGAATTCAATATGCTAGAATTGAATTCTAGGCATCCAGAATTCTAGGAAACTGATTATAAGCTTAATTAATGGAACTTGATTTAGGTTTTACATGATAAATATTGTTTGGTTATATAGGAAGGACAAAGAGAGACTTTCCAAAGAACTGGGGGAAATGGTTTCGGGGAAAAAGCTGAGCAAAGACACATATACTAATGAAATGATCAAGGATGTGTAAGAAACAATAAAGAGGTAAACTTGGTTGATATGGAGTATCTATGCTGAGAAGTTTTGAGAAATAAGTTTGGGTAAAATATGTACTCAGAGAATGTAAAAGTCTTTACAAATATAACTAAAGATTTTGGATTTGTGGATAGAAGAACTAGCTCTTATTGAGCACTCCTTGATATGGAAATATGTGATTTGAAAGATGATTTTTTGAGAGCTTTTCAGCAGAGACTGGTGATGGTGTTGGTGAGGCAGGGATAGGAAGTCAGGTTCAAGTGTGAAGCAGAGATTGGAAGCAGAGAGATTAACCAAACTCCTAGGGAATTGGTTCTGAAAGGTGGCAGCAATGGGAATGGAAGGTAAATGATAAATATTTGAGAACAAAATGATTTCTAGGAAACTCTAGGCACCCCACCTTTGGACACTAACAAAGGTAGAGCCCCAGATCTGCTCTCATGCTCTCTCACTCTCTTTACCTGAGAACTCGCTGTGTGACCCATGAGCATACCATATACCAGCAGTCCCCAAGGTTTTTGTCACCAGGGACCGGTTTTGTGGAAGACAATTTTTCCACGGACTGTGGGTGGGGATGCTTTCGGCACGATTCAAGTGCATTACATTTATTGTGTGCTTTAGTTCTATTAGTATTACATTGTAATATATAATGAATTAATTATACAACTCACCATAATGCAGAATCAGTGGGAGCGCTGAGCTTGTTTTCCTGCAACTAGATGGTCCCATCTGGGGGCGTGGTTGGGAAGTAATGCTCAAACTCTTTAGAAAGCTGAGATAGGTGATCATGCACCAGCTGGGAGAAAGAAGGCCCTGGCTCAGTCTCTTTCAAAATCTCTGCTAATGTTTGAAACATGTCAAAAATCCCAATGTTCACTTGTCACCCCCATAATTCCAGTTTGGCTTTGAATGCAGCCACTTTATCTGCCGACTCGAACACAGTTGTCATTCTCCCTTGAAGTGACAGATTGAGTTTTGTTGATAAGGTTGAATATGTCACACAAGTAAGCAAGTTTTGCAACCCATTCTGTGTCACTGAAATGTGCTGCCAGTGGTGACTGTTTTTCTAAAAGGAATCTCTGGAGCGGCCCCCATAACTCAAAAACTCTGGCCAGTGATCTACGTTGAGAAAGCCATCTCACTTCTGTGTATAAGAGAAGACGTGTGTCCATCTCCTCAGAGAGCTGCATGAACAGACATGAGGACATGAGTTAATGACATGTACTTTAATGTGGTTGATAATTTTAATCATATCCTGAAAAACATTGTTAAGTTCGGGTGACATTTTTCGGCTAGCCAGCATTTCTCTATGGATGACACAGTGCGTAGACTCACATTCAGCAGTGACCTCTTTGACCTGAGTAGTGAAATCAGAAAGACGTCCAGTCATGGCAGCCGCTCCGTCTGTGCATATACCGAAACAAAATGACCAATTCAGTTTTCCTGATATGTATTCATTCTCAAAGACTTGAATAGGCCTGCAGCTGTGGTGTTGGTTGGCAAAAAAAGTGCACCTAACATATCCTTATGCACATCCTCCTGAAAAATATATCGCACAAAAACAAGCGCTGTTGCCTTATTGTCAACATCGGTAGACTTGTCAACTTGTATTGTGTACCACGGTGACTTATTAATCCTCTCTAACAATTGTCTCAATATCCTCTGCTATTTCGTCAATGCATCTAGTCATGGTGCTAGCCAAAAGAGGAACATGTGCCACCTTTTAAACTGCAGCCTCTCCTAGAAGTTCATGACAAATGTCCTTAGCAGCAGGCAGGATCAATTCTTCACCAATAGTAAAGGGCTTCTTAGCTTTAGCAATGTGGTTAGCCACTAAGAATGATGTTCTCAGTGCAGACACACTTGATGTGTCTTCAATAATTGCTTCAACACTTCAATAATTTCTTCTGTTCTACAAAGAAAGGCTTGTCTTTTAATGCAACATGCTTGGTCTCCATGTGGTGAAGCAGTTTTGAAGATTTCATGGCTTCGCTGGATAGCCACTTGCCACATATTATACAAAGCAGGCTTGAAGAATGTGAATCACGTGTTCCAATGAACCCTGTTGTAATTTAATAGGACTCAATATTTTCTTTTAATGCAGGTTTCTTTTTGTTGGCAGTCTTAGAGAGTCTTCTGCTGTCTCATCATTGGGTCTTTCCCCCTTTTCAAAGAAGCTCTCCAGCGACGTTTGTTTTTCACTCATTTTGGCTAGGGCTAGCTTACCAAAATGATGACTGAGACAGTGCGCAGTGTGGGAAAGAGGCGTGGATGATTTACATTATTTCATGTAAATGAAATAATGTGCCGGCCACACTCAGACTAAAGTAAGTGTCGGATTCTGACTTAAAGCCTGCCACCAGATGCAGCTGTACAATTGCAGTACATCAACTCACTTGCCACTATAAAGCCTGCCACCAGATGCAGCTTAAATGTCACTTACCACTCACTGACTGGGTTTTGATATGAGTCTGCAAGCAATTGATTTACTATGGTCTCTGTGCAGTCAAACCTCTCTGCTAATGATAATCTGTATTTGCAGCCGCTCCCCTGTGCTAGCATCACTGCCTCAGCTCCACCTCAGATCATCAGGCATTAGATTCTCATATGGAGCGCACAACCTAGATCCCTTGCATGCGCAGTTCACAGTAGGGTTCACGCTCCTATGAGAATCTAGTACAGCTGCTTATCTGACAGGAGCTGGAGCTCAGGCAGTAATGCCAGCGATGGGGAGCTGCTGGAAATACAGATGAAGCTTCGCTCACTTCCCCGCCACTCACCTCCTGCTGTGTGGCCTGATTACTAACAGGGGACCCCTGCCTATACCCTCCAGGACTTGTGATATCACAAGAGTGATACATCTTGTCAAAATTTCCTTTTTGCTGAAGTACATCCTGCAGTCATCAGAACCATGAGGGTCAGTCCACCCACAACTTTGGCCCCAGTGGGGAAAATGTCCATGGGAGCTCCCTATGAGAAATATGGGCCAGGTGACTGCCTCAGGCATTCCTAGCCCAGAACATCACTATCAGTACAACACAACAAAGACAGCCACACAATTTGGTGTTCCTGCTCTATGAGAGGAACTGAGGTGCAGCACAACTTATCCACTTTCGCTACGCAGCAATTGCAGGACATAGCTCAACATTGCCAGTGAACACACCGTGGAAAGAATGAGCAACTCTACAGTAAGTTCTGTGTATTTGGGGCCCAATTAAAAACAAAACAAAACACTACAGCTCTTTTATTGACAAACATAATACATATGTTTTCTCCCATAAAGGATTACAGGGCAAAAGGCTAAGATTTTCAAGATTCCAAATGGATTTGTGGACTAAACATTCCTCTTATTTGAGTTGCTAAGCATGAGCTGGATTCCTCTTGTTATTTTTATTTTTTTTCTTTTTCTATAGCAAGATGTCTCGGTAGAAAAGGAGACATTCAGATACTCATACTTTTTTCAAACCAGTCTGGGGGAAATGTGAAGTGCAGTTTAATATAACTGGAAGCACACTGCCTTAGGAGCTAGAAAACATTTCTTCTAGATCTAGCTTTACAATAACATTTTTTCACTTAGGTTTCTTGGATTTCAGCAAAATGAGTGAACTGGATTAGATCAGTGATTTTCACACTATGCTCCCTAGAAGCTCAGAGGTCCGTGGGATTCCAGGAAAGGGGGGAGGGGGAAAAGGAGGGCTGCAGGACAATGGTACAAAAAGGAGAACTGTGAGGATTCTGAGCTTGCCACATCCACTCCTGACATAGCAACAATGATATGTTTTATGTATTGAGTTTCCTCATAACAGTATATTAAATATACATTTCATATTTAATTTTTATGAATATAAAAGTAATGCATTAATTCTGTGGGAAATACATTTAAAAATCAGTACTATATAAGGGAGAAAATAAAAATCACACAAAATCTTTTTTTTTTTTTTCTTTATTGGAGTATAATTGCTTTACAATGGTATGTTAGTTTCAGCTTCACAACAAAATGAATCAGTTATATATATACATATGTTCCCATATCTCTTCCCGCTTGCGTCACCCTCCCTCCCACCCTCCCTATCCCACCCATCCAGGCGGTCACAAAGCACCGAGCTGATCTCCCTGTGCTATGCGGCTGCTTCCCACTAGCTATCTACCTTACGTTTGGTAGTGTATACATGTCCATGCCTCTTTATCGCTTTGTCACCGTTTACCCTTCCCCCTCCCCATAGCCTCAAGTCCATTCTCTAGTAAGTCTGTGTCTTTATTCCTGTTTCACCCCTAGGTTTTTCATGACTTTTTTTTTTCTTAAATTCCATATATATGTGTTAGCATACGGTATTTGTCTCTCTCTTTCTGACTTACTTCACTCTGTATGACAGACTCTAGCTCTATCCACCTCATTACAAATAGCTCAATTTCGTCTCTTTTTATGGCTGAGTAATATTCCATTGTATATATGTGCCACATCTTCTTTATCCATTCATCCGATGATGGACACTTAGGTTGTTTCCATCTCTGGGCTATTGTAAATAGAGCTGCAATGAACATTTTGGTACATGACTCTTTTTCAATTATGGTTTTCTCAGGGTATATGCCCAGTAGTGGGATTGCTGGGTCATATGGTAGTTCTATTTGTAGCTTTTTAAGGAACATCCATACTGTTCTCCACAGTGGCTGTATCAATTTACATTCCCACCAACAGTGTAAGAGGGTTCCCTTTTCTCCACACCCTCTCCAGCATTTATTGTTTCTAGATTTTTTGATGATGGCCATTCTGACTGGTGTGAGATGATATCTCATTGTAGTTTTGATTTGCATTTCTCTAATGATTAGTGATGTTGAGCATTCTTTCATGTGTTTGTTGGCACTCTGTATATCTTCTTTGGAGAAATGTCTATTTAGGTCTTCTGCCCATTTTTGGATTGGGTTGTTTGTTCTTTTGTTATTAAGCTGCATGAGCTGCTTATAAATTTTGGAGATTAATCCTTTGTCAGTTGCTTCATTTGCAAATATTTTCTCCCATTCTGAGGGTTGTCTTTTGGTCTTGTTTATGGTTTCCTTTGCTGCGCAAAAGCTTTTAAGTTTCATTAGGTCCCATTTGTTTACTTTTGTTTGTATTTCCATTTCTCTAGGAGGTGGGTCAAAAAGGACCTTGCTGTGATTTATGTCATAGAGTGTTCTGCCTATGTTTTCCTCTAAGAGTTTGATAGTTTCTGGCCTTACATTTAGGTCTTTAATCCATTTTGAGCTTATTTTTGTGTATGGTGTTCGGGAGTGATCTAATCTCATACTTTTACATGTAGCTGTCCAGTTTTCCCAGCACCACTTATTGAATAGGCTGTCCTTTCTCCACTGTACATTTCTGCCTCCTTTGTCAAAGATAAGGTGACCATATGTGCGTGGGTTTATCTCTGGGCTTTCTATCCTGTTCCATTGATCTATATTTCTCTTTTTGTGCCAGTACCATACTGTCTTGATTACTGTAGCTTTGTAGTATAGTCTGAAGTCAGGAAGCCTGATTCCTCCAGCTCCATTTTTTGTTCTCAAGATTGCTTTGGCTATTCGGGGTCTTTTGTGTTTCCATACAAATTGTGAGATTTTTTGTTCTAGTTCTGTGAAAAATGCCAGTGGTAGTTTCATAGGGATTGCATTGAATCTGTAGATTGCTTTGGGTAGTAGAGTCATTTTCACAATGTTGATTCTTCCAATCCAAGAACATGGTATATCTCTCCATCTATTTGTATCATTTTTAATTTCTTTCATCAGTGTCTTATAATTTTCTGCATACAGGTCTTTTGTCTCCTTAGGTAGGTTTATTCCTAGGTATTTTATTCTTTTTGTTGCAATGGTAAATGGGAGTGTTTTCTTGATTTCACTTTCAGATTTTTCATCCTTAGTGTATAGGAATGCCAGAGATTTCTGTGCATTAATTTTGTATCCTGCTACTTTACCAAATTCATTGATTAGCTCTAGTAGTTTTCTGGTAGCATCTTTAGGATTCTGTATGTATAGTATCATGTCATCTGCAAACAGTGACAGCTTTACTTCTTCTTTTCCGATTTGGATTCCTTTTATTTCCTTTTCTTCTCTGATTGCTGTGGCTAAAACTTCCAAAACTATGTTGAATACGAGTGGTGAGAGTGGGCAACCTTGTCTTGTTCCTGATCTTAGTGGAAATGCTTTCAGTTTTTCACCATTGAGGACGATGTTGGCTGTGGGTTTGTCATATATGGCCTTTATTATGTTGAGGAAAGTTCCCTCTATGCCTACTTTCTGCAGGGTTTTTATCATAAATGGGTGTTGAATTTTGTCAAAAGCTTTCTCTGCATCTATTGAGATGATCATATGGTTTTTCTCCTTCAATTTGTTAATATGGTGTATCACGTTGATTGATTTGCGTATATTGAAGAATCCTTGCATTCCTGGAATAAACCCCACTTGATCATGGTGTATGATCCGTTTAATGTGCTGTTGGATTCTGTTTGCTAGTATTTTGTTGAGGATCTTTGCATCTATGTTCATCAGTGATATTGGCCTGTAGTTTTCTTTCTTTGTGACATCCTTGTCTGGTTTTGGTATCAGGGTGATGGTGGCCTCGTAGAATGAGTTGGGGAGTGTTCCTCCCTCTGCTATATTTTGGAAGAGTCTGAGAAGGATAGGTGATAGCTCTTCTCTAAATGTTTGATAGAATTCGCCTGTGAAGCCATCTGGTCCTGGGCTTTTGCTTGTTGGAAGATTTTTAATCACAGTTTCAATTTCAGTGCTTGTGATTGGTCTGTTCATATTTTCTATTTCTTCCTGATTCAGTCTTGGCAGGTTGTGCCTTTCTAAGAATTTGTCCATTTCTTCCAGGTTGTCCATTTTATTGGCATAGAGTTGCTTGTAGTAATCTCTCATGATCTTTTGTATTTCTGCAGTGTCAGTCGTTACTTCTTTTTCATTTCTAATTCTATTGATTTGAGTCTTCTCCCTTTTTTTCTTGATCAGTCTGGCTAATGGTTTATCAATTTTGTTTATCCTTTCAAAGAACCAGCTTTTAGTTTTATTGATCTTTGCTATCGTTTCCTTCATTTCTTTTTCATTTATTTCTGATCTGATTTTTATGATTTCTTTCCTCCTGCTAACTTTGGGGTTTTTTTGTTCTTCTTTCTCTAATTGCTTTAGTGCAAGGTTAGGTTGTTTATTCGAGATGTTTCCTGTTTTTTAAGGTAAGATTGTATTGCTATAAACTTCCCTCTTAGAACTGCTTTTGCTGCATCCCATAGATTTTGAGTCGTCGTGTCTCCATTGTCATTTGTTTCTAGGTATTTTTTGATTTCCCCTTTGATTTCTTCAGTGATCACTTCGTTATTAAGTAGTGTATTGTTTAGCCTCCATGTGTTTGTATTTTTTACAGATCTTCTCCTGTGATTGATATCGAGTCTCATAGCGTTGTGGTCAGAAAAGATACTTGATACAATTTCAATTTTCTTAAATTTACCAAGGCTTGATTTGTGACCCAAGATATGATCTATCCTGGAGAATGTTCCATGAGCACTTGAGAAAAATGTCTATTCTGTTGTTTTTGGATGGAGTGTCCTATAAATATCAATTAACTCCATCTCGTTTAATGTATCATTTAAAGCTTGTGTTTCCTTATTTATTTTCATTTTGGATGATCTGTCCATTGGTGAAAGTGGGGTGTTAAAGTCCCCTACTATGAATGTGTTACTGTCGATTTCCCCTTTTATGGTTGTCAGTATTTGCCTTATGTATTGAGGTGCACCTATGTTGGGTGCATAAATATTTACAATTGTTATATCTTCCTCTTGGACCGATCTCTTGATCATTATGTAGTGTCCTTCTTTGTCTCTTCTAATAGTCTTTGTTTTAAAGTCTATTTTGTCTGATAAGAGAATTGCTACTCCAGCTTTCTTTTGGTTTCCATTTGCATGAAATACCTTTTTCCATCCCCTTACTTTCAGTCTGTATGTGTCTCTAGGTCTGAAGTGGGTCTCTTGTAGACAGCAAATATATGGGTCTTGTTTTTGTATCCATTCAGCCAATCTGTGTCTTTTGGTGGGAGCATTTAGTCCATTTACATTTAAGGTAATTATCGATATGTGTGTTCCCATTCCCATTTTCTTAATTGTTTTGGGTTTGTTATTGTAGGTCTTTTCCTTCTTTTGTGTTTCTTGCCTAGAGAAGTTCCTTTAGCAGTTGTTGTAGAGCTGGTTTGGTGGTGCTGAACTCTCTCAGCTTTTGCTTGTCTGTAAAGGTTTTAATTTCTCCATCAAATCTGAATGAGATCCTTGCTGGGTAGAGTAATCTTGGTTGCAGGTTTTTCTCCTTCAACACTTTCAATATGTCCTGCCACTCCCTTCTGGCTTGCAGAGTTTCTGCTGAAAGATCAGCTGTTAACCTTATGGGGATTCCCTTGTGTGTTATTTGTTGTTTTTCCCTTGCTGCTTTTAATATGTTTTCTTTGTATTTAATTTTTGACAGTTTGATTAATATGTGTCTTGGCGTATTTCTCCTTGGATTTATCCTGTATGGGACTCTCTGTGCTTCCTGGACTTGACTAACTATTTCCTTTCCCATATTAGGGAAGTTTTCAACTATAATCTCTTCAAATATTTTCTCAGTCCCTTTCTTTTTCTCTTCTTCTTCTGGAACCCCTATAATTCGAATGTTGGTACGTTTAATGTTGTCCCAGAGGTCTCTGAGACTGTCCTCAGTTCTTTTCATTCTTTTTTCTTCATTCTGCTCTGCAGTAGTTATTTCCACTATTTTATCTTCCAGGTCACTTATCCGTTCTTCTGCCTCAGTTATTCTGCTATTGATCCCATCTAGAGTACTTTTAATTTCATTTATTGTGTTGTTCATCGTTGCTTGTTTCATCTTTAGTTCTTCTAGGTCCTTGTTAACTGATTCTTGCATTTTGTCCATTCTATTGTCCATTCTATCTCCAAGATTTCGGATCAACCTTACTATCATTATTCTGAATTCTTTTTCAGGTAGACTGCCTATTTCCACTTCATTTGTTAGGTCTGGTGGGTTTTTATCTTGCTCCTTCATCTGCGGTGTGTTTTTCTGTCTTTTCATTTTTCTTATCTTACTGTGTTTGGGGTCTCCTTTTTTGCAGGCTGAAGGTTCGTAGTTCCTGTTGTTTTTTGTGTCTGTCCCCAGTGGCTAAGGTTGGTTCAGTGGGTTGTGTAGGCTTCCTGGTGGAGGGTACTAGTGCCTGTGTTCTGGTGGATGAGGCTAGATCTTGTCTTTCTGGTGGGCAGGTCCACGTCTGGTGGTGTGTTTTGGGGTGTCTGTAGACTTATTATGATTTTGGGCCGCCTCTCTGCTAATGGGTGGGGTTGTGTTCCTGTCTTGCTAGTTGTTTGGCATAGGATGTCCAGCACTGTAGCTTGCTGGTCGTTGAGTGAAGCTGGGTGCTGGCGTTGAGATGGAGATCTCTCGGAGATTTTCGCTGTTTGATATTATGCGCAGCTGGGAGGCCTCTTGTGGATCAGTGTCCTGAAGTTGGCTCTCCCACCTCAGAGGCACAGCACTGACTCCTGGCTGCAGCACCAAGAGCCTTTCATCCACAGGGCTCCTTAATTTGGGATGATTCGTTGTCTATTCAGGTATTCCACAGATGCAGGGTATATCAAGTTGATTGTGGAGCTTTAATCCGCTGCTTCTGAGGCTGCTGGGAGAGATTTCCCTTTCTCTTCTTTGTTCTCACAGTTCCCAGGGGCTCAGCTTTGGATTTGGCCCCGCCTGTGCGTGTAGGTCGCCGGAGGGCGTCTGTTCTTTGCTCAGACAGGACGGGGTTAAAGGAGCCGCTGATTCGGAGGCTCTGGCTCACCCAGGCCGGGGGGGGGGGGGGGGGGGGGTAGGGAGGGTCACGGAGTGCGGGGCGGGCCTGCAGCGGCAGAGGCCGGCGTGACGTTGCAGCCTGAGGCGCGCCGTGCATTCTCCCGGGGGAGCCGTCCCTGGATCCTGGGACCCTGGCAGTGGCGGGCTGCACAGGCTCCCCGGAAGGGCGTGTGGCTAGTGACCTGCGTTCGCACACAGGCCTCCTGGCGGCGGCAGCAGCGGCCCTAGCGTCTCATGTCTGTCTCTGGGCTCCGCACTTTTAGCCGCGGCTCGCACCCGTCCCTGGAGCTCTCTCAAGCAGCGTTCTTTAATCCCCTCTCCTCGTGCACCAGGAAACAAAGAGGGACGTAAAAGTCTCTTGCCTCTTCGGCAGGTCCAGACTTCTCCCCGGACTCCCTCCCGGCCAGCCGCGGTGCACTAACGCCCCGCAGGCTGTGTTTACGCAGCCAACCTCAGTCCTCTCCCGGCGCTCCGACAGAAGCCGGAGCCTCAGCTCCCAGTCCCGCCCGCCCGGCGGGCGAGCAGACAAGCCTCTCGGCTGGCGAGTTCCGGTCGGCCCGATCCTCTGCGCTGGAATCTGTCCGCTTTGCCCTCCGCACCCCTGTTGCTGTGCTCTCCTCCGCGGCTCCCAAGCTCCCCCACTCCGCCTCCCGAAGTCTCCACCCGCGAAGGGGCTTCCTAGTGTGTGGACACTTTTCCTCCTTCACAGCTCTCTCCCGCTGGTGCAGGACCCGTCCCTATCCTTTTGTCTCTGTTTAGTTTTTTCTTTTGCCCTACCCAGGTACGTGGGGGGTTTCTTGCCTTTTGGGAGGTCTGAGGTCTTCTGCCAGCGTTCAGTAGATGCTCTGTAGGAGTTGTTCCACGCGTAGATGTATTTCTGGTGTATCTGTGGGGAGGAAGGTGATCTCCGCGTCTTACTCTTCCGCCATCTTCCCGGAAGTCCCACACAAAATCTTATAATACAAAAATAATCAGTTATTTTAGTGTATTTTAATTAATTTTTTCCTGTATATAACTTTATTTATGTCTACCTTTACAATATTAGAGTTGTAATTTACATAAGTTTGGATGTCTGCTTCTTTCCCTTAGCATTTTATGGAGTTGGCCACTGTATAATACTTCTTGGCATGGATATAGTGAAGTTTGTCCAAACCATTTCCATATAATTGGATCGTTAATTTGGTTCCAGTTCTGGCATATGTAATATCTAAATACAAATCACTATGCAAAAATATTTGTTCATGTGTCTGATTTTCTCACTATAAATTCCTGAAGTTTAGTTTAGTGGGTCAAAATGCTAAAATTATTTTAAGGACTTAGAACTTGGTCCATGTAGCTTACCTCCTGGAAATGTACCAATTTATATTATACTAGTGGTATATGAGCTCTATATTTCCTAAACTCTCTAAAAATTTAGTGCTATCCACAAAAGAAAATTTAGTAGGAATAAAGTGTATCTCATTGAAGTTTTATATGGGTTTTCTATTGCTGCTGTAGCAGATTACTACCAATTTAATAGCTTGTAATAACACATTTATTTTCCTACAGTTCTTGAGGTCAGAAGTCCTAAATGGGTCTTACAGTGCTAAAATCAAGATACTTACAGAGTTGCATTTCTTCTGGACACTCTAGGGAAGAATCTGTTCCTTGCCCTTTCCAGCTTCTAGTGCCTGGCCACATTCCTTGACTCACGGCTGTGTCCCTCTGACCTCTGATTGCATTGCACCATCTCCTCTGACTCTTCTGCCTCCACCTTCTGCTTTATAAGCATCCTTGTGATTATACTGGACCCACCTAGTTAATCCAGGTTGCTCTCCTTATTTTAAAATCCTTAACCATATCAAGTCCCTTTTGCCATATAAGACAACACATTCAAAGGTACTGCTGAGTAAGTGGTGAACATCTCCGAGGGATCCTTATTCTGTCCACCACAAGCTCCTACTGGCATCACATGTTTATTGATCATTTGAGTTTCTTCTACCGTGAAATATCAATTAGTTAATCATGTATTTAATAATTAGTTTTATCTAATTATTTAAGTCATTATCTAATGTGCATTAATAAGAGATATACCATAATATAAAACTTTTTAATGTTAAAAAAGTAAGATTAAAGAAAATAAGAGTAAGTAATTGGAGCTAGTATCAAAACAAGAAGCCCAGATAATCCCAGGTCCCACCATCCTAAGGAAATAATGCACTAATATTAGCATTTGTACCTAAATTCCACACATTGTTTAGCCCTCATCCTTATAAGTGCAGGAACTCATGCCTGAGAATTTCTCCTCAAGCATTTCTGAAATTTCCGTGTGTCTCAGTATCAGTCTGCAGCCATTCTTGGCTGTCTTCGCTGAGACTCTGCTGTCCTAGGTGCCACTGCCCCTCTGGGAAGAACAAGTCCTTCTTTAGCGTAAACCCTACTTTCCTCTAACTGCCAAACTCCTAAGGTGCCAAAACAATAACTCAGTCCTACTTGTGTCAGAGCACAAATGGGAAGGGAAATGCTCTCTCCTGCCATGTATTCACCTGTGTCCAGAGCAGCATTGCTTATACCGAGTCTCATAATATCTCTCATGAAAAGCAGTTTCTGTAGCTTTTGCTCACAACTCTGGAAGGACTCATGGGGTCAAGTCCACTGTGAAGGCTAGATCTGGGTGGTGGGACAGACACTGCCAAGCCCATCATTGTACTGCTGTTCTCTTCCCTGTTTGCATCTTTCTCTTTTACACATTCCAGGGAAGTTGACCACAATTTTGTTTTTTCTGTAGGTTTTTTAGCAGACAATGTAAAAAGAAAAACTCAATAAGTTAGGAGGTTCATAGTAACAAATATATTTGTTTCTTAGGAGAATCACAGCCACTCTCAGTATTAAGACCAGTGGAATATTTCTCCTGTTGGTTCATGTAAAGACAACACCACTATGCAATGTAGTTGATATGATCAAGAGTTTTATAGGTAAATCTCTTATAACCTCTCCCAATGCAGGCTGAACAGATCAAAACAAACACGGCATTTACAGGGATACATTATAAAACTATCTCAAGTCCATTTCCCAAAGAATGGTCTACAGAGTATTAGTACTATGTGAAATAATGATAAGGGATTTCCGTGTGTTTTAGGGATGCAATGGAAATGGATATGTTTGAATACTGTACACTATATACTACTCTTAAAGATTTATAAAGCATGTTTGCTTCTTACAAGCTCTGCGGAATACTATAGAAGAGAATTCTGTTTAACTTAGTTTAGCTCAGCATGTTCCTGGCATATTCATCACAGAAATTTTTTTGTGTTTTTACAAATAATTCTGGGAATATTTATGTTCACATGAACACAGTTGATGAATACCTGTCTGTGAAATTGGATGTCAGTAGTACCCTACAGAAAATCCTCATAAATATTGTTGCTCACAGTCAAGTTTTTGAAATTTCTTAAATAGAAGCAAGTTCAAGATTATATTTTGGTGAAGTCTTCAAATGTAGCTACTCAGCTGAAGTTAGGATTAATTTTCCTTATGACAAGAGAGCACCCAGCACAGACACCACCTAATTGGAAGGGGGGTTGTAGCCCTCACACTGGAAACATAATTTGTCTGAGTACAAAATTCTTAGGAGAACATATTTTTTCCTTACTTCTTTGTATTCACTGTTGTTTTATTTTTTAAGCATTTACTGATGCAGAAGAAAGCCAGAGTTTGTCCTGGTTTGTGCTCATTTATGAATAATCTATCTTTCTTCACTTTTTTCTCACTAAATGTTTACAGTTCTTTGTCTCAAAAAAATTGTTGTATGTACTGGCAAAATGTCAAATTAGTTTGTTCTATATACTTGTGTCACTTTCAGATCAAGAATATTTATTTTGTTTTGTCTTTAATGACTGTTTGTGTTCCTGTCCAGCATTTTTTCCTCAGTCCTGGTATGAGGCCTCCATTTTGTTGGAGGCAAATCTATCACTATCACCTTCTCACTTATCAATTTTACCCCTTTGCACTTTTCTGCTTAGTTCTAGGAAAAGGAAAACTTCTTAAGTTTATCTTATTCATTACTGCTCCATAGGCATCTCAACATTTACAATCTCCACAGCAACATTTAATTCTCAAAATGAAATATGGTTTTCTGTATGATCATTGTGTTCCATTTGACCCTTTTTTTCATTTTGGTGTGTGTTTTCCTATCACCTTTTAAACCTAGACCTGTTATGTCCTTTTGCTTGTTTCTTTTTTTTCCCGAGAAATTGAGAACTCTTACCTTCTGTGAAGGATGCAAAAGTTTTCTAATTTTTTCATCCTGATTATTTTTTCAAGTAATTTACATAACTACCATATTTCATCAAGTCTATAATGCCATCAATTAAAAGATGCATCATTGTTTTTTGTACAACTAAGAAAAAAATGACCATTAAATCATAAAATTTTTTAACACATTGTTATCTGAATCCCAATGTCAGATGTGTCAAAATATATCAAAATAATATGATTAGGATAAATAAAATATATTATTCCTCTGAAACTTCAGCATATTATTCCTGAGTTTTTCCCAAATTTTTTCTAAGACCCATGTATTATTTGTTTTTACTTGTTTTGAAAAATAAAATTTATGGGAACTCTGTTTGACAACAAGAGTATGCAGCCCTCCCTGGCCTCTATTCACTGTACACCTGGTGCCAGTGCCCAGTACTAGAGTGCTCACTTCCTACCTCTGGATTGTCACACTTAAAACTGTGCTTTCCAGCTAGGATGTATTTATTAAAATAGAAACCCAATGGTACATTTTCTTACCTCCTTTTATACATTGTTCAAATGTCACATTCTCAATATGTGCTTCCTTAAATACCCTCATAAAATTTCTCTATACTCCCAGAAGTCTTTAACCTTAGTTTCTGCTTATTTTCCCCCATAGCACTTCTTGCCATTTTTATATTGTCTGTTTCCCCTAAAAGAATGTAAGTTCCATGTGTTTTGTCTGCTGTGTTTACTACTGTATCTCCCACACATGGAATAATGTCTAGCATTTGTTCAATAAACAAGTTTTTGGGAAATAAATTAATAGTGGGTCCAATGATCATTGTTATCATTTTACAACTGAGAAAACTGGGTTCAGAATTAAAATGAGTAACAAAACTGGGATTTCAACAAAAGTCAGTCTGATTTCAAAGTCCATGATCTTAGCTGCTAGTCAACCTTGTCATTAATAATGGTTTAGACAACTTAGTCTTATTTTTGAATTTAGAATAACAAGAACATCTTGATATGTGGGTGGTTATTTTCTCAGTTATCTAAAACTTGAGATGTGGACCAATATTCCTGGTAGTTAAGGAAGTTCTACCAGCAGCAAATAACTCCACACTCCTATTCCTCAATGCTACCTAGCACTGTCTTTCAACTCATAAACTTTCCTCTTCATATCATCAGATGGGTTTGGAGAAATTAAATGTTTTTATTACCAGAAAAAAATGACTACTTAATTTTTACTTGGAAATTCTTGGTGCTTAACTGGCCTTCAGGAATTAAAAAAAAAATCAACTCCATAATGTATTCAGGCTCTGAGATAGACAGAAATAAAGATAATTTGGCACCTGGCTGTTATTTATACATAGGCACCAGGTACTCCTTTGATTCCTAAAACCATCTGTATACTTTGTACATAGTAATATGCAACTTGGTGTTTCAATACCTTTTTCATGGTAAAAGCAATCTTCTGTAGTTTTTTTTTTTTTTTTAATTTAAGACTACTACATACACTAACTGGAGAAGTGTTTTTGTTTGTTTTGTTTTTTGGTTGTTTGTTTTTTTAACTGTATAATAAGATATATTCTTGAGGAAAAAGGAAGGTGAAAATGAATGTAAGCAGAAAATGAGAAAATAAAAAATAAACTAGGAGCTAGTTTGGGATATTGATTCTTTGAAATTTGCCTTCTAAATTTGACTTTTGCTGTGGAAGTTTGCATCTGAGGGGCATCAAAATGCATACCTTTAATGGTCTGAATAACACCATTTATAAGATAATCTATCAGGGGAGTCAATATGGTGTTGGGTCTCAAATGTATGAAAGAATGCAGGTTATATTCAAAGTGCTTTTTAGGGATACTGAAGATAGACAGAAGTAAAGGGATACTCTTAGTTATGAAACCATTTAACAATGATGGATTAAAACTACTAAGTATAGAATTGTACACTCTGGAATACAATAAAAATAGAATTACAGAAAGATACATAATTCAATATACTGAAATATTTTACCAAAATATAAGATCATTTGTCACTTAGGTTATTGTTAATTGTCTAATCTTTACTCTACCGCTCCCATGAAAGGCAAATGAAAGCAGAAAATTTTCTCTGCTCATTATTGGATCCCCAGTTCCAGAGAAGTGTTGGCATTTGCTGTACTTGTTGAATGAACAAAGCAAAAAATTAAGAAAGTGGGCCTTGTGTGTGACTACTGTCTAGCATATTAGTTTAGAGGATTGGCCTGATGTTGAACTCTTTTGGAGTTTATATTTTCTTCACTTTCATAATTTTATGAGTCAGGAATTTGAAAAGGGCTCAGCTAGAAAATTACTCATCTCTATGTGACACTGACTGTGGTTCTTTGCTGATTTGGTGAGCTGCTGCTCTGGTCTTGAAAAACTAACTTGGCTTTATGCACATATCTGATGCCCTTGTAAGGATGACTGAGCTCCTCTCCCTTTCCATGTCACCTCAGGGCCCCTCCAGTCTCTCTGGAACTGATTGTCAGAATTCTTACATAGTCTGGCCCCACAAATTCATACTGGTGAGGTTTGGGGCAAGTTATTTAACCTTTCCAAACGCCAAATCTCATCTGTAAAGTAAAGTTAATAATTGTACCTACATTAGAATATTGTAAGTGGTAATTTGGATAAATGTTTGTCACAATGTCTTGAGCATAAATGATCATACCTATGAACTGTTATTGTTGAGTTGAACTTTTAAGCATTGGGAGATTTTGCTGGGGTAAAGGAGAGATAAAGGTATCCTAGTTAGAGTGAGTGTTATGAGCCAAATCACTGCAGTGGAAATAACATGGAAAAATACTGAGGGGGTTTATTTGAAGTATGCGTGGGGGAAGTATTAAGAAATCATTTATGAATAGGGTGGGCATGGAATATAATAGTAGGTCTTGAATTAGTAGAAAGAATGTAGCTTGACTGGTAATAACAATTGCACATTTTAGTAAAAATTAAAAGTATATTTGATCACTGCATAATCTGAATTCCTATACTTGCTAATGAAGATTTTTCTCTAAATATCAAGTGCAAAATTGACTTCTTGTAAACCATCTCAGTTTTCCCACATGTATAAATGTCTACCATGACCTAATTATTGACATTTTATTCATTGCTAAGTGTATAAATTCATACTTCATGGAATAATATTTTAAAATAATTACTAGGTCATTGACTTTGACATTAGTTTTCCAAAATTCCATTCTCTAAAGAGTTGCCTTTACTGGATACAGTGATTGGTTATTTTGCTTTAAGAAAGAAACATTTATCTAAATACTGGATTTCATGAGTCAGTGAGATGTTCTATATAAACCAAAGGAAGTTGCTAATACTGATGTTATAATTGGAATTTCATATTCCTGGAAGATGGTTGCAATTTAATCAAAGTGATTTTGGAGCTTTGGGAAAATGTGCTGATGTGTAGCTTAGCATGGAATTAACAGATCAATTTTACTCTGAAGTCTATAATTACTAATTCTCTTCAGTCACTGAAAACAAAACTTATTTTGTAATATTGTTCCATTCACTGGGTATAAAATTATAGTAGTTGCTTATCTCCTTTGGTAGCCCCAACTACTGTAGTTTGTTTCTCTGTAACTCATGTATTTACTAAAATCTTTACTGAACATCTACTACTTGAGCATTACCCGTACTATGCTCAAAGTTCTTTTTAATTTTTTAATTTTAGGCCATGCTGCGTGTCTTGCGGGATCCTAGTTCCCCGACCAGGGATCAAACCTACACCCTAGGCAGTGAAAGTACAGCTTTCTAACCACTGGACCACGAGGGAACTCCCATGAAATGATTTGTTCCAAAATTATAATGTTTCGAAAGTAACATACTCAGACACAAAAACATGTGCATAAACCCACACATAATATAGTAATCATTGATAATTTTTTCAATTCTGTAAAATACAGGATTTAGTGGGAACACTGTACTTTTGGATTTTTCCCATAATAAAAATGTATGTATTTGAATATGTAAGCATCCAAAGTATTTTTTTAAACATTTTCTTGGCAAATAAGCATGGATTAAAAGTAGTTACTTGTGTTATTCAGAAACAATGACTGAAATTAATGTCTATACAATTGTCAAATTAAAAAAGGGAATATTTTGAGCAATATAGAGTAGTTATATTTTATAGGAAATTTTGTATTATATTTTAGAAATTTTATTTATTGCTTATATTTTAAGTGATAATAAAACATAAAGCGACATTAAAATCACTGTCTTCATATATTTAAGAAATTCTTGGCTTCAAGTTCTCATTCCCCCAACCCCATCCTTTACTTTTTAAACTAAAATTGTTTATTTTTCTCTGCAATCAGAGTCAGTGGAGCATAAAGTGCCATAACCTTTGACAGAGATCATGATTAAAATCATAATAGATATTATTTGACATGCCAAGCTAAAACCAAAATTTAATTGAAATTTAGGTTATGATCAGCAGGTGCAGTCCTATGAATAAGATGGAAACCATGATCACGAAACTATACTGTTTAAAATATGGAGTTTCCTTACAAACCTAAAAATAGTTACTATATGTTCCAGCAATCCCACCCCTGGGCATATATCCAGAAAAGATTACAACTGTAGTTCAAAAAGATATATGCATCCCAATGTTCATAGCAGCACTATTTACAATAGCCAAGACATGGAAGGAACATAAATGTCCATCAATAGATGAATGGGGGCTTCCCTGGTGGCGCAGTAGTTGAGAGTCCGCCTGCTGATGCAGGAGACACGGGTTCATTCCCCGGTCCGGGAGGATCCCACATGCCGCGGAGCAGCTGCACCCGTGAGACATGGCCGCTGAGCCTGTGAGTCCGGAGCCTGTGCTCCGCAACGGGAGAGGCCACAACAGTGAGAGGCCCGCGTATGGCAAAAAAAAAAAAAAAGATGAATGGATAAAAAATATGTGGCATATATATGTGTGTGTGTACGTATATGTATATATATGTATACATATATATGTATATATATATATATGTGTATATATATATATATAATGGAATATTACTCAGCCATAAAAAGAGTGAAATAATGCCATTTTCAGCAACATGGATGGACCTAGAGATTATCATACTAAGCAAAGTAAGACAAAGACAAGTATCATATGATATCACTTGTATGTGGAATCTAAAAAAAAAAAAAAAGATACAAATGAACCTATTTGCAAAATAGAAACTGACTCACAGACTTCGAAAACAAACTTAGGATTACCAAAGGGGAAAAGAAGGGAGGGATAAATTAGAAATTTGGGATTAACTGATATGCACTATTATATATAAAATAGATTCAGAAAACAAGGGCCTACTGTATAGTACAGGGAACTATATTCAATATCTTGTTATAACATAAAATGGAAATGAATCTGAAAACAAATATATATATATAAATAACTGACTCTTTTTGCTGTACACCTGAAACATTATAAATCAACTACACAGTACTTCAATTTAATATTCTTGGATTAAAAAGAAATACTGTTTGGATGTCTTTGCCTATCTACAGGGTGGTTTCTTTGCACTAACTAAAAACAAACAAACAAACAACAAAACAACCCCAAAAACCCTATGAATGGGATAAATGTTACCTAAGACATAATGGTGCTTTGTCTAAATGAGTTTAAATCCAGGCTCTACAATTTTCTAGTTGGTGATCTGGGGAATGCTACTAAACTTCTCTTCACCTCAGTTCTGTAATGACACTTAACTCAAAGAGTCTTGTGAGTATTAAATAAAATCACCTGTGGAGGACTCTTAGCATAATATTTAGCACATAGTAAACATAGTATTGATAACTATTATCTGTTATTTGTAATTTAAATATTATTAGCATTATCATGTTCAGGCAATAACCAATCTAGAACAGTTTCATTAAGATAACATTTATAAATTTGGAATTATTCTTTTTACTTTTTATTTTGAAATAATTGTAGACTCATAGGAAGTTGCAAAATAATGAGACCGGGAAGTCTCATGCACACTTTCCTCATAGTATAATATCAACACCAGGAAATTAACACTGGTACTATTGGGGAGAAAGAAATTTTCCTCTACTCTTCTAGGTTCTTATGGCTGCCCTAAGAATTAAATTCACATGAGACAGATTAACAGGAGAAAGTCAGACAAAAGTTTAATAGCATGTACACATGGGAGAGACACAGGAAAACTGAGTAGCTCACCAAAATAGCTGAAACTCTCACTATACCATATTCAGCTAAAGACAAAAGAGGATGTTTGGGGATAATGGTTTGGGACTTCAAAGGGTAGGGAGGCAATTGATATAGAGATAGAAAAACAAATGTTGGGTAAATAAATGTTTGCTGGGCCATATAAAGACAATGGGACACAGAGTGGACTCTGATCTCTAACAGTTCCCCCAACGATATACAGCCCATATTCCTTGCAGATATCTGATGATAGCTCTATTCTGGGAACAGGTCCTCTATCTAAATTCTTTAGGCAGTTATGGGGAAGGTCAAAGTTTTCCCCTGAGTGTTTTGGGCTTGATTGTTTTCAGCTTGAATTAATCTGTATCCCAAAGATATATTTTGGGGTGGCAAGATTTGTTCCCCTATAATACAATCCACCACAGAGTTCATTCAGGTTTCATCAGTTATGCATATACTCTAGTTCCAAGATAGGTTGGAAATCAGATGCATCTGTGGAGCTTTCTATAGGCAGATTAGAATCTGAGGGTCCTAAAATAATAGAATCTTTCTAGCCCAATTTCTGAACTAACTGGGGAAAAAAAAAAGGTAGCTAACAAATCCTAAAATCTCACTGTTATTACTCTTAGAAACAAGATTGGAGAATGTTTTCTTTTCAATGTGTTCCTATTCTTTCCTTTCCTGGAATATTGGACTAATCTGTTCCTTATTTAGATGTTGTTACAAGAGAGTAGTTAGTTTTTGAAAACGGAGCAATTTACCTATAAGCTGCAATTCTAAGTTTACTTATAAGTTTTCTATATGTGTTATAGTTCAATAATTTTTTTTTAAAAGGTATAGAGAAAAGACTTTGTGTGCTGATACATGTAGGAGGAAGCTGTAAAGAATGAGGATAGCTACAAGGAGATTAGGGAGGGGTTTGCAGCACAGAGTATGGTGTTTAGAGCCTAATGTCATACTAGCTATGCGTGTTCACTAACATCAATTCATAAAGCTTCCTTTGCTGTGGGATGACCCTTAAGTTTTACTTTTGCGACTCTCATTGAATTGATAACTAACTGGTTTCAGAGGTCTTAGATAATAGAGACGTTTTCACTGAAAATAGCACAAACACAAAATTTTGACCCATTTTTCCCCTTTTCCCTTCAGCAGGGTTTTTAAAGATGCTTGATCCCGCTGAGAGTATGATATAGTCTTCAGGCTTTGAGTTATAAGTTAGCTATCTCTGCAGCATTTAAGCCTACTGACCTCAAAAGTTAGGAAAGCAATCTGAAAATTTACAAAATTGAGAAATGAGCACGAAAGAAAGGTTAGGGGTGAAAATGAAATTACTAATATCATCACTTATTATATTCAATTTAGATAGTTGTATATATTTTCAGCACATTCTACAGAGTTTTTTTTTTTTAACAATAAAAACAAAGCCTTGCTAAAAAGTCAGTCTGTGGAGAACAATCTACAAAAGGAATAGTTTTGATGCTATACATACATGTATTACATGGAAGACAACTATCTGAGGCTATTTTAAAACTATTGAAAAAGCCTATTTACCTGAACAATTATTGCCCTGACACCATGTCTTGCCCCTAGTTTTTCACTTTTAATAATTATCTTCCAAAGGTTCCTATCACTCGTGGTGAAGGAGTGTGCCCATGACAATATTTAAACTATACCTTTAAAACTGAAAACCTGGATCATTAAATACAAACATAGCTATATGTAAATGTGGAATATTAGTTGTCATACTTTGTCTTCCTTCCTCTTAAGATTGACTGTGTCATGGTTATCATGCTAGTTTATGAAACAGCATTTTCACTAATATTATATGCTTATAGTAGCAATTGTTTTAAGATAAGTTTCTCTTTCTCTCCATGGACTCAACTAGCTCTCCTTGAGTACACATTCTCTTGTGTCAAGGTCCAGAACAGTATTGAACTTATTTCTGGGACTTATTTTCCAATGCAGACATTTTATAATCTTATCAGAAGTTTGTTATTTTATTAATGGTTGCTTTCAAGTAACCTTCTTGGACCTGCTCTAACTTACTCTGCAATCTTTCACATTTCATTTCTAATTGTGAAAATCTTAGTCTTTCTTCAGAATACAGAGTAAATGATAATTTATTCATGATAACTTTCCAGATGACTCAGATACAAATTATTTTTATACCTGTTCCCATGTAAAAATATTTGAGCAGTGATTGTCACTAAGTTAGGAATCAATAAATAAAGCCTAACATCATCACCATCATCAACTTTGATGCTGAAAACACTATATTTTGCCTTATATATTTGTGCCTCTACCACTAGACTTCATGCCTCTTGAGAAGGTAAAATTCCAAATCATCTAGGTATTTCCCAGTAGGCTTGCAGATAGTTATATATTTGAAAATTGAATTATTGCAATTAATTTGCCATATTAGGTGACTGTTATCAAAATTAAGTGTTGAGAAAATTTTATATATATGACTTTTCTAAGGAGAAAATTTTGAAAAGTTACATAACAGGATGATGAATAGGGGATGAAATAGCAGCATGTTCTGCCCTGTCAGGGGATGGGCCTGAGGAATCACTGAATAATTGTGAAAGTTCTGGTCACCTGTATACAGGGTCACAAAGAGGTGAAGATAAAGCAGAAAACCTTAGTGGGTGGATTACTCAAAATAACTAACTTTACTTAGGCAATTTCACTATGGTTAGATTTTAAAGGAGAAAGCAAACCTGTGGTAATGTTATCAATGCTGAAAATTATTAGATATGTAGGTGAATGTTTTTGGATAATCAAATTTTGATTCCTAATTCAAGTAGAATAGAATACAGCTAGTGAAGCCAAAATCAGATTTCAGTACACGTTGCATTAGTACTTTACTGCTAAAATACACAGCGGTTCTGTAGTTCTATTACATTATTACATCATGGCTAGACTGCAATATTAGATCATATATAATAGTAAATAAGCTATTTAAAATGTAATGCACAGAAATGAAAGTGCCTTAATAAAATGAACTATTGTTCCACTAGCATTAGGTGAAATAGATTAGTTTTATAACACATGAAAAACAGTGGATTAAATATTTGGTGACACTATATTTTGGCCTTCTTAAAAGATAAGTAAAATTTCAACCTGATTAATCATTATTATTAATGAATCAATAAAAACCTCAAAATCTTATAGCTGGCTATAGATATAAAATGTATATGACCTTTAGCAAAAGAATATTTTGAAAATGCCTGAATCATGGTATTTAATGTTAAGGTTAATTCTGTTTCATTACAAATTATTTTGTATAAAGAAAGCTCTTGCATTTCTTTTTAACATTTTCTATTGGAAAATGAGCTGGCATTGATTTTTAATTCAAATCTCATATCTAATTAATAGATCTTTAAAAGTACAGCCAAAATAGAAAATAACTTTCATCCTTAAGGAAGCCTAGTTTCTATTTTACCTAAGTTTTGTTTTAGCACTATGTAATCTAGTCTACATTTCAAAGGTTATTAGCTTATTTGGTGCCAAAAGGTCATCCATATTAGCAGTAATTAGTTTTTATAAATATCGCTCATTATGTAAATGCATTATTTACAAGCACCATTAGACCAAAGTGGATTTGAGAACTTGGGTAATAGGTTCTCTGCATTCATTACGAGGCAAAATATTTGACAATAGATAAATTAGGAGTTCATCTTAGATATTAGAATATAATTTAGAATATGAAAAATTTGGGATGCCTCCTGGCTCATAAGCAGTAAAACAGGGCTGGTTGGGAGGCAGAAATGCAAATAGGTGGGGTGTGAATATCTGAATTCAGGAGACTCACCCTTAACCATCTAAGTTGGAAGTACTTGGTAATGCCGCGAACCTATCTAACATGCTGCCATAAGGTACCATCAGTATCAGCTAATTTTGTTGGAGCTAAACAAAATATTTGGTTCTGAATTCATAGGGTACTGAAAGCAATATTGTTTTCAAGTTTTATGAACATGTAAATCTCACTTTCCTTCTTCTATACTGAGGAAGACAGTTTCTGCCCAGTTTAGATGATCTGAAAAGTCCTTCTGATATACAGCATGATGACTGTAGTTAATAATACTGTACTGAATACTGGAAATTTGCTAAAAGAGTAGATTTTAGGTGCTCTTATCACACACACACACACACACAAATGGTTAACTGTGAGTAGAAGCTATGTTAATTAGCTTGTAGTAATCATTTCACTATATGTACATATATTAATTTACCATGCAGTACATCTTAAATACATGCAATTTTTACTTAAAAATTAAATTAAATCAACAAAATAAAAAAGTCACGCTGCAAGACAGTACAGGTCTAAAGGAGCAAGCAGACCTCTGCTGAAGGTATCTAGAACCAGGGTGAAAGCGGCTATAGTAAAGCTGAATTGTGACAGGTACTCCTTGATTATCTCTTTTAACTGGTATTTACTGACATATTTGCTCAATATTTTTGTATTATTTTAATCTATTTTACTTAGCTGCCTACCGATCATTCCTGTCTCTGCACAGCTTAGTGATCACCTAGTACATAACCATATGTTGTCTTCAAACACCTGAAAAATGGAAGGCTTTCTTCTTTTACCAATAGATCTTAGCATAGGTTAAGAACACATTTCAAAGTTCAGGCATTTTTTGAATCTACCTTGGCTTTTATTTTCTGCTATCCCCCCTGCATTTCCTCTGCACACATGTGCAGTTTCCTGGTCAATCAGGAATGAATGGAAATAATGGACCCTCTTTGGTATCCCTTGGGATGCATGCAGCCTCACAGTAGGTCCCAGGACATATGGAGAGAGTATCAAAACCCTCTATGGCTTTCTCATACCCAGGATTTCTCTTTAACAATTTGTCCTTCCCCATTTTCTTCCCACTAAGATCACTCACTGAAAACTACTATATTTTACATCTTCTGCATCAGATCAAGTAAACTCTCTCCATCAGCAATGTTGTTTTCACAACCACCCCTACCCTTGGAGAACCATTTTCCTTTAAAAATAAAATAAAGGTAAGGCAGAATACTATATTTATTCTATTCCCAATTTTGCATTTTATGGCTGACCAGGATATGTATCAAAAGCCTCAAAGAGAGTATTGACATTGAGGTAGGCATGAAAAAGAATTCCTAACCAAATATGATCTTACAGACAGTCTAGAGACAGAACACTCATTCAACTCAGGCAATATTCAGGTACAAGCAGTAGGAATGATGTGTCTATGTGATAAGATCTGAAAACATTAAAAATGGGTGGTGAATATAATTTTTAGCATAGAAAAAGGTTCAACAATAAATCAAAGGAGATTCAAGAGAAACTTTGTTTCAGAGGAGGGCAATACATTACCTTTTAGGCATGTTAAATTTGAGGTGCCGATAGGAAGGAACTTCAGATTGTAAAGTCTAATAAGCATTGAAAAATGAGACAGAGGTACTGGGGAAAAAATAAGAGCTGGGGATAAGATTTGGAAATCATTATCAAAAGGCATGATTATTTAATTTATGGGAAGAAATGAGTTTTCTATTATAAATATATGTAATATACAATAGATCATATATAAATATAATCTAGTTTTCTAATATAAATATATATATATTTTTTTCTCTTTTTCAAATTCCTCTGAATTGGAGACAGCTAAGAGAAATAAGAGGCAGAAAGATGACAAACTACTTGCCAAGGTCTATCTGAGAGAGAGGAAGAGAAGTGGGAAAGAGAGAGAGAGAGTGAAGGAGAGAAAGAAAGTGTAAGGAAAAAAACTGAAGAAAGTTCTGCCTGAAGGCAGGAGAGGAGAAGAAACCTCATCAAAGGAGACAGAAAAATGATGATCAAGGTGGCAGAAAATGAACTAATACAGGCTCCTGAGAACTAACTGTGAATGAGGCTTCAAAAGAGAAAGCTGAATTGTGCCCAATGCCACAGAGATATTGCAAGCAGTATGACTGAGCACGGGATTTTAGTCATTAGGTTGTCATTGGAGATCTTGCCCACATAACTCCCAGGGAATATAAATTTATGGTAGATAGAAATTTTAAGCAAGATATTTTTACAGAAAGAGTATGTTATATCTAATTAGATTCATGCAAATCCTTCTTTTAGAAGTATTTTTATTGTTTTGATAATGAGAAGAGTTCAAAATCTTTCCTACTCCATCTATTCAGTAAACACAGTAAGACAATACTAGAATGATACAATAATCATATCAATAACTATTTCTTTAAAGTTTGTATTCTTTTCTCTTGATTTTGAAACTGTTTTTTTTTTAAAGACTTTTTGAATACTTACTACCTGACAGACTGAATCTAACACTTTTGTGCCTTGTGTTATTTAGTTATTATAACATTCCTCTGAATTAGAGATTGTGTAAGAGGAATAAGAGCCCAAAGGATGGCAAACACTTGCTAAGGTCATACAGCCAATGAGGGAAGGAGCTGAGATTTGAACTCACATCTGTTAGAGCCAGTAATCACTCTGCTAAGCCATACTCCTGAGGACCAGAGAGCATACATGCCCGTGTGCTCATACAAACTCATGACAGTGCATATATCAGCAGAATTTCATCAGCTTCTATTCTCAATGCTGTAATTCATACTCTTTCTACATCTTACCTATACTTTTCCTCCTCTGCTGATCTGTTCCCCACTTCTAATTTATCTTACTTACTGCTGTCTCCATGATCTTTTAAAAGTATAATAGTGATCATCAAATCAAAGAAAAAAATACCCTTGCCTCTTTCTGTGCTATTATATTTATTTTTTTAACATTTTCTTTAGTGTTACACACATTTCTCCAGTTAGGCTTATTATTGACCTGTCTTACACCTTGTCCTGGCTTTTATTTCCACACAACTACATCAACATTAGAGTGTAAACCATTTAAAAGAAAGAACTATATGTTGTTCAAATTGCTGTTCCTATCCACCCAACATTTTAGAAATAAAAAGTCCTTCTAATATTCATTGGATTTGCTGAAGCTGTGAGTGGCCTTATGTTTCATTAAATACTTCAGTATGCAGTACATTTTTCTCTTGGATACTTAATATATACTTATTGAATATGTGAATGGATTTATGGATAAGTGAAGAAGAAATTCCTAAATGGCTGCCAGGGGTACACTGCTCATCAGATATAAACTGCAGCTTATCTGTATCCACTTTTGATAAAACAGCAGTAAAAAGGAACAACACACTATCTTTGGTCAAATAAAAGTATATTTCTTTGAAAATAGGAATGATTATCACTTAACTAAACTTTGCAATTTTTAGAGGCCCACAGATTTCTCAAGAGTGCCTAATGGGTGTGTATATATGTATGTGAGAGATGGGGTGGAGAACGGTGTTAAAGAGTACAAAATACTGCAGTTTTAAGCTTATGCTAAGTACATACTTTTTATATCTGAAGTTTGTGGCAACAAAAAGGTAAATATAAAGAAAGACCAGTTATTAAATTACTTTTTTCTTAATGATTGCTGTTGATAAAAACAGGTTTTGTTATCTGAATTTTTACTTTTTAATCAGCTGTATTGACAATGTGTACATGATCCAAAATAGTCAAGTAATTTTATTGCAACTTTAAATAGTTCAAACTGTGAGTAGAAATTACTCAAAATTCCATAATATTTCAAATAGCATTTGGAGATCATTATGAACACTGATCTTCTCTCCCTACAGCTAAACATTGGATAAAGTTGCCAATTACAAATTAGGAATAAGATGATAAAATTATTGGTTTTATTCTGATACTAGGTCCACAATCCCCAACAAAGTATTTTTGCTTCGCTAGGGTTAATGGAATTGCTCAAATCAGCAGGTGCTTCCTTTCTATGCCAAAAAAAATCTCTTATTGAAATCCACTAGAGAATTAGAGCTCTGTAATGGGGGGAAAATAATACAAATCACCTGGATCCAGGTCTAGTTTGATTTTCAAGTTTGATGAGGGCCGTTACAGGTGGATGAATAGATAAAGACATTAGAAGGCTGGAAATGTTAAGCAGATGTTTATTTTCCATACTTAATATATGTACAGTTTTCATGAACATAAAGATTGACATATGAAACATCTTCAAGATGATATGAGGAAAGATGGCGGAGTAGAAGGACATGCTCTCACTCTGTCTTGCAAGAACACCAGAATCACAACTAACTGCTGAAGAATCATCGACAGGAAGACACTGGAACTCACTAAAAAAGATACCCCACATCCAAATACAAAGTAGAAGCCACAATGAGAGAGTAGGAGGGGTGCAATCACAATAAAATCAATCCTATAACTGCTGGGTGGGTGACTCACAAACTGGAGAACACTTATACCACAGAAGTCCACTCACTGGAGTGAAGGTTCTGAGCTCCACATCAGGCTTCCCAGTCTGGGGGTCAAGCAATGGGAGGATGAATTCCTAGAGAATCAGAATTTGAAGGCTAGTGGGATTTGATTACAGGACTTCAACAGGACTGAGGGAAACAGAGACTCCACTCTTGAAGGGCACACACAAAGTAGTGTGCTCATAATGACCCAGGGGAAGGAGCAGTGACCCCATAGGAGACTGAACCAGACCTACCTGCTAGTGTTGGAGGGTCTCCTGCAGAGGCAGGGCGTGGCTGTGTGTCACAGTGAGGACAAGGGCACAGGCAGCAGAAGTTCTTGGAAGTTCTCCTTTACATGAGCCCTCCCAGAGTCTGACATTAGCCCCACCAAAGAGTCTGAGTAGGCTCCAGTGTTGGGTCACCTCAGACCAAACGACCAGGGGGAGGGAAAGAAGCCCCACCCATCCGCAGACAAGTGGATTAAAGTTTTACTGAGCTCTGCCCACCAAAGCAACAACCAGCTCTACCCACCACCAGTCCCTCCCATCAGGAAACTTGCACAAGCCTCTTAGATAGCCTCATCCACCAGAGGGCAGACAGCAGAAGAAAAAAGAACTACAATCCTGCAAACTGTGGAACAAAAACCACACTCACAGAAAGACAGACAACATGAAAAGGCAGAGGGCTATGTACCAGATGAAGGAACAAGATAGAACGCCAGAAAAACAACCAACTGAAGTGGATATAGGCAACCTTCCAGAAAAAGACTTCAGAATAATGATAACGAAGATGATCCAGGACCTGGAAGAAGAAAGGAGGCAAAGATCGAGAAGATGCAAGAAATGTTTAACAAAGACCTAGAAGAATTAAAGAGCAAACAGAGGTGAACAATACAATCACTGAAATGAAAAATACACTAGAAGGAATCAGTAGCAGAAAAACTGAGGCAGAAGAACGGACAAGTGACCTGGAAGACAGAATGGTGGAATTCACTGCTGCAGAATAGAATAAAGAAAAAAGAATGAAAAGAAATAAAGACAGCCTAAGAGACCTCTGGGACAACATTAAATGCACCAACATTTGCATCATAGGGGTCCCAGAAGGAGAAGAGAGAGAGAAAGGACCTGAGAAAATCTTTGAAGAGGTTAGTGTCGAAAACTTCCCTAACATGGGAAAGGAAATAGCCACCCAAGTCCAGGAAGTGCAGAGTCCCATACAAGATACACACAAGGAGAAACACACCAAGTCACATAGTAATCAAACTGGCAAAAAGTAAAGACAAAGAAAAATTATTGAAAGCAACAAGGGAAAAACGACAAATAACATACAAGGGAACTCCCATAAGGTTAAGAGCTGATTTCTCAGCAGAAACTCTACAAGCCAGAAGGGAGTGGTATGATATACTTAAAGTGATGAAAGGGAAGAACTTACAACCAAGATTAATGTACCCAGCAAGGATCTCATTCAGATTCGATAGAGAAATCAAAAGCTTTACAGAGAAGCAAAAGCTAAGAGAATTCAGCACCACCAAACCAGCTGCACAACAAATGTTAAAGGAACTTCTCTAAGTGGGAAACACAAGAGAAGAAAAGGACTTACAAAAACAAACCCAAAACAATTAAGAAGATGGTAATAGGAACATACATATCAATAATTACCTTAAATGTGAATGGATTAAATGCTCCAACCAAAAGACACAGGCTTCCTGAATGGATACAAAAACAAGACCTATATATATGCTGTCTACAAGAGAACCACATCAGACCTAGGGACACATACAGACTGAAAGTGAGGGGTTGGAAAAAGGTATTCCATGCAAATGGAAATCAGAAGAAAGCTGGAGTAGCAACATTCATATCAGATAAAATTGACTTTAAAATAAAGAATGTTACAAGAGACAAGGAAGGATACTACATAATGATCAAGGAATCAATCCAAGAAGAAGATATAACAATGATAAATATATGTGCACCCAACATAGGAGCACCTCAATACATAAGGCAACTGCTAACAGCCATAAAAGAGGAAATCAACAGTAACACAATAATAGTGTGGGAACTTAACACCTCACTTACACCAATGGACAGATCATCCAAACAGAAAATTAATAAGGAAACACAAGCTTTAAATGACACAATAGACCAGATAGATTTAATTGGTATTTAAAGGACATTCCATCCCAAAACAGCAGATTACACTTTCTTCTCAAATGCGCATGGAACATTCTCCAGGATAGTATCACATCTTGGATCACAAATCAAGCCTCAGTAAATTTAAGAAGACTGAACTCACATCAAGCATCTTTTCTGACCACAATGCTATGAGATTAGAAATCACTTACAGGGAAAAAAACATAAAAAACACAAATACATGGAGGCTAAACAATGTTACTAAATAACCAACAGATCACTGAAGAAGTCAAAGAGGAAATAAAAAGATACCAAGAGAAAAATGGCAATGAAAACACGACGATCCAAAACCTATGGGTTGCAGCAAAAGCAGTTCTAAGAGGGAAGTTTATAGCTATACAAGCCTACCTCAAGAAACAAGAAAAATCTCAAATAACAATCTAACCTTACACCTAAAGGAACCAGAGAAAGAAGAATAAACAAAACCCAAAGTTAAGAGAAGGAAAGAAATCATAAAGATCAGAGCAGAAATAAATGAAATAGAAACAAAGAAAACAATAGCAAGATCAATAAAACTAAAAGATGGTTCTTTGAGAAGATAAACAAAATTGATAAACCATTAGCCAGACTCATCAAGAAAGAGGGAGAGGA
The DNA here is from genome assembly GCF_937001465.1 of Orcinus orca. Lineage (NCBI taxonomy): Eukaryota > Metazoa > Chordata > Mammalia > Artiodactyla > Delphinidae > Orcinus > Orcinus orca. The sequence continues at coordinate 143,820,902 of NC_064560.1, read as the reverse complement.
TACAAATTAAAATTAGAAATGAAAAGGAGAAGTTACAGCAGAAACCACAGAAATACAAAGCATCCTAAGAGACTACTACAAGCAACTCTGTGCCAATAAAATGGACAACCTGGAAGAAATGGACAAATTCTTAGAAAGGTATAATCTTCCAAGACTAAACCAGGAAGAAATAGAAAATATAAACAGACCAATCACAAGTAAAGAAATTGAAACTGTGATTAAAAATCTTCCAACAAACAAAACTCCAGGACCAGATGGTTTCACAGGTGAATTCCCTCAAACATTTAGAGAAAAGCTAACACCCATCCTTCTGAAACTCTTCCAAAAAATTGGAGAGAAAGGAATACAGTCAAACTCATTCTATAAGGCCACCATCACCCTGATACCAAAACCAGACAAAGATACTACAAAAATGGAAAATTACAGACCAATATCACTGATGAATATAGATGCGAAAATCCTCAACAAAATACTAGCAAACAGAATCCAACAACATATTAAAAGGATCATACACCATGATCAAGTGGAATTTATCCCAGTGATGCAAGGATTCTTCAATATACGCAAATCAGTCAATGTGATACACCATCCATATTAACAAATTGAAGAATAAAAACCATATGATCATCTCAATAGATGGCAGAAAAAGCTTTGGACAAAATTCAATACCCATTTATGATAAAAATGCTCCAGAAAGTGGGCATAGAGGGAACCTACCTCAACATAATAAAGGCCATACATGACAAACCCACAGCAAACATCATTCTCAATGGTGAAAAAATGAAAGCATTTCCTCTAAGATCAGGAACAAGACAAGGATGTCCACTCTCGCCACTATTATTCAATATAGTTTTGGAAGTCCTAGCCATGGCAGTCAGAGAAGAAAAAGACACGAAAGGAACACAAATTGGAAAAGAAGAAGTAAAACTGTCACTGTTTGCAGTTGACATGATACTATACATAGAGAACCCTAAAGATGCCACCAGAAAACTACTAGAGATAATCAGTGAATTTGGTAAAGTTGCAGGATACAAAATTAATGCACAGAACTCTCTGCATTCCTATATGCTAATGATGAAAAATCTGAAAGAGAAATTAAGGAAACACTCCCATTTACCATTGCAACAAAAAGAATAAAATACCTAAGAATACACCTACCTACAGAGACAAAAGACCTGTATGCAGAAAACTATAAGACACTAATGAAAGAAATTAAAAATGATACCAACAGATGGAGAGACATACCATGTTCTTGGATTGGAAGAATCAATATTGTGAAAATGACTATACTACCCAAAGCAATCTACAGATTCAATGCAATCCCTATCAAATTACCAATGGCATTTTTTACAGAATTAGAACAAAAAATCTTAAAATTGTATGGAGACACAACAGACCCCAAATAGCAAAAACAGTCTTCAGGGAAAAAAATGGGGCTGGAGGAATCAGACTCCCTGACTTCAGACTATACTACAAAGCTACAGTAATCAAGGCAATATGGTACTGGCACAAGAACATAAATATAGATCAATGGAACAGGATAGAAAGCCCAGAGATAAACCCACACACCTATGGTCAACTAATCTATGACAAAGGAGACAAGGATATACAATGGAGAAAAGACAGTCTTTTCAATAAGTGGTGCTGGGAAAACTGGACAGCTACATGTAAAAGAATGAAATTAGAACACTCCCTAACACCATACACAAAAATAAACTCAAAATGGATTAAAGACCTAAATGTAAGACCGGATGCTATAAAACTCTTAGAGGAAAACATAGGAAGAACACTCTTTGACATAAATCACAGCAAGATCTTTTTTGATCCACCACCTAGAGTAATGGAAATAAAAACAAAAATAAACAAATGGGACCTAATGAAACTTAAAAGCTTTTGCAAAGCAAAGGAAACTACCAACAAGACGAAAAGACAACCCTCAGAATGGGAAGAAGTATTTGCAAATGAATCAATGGACAAGGGATTAATCTCTAAAATATACAAACAGCTCATGCAGCTCAATATTAAAAAAACAAACAACCCAATCAAAAAATGGGCAGAAGACCTAAATAGACATTTCTCCAAAGAGGACATACAGATGGCTAAGAGCACATGAAAAGCTGCTCAACATCACTAATTATTAGAGAAATGCAAATCAAAACTACAATGAGGTATCACCTCACACTAGTTAGGATGGGCATCATCAGAAAATCTACAAACAACAAATTTTGGAGAGAGTGTGGAGAAAAGGGAACCCTCTTGCACTGCTTGTGGGAATGTCAATTGATACAGCCACTATGGAGAATAGTATGGAGGGTCCTTAAAGAACTAAAAATAGAATTACCATATGACCCAGCAATCCCACTACTGGGCATATACCCAGAGAAAACCATAATTCAAAAAGACACATGCACCCTAATGTTCATTGCTGTGCTATTTACAATAGCCAGGTCATGTAAGCAACATAAATCCCCATCGACAGACGACTGGATAAAGAAGATGTGGTACATATATACAATGGAATATTACTTAACCATAAAAAGGAATGAAATTGGGTCATTTGTAGAGACATGGATGAATCTAGAGATTGTCATACAGAGTGGTAAGTCAGAAAGAGAAAAACAAGTATTGTATATTGATGCATATATGTGGAACCTAGAAAAAATGGTACAGATGAACAGGTGTGCAGGGCAGAAATTGTGACACAGATGTAGAGAACAAACATATGGACACCAAGGGGGGAAAGCAGCGGGGGGTGGTGGTGGTGGTGTGATGATTTGGGAGATTGGATTTGATATGTATACACTGATGTATATAAAATGGATGACTAATAAGAACCTGCTGTATAAAAAACTAAATAAAATAAAATTCAAAAAAACAACAAAAAAGATGATATTAGGATGTTAGCAATATTAATTCCAAATCAATTAACATGCTTGATTGGGCATATGTACCAACTCTAATCCTTCAAATTATTTTTTTCTCAGTTTTTAAAATTCTTTGGGATGAGTAACAATGAATACTGAAACTTTATCTGAAATTTTTATATCATTTATTATATTTTATAAGAAGCACATCTGATAAAATGTTACCAATTTTCAATTGTTGACTGTGTAGATTCATGTTATATCATTTTCTGGACTTTGTTTAAAAAAAGAAAAAATGTGGTTTGGTAACAAAAATATTTCAGTGCTTTCAAGTTTTCTCTTAAAAATAGTATAAACATTAAAGATATTTATTATTTTGATATAATAATGATGTTAAGTATGTTGCAAAGCACTTTGACAGTTTGAGGGAACAGTTATACTTTTTTTGTCTTCAGACTCTCAACAGAGAGAATTCTCTGTACGTTGAAATTGCAAAACCTCAAGCAAGAATCAAAACTTAGGGACTCTTTGGAAAGCCCTGGCTTCCTCCTTCTTCTCCCTTCTTTTACTATAACTAAGTTTGCAAAGTGGAATAGAATGTCTTTAAATCAACTGTCCCTACATATTGAAGGATTAGTTACTCATATTACTTTTAATTCATTGGAAAAGATAGCAATTTGCTTCTGCACCTATCCTAATACATATATATATATATATATATACACATATATATATATAAAATATATACCAGGCCTATAACTTTATATCATTGTCCTTTTATATTGTTTCTCATTTATATTTCTCCAAACTCTTCCTCATAGTATTTAATGACAAGCTTCATGTTTTCTTCCTTAAATTAAATACTCATGTATAAACAAGTAAATCTTTCTTGTTTGTTTTTTTGTGTTCATTGCTGAATTATATATTATTCTAAAATTGTGTTTTCAAAAAAATCCATATGAATTATAACTGACTTTCATATAATCACTTTTACTACATTAACCTAAGTAATAAGTGGGAAAAACTAATTTCAGAGTAACTTTCTGCTTCCAAGGACTGTAAGCCCCCATTCACTCATGCGTTTTTGATGTTTTTAATGATATGGAGTCAAATGTGTAAGTTAGGACTTTTTCACAGCTTGTATTAATGAGATAACTACTTGAATGATATGAGAGCACACAGTTCAGTATCCCACATGTAGGTGGGTATTGGATGACTAATAGACACATTATCATTATTATAAGAATTTAATCTGCATACTACTTTCTATATTGTCTACTGATATATCTTATTTTGGCAAAGATGTTTTCCATTTGTTTAATGAATTGTTTCAAAGGTACTCTGTATTTCATTTGTTATTTCATCCCTATTCTTCTGAATAGGAAGATGAAATCATATAAATTAAAATTATATTGAATACATAGAAATTGAGATATAAAAGCAAGTATTCCTTTAGGAATATTGTATATTGTACTGAATTCTGATGAATGTTTTATCTGCATCGTTCTCCTTTGTACTTAGGACACATTGTATTATCGAAAATGTGATCCTAGCACAGTGGTGTTATATTGATAAAGTCAGGAGTGCCACTAGATCCCAAGCACTTAAATACATGAAATTATATATTGATGAAAACAAACAGCCCTATTCTCAATTCATAGATGGTAAACCTGATATACAACAATAGTTAGAAACATTCCAAAGCCATGTAACTAAAAGTAGCAAAAAAAAAAAAAAAGGATTGGATTCAGTTTTTAAAAGCAGTGTTCTTCCCTATTACTCTATCATGTAACCTGATATTATTTATATATATATATATATTATTTAAGACACTACAAATGGAGTATTGTATTGGTGATAAGAGCAATTAATCACATTTATACGATCAATCATATCATCTCACTTGAATCTTACAACAACCCTGGGTTAAGGCAAAGAAATTGACTCTTCGATGCTGTGGTGTACTTATTTTCATGTGGTGTACTTATTTTCACTTATTTTCATGTGGTGTACTTATTTTCATGGTAAAAACTTGAACCAGAACTCAAACTTAAGAAGACCATTGCCTAGATACATGCTTTCTCCTCTATATCAAGAGCTGTTCACAGAAGTTCATCTGCCCTCTCACTGAAACTGTTTACCAATACTGATGGGAAGGTAGGATTGGTATTATTGACTCCATCTCATAAATTTGACAACTGAGGCACCACCTAGAGGGTCAATGAGAGAAGTTAGTGGCAAGGCCAGAATTAGAATTTACTTCTCTAAGCTCAAGCTATCTTTCAAAAACATACCAATATCATGTTAAATAAAATGATGACTCTTTACTAGAGTTATTATATTTCCCCTGAAGGCTATATAAAAAAATTTTAGGTACATAATCTACTATTTCCTAAAAATGTATATATTGCTCAAAGTGATGCTATAAGGGTAAAAATATTCTTCATAGGTGTTACATAAGAAAATAAGACTGTATAATTCTTAGCTTCTTTGTGCATTTAAAAAATTTTTTTAAATCTCAAATCTCAGTGATTTACAATAAGAAATACTTTCTTCCTCACATTATATGCTTATGGGTATGAGTCAATGACTTATTCAAATACTCGGTGTGAAAGAGCAGCCCCTATTTGGAACATGAAATTCTCATTTCAGAGGAGAAAGAGCAAGTTGTCTTGTGAAACACAATGACTTTTAAATCTTCTGCCAATGGAACATCTGCTCACATTCCACTGGTCAGGGAAAGTCACATGGCCAAGCCCAACATCAACAGGCAGAGGTTTATCCTTCTCCCACAGCAGGCACTGCAACTCCAGGGAATGTAATCCTCTTACAGTAGGAAATTTTACAGTAGGGAAGTAAAAAATTGTGAACAATCATATCTACACATAGTGTTTAACACAAATTAATAAGTGACAGAATTGGACTTTCAATCTAGGCCTACAGACTTCACAATCATATTGGCCTTTCAAAGATAGCTTATTTTACAGATTAAAATAACATTATAAATTATGTATATTATTTGTTCTTATGATTAAATGGACAGAGGTGGAATTTCAATTATCATAGGGGACATGCCCACATTTAATTATAAATTCCAATATTGGTTTTCCGTAATGAATCATTTATTTTACTTTTTCTGTTTTGGCAGAAATTGTATTTGCACATTTCACATGACATCAAAGAAGATGTTTAGAAAACAGTAAGTGGTTAATATGACAGTTCTTTTCACAGTTTGCTAATTTAACAAAGGTTCTATTTTTGTCATAATAGCCAACTATGCCTGAGAACATTACCCAATAATTAAATCAAGGTTTTCTCTTTGTTTCCTGGACTATGGCTGTCAGAAAGCTGTATGCCAGATCTATAAATGGGATGCAAAATACAAAGCTTGAAAGGGTTAACCACCCATTTCAAGAAGCCAATCTCTTGCTGAAGCACTGAGTGACCAAGTGTGTAGGAATCATGAGGTTAGAAATTGGAGATAATAAAAGTCAGTACAATAACATTCTCTTTCATGTGCCAAGAACACATTGCAACACTGTGAAGAATAAGTTTGTCATCACCTTTCCTATCCTTCTTGTTCATATCCCTGCAGCTGTCTGGTATAATTAGGAATAATTAGTTCTCTCCCTCCACTTTGTACCTTCTCTGTCAGTCCTGGCACATCACAATTTCTGTGCATTTTGAGGATGGTCTGGGTATTGCTGGCAAGCTCAGCTAGCCAGATACAAAGATAGTAGAAAGAGAGCTTGCAGCATAGTGAGTTCCCCACTGTATGGGAGGCTCAGAAACTTTTGACTTCTTTCTTCATTTTTGCAGACAGAGTGGTGCTATAGTTTAGTGGTTAAGAACATATACTCTCAATCCAGGCTTCCTTGAGTTTGAATTCCATTCTGATATTTTCTAGCTGTGTGACCTTTTCCAAAGTACTCTGTTTTCCAGATTCCATATTTTTAAAATGAGGATAATAGGTTTGTTTTTAGGAGTAAATAAACTAAATTCTATATCTATATATCTCTAAAAGCTTAGAATATTTTCTATATAGAGTTAATACCATTTAAAAATAGCTGGTAAGTGATAGCTAGCTGTAACTACGAGGGATTCATATCAGAAGACAGTATATCAACCATGTTAGTTACCTAATGCTGCATTTGAAGTCATTCTATAATTCAATGGTTTAATACAATAATAATCATTTATTATTTCTCATGGTTCCTGTGAAACTTAAGAATGGCTCAGCTGAGAGATTCTGGCTTGGAATCTCTTGTGAGATTGCAGTCTAATGTCAACTGATGCTATAGTCATCTTAAGGTTGGAATGGAGTTGGAAGATCCATTTCCAATGTGGCTCATACGTATGACTGGGAAGTTGGCGCTGGCTGTTGGCTGGGGTCTTCTTTTCATTTCCATGCCTGTCTCTCAGTGGTACTGCTTGAGTGTTCTGGCAGCAGGTGGCTAGCTTTCCCCAGAGAGAGAGATCCAAAAAACCAAGATGGAAGCCGCAGTGCCTTCTAAGACCTAGCATTGAAAGCCATATACTGTTATTTGCACTGTATTCTATCTGTTGCTCAGTCTAGCACTGTGTCAAGATGAGAGGGTCTACACAAGGCCAGTGATGCCAGGAGGTAAGGGTCCCCAGGGAATTTTGAGGGGGGGCTGGCTAACACCCTAACCAACTTCATAAGGGAGTGAACATTAAATGGAAGAGAAAATCAATTACTTAATGTGCAATGTGAAATACAACATTTGGAAAAGGATCAGTATGGTTTTGTTAGTGTGATCACTGCATTCTGTTTTTCATAGTATTTCCAAAGGTGAACTTTAATAATAATTGAAATGCAGCTTGCTGATTATGCATTTAGAATAAGGAAAATTAGGTGGAAGGTTAGAATATTTAGTTGCATCAGGCAGTAATAACCTGATACTTTCAGTTTTGCAGTTGCAGTTATACCTGTCCAGATTAAAATCCGTGAGCCAAAGCCAACTACGCACTCACTAGCTGTTCCGGGATGGGATTTGTCAGCATTTGTTTCTGTCACTCTTCAAAAATCTCTTTTCAACAATGACTGACCCTATGTGAATGGCACCTCTTTTCTTCATTCAAACCTTTTCTTGGGAGATATTCTGTTCAATTAAGGCCAGCTGAATACCTTTATTTGACCAATTGCCTATTATAGTTTAATGCTTAGAGAAAAATCTCATCAGAAATGGTAGGAGACACCTCGATGTTCCCTCTATGCGCTGTGTATAAATCCTATGCTCTGCTCCACTCTTTCCCACGTTTCATGGCTTCATTAGAATTTGTACCTCAGACCCCACATCGGTCTTTCAGAATTTCTTCTCAAATTTATCCTTTACTTCTTCCAGTGGGAGACTTAATCTATCACGATTGGCCTCTCTCACCCACCTCACTCTTTCCTCCTCAGGGGAGGAAGATTGATATAATCTCTCTCCTTTCTCTTGGAGTGAGCTGCCTGTGGAAAATATGTTTTCCTCTAGGTTTGAAAGCATTTTAGGGTCAGGGCTCATGAACAGAAGCTAGTTCTAGTCTGAACTGGTACTGCTGGGTTTAGGGGGTAAGTTTAGCCTAGTTCTTCTTTTTTCTTTTGTATTTGGAAATCCAATTACCTTCAAATAAAAGTTACAATCTTTATCAGTAATAAAGATATTTGATTTGCCAAATAAAATTACCTAGAGTATTCTATTCCTTGTTATTTCTTCAGGAATTTTCTCTTTGGTATCACGGTGATGGGGAATAAGGGATTACAAAGCCAAAATAGCAATTGCATTCCAACAATGGTTTTTCCTCATCAAAAGGCCTTTATCTGTGATAGACACCATGTGTTTTTTTCACCTCATGAAATCCTTTCACATGAAATTTACCTTTCCTTTTTTGTTATAGGATACTATTTATTAATAGATTTATTTATTATTTACACTTTACCTAAGTTTAGAAAGGATTCTGTTGCTGTTTAAATACTATGCCAGACAATACATTCTAAGTTGCTTATGAATACATTCTTTTTCTCTTACGTTACTTCATTTGTAACATCAGTTTTCCAAGTGGGCTCTATGGTAATGAGATATGTTATAAAGACAAAGAGACTTGTCATCAGAGACTTGACTTTAAGTCCCAGCTTGTGACTCTGGAAAACTCATTTATATATAACTCAATTTATGTTTAATTATATCTATAAATTATGAAGGTTATGAGGATCAAATAAGATAACTTATGTAAAAGAAATTCAAAATTACTATGAAAAATTACAACTAAACCACTAACATAATAAAGTATATCTCTAAGAGTTGCAATTTTACGATATTGCCTCAAGTCTTTGGTGGTTATGGGGGAGGTGACCATATATTCCCTTCTAGAAGATGTTAATTGTCATCATTATGATAATATTTTAAGCATGTATGTATCATGTTAGACAATTTAAAACCTTCCTTTCAAATATGACACTATTATCAGACTCTGGAGATAATAGCATATAGCTGTCCCTGACAAATAACAGTTTTTAGAAAGTATAAGCAGATTCTATAATCTATTCTTATGACTTGCTGATAGTAAATAAAATTGTTATGTGCATAGGAAACATTTTTTAATATCAAAGAAATATTTGTACTAAATAGAACAAGAGGAATGGGAATACTAACCAAGAATATTCACTCCTGATAGCTATAGTTTATAATTTATGTTATTCAATTCCAAGTTAATTGCAGATTCTTGACTGTGTACATCCAGTATTTCTGTTTGTCTCACAATGTTTAGCTCATCTACACATTGCGATTCTTACTCTAAGTATTTTTTACCTATCTCCATTTTCTTCCAGAGGTAACAAACTAGTGGCCCAAGGGCAGAATCTGGCCCAGAAGGATTTTTGATGTGGGCTGCATAGTGCTCACTTTCTTTAACCCAATATTTAAAATCTGGATATTTTACATAAAAATTCCTATCACTAAATTCTATTGAAAAATTAAAAATTAGAAGGGTTTTAACCGTGAGTTCTCATTTCTGCATGGCTGAAATTCAGCGGAGCCAATATTCCTCCTTTTAATGAGGTAAATTCAAATTCACCATAGCCAGCCCCTTCTGTATGTCCCAATTTCCAGCCTCTCCTCCCTGTTTCCTTCCTTTGTATGTTATCTGTTGCTCTTAAAGCATTTGCACTTTGGACCTGGTAGAGTTTTCATTCATTTGTGGTCTTCTTGAGTATTTTCCCTTTGACTTTTGTTTACTATCCCTGAAATACTTCTTATTTTAAAGTAGTCCTTCTAATTTAAACCTTAACTGATGAAATTTTAACATAACTATTTTTATTCTTAACATTTATAATTCTTACTCTTGTTACTTTGTGTGTTCTTTGACTGTATAAAGGACACACACAGTGAGACAAAAACATTTATGGATCTTCACAGCTTAAGGGGAGGAATTTATACAATCAGAAACTTGAGGGGCAGAAGTGTTTTTGAGAAAACCAAATTCAGATCATAAAGTGCTTACTGTAATATGTCAGATAATTCCAGATGTTCCTATCTTGTTTTTATCCTTTTTATTATGACTAGTCTGTCTTTTCTTTACCAAATGTGTCTTACAAAGTGGCTGGCAGTAAAAAAGACAAAATATCAACTGTTAAATGAGTTCAATGGATAACACCTGGACTTCTTTTTTTTTTGTCTGCGTTGGGTCTTTGTTGCTGCAGGCTTTCTCTAGTTGCAGCGAGCAGGGGCTCAGGCTTTCTCTAGCTGTGGTGAGGGGAGGATACGTTTCTTTGCGGTTTGTGGGCTTCTCACTGCAGTGGCTTCTCTTGTTGTGGAGCACGAGCTCTAGGCACCTGGTCTTCAGTAGTTGTGGCACACAGGCTCAGTAGTTGTGGCTCGCGTGCTCTGGAGCACAGGCTCAGTAGTTGTGGGGCACGGGCTTAGTTGTTCCATGGCATGTGGGATCTTCCTGGACCAGGGCTCGAACTTTGTCCCCTGCATTGGCAGGTGGATTCTTAACCACTGTGCCACCAGGGAAGTCCTGAACATTTTTTAAATGAATGATTTTGAATTATGGGAGGAAATTTAGCAGGTTGTGCACAAAGTATTAAGTATCTTATTAATATTTTTCAGAAGAGATTTTCTTAGGTGGATTCCTTGCAGTTATTGAAATATTTCTGCTGTTACAGCTTCTTTGTTGAGTTTACATGTCTGTTTCCACACAAAACAAGCTGTGAAACATCCTAGGAGTGATGTTGGTTTGAACAATGTCTTGATAAATGGTTCCAATTTAGGTTATTTGGATGGATGGACCTAATCGCTAATCAGGCATAAGGTAAATGTCCCACTGGCACCCCTTTTATTTGGGATAATTTTTGAAGGAACTTCAAGGAATGCTGTTCCCCTAAAGTGAGAAACACTGTTTCAGCATCTGAGAAGAAGCTGTCTTGTTATCTTTCAGGAATATTAGTACTCCTGGTATGCACAAAAGAGAAGCCTCTTTACATATGCATTCCATCCGTGGATTCTGGTTTCTGTCTGAGTTTGGTTAAAATATGGAGATCTGTTTATTTTTTTTAATTAATTAGAATTTGTTTGGGAATTCCTACATTTCAGTTTAGGATGCATATTACTCTTCCATGTGTTTCACACATCTGGCATAGAAATGCATTCTACCTTGCACTTCAGATAGACCTATATTCTATTTCTACCTAAAAATTCTTTATAGTCTCATCAAGACTTCATTCTTTATCTGTGCTTCTGTCTTCTGATTCAGCTCACCATTTATTACCATGAGACCTTAAGGAAGCATTTTGCTTCCTCGAAAATGGAACAATTGAGCACATCTCTATTTATACTTTCAGAAAGGCCAGATGATACTATGTACAGAGGTTTTCCTTATAGAGAAGGTGAAAGGAAGATACCATATCTCAGACTTCCTGTTATCCACTATTACTTTGCAGGGCAAAGCTCCAAGTTCAATGCTCATTTATCTCAATTACTAATGGAACACTATTAGAGCAAATTAATTCTGTAACAAAAATCTCTTGGGAATTGTTGGTATGTTCCCAAACACTTATGTGTGCCTTCAACATTTTTGGAGACTGTTGCTCTATTTCCAGCTCATTACCATGACACTGATTAGGAAGGACAGAGTATAATCCAAATGAATTAAGTGGTCTGGTTAAGTAATTATGCCTAACAAGATGGAGACATAATATATTTTATTTATGTGTAATAAAAATAATGCATAAAATAGTACCTATTTTGCTGAATTTGCAGGAAGAGCATTATTAAATGTTAACAAGTAGTCTCTATTAAATATTTGTCCACAAAATCTGGTTTACTTGACAAAGTTAGACAGTATATAATGCTTTTACAGAATTTTATTCGGTCCCTCTCTTCACAGCACATGTTCAGCTGTCCTTTTTTCCTTCTCCTCTATAACAAACCCTCAAGCTCCTTACTTTAGATAAAGACTCCATTTAATGTAACCAGTTTAGAGATATGCTCTCTGCTTGAATCCAGCCTAGCCAGCTGAGATATTTCGTCTCTAGTACCAACTGTCAGTGTCCTAATAGTCTTTCAGACTGAATGTCACCAGAGTGTTACTCCTTGATAACACTGCTTTCACCTCAGTAAAAGGCCTTCCACAGCGTCAACTGCTTAGATGTTTTCTACCTGATTAACTCCTTTTCCCAGCAGCAGTGACACGCTTTCCTTTTTATCTCCAAAGTGGAGAAATATCCATTCAAAGTTGTGTATGGGGGGATTTACAGTGTTTTATAGTAACTTGTGTATGTCCTTTTTTAATAATATAACAAATCTTACCACATAAAATTAAAACAGTTACAACCAGATTAAACTTGAAAATAATAATATATAACCTCATTATAGCCTACTCTATATGAAACTATAGTTAATTATATTACTCAGTTATTTTATAACCCTGGTTGATTCATATAAACATATACATATATGGGTATAGATAAAAACAAAAATAAACAAATGGGACCTAATGAAACTTCAAAGCTTTTGCACAGCAAAGGAAACCATAAACAAGACCAAAAGACAACCCTCAGAATGGGAGAAAATATTTGCTAATGAAGCAACTGACAAAGGATTAATCTCCAAAATTTATAAACAGCTCATGCAGCTTAATAACAAAAAAACAAACAAGCCAATCCAACAATGGGCAGAAGACCTAAATAGACATTTCTCCAAAGAAGATATACAGACTGCCAACAAACACATGAAAGAATGCTCAACATCATTAATCATTAGAGAAATGGAAATCAAAACTACAATGAGATATCATCTCACACAAGTCAGAATGGCCATCATCAAAAAATCTAGAAACAGGGGCTTCCCTGGTGGCGCAGTGGTTGCGAGTCCGCCTGCCGATGCAGGGGACGCGGGTTCGTGCCCCGGTCTGGGAGGATCCCACGTGCCGCGGAGCGGCTGGGCCCGTGAGCCATGGCCGCTGAGCCTGCGCGTCCGGAGCCTGTGCTCCGCAACGGGAGAGGCCACAACAGTGAGAGGCCCGCGTACTGAGAAAAAAAAAAAAAAAAAAAAATCTAGAAACAATCAATGCTGGAGAGGTGTGGAGAAAAGGGAACACTCTTGCACTGTTGATGGGAATGTAAATTGATACAGCCACTGTGGAGAACAGTATGGAGGTTCCTTAAGAAGCTACAAATAGAACTACCATATGACCCAGCAATCCCACTACTGGGCATATACCCTGAGAAAACCATAATTCAAAAACAGTCATGTACCAAAATGTTCATTGCAGCTCTATTTACAATAGCCTGGAGATGGAAACAGCCTAAGTGTCCATCATTGGATGAATGGATAAAGAAGATGTGGCACATATATACAATGGAATATTACTCAGCCATAAAAAGAAACGAAATTGAGCTATTTGTAATGAGGTGGATAAACCTAGAGTCTGTCATATAGAGTGAAGTAAGTCAGAAAGAGAGAGACAAATACCGTATGCTAACACATATATATGGAATTTAAGGAAAAAAATGTCATGAAGAACCTAGGGGTAAAACAGGAATAAAGACACAGACCTACTAGAGAATGGACTTGAGGATATGGAGAGGGGGAAGGGTAAACTGTGACAAAGCGAGAGAGAGGCATGGACATATATGCACTACCAAATGTAAGGTAGATAGCTAGTGGGAAGCAGCCGCATAGCACAGGGAGATCAGCTCGGTACTTTGTGACCGCCTAGAGGGGTGGGATAGGGAGGGTGGGAGGGAGGGAAGCACAAGAGGGAAGAGATATGGGAATATATGTATATATATAACTGATTCATTTTGTTGTAAAGCAGAAACTAACACACCATTGTAAAGCAATTATACTCCAATAAAGATGTTAAAAAAATGTATTTTGTATTTTATTTTGTGTATATATATTATATATTTTTGTATTTTTCTCCCTCATTCAGTCTTTAATAGTTTCAGGACTCTCTGAAGGCTGTTTCATATATGCTGACAGACTATTCTCAGTAATAATGTGGCAACTCTAGTTTTATTTCTATCCTTTCCCTCAACCTCCTTTGAATGGACAGACAGGTGCTTTGGGCACCACTGGCCCTCTTCCCCTCTGCTATGGCTCTTATTTGCTCCCTGGTGCATTTTTTTTGGATCCACTGTGTTTCCCACACATCATTCAATTTTTCAGGTAGGCTATGTGGTCTTCTGCCTTCATTCCAGAGACACCAGAGACAAATCTATCAAGTGGGGGAGAATGCCTCTTTCTCCTTTTATGTTACTGCAACAAGTAGGCATATCAGCTAATTCTACTGGCAGTTAAAATTTTGAGTGTCTCTAGTATAGTTTATGTGGTTAAATGTGTGGCCTCTGAGTTAGGAGAAGTTCATAGTGATGAAGAATCTACAACTTTATCATATAAGAGGAGAAAATGACCAACCATGAATGAGTGAGGTGTGGATGGCTGCTGATTTGTGGAAACTTGGAGATCTGATGATGACTGCTCAAGTCAGAGGCTTGGAAATGGGAACCATGGTCAGAAGAGAGGTGTTGCGCTTTGTTGCGTTTCATAAAAATTGTTGGTAGGAGGTGGTGCTTTGATGTGTTAAGCTAAAGCTCAAAAAGGGAGGCCAGGTTACCTCTGTCAAAACTGTGCATCTGTTTAGTCTCTGGGGAACTGATCTGCAAATAAGCCTTGGACCATGGGAGATGACAGAGTAGGTTTTCCTGCTGGACATTTTGTGCTCACTCTGCTGCCCTGTCCGTCTAGTTCCTTTGCCTTCTCTGTCTCATATCCTTGTCCATCCAGTCTTACCTCTCCTGGGCTGATAGTCCATTTGTTAACACATTCTACAAGAAGATAATCAAATCAGTGTTTAAATAGAAATACTGGATTTTTGATAAAAAGACTCTTTAAATTTCAAACATAGCATTGTAGGGTTGATATATCATCAGCTCAAGTACCTGGGACTAGGAGACAAAAGTGAAAAACAAGCACGATGTTCCCTCAAAATCATCTCGTCCTCCTTAAGCCTAAAATTCTGATATTTGCCTACAAATGAGACAAGATAATTTGTAGTATTTTTTTTTATACTGTGTTGTCTTTCCAGGAATCCTAAAGAATTTCTGTAAATAGGCTTCTGTGGGGCCTGCACAAGTTATTCCCAAATATGCCTGGAATGAACTGCAAATAAAGCTTAGACCATAAGAGAGACATCTGTTACATTTGTATTGTATGAACACATAGCATTTATTGACATATTTCACATGGCCACAATATTTAGTAGCTATTTCAGATGTCACCAATCACCTACATGTTTCTCCATTTAGTTTTTGAGTGTTGATAAATTGATATTTACAGATTGCATCTATATAAGTAGCAACACACATTTTTAGTTGATTATTTGGTGAACTATCTCCAAAGTGGAGAGACTAGAGTAAAACTTATGAATAGTTTTATAACTCACATATTCTTCCTTTTTTGTTCATTCAAAAATTTATTGAGCAATATCTAAGTTCAAGGCATTCAATTATGGACTGGCCATATATATGGTAGACAAAATAGACATACTCCATACATTTATGGTACCAACCATGTAAGTCCAGAAAATCATTGAACAATTAGATATACAGATGCAAATAATTAAATAGTGTAATAGAGTTACAAAGATAAAAAAACAGGGAGAGTGATAATTTAGACAGGCATTCCAGGAAGTTCTCTAATCTATCGTCTATAGATGATTCAATATTTGAATCATCGATCTTCCAAACCAAGAACCAAGGGATAACTGCTGCATTTTAACAGAATGAGGGTCACTGTGGTTCTTTGGTAGTGAACTAGGAAATAGAGGTGTGAGAAGAGGTGGGCAAGATGAGATGCAGGTGTGTAGTGGCATATAGGCTATTGTAAGAATTTAAGACGTTATCCCATGTGTAGTGAAAAGCAATTGAAAGGTTTAGAGCATGAGATGGATAACAATTTTATTAATTTTTTAAAAAGATCACTTTGTTTTCTGTTTGATAAATAGAGAGGTGGGGTGGGGGACTGTAGTTAGGGAAGCCAATCAGCAGACATTTACAGTAGCTCAGACAGAAGGTGATAGTGAGTGGTTCTATGTTAGTGGGAATGGAAATTGACAAAATGCAGATATCAGAATGACCTTTTGGGAGTAAAATTGTAGTGTCTGCTGATGGTGAACTGTCAAAACTCTCTTTCATATCTATGGCTTGAGGATAAGCCAATATAGAAATTTGATGAATATGTGTTATCTCATTTAAAGTTAAGAATACTTAAAACTTACACATAAGTTCATTTCTTTCTTAGAGTATGATTACTCAATTGTGCATTTATTCAAAACATTTATTAGCAAAGCATTGTGCCAGGCATTTTACTAAGTATTAAAGATATAAACATGAATAAGATATGGTCCTTGCTTCAGAAGCCATAATTATTCTGCAAGAGATTGACAAATAAACAATTATATGCAAGCAAATTTTGCTCATGAATATTTATGAAACAATCCAAACAGAGTATTAGCAAAACAAATCCATTGATGTACAATAATGATAGCACATCATGACCTCGTTGGTTTTGTCCTAGGAATTCAAAGGTCAGTTAACATTAGAAAATATGTAATGGATTAAAGGGGAAAACATATAATCATCTCAGTGGGAACTTAAAAAAGAATCTGATAAATTTCAATGCTCCTTCATGATTAAAACTCACTAATTGAATAAAAAAAGAAGAAAATTCCTTTTATTTGCTAAGAAATATCTACCAAAACCTACAGCATGTATTGTTTTTAATGGGAGAATTTTAGAAGCATTCCCTTTAGACTCAGGAAAAAGAACAAAGTGCCCACTTGTCTCACTTTTTTTTTTTTTTTTTTTTTTTTAGTACCACACTGAGAACCCAACCAGTATAGGAAAATAAGAAAAACAATTAAATTCCACAGCAATAGGGAGGAGAAAAAACAGGGTTCAGGGCTATTCTGTATCAGATTGGACTAAGCTTTCTAAGGTAACATAAAAACATCAAAATCCAAGGGGGTTAACACAAAAAATTTTTACTTCTCAATAATATAATATTGGATTCAGTATGTCAAGAGCTGTGAAGGATCTGATATTTTACCCTACTTACAAGCTATAAATCAGCCTGATGCATCAGAGGTAACTGACTTTATTACCCATAACAGCAAGCAGCGTGTGGATCATGTTTGCTTTGTTCCTATTATCTAGTCTCTACAGGACAACTCAAAGACGGTCAGGTTACATCTCACAGTCAAGGGACTGCATTACAGGAGAGGAATCCTGAGCCTGAGAACCTGAATGTTTTATACTAGAGAGTAGTATGTCTGCCCTTTGCAACAGTGTGAGACTATTTCTATCCTCCAATGTTGTTTGTTATACAAACACTCTTGAAAAGATAGTCCAGACAGACAGTCACTGCCTTTGCTGGTAAACGTGCAGAAGTACAAGAAACCAATGAAGAACTGTCTCCCAAGACAGTAAAACCATTCTTCTCATCCCATCCTTAAGGATTCAGATTCTCTTCTGTCTCTCACACATGATCTTGTCACCAAATCAGGGGAAGAGGGTATATGGAGAAATCACACCCATCCCCAAATGCTTAATTTCAGTAGTATCAAGCAGTACTCTCTCTCATAGTCCATTCTGTAGACAAAACCCCTCAAAATGGAGGTATATGGACTATTTGGCAAACATATGGCATCTGCCATATTTCAAATCAATATTGCACAAAATTTTAAAAGAACTATTAACTGATTTTGAATATTAATGGAAAAGTAAAAGCCTAAGCAGAACCAAGATACTCCTGAAGAAGAGTAAGATAGGAGATCTGCCATATTTTGTCACCATATATTCAGACCTAATAAAACCTAAAATAAAAACCACTAAATTTTAGCATAAATAGGATGAAATAGAGACCCCAGAGATATCTATGCAGATATAGAAACTTGGTATACAACAGATTGTAACCAAGCAGGACCCTGTGGGACTTTCCTGGAACAGACCCCCATGTCCTCTGCCTGTCTCATGTTTGTAGAAAATCTTTAGTGTCCCAGCCTATCCTGAGTCACAAAAGCCTAGCTCAAGAATTAATGATTGAAAGGATGTGAACAAAAACAGCAACAAAAATAGCAGTTGGGCCAGGAGAACTGGTAACAATTTAAACTGTAAGTCATCCATTCAGCAGTCACAGAATCTTTAGTTCCTTCCTGAAGTACATAGATAACAGTATCTGATGCACATTTCTGAGTTGTTTTACAGAATCTAAAGTTCCCACCAAATAGAAGAAGTTAACTACATGATGACCATGAGCAGATAGCCCCAGGATTGTCTGAGGATTGATAATGTCAACCACTGTGACACCACCCTGTTACCTCACCATCAACCAATCAGAGAATTATGCAGGAGCTGATCACATATCCTGCAATTCCTCTCTCTCCCTTTGCCCTCAAAATCTCTTCCCTGAAACTTATCAAGGAATTTGGGTTATTTTGAGCATGAGCTGCCTGGATTTCTTGTTTGGCACCTACAATAAATACTGCACCTTCCTTCACCACAACTCTGTGTCAGTAGATTGGCTTTACTGCCCACAGGCAAGGGAACTGAAGTTCAGTTCAGTAACAAGATGACTGAGGAAAGAAAGGTCTGTTCATTAAATGGTGCTGAGAAAATAGCCAAACTATACAGAAAAAAAATGTGTTTCTTAATTAAAAATGAAAATGCACAAAAATCTAGATTTATTATGCATTTAAGGATAGATGGAAATTAAAACAAATAGAAGAAAATGATAAAGAATAACTTCATGACCTCAGGGTGGGTAAGAATTTATTAATTACAACAGATGCTAACAATAGAAAGAAAAGATGGTTAAAGTAGAACACATTAAAAATTTAAACTGCTATTCTCCATAGAGCACAACAAAGACACTGAAAACATAAGCCACAAAACAAGAAAATATCTGCAATGCATAAAATTGATAAATGTTTGATACCAGGATATATAAATAACTCATAAATCAACAGAAAATAAAATTTAAACAAACCTGTAGAAAAATCAGCAAAGACACGAAGAGGTATTTCATAGAAAAGGAAATAACTGCTTAGTGAACATATGAAAAGATATTTAGTCTTGTTAGTAATCAGATAAATGTAAAAGAATGTGAGAGGTTCCTATTCCATGGTCCAAATTCGCAAAAATTTAGAAGTCTGAAAATACCAAGTGGTGGTAATGATATAAAGTAATGAGAAATTATTTGATGTGTAAGTTGAATTAGGTCAATAACATTCTAAGACAATTAGCCATTACCTAAAGTTAAACATGGACACACACTAAGACTCACCATATTTATTTCTTGCCATATACTCTAGAGAAAATCCTGCCTATGACAATATCCTGTGCACAGAATATCCTATACCTAGAGACATGCATAAGAATTATTGTGGCACCTGTGTTTGTAATATTAAAAACCCAGAGGGTATGAGCAATTTCTTCATTGACAAAAGGTTAAATTAATTGTATTCTAAGACCACCATGAAAAACTAAATGGCAGAGAAAATAAATCAACTACAGCTACATGCAACAGTATGCAAACACATTAGAATCAATATTAAATGAAATAGTTTAAAATAAATATGTGGGATAAATCTAGAGACTTAGAAAAACTGAAAATAAACAAGAAAAAGATGAACAAAAATTCACGGTGATTATCTCTTGGGGGCCAAAGTGATTTGAAAAAGGAGAGGAGCAATTGTTAGTTTCAATGGATTGAAAATGGTCTAGTCTATAAGTTGAGTGCTGAAGTATCAAGTGTTCATTTTATTATTTTTATATTTCAAAACATATTTATGTGTGATATCTTTTTATACACACACATAGATATTAAATATGCAACATGAAAGGAGGAAAATGATTAATTCTCTGGGTTAATAACAATTAATTCTCTGGCTTTAAGTGTGTTAAGGAACATTCCAAAAAGGGGGCAACAATTGGGAGAGAATTTGCAGGGTAAGTAGCATTTTGTCAGGTTAAGAGAGGGGAAAAAGGCATTCTGGGAAGAGAGTATTTAACAAGGACAAGAAGTTGTAAAACTGTCTGGAATGTGCAGAAAAGCCAAGCATTCATGATGGCTATGGTGTAAGTTAGTGATTAATAATATAAAGTCTGCAAAATTCACTAGGGTCAAATTTTTTTTCTTAAGTTACTTTTTTTAAATTGAAGTATAGTTGATTTACAATGTTGTGTTAGTTTCAGCTATACAGCAAAATGATTTAGTTTTACATATATATATATATATATATATATGTTCTTTTTCAGATTCTTTTCCATTTTAGGTTATTACATGATATTCACTATAGTTACCTGTGCTATACAGTAAGTACTAGGGTCAGATTTTGATTCTAACATTTTATGTTAAAGAAATTGGATTTCACTGCATAAGCATGAGAACATTAGCTTAAATTTAAATCAAGTGCACTTTCATATTCAGATATAGGAAGAAAAGCTGGGAAAATTCTTGTGATGATTAATTTTATATAACAATTTGATTGGGCCATAGCATGTCCAGGTATTTGATCAAACATTATTCTGGGTATTCCTGTGAGGGTGTTTCTGGATGAGACTGACATTTGAATCAATAGACTGAGTAGAGCAGTTTGTTCTCTTTATTGTGGTGAACCTCACCCAATCAGCTGAAGTCCTGAATAGAAAAAAAGGCTGAGCCTCACCTGGGTAAGAGAAAACTCCTCCTGTCTGACTAAATTCCTCCTGTCTGACTACCTTCAAACTAAGACTTTGGCCTTCTTTCTGCCTTCAGACATGAACCATTACAGCAGATCTTCCTACGTCTGGAGGCTGCCAGCCTTCAGACTGCAACCACACCAACAGCACTCCTGGATCTCCAGCCAGCCAACTCACTCTGAAGATCTTGAGACTTTATGTCAGTTTGTCAGTCTCCTCAATACATGAGCCAATTCCTTACACTAATCAATCAATATCCACCCCTTGCCTCCCTCAAGAATGTATATATTCTATTGGTTTGTTTCTCTCAAGAACCCTGATTAATACAATTATTAAAATCATCTCTTTGATGCTGTTGAAGAACCAGTAAGTAGTAAAGAATTACATCAGAACTGGGTGAAAGGGGGAGGATCAGAAAATTTAACTCAGATTTGGGGGTTTCTCCATGTTGCTAGAAGGGGTAATTGAGAGGGGAAGAGGCTGAGAGAATCTTTTGAGGATTTTTGTAAAGGTAAAGTGTCAGAAATTGATATCCAGGACCTATCAAGGATGGAAAAAATCCCTGGTATACCGTTCTTGTTTTAGGTTAGAACCTAAAGAGTTGCAACCTAGGAATAATGGTCAACCAGAATAGGTTTTCCATGGCCTGTAACTCGTATTGGAAAATGTAAATCTATAAAATTAGATATAGGTGATCCTAGATTTTAGGTGCCAAGAGGCACCTGGAGGAAGCACACCAAACTACTCCTGGAAGAAGATAATACTATCCTAGTTCTCAAAGTTACTTCTACAAATATTTTCCAATAAATGTTGGACACAGATATTAAAATTATGAGGCCCACAAAGAGAAAAGAGAGAAGGGACAACAACAACAACAAAACCAAAAGAAACAACAGAAAACAGTAGACATTAAATAGAAAACATTAACAATTGTTATGAAACAGTCCTATAAAGTGAAGAGATACTGGATACTCACATACATTTAAGATTGTGGTAGTTTCTATATTGAATGCAATAAAGGACAAGAACAGAATTTAAGCAGAAAACTGGAATATGTAAAAAATAAATAGAAATCTGAGACTTGACAAATTCAATAACCAAATGAAGAATCAAAACAGTTGATTAAACAAAATATTGGATAAATGGAGAGGAAATAATTCTGAAGAAAATAGATTTAATGAAGCAGAATGGAGGAAAAGATATAAAAACTAGAAGGAAAAAAATAGGAGTCATAGAGGATACAAGGGAAAGGTCTAATATATGTTATTCAGAGTACCATAAAGAGAAAAAAGGAGGAAGAGGGCAGATGAAACAATATTTGAAAAAGATAATGTCTTATCATTTTCCTAAACCGTTAAGACACTGTATATCAGATCCTCAACCTCTACAAGCTCCAAGCAATAAAATTATGAAGAAAACCTAACCTAGGAACATAACACTGTATTAACTTTCTATTGTGGCATAACAAATGACTACAAACAGTGTAAAATAGCATCCATTTGCTGACTCACATTTCTGTAGATCTGAAGTCCAGCACTGCTTAGCTGGGTTCTCAGGGCATCAAAGACTGAAATCTCATTCTTGTTTTGGTTTTCTTGTGTTTGTAGAACTGAGATTTTTGTTTCCTTGCCACTAGAAGTTGGGGAGGCTCTCAAGAGGCCACCTGCATTTCTTGCAACATGGTCCCCCTCCATTTGCAAGCAAGCAACTGGTGCATCAAACCCTTTTACTGCTTCAAGTCCCTGACTTTCTGTTCTGTTACTCTTTGGAGACCACGCTCTGCTTTGAAAGGGTTCATGTGATTATATTAGGCTCACCTGGATGAGCTCCCTACCTAGAGATCAACTAATGGGATCTTAAATTACATTTGCAAAGTCCCTCATAGGAGTACCTAGTTTAGTATTTAATTGAATAATTGGGAGAAGGTGTGTGTTCATCAGGGGCCAGGAATCATGGGGGTAATCTTAGGATTCTGCTTGTCATACACACTAAAACTATTGAGGGAAAAAAAGAAGACAAAAAGAAACTATTAAAAGCAGCCAAAGAGTGGGAAAAAAAATCAAAGTATCTTCCAAAAACTGCTCAACCCAGAATTCTATACTATGTGAAAATATCCTTTGGGAATTATAATTGAAATAAAGATAATTTCAGACAAGTTAAAACTGAGAAAATGTATCACCATCACTGTCAAACATATAATACAAAAATATTCAATGGGGCTTCCCTTGTGGCGCAGTGGTTGAGAGTCCGCCTGCCGATGTAGGGGACACGGGTTCGTGCCCCGGTCCAGGAAGATGCCACATGCCGCAGAGCGGCTGGTCCCGTGAGCCATGGCTGCTGAGCCTGCGCGTCAGAGCCTGTGCTCTGCAATGGGAGAGGCCACAACAGTGAGAGGCCCGCGTACCGCAGGGAAAAAAAAAAAAAAATTCAATGATGTTCCTCAGGCAGAAGGAAGATAAGCACAGATGAAAGTTCAGAAGTTCAGAATGTATGAAATAAAACAGGTAAATCTGAATGAATATTGAATAAATAATAATAAAATATCTTGAGTTTTAATCATTCATAAAATTGAAATATGTGGAAATAATGTCAAATAATTCAAAAGGGGTAAATTGAGTTACATTGTTTTAATGTTCCTTGCATTATCTGGGAAGAGAGTAAAGTACTAAGTAATATTAGATTTTGATAAGTCAAGGATGCAGTTTGTAACTGCAAAGGAAATTACTAAAATAAATTATAAAAAGTGTATACCAAGCTAACATTAGGGAAAAAATGGGAAAAGAAAAAATAATACAAAATGTGGTAAGAAAAAAGAGAAATTTAAAATGGGGGGTACAAAAAGAAAGCAACTAATAAGATGTTAGATTTAAACCCAAATACATCTGTTATCATGTTGCATATTGGTTAAAGACCAATAAAGGACAAGCTTTATCAGACTGTATTTTTAAAATTCCAAAATATGCTACTTACACAAGACACATCTAACATACAAGTTTATAGAAAATTTGAAAGCAAATGGTGAGAGAACAGTGTACCATGTAAACAATTAACAAAATAGAGCCAGAGTAACCATATTTATGTCAAGCAAAGTACAGTTTAAGAAACAAAGAGGATGCAACACAATAATAAAAAAAATAATAATCAAATTACCAGGAAATATAAAATTCTAAATCTGTGTTCAGGTAACATAGGTTCAAAATTAATAAAATGGAAATTAACACAAGTACAAAGACAAAAGGACAAATCCACAATCACTGAGGGAGAGTTTTAATAGACGTCTCTCAGCAACTGAAACAACAAGAAGATAAATAAGTAAAAATGGATTATATTAACAATGTTCTTAGTCCAGCAATGCATTAAAATATATATCATGGATTAAAAATCAGTATATTTTACTACACCAACAGAATAAAGAAAAATCATATGTTTATCTCAATAGATAAAGAAAAAGTGTTTGGTGCAATTTCAAATTTATTTATGATAAAATCTCTGCAAATTAGGAATAGATGAGACCTTCATACATCATATAATAACAGGTGTCTACAAAAATCATAGAGTACACATCACAGTAATGAAATTTTAAAGTGTTCCTTTAGAGGTCAGAATCAAGACAAGGGTACCTGCTATCACCCTTTACAGTCAACATTACACTGGAGACCCTTGGAAATTCATTAAAGCAACAAACAGAAACTACAGGTTATAAGCATTAGAAAGAAGAAATAAAACTATCATTATTTTATGGTTATGTACATAGATCTAAAGACTATTCAGACATATTAGAATTAATAAGTGAGTTCATCTTAAACAATTAGATGCAATCAAGCCAAATATAGTGGGTTACTCATTTCATATGCTTAAAACAGTAATATGTGTTACTCCATTATTACCCACTGTACAGTGTTTTAAATGTCTAAAATGATTTACTTTTAAAAATTGTCATTTTTCTGATTATAAGGCAATATATATTTATTTTAGAAACTTTGGAAAGTAAATAAAATTATAAAAATGGAAACTATTTAAAATACAATGGTCCATCAGAAATGAGATAACATTTTAGAATATCTTTTTTCAGATGTGGTTAGGTGGACCTCGAAGTTTTAAATATTTTTAGAGAGAAAAGATTAGCACAGAAACATTTTCTCACAATGTTTCAGATGCTTCATTTAAAATACTTTTGGAGGGTCTTCCCTGGTAATGCAGTGGTTAAGAATCTGCCTGCCAATGCAGAGGACACGGGTTCGAGCCCTGGTCCAGGAAGATCTCACATGCTGCGGAGCAACTAAGCCCGTGTGCCACAACTACTGAACCTGCTCTCTAGAGCCCGTGAGCCACAACTACTGAAGCCCACGTGCCTAGAGTCCATGCTCTGTGACAAGAAGCCACCGCAGTGAGAAGCCCACACACCACAACGAAGAGTAGCCCCTGCTCTCTGCAACTAGAGAAAGCCCACGCATAGCAACGAAGACCCAATGCAGCCAAAAGTAAATAAATGTATTAAAAATAATAATAATAAAAATATTTTTGGAGAATAATGATATGAATTAAAATATTTTTACTTTAATTAGGAAGGATTGTAGTCAAACCAGTTAAGAAGTTAATTTAATATCTGGTAACTGACACTGACAAAAACAGACATTAAAATGTATATATTTGGCTAATTTGGGTTTTCCATTCTTTTAAATCTTAAAATTCCCATTCCCTTTTACCTTTTTATACTTTCTAAAAGTCTGACAGAAACAGGGACCATAAAAAATGCGTTCAGCAAATTTACTAGATATGTTTGGGTAAAAGTCAACTGTAAGTCCCTATAACATGAACATATATATGAGAAATAAAATTTTTACAAAAGGAAGCTCTTTATAATAGCCACAGAAAACAACAAACAACTGAGAATAAGCTTAAGAAATTTCATAGAAAATCTCTAAACGGAAAACTTAAAAAAAGAATTGAAAGGTATTATTGTAGACCTAAATGATTGGCAGGCTATGCTCATGATTTGTATGACTTGATCATCACAATTAAAGATGCCAATTCTAGTCAAAATGATCTATATATCCAATGCCATCCCAGTTAACATTTCAATAAAAATTTTGATATTGGTAAGCATTCTCCAAAATAAAAATTTCCAGAAAAGTGCAGGCTTTCTTGAAAAAGAAAAACAAACTGGAACAATTTTTATTCTTGACTAACACTATGTATAAAAGTCTGGCAATTAGACAATATGATATTTATGCAAGGGCAGCCTAATAGAATGGAACAGAAGAGTGAGTTTGAAAATTTACCCTATGTATATCTGGACCCTTGATTTATGAAAATAGTGCTAGTGCAGGGCAATTGCATCTGGAAAAATTTTAAACTTGATCTTACATCACACCACCCCCAAACTCCTTCCATATGTTAAAATATAAATTTCCTAGAATATAATATTATACACTTAATGACCTTAGTATAGATAAAAACTTACATAGCACTTTATAAAAAAAAACGAACCACAAAAATGTTATAAATCAGACTATACTTGAAATAAGAACTTCTGTGTCTCAGAAGACATCATTTAAAAATTGAAAATTTAAGCTATAATGTGGGAAATTACATTTGAAACACCTATTAAGAACTTCTATAATTAATAAGGGAAAGTCAAAAATTACAAAAGAAAATATTGACAAGAACTCTAAACAGGCATTAAAAAAGGTATTCAAGTGGTCAATAAACATTTTTAAAAAAAAGGCACTAAACTTCCTTAGCAATAAAGGAACTGGAAATTAAAATTATAGTGTGAAACCACTATCAACCCACCAAAATGGTTCACATTTAATGAGAACAGTGTACAGTTTTAGTGAGTAAATGGAGCAACAGAACTCTCTCACACTACTGATGGAAGAGTAAATTGTACATGGTAGATGGGAGAGAATGCACAGTCACAGAAAAGGTTGAGAATTTTGAAATCTCAAATCCCTGAACCTTGCTAATTGAAGCAGTAACACACCCTTTTGCCTCATTAAAGATTTCGGCTACCCGTTGTTTTCTCACAAAGGGATGCCAATTTTCCTTGTAACCGATCTCCATCTTCTCCAGGTCCATGAGAGTGAAATCCCAGCATAGACAAAGGCAAAGTACCAGAATTGTATGGGAAAATATAGCCTATATACTGAGAGAAGTGTGGGGCTTTACCAATTAGTATTGTTAGGAGGCTGGGGAGTGTTATGGGTTGAATTGTGTCCTCCCAAAAAGATATATTGAAGTCCTACCTGCAGTACCTCAGAATGTGATCTTATTTGGAAATAGTCTTTACAGAGTAATCAATTTAAATTAAGGTCATTAGGGTAGGTCTTAATCTGACTGGTATCCTTATAAAAAGGGGAAAGTTGGACATAGAAGCAGACATGTATAGAGAAAAGATGATGTGATGACACACAGGGAAGGATGGCTATGTTGCTGATATGGTGCAGCTAAAAGCCAAGGAACACCAAAAATTGCAGGCAAACACCAGAAGCTAGAAAACACAAGGAAGGACTATGCCCTAGAACCATCAGAGATTACAGCTCAGCCAACACCTTGATTTTGGGCTTTTAGGTTCCAGATCTATGAGAAAGTGAATTCTGTTATTTTAAGCCACTCAATTTTTGGTACTTTGTCATAGCAGCCATAGAAGACTAATACAGTGGGTGGGTTCAATGGTCATTAAATGAGGGAAATTAAAATATCAGATTAGTTAGAGTCAAATTCATGGGTGCGCTCACCTGGGATTCAGGATTTGACGTGGTAGCTTGAGCATTTGGGACTGGTATTAATAATTCATTAAATTGGTTAATCAATGTTTGGACTCATTGATGGCTTTATAGTTAATGAGCGTGAAATGCTAGACTTTCATTGGCATGCTGAAAACGGAGTATGAATGCTTGGAAAGATGATAATTTTGGAATAGGTTATAAACTAATTGCTCAACTACTCCCTCAGCATCCTCTTCACTAAGGCTCAGAGGATATGCTCTTTGCCAAGACATAAAGAATCACAATCATGAAGGGGCTTTGATGAGTTGTGGAGGCTGTCACGGGAAGCCAGAGTTAACTGTGGTAGATGACCTAACCTTGATGGAAATCATGAGCCCCATAGGGATAGAATTAAATGGAGGCACAATGATAAAAGTAAGCTACAGTAACAGAATAATAAATACACTTCTGACCTGTTGGAATTTTGGGCAATGGCACATTGATCCCAAATAGATCTCAAAATAGAATAGATGATACTTGACATACATAAGTGCTATGTTAATTACTTTTTGCTGCATAACAAATTACCCCAACATTTAGCAGCTTAAAACAACATGCATTTATTAACTCACAATTTCTGAGAATCAGGAATTTGGGAGAAACTTAGCTTGGTGGTTCCGGTTACCGGGTTTCTCATGAGGTTACAATAAATATGTTAGCCAGAGCTTCATTCATCTGAAGGCTTGACTGAGGCTGGAGAATCCACTTACATGGCTATTGGCAGAAGGTCTAAATTTCTTGCTACACAAATCTCTTCATAGGACTGCTTGTGTTTCTTTCATGACATGGCAACTGAGCTCCCCCCAGGAAGAATGTGAGCAAGGAGGAAACACAGATCGCTTTTTTTCATATAGTTACAGAAGTCATACAATATCATTTCTGCCACATTCTTTTCACTCAAAGCTAATCACTAAATGCAGCCCACACCTAAGGGGAGGAGAATTAGATTTCACCTCTTGAAGGGAGTACTTGTACATTTATTCGCTAGAAGATACCTAACTTGAATCACCATAGTGAAGATTCAAAGATTTTTGCTGAGTTTTGTGCACATAAATGTTTTTTCACAGACTTGGAAATGGTGGGGAGGTCAGCATACTTTGAGTAAGGACACTAAGACACACCCAAAAGGATATACTGTGACTTTTTCTCAAGCCATTACCATTTACAAGACTGGCTATGCAGTGGAGAAGTGGAAATGCTGAGACTTTCTGAAGGATATTAGGTACTGATTCTGAACTACTGCTAATCCTAAGAAAGACAAAATGTCATCATGGCTTACTGTTCAAAGTGCCAGCAAAAGAAAGCCGGTGATGCCAGACATTGTGCTCCAATTCTACCTCAGAGTAGAAGGCTAGTGGGACAGTAGATAGCTGGGTCATGCATTTTTTTTCACTGTGGAGGTTGGTATTTTCATTCAGACAAATGACAAGATTAGGTACTGACAGAAAAAGTGTTGGACTCCGCTACTCTCTGTCTCTCTAGATCCACACTTCACCTTGTTCCACCCTGCTTTGTGCCTGGGAAGGCTCAACTTTAGGGACTTCATGGAAAAAAACTACCTTGTCCTATGCATCCCAAGCACCAGTAGAAAATCAGAGGGTGGCAAGAGAGTGAAGTTTAGATATTTATTTCCCTGAATCTGTGTTTACTCCTCCAGCTCCTTCTCTTTCCTCAAGTAAGCAGTGGCTGCTTTCCTCTATTGAAGAGCATGGCTACTATAGCTACTGTTGTCTCACTGAGTAACTATGGTAACTAGTTCCTTCAGAAAATTATTTCCATTGGGATATGTTGAATTTGAATGTGACTATATTAAGCAGGTAGCTGGATATATGGCTTTGAATCTCAGATATGATATAAGAACTATATAGAAAAAGATATGAGCATGATCAGTTTAATGATGATAGCTCAAGTCATACAGGGTGATGGAGGATACTTGTAGAAAGTGTACACAATGAGAAGAGAAGAGGGCTGGTGCGTTTCCTTGGGGGAAAACTCATGGGGTGTTTAAGTGACAGTCTCCTTTTTAATGGCAAAGGAGATTAAAAAGACATGGTCAGTGTAGAACAAGAACCAGTGTTCATAGATGCCAGGGAACATTTCTAAACTAAGAGCTGTCAACGTTATGAAATGATGTAAGATCAAGTAACATAAGAACCCAAAGATATTCAATACATTTAGAAGTATGGAAGAATTAATGAACTTGGTAAGAATGATTTCAAGGTACTAGGGGTAGCAGAATACAGGTATCAATGGTTTTGAATCAGGAGCAAATAGATGGTGAAGAAATAAAAGATTTCATAAATCTTGTTTGTGAAGGAGAGGAGAACAGATGATTAGAAGATTTACTGGGGTTGGGGAGAGAACAAGAAATATGTGGGGGAGGAAAAATAACTTCCCTCTACCCTTCTAGGTTCTTGGACGAGACTCCTTGGTAATAGAAGACAGATTACAAGAGAAAAACAAACAGAAGTTTAAAAACATGTACACTTTCTGTATAGGACATACCCAGGAAAAACTGAGTAACAACCCAAAATCTCCCAAGCCACCATATTAAATACCATCGTCAGCTAAAAGTAAAAGAGTTTGGAGAGTGGGGGAACCAGTTACAGGAGACTGCTAGGAAATGCTCAGTAAATAAGTGAGGTTATGCAGATCTGAATCTTTGCCTTCTCCATATAATAAGAGATTCTAGAGATTTAGTCATCCTTTTCTTCCTGGGACAGAGTGAGAGAGAAACTCTTACAAATGGAGATTTCCCTTATAAAAGTAAATGCCTCTTACAAAAGGATAACTTCTACTCCATTTTCAGAGTTTTCCCTGTGTCTTCTGTTTCTTAAAAATTATCAACCTAAAATAATACTTATGCCAAAGAGGCATATTTTGGGGTGGCAAATTCTGCTCCCCTTTAAATACATATAAGTATGCCTAAAAGATAGATGAAAAAAAGAAAAACAGAAGGAAGGTTTTGAGGTATAAGACATGGAACTGTTAGATGACTTTCCTACTTTCCACTTTGAAGAAGCATATATACTGACTCTGTTTGGACCTTTGATTCAGAGTACATATATTAGGTGACTGTTGGTTTCTTTCCAGGTTATTGGTCTCTATTTTGACTTTCATTTTTTCCCCTGTTCTTTACTATCCCTTTGAGCTTGCTTGATAATCCTATGCTGGATCAGTTTAATAATGTATTTGTTTCCTCTAAATTTTTGGTGAAGTAGTCCTAAATTGCCATTCTAAGCCAGAAAAGACAGGAGAGAAGAGAGATTCTACAATTCTTCTACAAATTCTATCATTTACAACTGTGGAAACCAATATCTCCTTTTTCCCACCTGACTACATTATATAACCCAATTATTCATTATAACAGAATTCAGGCATCCATGATGTTAAAGAAAAAATTACTCTGACACTTGTTAAAATAGTAAGAAAGACTTTGTTCAAGACTATTGCAATAGGGGTCAATTCTATGGCAATAAGGAAGAGGGATTGTGCTCAACTCCAAATATAGCAAAGATAACTAGAGATTTATAGCCAAGGAGCAGAGTAAGGGGGTCAGTGAATGGAAAATAACTAAGAGAAGACTTCAAGGGATTTTTGCTAAACTGACAACAGGATTCTTGCTGAAGTCAGGCCAAAATGACCAAATATCAAGGATAGAGGATGAGAAACTTGACCAGATATTAAGGGTTGAGGGATTCTTGCTAAACCAACTAAGCAGTATTCTTTGCTGAAGGCTGTCCAAGGTAGAAGCCTGGATGAGAAGAGGGATCAGAGGTGCCTAACTAAAGTTTGGTTGAGGAAGAAGTTTTGTCAATGATTATGGTGAGATAAACTAGTTGGATTAATTTGAATCTGATTAAAAGCATATTGGCTAATGGAAGCCGGACAATTTTGTGCTGTCTAAATATTTTATGACTGAACAATGTAAAACATTATCTTAGTGTATTGAAAACTATAGCATTCTACTGGAAGGAGTTCATGCTATCAAGGAAACAACAAAAGAAAACAAAATAATGTAACTTCCAATGTAATTATTTTATTATTTACTAGATTAACTAGAACTATGTGAAAAATCATGAAGAAATACATTGTCAACTGTAAGAAATTTTCCCTTTCATTCCAACTACATAAGTAAGCTACTTGTATATGAACTTGTTTGGGGGAAACATTTAGTCAAAGCTATGGCTTTCTCTTTTTTTTTTTTTTTGTTTGCCTATTATTTACTATGGTAAACAATAAAATAGAAATAAACTCAGAGAAAGAAAGAAATTCAAAACTCCAGTCAACCAAAATGAATTTTCTGGTTTTCTTAGGATGTTATTTCCTTCCAATATATTATCTGGTGATATTGAATCTGCAAATCAACAGTTTAAATAATTTCATATTGACTATGCATATCATACTGTTTAGATTCAATGAGAAAGAGGGCCTCAAAAGCAAAGCAGCAACAGAACTTAATAGTTTTGACTATTATTCTGTTTCTGTTAGACTTAAGAGAATATACATTTTAATAATAACTTACCTTTCAAAAGCTGAAAGCAAAAAAATGAGTTTTACTTTTTCTTGAAGCATTGCAAGGTAGACATCATTGTTCTGAATTTTTTTTGCATATGATGTGTCACTAATTGCTTTTAAATGGGAAGATAATAAGAACTTAATATTTCCAACTCTGATTAAGGAAATAATCATTCAGTAAAGTCAGATTGGCTCTAACATCTACCAGTATTTTGCTACTCATTCATATAGTCAATCTTCTTTAACGTAAGCAAATCTGTTAGTGAAAAATACCAAGGGATCTTTTATAAGGAACTCTGCAAAATATGTCAACTTTTTATATTTTCCAAGTTAAAAAAAAAATCCCCTCTGGAACTTTGCATTTCTTTTTGTCATGGAGACTGCATTGCATTTCACAAAGTTAAACCAGATGGCTGGTAAAAGAAATTTATCATCAAGTTTAACTAGTGCATTTCATAGAAGTCTTTCAATTTATACATGGAAATTTTATGAAGTGTTTCTTCTGCAGATCCTTATGTAAATTAGTAAAGGTCCTGAGGCCCAAAATTTGAAAAAAGTTAGGCCAGACTTAAAGCACCAGGCTGTGGAGAGATAAGAAGCATAAAGTCAAGTCATAGCACTAATCTATACTCATGCCTTCAACTGGCTTTCACTGTACTGACTCATTCTGGTCATGCTTCTGCATAGAAATAGTTACAGAAGGTTGTCAACTGAGAGAGGATTAAAAAATAATAGTAATCTTATCTAAATACCTAGCCTAAAGCCTTCTTAACCTTTCTGTCATTGCTTTTTTTATGTAAATACATCATTTAAGCAGTTTAGCCATTTTAGCCAGCTTGCCAGAGCTGGCCTTTTCTCTCCATTGCTAGTCACTGATTTTTTTCCTCTTCCTCCATTTACTTGTAGTCACCTCTGGAATTGCTATTTATAGCTCTGGTGGTATGAGTGCTCTGATGAGATTCAATTTTCAATCTTTATTTTATTGCAAGGTACAGCTTTAGAGGGTGAGGAGTAGATCAGATTAGGTTTTGCTCTGCCAAGAGTTTTTATTCATAGACTTTCTTTAAGAATAGGATGTGAGAAAGACATTAATAGTGAAATACATTGTCTTCTTCATATTTGAGGATGATATTGTGACTGGTATCATTCCAGGTTTTGGGTGTGGTTGAACACCCAGAGCCTTTTGTAGCAGCTTTTTCTATGCTCTTAGAATGTTAAAGAGCACCCTTTGGTCTGCAGCTGCTGATACAATTCACTAAGCCTGATGCAGCTTGAGCTGTTTCCTATTTCTTTTTCAGAAATTAATTCAGAACATAGAAGCCTTTTGGAATGAGCATATGTTGGGGCATACATGCTAATAACGTATCATTGAGAAGCCTCTGGTAACAGAATATGACTCAGTCTAAGTGAAGATAAATTTATTATCAGGACACTAGGACTCACAAAGTATTTTTTTTTAAGTCTGAAAAACCTATATAATGATGAGGATAACCCAGATTGAAAGTCAAGAACTGATGACTAGTCTCTTTCCCATTGATGTTGGAAAGACAGATTTTGAAGGGCCTCCTGTCTTTTGGCAAAGATGCCTGAGATTCAAATTCTAGGGAAGGAGAGAATTTGATTGACTGGTTTGGAGCCATGGTGAATGACAGCTCCACCAGAACACTGTGGAACTGTGAAGGGTGGTAACTCAGGATTGATTGATACTGAAAGAAAATAGAAGGTATGATCAGTGGGCGATTGGTCTTATTACACTACTGTTACTGCTCTTTGGATATTATGATCAATTATTTAAGATTTATTTTTGGATCCTGGTTTCTATGGACTCTCCAAAACATATCAGAAATTGGACCTAATCCAACCAAAAATACTACTAAATCTAGAAAAGAGCTCTCTTCTACATGGGTAAGGAAGTAAAATGCACTTAAATTATAGAGTGGGGCTTCCCTGGTGGCGCAGTGGTTGAGAGTCTGCCTGCCGATGCAGGGGACACGGGTTCGTGCCCCGGTCCAGGAAGATCCCACATGCCGTGGAGCGGCTGCGGCCGTGAGCCATGGCCGCTGAGCCTGCGCGTCCGGAGCCATTGCTCCGCAATGGGAGAGGCCACAACAGTGAGAGGCCCGCGTACCGCAAAAAAAAAAAAAAAAAAAAAAAAAAAAATTATAGAGTGAACAAGCACTTAAATTCTAAACTGGTTTTTGACAATTAGGGATAAATATATAAGAAAACTAAAAGGGTTTTGAGAGCCTCTGCTGAATAATAACATTCTCCAATATAGTGATACTTAATATATATCATATTGAAAATGCTTAAACATTGTGGGCAAATAAACTATTTGATTCTTAAAATTTTTACAGACAAAGCTGTATGTGTTTTGACATTTCTCATTTAAAACTGGGAAGTGCTACACAGTGGGCGTTTGTGCCATTGCAGTCA
Organism: Orcinus orca; assembly: GCF_937001465.1. Taxonomy (NCBI): domain Eukaryota; kingdom Metazoa; phylum Chordata; class Mammalia; order Artiodactyla; family Delphinidae; genus Orcinus; species Orcinus orca. The sequence continues at coordinate 143,786,067 of NC_064560.1, read as the reverse complement.
TGGAAATGGTATATCTTTCCACTGTGACTCACCGTATTTTTTAGTGATAAGAACATATGTAGTGTTATGCTGCTGAATTAAAAGATTTTTTTCTTCTTCATTTTTATAGATGTTAAATGTCTGTAAAGAATCTTTTATTTATTAATTTTATTTATTTATTTTTGGCTGTGTTGGGTCTTTGTTGAGGTGCACGGACTTCTCATTGCAGTGGCTTCTCTTGTTGCAGAGCACAGGCTCTAGGTGCCCGGGCTTCAGGAGTTGTGCCTCGCGGGCTCTGGAGCACAGGCTCAGTAGTTGTGGCGCACAGGCTTAGTTGCTCCGAGGCATGTGGGATCTTCCCGGACCAGGGCTCGAACCCATGTCCCCTGCATTGACAGGTGGATTTTTAACCACTGTGCCACCAGGGAAGCCCAAGAATCTTCTTAAATACTCCGATAAATATACCAATAAGACTAATAACAATAATGACTAACATATTTAATGTTGGGTTTATGCCAAAACATTAAAAGTCTTATTTAATCTTTACAGCAATCAAATGAAGCAGATCTGGGTTTCTCAACTTCAGCACTTTTGACATTTTGGACCAGATAAATCTTTGTTGGGTTGGGGAAGAAAGGGCTCTCTTGTTCATTAAGATGTTTAACAATATCCATGGTCTCTACCCACTAGACGCCATAAATGCCTATAGAACCCCCTCCCAAGTTGTGACAATCAAAAATGACTCCGTACACTGCCAAATGTCCCATCTGAGTACCACTGAAATAGGTACTATTGTATTCTGCCCCCAGAAAAATCTGTTGGTCAAGAAAAGTTTACTTCACTAAATTTACTGCAGCAAGAAAGAATACCACTTTCATAGTAAGTAACTCAACAGATACAAGTTAGGTCAATTTATCTTCAGAATTTTCTTGCTTAGGCTCAAGAAGTTAAGGTGGGTCTTTTAAAGTAGGGGATTGATTAGGACTGGGTAAAGTTCACATAAAACAGTTCAGGACTGGAGAATAGGGAGGAGAAAGTCTTAAGGTGGGTCTTGATGAGTAAATTGTTTGATTGAAAAGAGAGCTGATAAATTGGAAGATTGGGATTGACACATACACACTACTATACATAAAATAGCTAAAGAATAAGAACCTGCTGTATGGCACAGGTACGTCTACTCAATACTCTGTAATGACCTATATGAGAATAGAATCTAAAAAAGAGTGGATATATGTATATGCATAACTGATTCACTTTGTTGTACAGCAGAAACTAACACAACATTGTATCAACTATACTCCAATAAAAATTAACTAAAAAAAAAAAAAAAAAAGAGGGCACCGTTCCCTGAAATGAGCAAACTCTTTGTCAGGTATACTGATTTCCAATAATTTCCTAATGTAAATCGTAAAGTTATTTATAGGTTTGAAGTCTCATCTTCCCACATAAGAATTTACTGCTGCAAATTAAGTTATATTGATATAGGTAGTCTCAGTTTTTGGTCCCACAAATTTGGCTATGTTGATACAAATTGTCTCAATTTCCAGACCTTCATTTTGTTACCAACTCTTTTGAGTAGGTCCCCGGGCAAGGGTCCTCCAACACAGCATGCCCAGTGGTGTCATTGGAGCCAACAGAATAAGAATGAGACTGAGTTCAGTTTAGAAACAAAGGGATGTTTTTTCTTTGATCAAAGAACAGAGACGTGACAGCTCCGGCTCTAGAGCACATGCTCTCCCTGACATGCTGGGCAGAGCTGCTCTATAGAGATTGCCTCAGCCTGGAGGGGAGGAGGTGGAGTTCTCGCTGGTCAGGCACAGGCGTGCTGCTCATGTCTGCAGATCCAAGTGCCAGGTGCAGCACCTCTGCATGTGGTCTGCTGTGCTGAAGCGTTGGGCGCAGCCATTTCACACTAGAAACTCTAGTCTGAAGAGCTGGGCACAAAGCCTCTGCCCGCTGCAACCTGAGAGCAAGTGAAACTAGACGAAGTACAAAGGAAAAAAAAAGTTTAGGTTTTATTTTAATTACCCCGATTCTATTTTGATTTCTCAGGAATTGTTAATGGGCTTTGCTAGTGACAATTGTAATCCTTCTCTAGACTGAGCTGGGGATATAATTACCATATGGGACATGATTAATCTAAATCTGTACTGATGTGTGAGGCATTATTATCATGTATCATGTTTTGCAGAGTGGTTGTTTTACTATCTATTATCAAGTATTTCTGTTCTCTCTTTCTCTCTCTGTTTCGGTCATTTGATGGGACAATTTCTTTGCAACATTTTGATCACTGTAAGTATTATGGACTGAATGTTTGTATCCTCCCCAAACTCATATGTTGAAGCCCTAACCCACAATTTGATGGTATCTGGATTTTGGGTGATAGTTAGATTTAGATTAAATTTTGAGGGTGGGACCCTCATGATGGGATTAATAAATCTGCAAGCACCTTGATCTTGGACTACACAGTCTCCAGAACTGGGAGAAATAAATGTTGTTTAAGCTATCCAGTCTATGGTATTTTGTTATAGCAGCCTGAGCTAAGACAATAACATTGACAAATTCTAAGAAAAGTGTTATGACTACAGTTTGTTATGTACTTTCTATTAGCACACTAAAGTGCCCAAATTAACCCAAGGCAATGGATCAAATTCCCAGTTTGGACAGCGTGGAGGAAAACAATTTGGGGATATTAGCCAAATTATCTATTTCCCTGATTTCTTTGCTTGTTTTCTGGATCTTTTTATTAGTAGTAAAGATACCAGAATATCTCTAAGAATTAGGTACAACATTCTTTGCCTAAGATCACATGCATTTTACCTTTAAAGAACAATATTATATTTAGGACTCCTCTCTTGAAACACAGCATGCCCAACTTATGAGTTGTAAGGGTGAGAAAATTTATGGTCTTAGCGGCATTGTCTATATTCCATGCATATTTCACTTAGGATTTTTTCCCCACAGTTTTCAGGCCTTATATAAGCATTAAGTGGTCTGGAAGACAAAAGAAATTGACACCACATATCTTTCCAGTAACTATGGTTTGGAGTCTTAAACTGAGACCAATTTTTCTCTTTCTTCAATTTGAGACCAATTTTTCTCTTTCTTCAATTAAATTATCTTAAGATCTTTTTTGCTAAGAGGAAAAGTTGATGAGCCAAACTGGGCTCTAGGTAAAATCAAACATTGAACTGAATGCATATATCAATATACTGAGAAGACAAGTCACTGACCTCTTTGTAGGTTTCTGTAGAACAATAGGCTTTTGTGGAACAAATCTAATACCACTTAATGAGGTGTGGGCACCCAGTCATCTGATTTCAGCCAAAAATACCTTTATGGAGTTTTTGAATCATATTATACAGATAGGGTGCCGTTGAAGAGTGAACTCATACACAAGTGGTAAGATTTATAGTACAGAGATTAACAGGTAGATCATTCAGAACAGGAGACTTCTTTGTAAAGTCTGTAAAGTGAGATAGCTTCCACATATATACCATTTTCCTAAGGACACTTTCTAATCTCTATTTCTGTGAAAGTCAGTTATAAAGTCAACAAAGTCTGAAAGGTACCCAAGTATGATTTGAGTAGAGCCATCAACCTCTCTTTTGGTGTTACATGATAAGGGATTTTAGGATTTTGGATATATGGCCTCTTGTGGTGTTTTCTCATAAAAATCACATTTGAGGTAAATCCAATTGCCTAGGGGAAAAAGTCACTTATTAAAAGGGACTTGTACTAAAAGGAGGTAGGTGGAGCCTAAAAGAAATTAAGCACAAATCCATTTTTTTGTTTGATTGTGTTCTTTAGCTGAGCAAAAAATATCTGTCTCCAGGGTATTAAACCAATAAAGAGGCAAGAAAATAGCTATAAAAATAAACATACATACTTATCAGAACCTGTGGTTCCATTCATGTCTATCTTATTCTATAGGTCTTTGGTGTAAGTTTTCTGTTTACCAAAGATCGTCTGCTTCTGATTCCTAAAAATTTTCAGTTTAAGGTGTCTAACTGAGATACTCTTCCAGTGATGTAAGGATAACTTATATCTATTTTATGGAAAATCATGGACCCAAAGATGAACTTTCTGTCCTTTCAACTGTGGTTTAAGAGTTGTCTTTATCTGGTATATCTTCCAGAAGACTAGATCTTTGAGATTTACATCATTTAAATGTTGTTTGGCAGGATGTTGAAGAAAGGCTGATGATCAGACACGGTATATTGCATAATACTAACATACCAATATGACAGCCAATGTCAATATATGCAGTATATTACCTTGCAGTATTCAACCTTGTCTGTTTCATGGTCTGACTTAGTACTTAACCTTGAGAGAGTCTATGAATCCCAGACAAGTTGAGCTTGTCATTAAAGCCAATGGCATTACCTTATGCCATGGAAGTTTACGTGTCTCTGAGCTTGGTAATTTTAGTTTGAGAAGTTCATTTATTCTTTTATCATTTCCACTGATCGGGGGTGATGTGGGAGTGAACTTTCTGAATTAGTGGCAAGTCATTACAAAGCTGTTTAATGTCCATCTGTCTGAGAGAGAGAGAGTTTGTACAGCAATGGAATTATTTAAAGATGATATTGTAGTCCCATTAACAATACAATTAAAATTTAAAATATCTTCTTCAATATTTAGAGGTATTTCTCCTCATTAGTTCAAAGGCAAAGTTGGAACTTAGGTACAGGGTTTCCCCTCAGAGTATTTTTATTGTTTCCTCCACAATAAATATTTGTTGTATGTATAGATGTATCATATTATATATAATATATATAATAACCATTATACTATATTATATAATATGCCATATTGTGAGAAAAATAAAGATATATATATACATATATTCACACACATATATAGTATTATATATGTTAGTCACATAGCTAGCTAGCATGGGCTGTTATTACAGTGTCCTTTAAGCTTATTATATTTATAGGTGCCCTTTTCTTCTGATGACATTGGAGCACTATTTATTTTATTTGCTCAGCATTAGTGTTTTCTGGGTCTTAATCTGTTTTTGTTTCAAAACGTTCAGTGCAGTCTTCCATGAGGCTGTTCCTTATTCCAGTCTTTGCCTATTAAATTGCTTCATTTTAGCTTTAGACAATTTACAGAAAGTGAGGCGAGAACCAAGATCACATTTGCTTCAGGATGTACACCTGAGTTCTGCAAAATGTGCTCAATAATCTATCCTATATCCTTTAATTCTCCAGTGGGTTAATCCTTTTTTTTTTTAATTCTTCTTTCAACTGTTTTGAAATGTAATGTAATCACAGGGATATCTTTGGGTTTAGCCTCCAAAAGAACTCACCTAAAGTCTATAGCTTTTCTAAACCCTTCTGGTTTTGTTTACATTTGTTACCTTTTATGTCATGCTTAGAACCTTCCTAATCTCTCTCTCTCTGTCTCTCTGTCTCTGTCTCTCTGTCTCTCTCTCTCTCTCTCTCTCTCTCTCTATATATATATATGTTTGTGTGTGTGTGTGTATATATATATATATGTATATATATATAATATATATATATAAAACGTGAGTTATGTTTAGCTCTCTCTTTCACTCTCAAAAGTTTCCTAATTTGAATAATAAAATATAGGACCAGTCTCTCTACCTCTGATTTAAATAATTCCCAATCTACTGTCTAGTTCTCTTTTTCTTTATCACACCAACTTATCACATCAAATTTATCATACCACAGGACACTGAAATAAACTCTTATCTGGTTACTTTACTGCTCCCCCTTCCTGTCCCCACCCCCATCAACATGTGCTCTATCCCACAATAAGGAATACCTTATCTATACTGCATCCAGACTTCTGTTTAGATTACAAGTCTGGTTAAGGATATCTTCTTGTTTATCTAAAAAACCTCTCCCTATACTCTATGCTAGCATTATCTGAATTAATATATATAATATATTAATATTAATATATTTTCTTTTCATCAAGTGTAAAGTACTCTCTCCCATACGACAGTATTTTCACATTCTCTCTCTTTCCTCTTGCTCTGATTAACATCTTATCTATCAGATCTAAGATCAAGGCTTATTCCCACAGGAAACTGTCTATTGCCTCCTGTGGTTGGCTGAATAATAATCCCCCAAGTACATCCACAGCCTAATCTCCAGAACCTATGAATGTTACCTTATCTATCAAAAGTGAATTTAAATATGAATAAATTGAAGATCATGAAATGGGGAGATTATCCTGGATTGTTCATGTGAGCCCAATTAAATACCAATGATCCTTCTAAGAAGGAAAGGAGTCAGTCAGGGTCACAGGGGAAGGGAATGTGGTGACAGAAGTAGAGATTGGAGTGATTTTCTTTGAAAAGGGAGGAAGGGGCCAATCCAAGGAATATAGGAGGCCATGAGAAGCTAAAGGCAAGAAAATGAATTCCCCCCTTAGAATTTCCAGAAGGAAACGACCCTGCTGAAACAGTCAATTTAGTCCAAGTGCAACTGATTTGGGGCTTCTGACCTCCTGAACTGTAGGAGAATAAATGTTTGTTGTTTTCAGCCACTAAATTTCTGGTAATTTGTTACAGCAGCAATATACCTCTGTACACTACATCTTATTATTAGAAATACTAATGGTGTCACTTGATTCTCCTCTGTCATACTCATAAAATCAGCACTTTTACATTTGATTACATTTTTATTTTTATCTATTTCATAAACTATAAACTATGTGCTCCAAGAAGTTAGGGTTTTTTAAATCTTGCCTTTGTATCATCAGCGTCCAGCAGATTTCATAGCATATAGCAGATGGACAATAAACATTTTCTGTGAATGGATAAAATGATAAATTTTACATTTTAGAAATTTCTTTACTATGTAAATATAATGGGGAGTATAACATTGGACATCTCATTTATTTTAGGTCTCTTTTTTCTGCTTTTGAGCAATGGTTGATTCCTTACATACAGACATGGAAGTACAACTACTTCCAGCTGGCAGAACTGTCCCCTTCCTTCCCTCCACCTTCAGTATATAAGCAAGATGATAGAAACTTTCCTACTAAGCAAAGATTTTTGTTAGTCATTTCTGAATCATATATTTTAGGATCCATTAATAAATCTTTGCTATGCCTAAGACTTCACGTTTTGAATGATCAAAAGTGAGATTACAAGTATTAATTACATGGGGGATAATAGTTTTAAAAAATTCCTGCCACACACCATTGACTGTGAAGTTTACTTTATATATTTAATATATCTCCTTTGAATGGGGCTCTCCTACTTTGTCATTTTGCTTGGATGGTCCAAACATTGATCTACAGTTTAATATATGCCATTCCCTTAAAGAGCAAGTTACACATTTCCCCCCACAAAACACATTTCCATTAGTTCATTGACCATTATTTCTGAACTCTTTGTCAATTTTCTCCTTGTCAAATTGTTTTCATGGATTTCTCACACTATTAATATAATAGACTAGCAGACATTTTTAGGTTTGAATATTACACAGCTGACTGTTGTACTCTCTACATTGTATAAAATGTACTAAGAGTAGCATAATATTTTTTGTAGCTTGTATTGACTTAGAATCTGTGGGCCGAAACTAGACATGAGCTAAGATGAGTGAGCTCATCAAGGAAACCCCTGTTACTTCTAGACAGTCCTCCAGAAAGTGAAGTATAGGTACAGTGTTCTGACAGATCAGATAGCAATGTCAGTTGTGTCACTTTAGGAATAGTGTTTTGGATCATTTTCCCTTAGATTTTTATCTTAATGATTTACAGCCATTTTTAAAAATGTTTGTTCTCTTGCAGTTGAGAATAGAAATATGAGTCATTTTTTACATTGGTAGTTTTAATGACAAAACATCCTAATTATCATATCTATGCATTCATGCCTATTTTGTATAAAGTTTAGCTTTAAAGGGACATAGAAAAGGAGCTAATGATGAGAATTGGAGTCACTAGGTGTGTTCAGTGCACTGAGCAGTTCTCATGCATCAGGGCTGGCTATGGATCTTCTGTCTGGTAAGGACCTATGTAGGAGACATGGATGTTTCTTTCACATTTATTGCTTTCTGTATCTGCTATTTAATTTCAGAACATATTAAAATTTCCTCTAATTATATTATGTATGGCCTATATACAATAGTAATGCTGTAATTTTGCTTTTCCCTGTCTTAAATCATGGGTGCTTTATGACTGGTTCCAGAACCCTTAACAATTTACATCTATTATCTTCTTCAAATTTTTCATGAGTTTTTCACAGTAGGAGTGATTGTGCATCTCACTGCCTCTCATGTAACCATTTGTGAATTTGAACTTTAATTTTTTGCTTACTGACCTGTCTATGGTCTTCTTGGGGCCAAACTTTATTTTGATTATCTTTTAGTCTCTCTCCCGTATCCCACTTCAAGTCATCACAATGTACACAGTGACCACAATTAAGTGGCAAGATCAATTTTTCCAATTCCTGTATATGTCCTTTATTCCTTCCCCATTCTAAGGAAACCTACATACACTTCTCAAAAACACCCCTTTCCGGTTGTGATTAGCATTGTGAGCCCAGTGGGTGCTACCTGGGAGAGGAGTCACCAGGCGCTCAGAACAAAATTTCCCTTGTGGGAGCTGGCAGCATCTAGGCAAAGACCGTCCCTGGTGGTCCGTCTCCATCCAAAATGGTGCCCGCGTGCTCGGAAGCATCTGGGTCACTTCTCTCCTGCTTTTCCTTCTAGCCCAGCTCAGGCCATGTGTGTTCTGCTTCTCCCCTTAGCTGCTTCTAAGCCTCCCACCACCTTTCGGTGGCGACATCAATAGAACCTGCCGTTTTCCCCCCTGGTGGGGGCTCTCGTATCTGTGTTTAGCCATTTATATCTACTTTAGCTGTAAAAGAAGTCCAAATGAAAATCAGGTGATTGTGGAACCAGTAGGGACTTGGGGGGTGGGCAGATGTGGGGACAGTGTATCTGGTTCCAGATCCGGCTCGAAGGCTTCTCTGAGCCGGGGCCAACTCGCCAGCACTCGCCATTAGAGATTGACCAGCCAGCAGTAAAAAGTGCATTCTGGAGTCCTTGCAAAGAAAGATCAGCCCTTTGTGTACCAGCCTTTATCTCCTTTGTGCTTCTGTCTTTATTCCGACCCCCGACCCCCTGCTAGATCCTGCTGGTAGGGACCCGGTCTGTTTCTGAGCTCCGGGTTCCCATTCCGCTAACCCAACTCTCTAGTCACGTTTGCTTGGCTGTGTAACCAAATTGTTGGGATCACGGAAGAAGTCCCCTTCCCTGCGTGTCAGCACAGAGGCTGTGACTGCCACCCCGGCTCCCCGCCAAGTGCCCAGTGCCCGAGCCTGTCCCCAGCGTTGCACAGCGTTCCCGGAACCATCCTCTCGCTTGGACCCAAGAGAGGCGACAGCTCTGGCTGGGGCTCTTGGTTTCGAGAGGGTCTGGACTGGTTTGGGTGCTTTAAAATAGATTTTTTAGTTCAGTGGTGCTTATGGGAGAAACGGGAATAGAACTTCAGTGTGAGACTTGGGTGGATGGGAAAGTTAAATATTGGTCTTTATTATTATTATTTTTTGCTTTGCTATTGTTACCACTTTTGTCTCAATGTTAAAATAACAAAAATGAAAAAAAAATTACACATCAGATTCAGATGTGGTCTATATTAACAAGCAAAAGGTTTATTTGTCTTGGAGATATTCTACCTGGAAGAGTGAGAAAGACTAACACCCATTCTATTGACCCAAATTGAACCTATTTTCTGATAGTTACGATACAATGTGTTCAGTGGGGATTTGTAAAATGAACAAATAATTTCATGGAGATATAGAGATAGGGACCAGAAGGATAGCCATTTTAGGTTGACTTGATAGAAAAATTAAGGAACAGACATGGAACACCTTCTATACATGAAGTGTGTTTTTAAAATACATTTAGTAATTTTTTAATGATAATACTTTCTGATAACGGAGTTTTCCATCTCATTCGTCTAGATATTATGGACACACAAGGCACCTACTAAATTTTGTGAAATAAAAAGTTTTACTTTCACAAAACTACATACAAGCATGCTTTGTCACAAAATACACACTCTGTTAAAAGATAAACTGAAGCACATTACAATTTTTAAGTTCATTTGAGCAAAAAGCTATTTGAATTGGGCAGCACCAGTCAGGAAATGGTTTGGAGAACTCCACACACAGGAGCTGGGGAGGGACTTTTATAGAGAAAATGTGGAAGCAAAATAAGGAAATTATTGATTGGGCATAGCTTAGAGCCTACTTGGCTGTTTGTGATTGGTTATCCTTAGGTTTCAATTCCATAATTTTGAGATGTTTACAGGCTTAGATTTTGGTTTGCTTATGTAGGCTCCAGGTCTTTAAGGCCACCTCAGTCTAATGGCTTCCTTGTTTAATTAATTTAACACTCCTAAAAATATAGTTCGTAAATATTTGCTAACAAGTAATTATTTAAGGAATCCTATGAAAAATCTTTATGAAAGAATATTCATACTTTTTCTGTTTTTTTTTTTTTTTTTTTTTTTTTGCGGTACACGGGCCTCTCATTGTTGTGGCCTTTCCCGCTGCGGAGCACAGGCTCCGAACGCGCAAGCTCAGCAGCCATGGCTCACGGGCCCAGCCGCTCCGCGGCATGTGGGATCTTCGCGCACCGGGACACGAACCCATATCCCCTATATCGGCAGGCGAACGCTCAACCACTGCGCCACCAGAGAAGCCCACTTTTTCTGTTTTGCAAATACTATTATTGTTCTTGGTGGCTTCCTTTTAAAAATATCCTTTGCTTAGAATGCACATAAACAATAGATGAGCTAGGAAGACTCAGCACATTTGCTTATGAAAAGATGCTAATATTTTACAAGTTTTTCAGAGTGGTATTATTTTACAAAGCTATCTCCTCTAATGCATTTAAAATTATGTGCTTACTTTTAAAAACCTAATTTATATAATTTTATAAAAAGTGCATTTTGTGTACAAAGACAAAATATTTTAGGTTTATTTGTTAATATTTTATTTAAGCAGATTTTTCCACCCATTTATATGAATATGTTTTTCACCATTCCCTGACCTTTCACTATTCGCTGACATTCACACAGTCAATCCTTTAATAGTTTGATTACGGCAAAGAAAAACCTCAGATTATTATTTTATATCATGCTAAGGGAAAATGGGTAGGGTTATCTGTCTTTTACTTTTTGAATTACAATATTTGAAATATTACAAAGAAACCCACCAAAATAGCCCAATAATGGCACTTACAGGGTTCATGAAAGCCTAATAGCTATGGTTCATGCACTTTTGCTTTTCAATTTTTCTCTGAGAGATTGAGGTCTGTTCAATGGTGTGTACTGAACTGAACCTTTTCTCTGTTTGCTAAAAAATGTATCTAATTTTTGTTTTTAAAAGATGCCTCTTGGCTAGATGGTTATTAAACATAAGTATATGCCAAGAGATCTACTTGAAGATTTAAAATGAGTTCTTGTGTTAAGTCACACTTGTAAAAGAAATAAAAGCTCACTTTCTACTATGGACAAATAGAGTCCTCTTTTTCTTCTAAGTATTAATTTTTCTGCCTTGCCTTTCAAAGCAATTCAACTTTATGATTTTTTAGCCAGAAGCTTGACAATATGGTTACACTATATGTATATGATATTTATTAAATCTACAAGAAATACTAACACCTGATACTTACATGAATGATCCCATCACCAGAGTTCCTCATTATTCCCTGTTGTATTTTTAAGATCATCATCAAATTTAGAAAGTGTGGTCACGTTATATTACCTCTCATCTTTCAAAATCACTTCAGCAAAATATGATTACCAATAAACCACAGAAGCTGGTCCAGCATTACTTCAGTATAAGAGGAGAATTTGATTTTTATATTACTCACACAATTAAATCTCATTTTTTATGTTCTATTATTCTTTTAAAATACTTTTATGTGAAGATACGTATATGATGTGGATGATAACAAAAGAACTACAGATTCTAGTGTAGACCATTGTGCTTTTTGACCAAATACTATAGCATTTGTTTCACTGAAATTTATATCACGTTTTTTTAAATTTAAATTTTACTTTTTTTTTTATACAGCAGGTTCATATTAGACATCCATTTTATACACATCAGTGTATACAGGTCAACCCCAATCTCCCAGTTCATCACACTGCCACCCCCACCCCTTGCCGCTTTCCCCCCTTGGTGTCCATACATTTGTTCTCTACATCTGTGTCTCAATTTCTGCCCTGCAAACCGGTTCATCTGTACCATTTTCTAGATTCCATATATATGTGGTAATATACAATATTTGTTTTTCTCTTTCTGACTTACTTCACTCTGTATGACAGTTTCTAGATGCATCCAGGTCTCTACAAATGACTGAATATCATTTTTATGGCTGAGTAATATTCCATTGTATATATGTACCACATCTTCTTTATCCATTCTTCTGTTGATGGGCATTTAGGTTGCTTCCATGACCTGGGATTGTAAATACACTGCAATGAACATTGGGGTGCATGTGTCTTTTTGAATTATGGTTTTCTCTGGGTATATGCCCAGTAGTGGGATTGCTGGGTCATATGGTAATTCTATTTTTAGTTCTTTAAGTAACCTCCATACTGTTCTCCATAGTGGCTGTATCAATTGATATTCCCACTAACAGTGCAAGAGGGTTCCCTTTTCTCCACACCCTCTCCAGCATTTGTTGTTTTTAGATTTTCTGATGATGCCCATTCTAACTGCTGTGAGGTGATACCTCATTGTACTTTTGATTTGCATTTCTCTAATAATTAGTGATGTTGAGCAGCTTTTCATATGTTTCTTGGCCATCTGTATATCTTCTTTGGAGAAATGTCTATTTAGGTCTTCTGCCCATTTTTTGATTGGGTTGTTTGTTTTTTTAATATTGAGCTGCATGAGCTATTTACATATTTTGGAGATTAATCCTTTGTCCTATGATTCGTTTGCAAATACTTTCTCCCATTCTGAGGGCTGTCTTTTCATCATGTTTCTGGTTTCCTATGCTGTGCAAAAGCATTTAAGTTTCATTATGTCCCATTTGTTTATTTCTGTTTTTATTTCCATTACTGTAGGAGGTGGATCAATAAAGATCTTGCTGTGATTTAAGAGTATTCTACCTATATTTTCCTCTAAGAGTTTTATAGTGTCTAGGCTTACATTTAGGTCTCTAATCCATTTTGAGTTTATTTTTGTGTATGGTGTTAGGGAGTGTTCTAATTTCATTCTCTTACATGTAGCTGTCCAGTTTTCCCAGCACCACTTATTGAAGAGACTGTCTTTTCTCCATTGTATATCCTAGCCTCCTTTGTCATAGAATAGTTGACAATAAGTGCATGGGTTTATCTCTGGGCTTTCTATCTTGCTCCATTGCTCTATATTTCTGTTTTGGGGCCACTACCATATTGTCTTGATTACTGTAGCTTTGTAGTATAGTCTGAAGTCAGAGAGTCTGATTCCTCCAGCTCCTTTTTTGCCCCTCATAAGTGCTTTGGCTGTTTGGGGTCTTTTGTTGTGTCTCCATACAAATTTTAAGATTTTTTTGTTCTAGGTCTGTAAAAAATGTCATAGGTAATTTGATAGGGATTACATTGAATCTGTAGATTGCTTTGGGTAGTAGAGTCATTTGCACAGTATTGATTCTTCCAATCCAAGAACATGGTATATTTCTCCATCTGTTGGTATCATCATTAATTTCTTCTTTTTTTTTTAACATTTTTATTGGAGTATAATTGCTTTAAAATGGTGTGTTAGTTTCTGCTTTATAAGAAAGTGAGTCAGTTATACATATACATATATCCCCATATCTCTTCCCTCTTGTGTCTCCCTCTCTCCCACCCTCCCCATCCCACCCATCCCATCTAGCTGGTCACAAAGCACTGAGCTGATCTCCCTGTGCTATGCGACTGCTTCCGACTAGCAATCTATTTCACATTAGGTAGTGTATATATGTCCGTATATACACTACCACTCTCTCATTTTGTCCCAGCTTACCCTTCCCCCTCCCAGTGTCCTCAAGTCCATTCTCTAGTAGGTCTGCGTCTTTATTCCTGCCTTGAGTCTAGGTTCTTCATGAGCTTTTTTTTTTTTAGATTCCATATATATGTGTTAGCATATGGTATTTGTTTTTCTCTTTCTGACTTACTTCACTCTGTATGACACTTTCTAGGTCCATCCACCTCACTACAAATAACTCAATTTCGTTTCTTTTTATGGTTGAGTAATATTCCATTGTATATATGTGCCACATCTTCGTTATCCAGTCACCTGTCGATGGACACTTAGATTGCTTCCAAGTCCTGGCTATTGTAAATAGAGCTGCAATGAACATTGTGGTACATGACACTTTTTGAAGTACGGTTTTCTCACGGTATATGCCCAGTAGTGGGATTGCTGGGTCATATGGTAGTTCTATTTGTAGTTTCTTAAGGAACCTTCATACTGTTCTCCATAGTGGCTGTATCAATTTACATTCCCACCAAAAGCGTATGAGGGTTCCCTTTTCTCCACACTCTCTCCAGCAATTATTGTTTGTAGATTTTTTGATTATGGCCATTCTGACCAGTGTGAGATGATATCACATTGTAGTTTTGATTTGCACTTCTCTAATGATTAATGATGTTCAGCATTCTTTCATGTGTTTCTTGGCAATCTGTATATCTTCTTTGGAGATATGTCTCCTTAGGTGTTCTGCCCATTTTTGGATTGGGTTGTTTGTTTTTTTGATATTGAGCTGCATGAGCTACTTGTAAATTTTGGAGATTAATCCTTTGTCAATTGCTGCATTTGCAAATATTTTCTCCCATTCTGAGGGTTGCATTTTCATCTTGTTTATGGCTTCCTTTGCTGTGAAAAAGCTTTTAAGTTTCATTAGGTTCCATTTGCTTATTTTGGCATATATTTGCATTTATCTAGGAGGTGGGTCAAAAAAAGGATCTTGCTGTGATTTATGTCATAGAGCGTTCTGCCTATGTTTTCCTCTAAGAGTTGGATAGTGTCTGGCCTTACATTTAGGTTTTTAATCCATTTTGACTTTATTTTTGTGTATGGTGTTAGGGGGTGTTCTAATTTCATTCTTCTACATGTAGCTGTCCAGTTTTCACAGCACCACTTATTGAAGAGGCTGTCTTTTATCCACTGTATATTCTTGCCTCCTTTATCAAAGATAAGGTGACCATATGTGCGTGGGTTTATCTCTGGGCTTCCTATCCTGTTCCATTGATGTATATTTCTGTTTTTGTGCCAGTACCATACTCTCTTGATTACTGTAGATTTGTAGTATAGTCTGAAGTCCGGGAGGCTGAACCTCCAGCTCTGTTTTTCTTTCTCAAGATTGCTTGGGCTATTCGGGTTCTTTTGTGTTTCCATACAAATCGTGAAATTTTTTTGTTCTTGTTCTGTGAAGAATGCTAGTGGTGGTTTGATAGGGATTGCATTGAATCTGTAGATTCCTTTGGGTAGTAGAGTCATTTTCATAATGTTGATTCTTCCAATCCAAGAACATGGTATATCTCTCCATCTATTTATATTATCTGTAATCTTTCACCAGTGTCTTATAATTTTCTCCATACAGGTCTTTTGTCTCCTTAGTTAGGTTTATTCCTAGGTATTTTATTCTTTTTGTTGCAATGGTAAGTGGGAGTGTTTTCTTAATTTCATTTTCAGATATTTCATCATTAGTGTATAGGAATGCAGGAGATTTCTGTGCATTAATTTTCTATCCTGCTACATTACCAAATTCATTGATTAGCTCTAGTAGTTTTCTGATAGCATCTTTAGAGTTCTCTATGTATAGTATCATGTCATCTGCAAACAGTGACAGCTTTAATTCTTCTTTTCCGATTTGTATGCTTTTTATTTCTTTTTCTTCTCTGACTGCTGTGGCTAAAACTGCCAAAACTATGTTGAATAAGAGTGGTGAGAGTGGGCAACCTTGTCTTGTTCCTGATCTTAGTGGAAATGCTTTCAGTTTTTCACCATTGAGGATAATGTTGGCTGTGGGTTTGTCATATATGGCCTTTATTATGTTAAGGAATGTTCCCTCTATGCCTACTTTTTGCAGGGTTTTTATCATAAATGGGTGTTGAATTGTGCCAAAAGCTTTCTCTGCATCTATTGAGATGATCATATGGTTTTTCTCCTTCAATTTGTTAATATGGTGTATCACGTTGATTGATTTGCGTATATTGAAGAATCCTTGCATTCCTGGAATAAACCCCACTTGATCGTGGTGTATGATCCTTTTAATGTGCTGTTGGATTCTGTTTGCTAGTATTTTGTTGAGGATTTTTGCATCTATGTTCATCAGTGATATTGGCCTGTAGTTTTCTTTCTTTGTGACATCCTTGTCTGGTTTTGGTATCGAGGTGATGGTGGCTTCGTAGAATGCGTTTGGGAGTGTTCCTCCCTCTGCTATATTTTGGAAGAGTTTGAGAAGGATAGGTGTTAGCGCTTCTCTAAATGTTTGATAGAATTCACCTGTGAAGCCATCTGGTCCTGGAATATTGTTTGTTGGAAGATTTTTAATCACAGTTTCAATTTCAGTGCTTGTGATTGGTCTGTTCATATTTTCTATTTCTTCCTGATTCAGTCTTGGCAGTTGTGCATTTCTAAGAATTTGTCCATTTCTTCCAGGCTGTCCATTTTATTGGCATAGAGTTGCTTGTAGTAATCTCTCATGATCTTTTGTATTTCTGCAGTGTCAGTTGTTACTTCTTTTTCATTTCTAATTCTATTGATTTGAGTCTTCTCCCTTTTTTTCTGGATGAGTCTGGCTAATGGTTTATCAATTTTGTTTATCTTCTCAAAGAACCAGCTTTTAGTTTTATTGATCTTTGCTATCGTTTCCTTCATTTCTTTTTCATTTATTTCTGATCTGATCTTTATGATTTCTTTCCTTCTGCTAACTTTGGGGTATTTTTGTTCTTCTTTCTCTAATTGCTTTAGGTGCAAGGTTAGGTTGTTTATTCGAGATGTTTCCTGTTTCTTAAGGTAGATTGTATTGCTATAAACTTCCCTCTTAGAACTGCTTTTGCTGCATCCCATAGGTTTTGGGTCGTTGTGTCTCCATTGTCATTTGTTTCTAGGTTTTTTTTAATTTCCTCTTTGATTTCTTCAGTGATCACTTCGTTATTAAGTATTGTTTAGCCTCCATGTGTTTGTATTTTTTACAGATCTTTTCCTGTAATTGATATCTAGTCTCATAGCGTTGTGGTTGGAAAAGATACTTGATACAATTTCAATTTTCTTAAATTTACCAAGGCTTGATTTGTGACCCAAGATATGATCTATCCTGGAGAATGTTCCATGAGCACTTGAGAAAAATGTGTATTCTGTTGTTTTTGGCTGGAATGTCCTATAAATATCAATTAAGTCCATCTTGTTTAATGTATCATTTAAAGCTTGTGTTTCCTTACTTATTTTCATTTTGGATGATCTCTCCATTGGTGAAAGTGGGGTGTTAAAGAAGTCCCCTACTATGAATGTGTTACTGTCGAATTCCCCTTTTATGGCTGTTAGTATTTGCCTTATGTATTGAGGTGCTCCTATGTTGGGTGCATAAATATTTACAATTGTTATATCTTCTTCTTGGATCAATCCCTTGATCATTATGTAGTGTCCTTCTTTGTCTCTTCTAATAGTCTTTATTTTAAAGTCTATTTTGTCTGATAAGAGAATTGCTACTCCAGCTTTCTTTTGGTTTCCATTTGCATGGAATATCTTTTTCCATCCCCTTACTTTCAGTCTGTATGTGTCTCTAGGTCTTAAGTGGGTCTCTTGTAGACAGCATATATATGGGTCTTGTTTTTGTATCCATTCAGCCAATCTGTGTCTTTTGGTGGGAGCATTTAGTCCATTTACATCTAAGGTAATTATCAATATGTATGTTCCTATTCCCATTTTCTTAATTGTTTGGGGTTCGTTATTGTAGGCCTTTTCTTCTCTTGTGTTTCTTGCCTAGAGAAGTTCCTTTAGCATTTGTTGTAAAGCTGGTTTGGTGGTGCTGAACTCTCTCAGCTTTTGCTTGTCTGTAAAGGTTTTAATTTCTCCATCAAATCTGAATGAGATCCTTGCTGGGTAGAGTAATCTTGGTTGCAGGTTTTTCACCTTCATCACTTTAAATATGTCCTGCCCGTCCCTCCTGGCTTGCAGAGTTTCTGCTGAAAGATCAGCTGTTAACCTTATGGGGATTCCCTTGTGTGTTATTTGTTGTTTTTCCCTTGCTGCTTTTAATATGTTTTCTTTGTATTTAATTTTTGACAGTTTGATTAATATGTGTCTTGGCGTATTTCTCCTTGGATTTATCCTGTATGGGACTCTGTGCTTCCTGGACTTGATTAACTATTTCATTTCCCATATTAGGGAAGTTATCAACTATAATCTTTTCAAATATTTTCTCAGTCCCTTTCTTTTTCTCTTCTTCTTCTGGAACCCCTATAATTCGAATGTTGGTGTGTTTAATGTTGTCCCAGAGGTCTCTGAGACTGTCCTCAGTTCTTTTCATTCTTTTTTCTTTATTCTGCTCTGCAGTAGTTATTTCCACTATTTTATCTTCCAGGTCACTTATCCGTTCTTCTGCCTCAGTTTTTCTGCTATTGATCCCATCTAGAGTATTTTAAATTTCATTTATTGTGTGGTTCATCTTTGTTTGTTTCACCTTTAGTTCTTCTAGGTCCTTGTTAAATGTTTCTTGCATTTTGTGTATTCTATTTCCAAGATTTTGGATCATCTTTACTATCATTATTCTGAATTCTTTTTCAGGTAGACTGCCTATTTCCTCTTGATTTGTTAGGTCTGGTGGGTTTTTATCTTGGTCCTTCATCTGCTGTGTGTTTTTCTGTCTTCTCATTTTGCTTATCTTACTGTGTTTGGGGTCTCCTTTCTGTAGGCTGCAGGTTCGTAGTTTCCGTTGTTTTTGGTGTCTGTCCCCGGTGGCTAAGGTTGGTTCAGTGGGTTGTGTAGGCTTCCTGGTGGAGGGGACTAGTGCCTGTGTTCTGGTGGATGAGGCTGGATCTTGTCTTTCTGGTGGCCAGGTCCACGTCTGGTGGTGTGTTTTGGGCTGTCTGTGGACTTATTATGATTTTAGGCAGCCTCTCTGCTAATGGGTGGGGTTGTGTTCCTGTCTTGCTAGTTATTTGGCATAGGGTGTCCAGCATTGTAGCTTGCTGGTCATTGACTGGAGCTGGGTCTTGGCGTTGAGATGGAGATCTCTGGGAGATTTTTGCCATTTGATATTATGTGGAGCTGGGAGGTCTCTTGTGGACCAGTGTCCTGAAGTTGGCTCTCCCACCTCAGAGGCACAGCACTGACTCCTGGCTGCAGCACCAAGAGCCTTTCATCCACATGGCTCAGAATAAAAGGGAGAAAAAGTAGAAAGAAAGAATTAATAGAAGTAGAAAGAAAGAAAGAAAGAAAGAAAGGAGGGAGGGAGGGAGGAAGGAAGGAAGGAAGGAGGGAAGGAAGGGAAAAAGAAAGAAAGGAAGAAGATAAAGTACAATAAAATAAAGTAAGATAAAATATAATAAAGTTATTAAAATAAAAAATAATTATTAAGAAAAAAATTAAAAACAAAAAACAAAAAGAAAGAAAAAAACCCCAGATGGATAGAACCTTAGGACAAATGGTAGAAGCAAAGCTATACAGACAAAATCTCACACAGAAGCATACACATACACACTCACAAAAAGAGGAAAAGGGATGGGCTTCCCTGGTGGCGCAGTGGTTGAGAGTCCGCCTGCCGATGCAGGGGACATGGGTTCGTGCTCTGGTCCGGGAAGATCCCACGTGCCGCGGAGTGGCTGGGCCCATGAGCCATGGCCGCTGAGCCTGTGCGTCCAGAGCCTGTGCTCCGCAACGGGAGAGGCCATAACAGTGAGAGGCCCGCGTACCACAAAAAAGTAAAAAATAAAAAAATAAAAAAAAAAAGAGGAAAAGGGAATAAAATCATAAATCTTGCTCTCAAAGTCCACCTCCTCCATTTGGGATGATTCGTTGTCTAAAGGAGGGAAGGAAGGAAAGAAAGCAAGCAAGCAAGCAAGAAAAAAGATAAAGTAACATAAAATAAAGTTATTAAAATAAAAAATAATTATTAAGAAAAAAATAAACCCGGATGGATAGAACCCTAGGACAAATGGTGGAAGCAAAGCTATACAGACAAAATCTCACACAGACGCATACACATACACACTCACTAAAAGAGGAGAAGGGGAAAAAATCATGAATCTTGCTCTCAAAGTCCACCCCCTCAATTTGGGTTGATTCGTTGTCTCTTCATGTATTCCACAGATGCAGGGTATATCAAGTTGATTGTGGAGCTTTAATCCGCTGCTTCTGAGGCTGCTGGGAGAGATTTCCCTTTCTCTTCTTTGTTCTCACAGCTCACCGGGGCTCAGTTTTGGATTTGGCCCCGCCTCTGCGTGTAGGTCGCCGGACGGCGTCTGTTCTTCGCTCAGACAGGATGGGGTTAAAGGAGCAGCCGCTTCGGGGACTCTGGCTCACTCAGGCCGGCGGGGAGGGAGGGGCACGGAGTGCGGGGCGGGCCTGCGGCGTCAAAGGCCTGCGTGACGTTGCAGCAGCCTGAGGCACGCCATGCGTTCTCGCGGGAAGTTGTCCCTGGATCCCGGGAACCTGGCAGTGGCGGGCTGCACAGGCTCCGCGGAAGGCGGGTGTGGATAGTGGCCTGTGCTCGCCCACAGGCTTCTTGGTGGCGGCGGCAGCAGCCTTAGCGTCTCATGCCCGTCTCTGGGGTCCGCGCTTTTAGCCGCGACTCGCGCCAGTCTCTGGAGCTCCTTTTAAGCAGCGCTCTTAAGCCCCTCTCCTCGCGCACCAGGAAACAAAGAGGGAAGAAAAAGTCTCTTGCCTCTTCGGCAGCTCCAGACTTTTCCCCGGACTCCCTCCCGGCTAGCCGTGGAGCACTAACACCCTGCAGGCTGTGTTCACGCTGCCAAACCCAGCCCTCTCCCTGAGCTCCGACCGAAGCCCGAGCCTCATCTCCCAGCCCCGCCCGCCCCGGCGGGTGAGCAGACAAGCCTCTCGGACTGGTGAGTGCCGGCCCGCACCGATGCTCAGTGCGGGAATCTCTCCCCTTTGCCTTCCGCACCCCTGTGGCTGTGCTCTCCTCCCCGGCGCCGAAGCTTTCCCCTCTGCCACCTGCAGTCTCCGTCCGCGAAGGGGCTTCCTAGTGTATGGAAACCTTTCCTTCTTCACAGCTCCCTCCCACTGGTGCAGGTCCCGTCCTTATCCTTTTGTCTCTGTTTACTCTTTTTTCTTTTGCCCTACCTACGTACGTGGGGAGTTTCTTGCCTTTTGGGAGGTCTGAGGTCTTCTTCCAGCGTTCGGTAGGTGTTCTATAGGAGGTGTTCCACGTGTAGATGTATTTCTGGTGTATCTGTGGGGAGGAAGGTGATCTCCGCGTCTTACTCTTCCGCCATCTTCCCCTTGTCCCCCCTGTTTCCCCTTTCTAAATGAGGTAATTAAAACATTGTTCCCCTGGGATGTTGAGATAATTTTTTTCTGAAGCATTTTAGTCTTAAATCTGAAAATTTTTATAGACAGGAAAATGGTTTTGTTTAACCACAACTTTAATGCTTTTTTTCTAGGAGATATTACCAAATAATTCTTTCATCAAGAACTAAATATATTCTTTTATATTTCCAAATCATGGTTCCTGTGGACAGGGACAATTGACCATAGTTTAGAAGGAAGCAGCTTTTAATTTATTTTCAGCTGGCAACCACAAGAATGGATTCTTTCTCTTATTTATTTTTATTTAATCTGTGAGGCTGATGGCTCCCTAGTGAGATGATAATATGAATTCAGCAATCAGGACATTATTTTAACATCCCTTACATGCCATATTAAGTTTCTGCATAGCATTCCCTTGTGTCAGGCAGAAGACAGAATGAAGAAAAGTCTTCTGCATTGAATGTTTGTTCATTCTTTAGATACATCAGAGGCTCCAAGATGACCTGAAAATACAGTGCAACCTATCAGATTATATATATTCCAGGGAAGTTAAGTGGCACATCCTGGCTCTGTGTTGGATGCAGAATTGTACAGATATATTTACTTCATTTCACGACATCGGAGAATAACGAAAGAACTTTCAGATGTGTTTCTAATCCAACTCACAAGTGGACAGTGAATTTAATGAAAAGACAAGTTTCTGATCCTCATCTGCCTTTGTCTTCACTGATATTATCCTTATTTCATTTATGATGAGTTAATATAGGCATAGTTTAGAGGGCTTCCCTGGTGGCGCAGTGGTTGAGAGTCCGCCTGCCAATGCAGGGGACACGGGTTCGTGCCCCGGTCCGGGAAGATCCCACTATGCCGCGGAGCGGCTGGGCCCGTGAGCCATGGCCGCTGAGCCTGCGCGTCCGGAGCCTGCGCTCCACCACGGGAGAGGCCACAACAGTGAGAGGCCCGTGTACCGCAAAAAAAAAAAAATATATAGGCATAGTTTAGCAAATTAATGGTATTACTGAGCTAGCATTTGGTGTATCACTTTCATGTGCCTTTTTCTACTTTACTGTCTACAAATTAATTACACCTTTCCAGATAACTTAGCAAACCAGGCTCTTAGTATTCATGTATTATGAGATTGGATGATAAAAATGGCTACTTACAGAAGAAACCAATAGAATGTGCTCCTTTGTCATTGTTTTTGTGATCCTATCCTTTTAGGTATTGATGACAATGCAAACTATTACCTTGTTACTAACCCAAGATTGAGAGTCAGCGTGTAAGATTCAAAGTAATTATGATGGCCCATTTTTGATGCATGCAGTATGTCATTTTTCATTCATGCTTGATTGCATTAAATTTTAAATGAATTTAGCCAAGAATGATTTTGCACAAGATATGGGTTTTTGGCCATAACAGAAAATGAAAAATTGTATTTGAGTTTTTAAAAAAGTGATTACTATCTTTAAAAAAAACCTAAGACTTAAAAATAACAAGCTTAGCCATGCCATCTAAAGTTTTTAATGCAGATAATATAATAAAATTGTATTGTTATTAAAACAGAAAACTATAAAACCTCCAAACCCGATTAGAATGTATTAATAATTTCATATGGGAAAAAGAAGGATTAATTATATTCTATCAAATACTTTGCATTACCTAAAAACCTAGTTTTAGGAATATTTAAATTAATAGTTTTGGATTTAGTTTTATTCAACTAAATAACTTCTATAATAGCCACTCTACATAAAAGGAAAAGTGTAGCAGTATTTGGGATAAAACTATTTGCATAGTTGAAATATTATTTAGGACAGAAGTCACATTGAAAAAAGGATGCAAATGGAGAAGATGAAAGGTTTCTAGCTGGATTATCTGTTGGTACACAGAAGAAAGAGTAGCTACCACTATTTTATCCGAATGAGACCTGAAATGAGTACAACTCATGAAATGAGTACAACTAAGATAACTTGGCAAGTGTAATAAAACCAAGCAGCTGACTCTGATTTTACTATATTAACATCAAGTTTCACATTTTAATCTTTTGTAAAGGCATATAATTTTAAGAGATTCAAACTTAGCTACTTATTTCTACAGTCTGTTTTTAAGATGTCTCATGTGACCAATGAATGCAATGCTAATTTGTGAAGCTGTTTAAAAACATGCATTTGTTGGTAGATGTTGTCTTTATTCTGAACAGCAATTAAATTGAGTTGAGTGAATAGTTAATGATCAAACTGCCATGATTTTATGGTGCCTACATTTATTGCAGAAATAGAATTTAAATAAATTTTGGGAGATGCTGAATTCATTTGTAGAAATGTAAAGTTAGACTTTAGAAGTCTGTCTCTATTTGACTAGTTTTGAACTTTTACCATAATAAAACTTTACATTCCTTAAAATCATTGCTTTGTATTTTAAAAAGGAATTTTAGTAAGTAATTTCTTAAATTGAAAAAATTTCATAACTTTCTGCAACCAAAATATCATCACGACTAATCAGACATGGATTTAAATGTAGTCGTACTAATATATATAATTTTTATGCCCAAACCTTATCAATCTGCTACTTCAAAACTGAGTTTCACTGAATTTCACTTTAAAGCTACCAATTTATTTAGCTGCTTAAAATCCAATCTTTTTTCCAGATACATAATCTTTTTTGGAAAATATTTGGGAAACCTCTGGGGCAGTGTTTCTCAAATTTAACATGCATGTACATCACCCAAAGAGCTAGATTGCTGAGTCCTATTCCCAGAGTTTCATTTTGTTAAGTCTGGGTCAAGACTTTGCATTTCTAATGTTCCAAGTTGACACTCGTGCTCCTATTTCAGGGCTCACACTTTGAAAACCATTACGTTAAGGAATGCCTATACATTCTTTGACCCATTCTGTCTTTTGATCATTGCATTAGCATGCCAGCTGACTATAATATTCCGAATTCAGCTCCTTTCTTGTTTGACCTCTTCCTAGAAAGAGAACACTTAAGACAGTATCTGCAACTGCTTCCCTTGGACTGATGCTGCTCAACTAAGTACCACTTTGTCCTGCTTATGAACATAGGTCTATTTTCTTTATTTTCCTTAACACAGCTAAGGTTCTCTCCAAACCATTTTAAAGTCAAAGCTTCATTGACAAGGGAAAATACTTTCCTATCCACTTCACTGTTTACTAGACTGTCAGGACTACTTAAATTCCCTATGGATGTCTCTCTCCGTCTCTGTGTGTATAAGTATGTTAAGGTTCAGGTGTTCTTTATATATATATATAATATATACATAATATATTGTATATATAATATATATAATATATATAATATATACATAATATATTGTATATATAATATATATAATATATATAATATATACATAATATATTGTATATATTATACATAATATATAATATATATAATACACATATATATAATATGTATATTATATATGATATAAATATTTCTTTATATATATACACATGTACATACATACCCAACTTTTGAAGTTACTCTTTGCCCGGTGGTACTGCTGGATCTTAATCTCTCCATGCTTCTTGCCACCCAACACCAATTCAGTTTCTTTTTCTTTTCAGACAGAGCCTCAACATCAATCATTGTCCATTTGAGTTCTTTTTACAAGATGCAACCTATTCCCATGTAATCATTTGAGACCAATAGATAAAGTGCATTAATAGGTATCAGCAGCCAAATTCACATATCTAGTCTTGACTTCACCCTAGTGCTGCCAGTGTTACAGTTTAAAATATTCATTATCCTTTCTAGCATAGGATCACAAAAATCAAGACTTGTTCAAAATATAATGTATTACAGCAAGACACACCAGTAAGACATTGTATCTCAGGGTCTGTTTTTACAGGTGAAAGTCTTAAATGTAATATAAATTGAAATTAATACGAAGTGAAATATTGCTAGCATATTTTGCCGAGGTGATAATGCATCCTACCACCACAGGTAACTTGGCAGTGGTTACGATGATGATGTAAACAGTCACTGTAGTTCTGCTTCGTATGGGATGGACTGGTGTTGAATTTAGGGAATTGGTAGGCACTTCATTAGCCTGATTATCCATGAAATAGGAAAATAATTGAAATGGGGCAAATAAATTATTTAAAATTAATCTGTTATATAAATTGCATAAATCTGAACCTGTTCTTCCTTTGGAGAATTAAAAATACGTGGCAAGACTTGCAAAGAAAAATTGTAGATATTTCCCAAATGAAGGCACAAGTGTCTTTTACACTTTTATCTTCAGATCTTTTAAAAGTACTGTAGATCTTAATAAACCAAAAGCTTCTTTGCTGAGATACATATTGATCAGTAGAGAATAAATGCTGGTGACTAATTTAACACCAATTCGCCTTACTTTTTGTTAGAAAACTTAGAATTTTTTCAAATTTTATAATGGGACCATACGCTAAGAAAATACTACATGCAGATCTAAACTGAGGTAGGTAAGGGCTTCAATATTAAAGGAGCTGAGAGAAGGTCAATGGGTGGAGTAGGGTTAGGGTGTGGAGAATGGTTTGAAATAATCTTGAGGCTCTAAGAGCAGCAAGATTATGAAAAGTCTTGCAAGCTATTAGGAAGTTTTGCTTTCATTTTAAGTACAGTGGGAAGTCATTGGAGAGTAAAGACATGAATCTTGGGGTATATGGTTTTTTTTAAAGTTATTCTAGTGGCTTTGTACAATTAAATTAGAACAGAGAGAAGATATTTCATTCAAAATTATGTTGATTAAATTTATTTTGTTGCAGCTTTTCTGATGCATGACTCTAGACACATTACTTTTCTTAGGATAAGGGAAAATACTTAATTCTTAAAGTCATCATATCCATATTCATTTCTAAAATATGTAGTTTTTGATTATAACAAACATGGAAATACTTGAATATGTCAATATATAATGTTCATGAATTATTTGAAAATCTGAAGTATATTTGAATGCAGTAAACATTATGTCACCTAATTATTCTAAAATAACCAAATTAAATATGGCTTTTCTCTTTATTAACTTCCCTACTGCTTTTTCCAATGACTCAAAACTATTTATCTGTATCTATATCTACAGTAAGACTATCAAAATCCAGTGAAGGAGAAAAGGAGTTATTCATCAATTCAAGAAGCTATTACTGAACACACAGTTCATTCAAAGGTCTCTGAAGACCTATGTAGAACAGACAATCTGAAGAAGGGCCACCTGTGATCTTTATTATTATGGTCAATGCTGAGATACTCATTATTCAGTCCAAATAGCTCATCTGAAGGTGGGTAGCTCTGCTTCTATAGACAACCATTTAAAACACATAACTTTTACGCTCCTAAAATCATGGTCATTTGGAAATATCCCGTGTATGGGGAAAGAGCTTAATAGTTCATTATAAATAATAAAATCTACCTGTGGAGAATAATCTTCAACCTCAGTAGCCACCCACAAATTAAATAAAACCTTATATAGTATTTGACTTAGGCTGAGTTGCACCATAAACAGGCCCTAAATTAAGAATTTTAGTAAATTATTTGGAGTGATTCCTTGAACAAAAAGTGAGATTAGAAGGGTACAGAAGCCATTTAAGGCATATTAATGAGTACACTGCCACTAGGTCCAACTGGGGCTAATTCCCATTGGGGCCTCTGGGGGCTATTTTGTTCCATTAATAAGGACAGAGCAGTAGTATTTATCTACCAATTTCTGTTCTTCGTTGGTTGAGGGTTCTTCTTGAGAGTGTTAATTCTTGGCAATTCCAGCCTGTTCTGCATTAAGCTAAGCATGCTGTTGTGACCAAGGAAAGCTCTTGGGCAAAGACCCATATGCTTATAGTAACACTGAATGCTGAGAAAAAAAGGGTAGGGCACATGCAGCATCTGTTGTACTAGTGTTATTTAAAAAGTCAAAATATCTACCTCAGGAACCATGATTAACTATTTAATCACACTTTGGGTAACTAGAGCATAAGTCCTGTATTACTTGGATCTTTGCTTCACGGGCTGGTAGAAAGCATGAGGAAGGAAAGACCATATATAAGGCAGAATAGGGATAGGACCAACTGATTCATAACTAGAGAATTAAACTTCCATTGCTTTACATCTTCATGCGTAAAACGGGGCAAAGATATCTGTCTCATAAAGTTGTTACAGGAAATAAATATGACCACGGCTGGCAAATAGCAAGTTCTTACAACTGGTTAACATTTGCTAAGTTGACCTTTTGCTGAAAAAATAAAATTGATATAAAAGTTAAAAAGAAAGCTTTGCATTATTTTAAAAATTTGTTATTTCTGAAAAGTATATTAATTTTATAATACATATTTCCCTCCACTCAATTGTCAGTTGTCTAGAGAATTCTAAGGGTTCAATCTGAAATCCATTTCTATTCTTTCAACAAAAAAGTGTAAAAAATATACTTCAGATATATTGAGCTGTAAAATCCAAATTAATATACTGTGATTAGTTTCTGTTATGCATTCTTAAAAATGTTTTAGAAAAATCACTAAAGTAGCTGTAAGTGACTATATACTTTTGTCTATTTTCCTCATTTAAAGAGAAGGAAGCTAGGGCCCAAAGAGTTGAGAGGTTTATTTCAGGTAATATAGAAATTTGAAAGGAGATATTAGGTGTCTATTTTTAGTTATTTTCTACTGCTATTAATAAAATTTAACACACGTGTTATTATTAACACCTGTTAAGACTTTGGGTTCTACCCTTAGCAGAACTTAAGCAAGACCTGCTGAACTCCACAGCAAGGTATTTTGCTCAAGTTTTATATTCCCTAGGAGTGTTGTTCTAAGAATGATTTTTTAAAAAGAATTTATACTAAGTGACAAGCAAGAAATATCTCATCGTGTATTACGTGCCTCTTTACCTTAGGCCTAGCAGAAGCCCCATGCCCTTAGGCATTCATTACTCTGACTTATGCTTATATTGCACTATATAGCCCCTGATCTGATTCAGTCTCTCACCAAGCTGTCTTCATCCCCCAATAAATGTTTCTGATGTGACTCTTGGACCTAATGATATGTTCAAAAGTTTTTCTGTACCCCCATTTTTTTTAATATTCACCTAGTTCTTTTCTCTAAATGAAATGTAGATATCCCCTAGGGACACTTCTCCATTTAGTCATCTCAAATAGCAACTGGTTTAATATTTTTTCCCGTACTCAAAGTAAACTGGACCTGGAAGTATAGATAAAGGTTATATTTCTCCCTCATGGTCATGTGTAGACCATTCTCTACTCACCTGCCTCAAAACTCTCCATCCTTTTGAAGTACAGTTGGATATAACATGTAAAGAAACAACAACCATGTATAAAAGTCAGCAGAAACAGTACAGCAACAACAAAAAGAGCAAAAACACAGCGATTTACTATCTCCAATAATTTAAGAAAATAGAATTAAAGTGGAGAGAGTGGGCGTCCTTGTCTTTTCCTGATCTTAGAAGAAAAGGTTTCAGCTTTTTATCATTGAGTGTGATGTTAGCTTTGGGCTTGTCATATATGGCCTTTATTAGGTTGAGGTGTGTTTCCTCTATACCCACTTCATTGAGAATTTTTATCATGAATAGACATTAAATTTTGTCAAATGTGTTTTCTGCATCTATTGAGATGATTGTCAGGGAAATGCAAATCAAAACCACAATGAGATATCACTGCACACCTGTTAGAATGGCATCATCAAAAAGACAAGAGATCACAAGTGTTACTGAGGATGTAAAGAAAAGGAAACCCTTGTGTGCTGTTGGTGGGACTGTAAATTGGTACAGCCATTATGGAAAAATGTATGGGGGTTCCTCAAAAAATTAAGAATAAAACTACCATATGATCCAGCAATTCTAATTCTGGGTATATACCCAAAGGAAATGAAATCATTATCTCAAAAAGATATCTGCACTCCATGTTTATTGCAGCATTATTTAGAATAGTCAAGAACAGAAACAACCTAAGTGTTCATCAGAGGATAAATGGATAAAGAAAATATGATACACACACCACACACAGACAATGAAGTATTAAGCAGCCATAAAAAGAAGGAAATCCTGCTATTTGTGACAACATGGATGGACTTTGAGGGCATTATGCTAAGTGAAATAAGTCAGACAGAGAGAGACAAATACTGTATGTGGAATCTAAGAACACTGAATTCATAGGAACACAGAACAGATTGATGTTTCCTAAAGGTTCTGGGAGCGGGGTGGTTAGAGGAAATGGATGAAGGTAGTCAAAAGGAAAAAACTTACAATTATAAGAATAAATAAGTACTGGGGATGTAACATATAGCATGGTGACTATAGTTACCAATACTTTACCGTATATTTGAAAGTTGCTAAGAGAGTAGAACTTAAAGGTTCTCATCACAGGAAAATAATGTAACTATATGAGGTAATAGATGTATATGTATGTATTGCAATATATACATATATCAAATCACTATGTTGTATACCTTAAACTAATGCAAATTATATATCAATTATATTGCAATAAAACTGGAAAAACCAAAATAGAATTAGATATATTATATGAAATGTTCAGAAAATTGAGAGGTAAACCTAAAAGCAGTAAGCAATAGACAAATGTTTATCGAAATTACTAGGAAGACTTGAAAAAGAACAAAACAAAACTTCTAAATTTAAATAACATAGAAATTGAAACTAAGGGTAGCACAATGAGTGGGTTAATTGATAGGTTGCTTATAGATGAAATAGAATTTATAAGGTAGAAGAAAGAACTACATGAGGAATCTCCTGGGAATGCATACTAGAGAGACAATAAAATGTAAAATAGGACAGGTTAATGGATTTGATGGATAGACTTAAATAGCCATTTTCAGGAGTAGAAAATATAGAAAATGGTTGAGAATTTTCCAAAATTAATTAAAGATATGAATTCACTAATCAAGAGAGAATAAACAGATCATCTCCAAAGGAAAGACAATTATACTGCAGTAGACTTCTCAAATGAAACAATGGAAGCTAGATAAGTAACATAATATTGTAAAAGTACAAAATAAAGTTAAACCTTGAGTCAAGTCCCAAGCAGATCTTTCACGAAAAGATCAACATTTTCAGGTAAACAAAAACTGAGAGCACCATCAACAGACGCATAGCACAAAAGTATGAAAAATATACTTCAGGAATAAAGGAAATTAACCATAAGTTGTGTCTGAGGTCGAGAAGGAATGATAAACAAAACATTTTGTTAACACATGCAAACAAATCCAAATAAATATTAAATTATAAAGCAATAATAAGATATCTAATTTGTGGGTTTATAAACAAAAACACCTAAAAAAGACGCTGAATTAAAATTATAGCTGACCATTACCATCACCTACATTAAAAGATGGGGATGATTATATTTAATGTGTTTTAAGTTGCTGTTTTGGAGAGGGGTGTTAGAATAGTAATTAAATATCTGTTTAGTGTTATTAGAAATTGTGTTTGGCTTCCTGTAACAGAAATCCAAAAATCCAAAAATGACTGCCTTAAACAGCTTAGGGATTTATTTTCTATCAGCTTAGGAATTTTATTTTCTATAAAATAAGGCAAAAGGTAGGCAGTCTGAGGCAGGGATGGCTGCTCCATATTGTTTTAGAAATCCAGACTCTCTGCCCTGCTGTCTTTTGAATTTGTTTAGAAGTCAGTGACTGTACTTTCTCCCATTGTGGCCAATTGGCAGGCACCAAGAAAGACATAAGGTAGTAAGAGTCTGTCAAAGGCAAATGGTCTCCCAGTTACCTCTGATCCCTCTTTAAAGAAAGCTTTCATGGAAACCGCAACCCCAAATCTCAACCTGTATTATATTGGCTGTATACTTACATTTGCTGAAACTTCACAGGAAATTGAAGAGTAGAGTTTTCAAATGGCCCCAACTAGATGAAGGTTGTTTTAGAAACAGAAAATGAAAAAAAAAATTATTGGTTAGAAATCTAGCAGTCTCTATTTCTGGCAAATTTAGTAAAATATTCAGAGCTATCATTAAGATATAAACTAGAACTGACAACTTCCAAATCAGTAGAGAGATGGAAATGTACCATTTGTTGAAAATACCATCTTTTCCTCAATGAAATATTGGAAACTTTGTGAAAAATCAATTAACAATAAATTTAAGTGTCTATTTCAGGAATACCAATTCTATTCCACTGATCTGTTTATTTATCCTTAGGCCAGTACCACATGGTCTTCATTTCTGTAGCTTTGTAGTAAGCCTGAAGTCAAGAAGTGCAAATCCTCCAACTTTGTTTTTTTTTCAAGATTGTTTTGACTTTTCTGGGTCCTCTACATTTCCCTATACAGTTGAGTATCAGACTGTCAATTTTGGTAGAAATATCTTCAATAATTTTGATAGGAACTGCACTGAATAATTTGGGGAAGGATTACCATCTTAATAATATTGAGTCTTCCAATCCATCATCATGGAATGATTCTCTTTTCCTTTAGATTCTTTTTATTTCCCCTCTCAGCAATGATTTTAGTTTTCAGTGTACAAATTTTCACTTCTTTTGTGTATTGTCTTGTATCCTGCAACCTCCCTAGGCTTGTTTATTAGTTCGAGTGTGTGCACCAGTGTGTGCATGCATACTCCTTTGGATTTTCTACATAACCATGACATCCGTGAATAAAAAGACATTTAATCCTTCTTTTATA
The DNA here is from genome assembly GCF_937001465.1 of Orcinus orca. Classification (NCBI taxonomy): domain Eukaryota; kingdom Metazoa; phylum Chordata; class Mammalia; order Artiodactyla; family Delphinidae; genus Orcinus; species Orcinus orca. Next base: position 143,753,981 of record NC_064560.1, on the reverse strand, counting down.
ATCTACATTACTTTTATATATTTTTCTTGTCTGATTGCCTGGATAGAATCTCCAGTACAATAAAGAATTAAAGTGGTAAAAATGGACATATTGCCTCACTCTCAATTTTAGGGAGAAAGCATTCATTCTTTCATGGTTGGGTATGATGTGACGTGTAGGTTGTAGATATTTTTTTATCAGGTTTAAGGAGTTTCCTTCTATTCCTAGTTTGTTGAGAGTATTTTTCCCCCATTTAGACAAATTAAGAATAAGTGTAGTTCTGCTTCTCTGACTGTATTCTCACTGATAGAAGCAGATGTGACTCTTTTGTACTTTCTTTGTCTTTAAGAATGAGTAGACCTTTCCAAGAGCCACCCCAGCTAGCATACTTTTCCTAGTAATGTCTCAGGATATTGCTTACAATTCATCAAAATCCACTCTGTGGAATGGGATCAGTTTGGTCTGGACACATGACTTCTCGGAGTTACAGTGGATACCTATTACCGAGGGTAATGATTCTGAGATCCAGGCAGCCATCTCTGAAAGATTCTTTCTGATTCTTTGCTGTCCTTATTTTTGGTTTTAGCCTAAGTCTAGCTTCACTTTGCAATTAAAAGATAGCTGCCAGTGACTAGTAGGGTTACATGCTTCCTTTTTCTTGTTTAACTGGTGAAAGAGGGGAAAAAGAAAATGAGGCATGGGAAGAGAGAGAGAGAAATTGACTTAATATCTCTTTAACAAATAGCTTTGCTGCTTAAACTGTTACAGAACCAGGTTGGTCTTGCCTGAAACACAGCAAGCCAAAATGCTGAGAGACCCAGTTCGCAGCAAAGAGAGGGTTTATTTTCAAGGCAGCCAAGCATGGTGATAGAAGAAAAACTTCAAATCCACCTCCCTTTAGGCAGGGGGCTTGGGTATTTATGGGATAATGAATAAAGAAGCAGGGTGGTCTTGAGGCATGGTGCATAGGAAGCATGGGGAAAGGTGATTGGTAAAACGTGTGATAATCACCATTCTGCGCAAGCCTAACCAAGCTACAGGGCTCTGCATGTTCTAAAGATCGCCAGACACTCGCACATGCTCAGTTGGAGGGTCAGTGGTCCTATCCAGTCTTAACCAGCTCGGCTCAAGCTAGACACAGATAACTCTCAGCTCAGCTTGAACCAGACGCAGGTGACTCCGGGTTCCTGGAACACAACTCAGGCAGGCATCTTTTTTTTTTTTTTTTTTGTGCGGTACGCGGGCCTCTCACTGTTGTGTCTTCTCCCGTTGTGGAGCACAGGCTCCGGACGCGCAGGCTCAGCGGCCATGGCTCACGGGCCCAGCCGCTCCGCGGCATGTGGGATCTTCCCGGATCGGGGCACGAATCCGTGTCCCCTGCATCGGCAGGCGGACTCTCAACCACTGCGCCACCAGGGAAGCCCCCAGGCAGGTATCTTATACATCTTATCCTTTAAGCTATGTGCCGCGTGGAGAACACGCAAGCCTTAAAACGACCTTGATTAGGGAAGCCAGGTGAAATGGATTGACTAATCACTCATGGTTTCAAAACTGTTTTAAATGGGTCATTATTTATAAACGTCAATCTTGACAGACACTTGGATATAAAAATAATTGGGTGGAATAGAGCGCCGAAGTTGAGGGTGTTCCTGATTTTATGTTTTCCCAGTCAAGTATGTGGTAGAGGTGGAGAATTACGGCTGCATACATGGAGGAGGGGCTTTCGAGAAACCATGTTGGAAACTTGTTGGAAATGGGAAAGGGAACTGAATAAAGCTATGGCTTGAAGATTGACATTTTGGTAAGTACATGAAAGAATGAACCTGCTAAATTGTTGCCAAGTTCTTTGAAAATGTTTTAATGTCCTGGTAGAAGTTTTCAAACTAATTTCCACAATTTCATTGATTTTAAAGGAGTATTCTGACCTAGAATCTTGTCCATTTCAGTTTTAGGATCAATACTACAGACTGCTTGTTGAAAGTAGTTGCTAGGAGTAATGTGACGTCGAGCATGATAAAGTTTCTCAAATTGCTAGATTCTGTCGAGTTTTGTGCCCTAAAGCTAAGGACCAAAACCTTAAATTGTTTTCAGAATTTGATCGGTATCAGTACAGGGCAGGAAGTACTGATGTGATATGACCTCAGTGTTCTTCTCCTCTGAAAGAACTATAATTGCCACAGAAACTTCTGCTTGTAGTAGGATTGGAATTACACGCAGTAATCTAAACCAGAAGCAATGGTGAATGCAGCAGTTAAAACCAAAATTATAGTGGGGGTTAACAATGGACACTTTAAAGCAGAGATTAAAAATGATACTTTTAAAAAAATTAATCACTTTCTATGTAGGGATTGAGAAGGAATTAATCTTTGAACGTCCCAAGAATCTGCGTCACCTTGACCATCTGTGCACTGCTTCCCTCAATCAAGGGTGAGGAAATATTTCTTGTCAGGTTTTTAAATTCTGTTCCCTAGTCGCTTAGCAACACTTTGGATTTTTATCATAATTTTGAGTATGAGCCAACTGGATTTCAGTTAGATTGTTGAAATGCAGCAGTTTGAAGACTGGTTATATAGAAGATGTCAGCTAGCTAGGGATCATTTCAATTTAAGTGGGTTTGCCAAAAGAAACCTGAGTAGAATCCTGACATTCGTAAGAAAAATCACTTATAATGTTTTTTAGACCTCACATTTGTGAATTACCACTTAAGCACAAATATAGTTGTGAAATCATGTTAAATGATAAATTGTACCATGATATGAGTGTGTGAATGTTTTAAGGGGCTATCTGAACGGAAGAATGAGATTTTTCTTTTTTTTTTTTGTTTTGAATTGAGAGTAACACAATTTTAGAATAGACATAGCCCCAAACATTCCACATTTCAATGATATAGGAATCAATATGTGCTTTGCTTCATTTAACCATGATACTCCTCTTTCCTACAAATTTTGTTAGCTGAATTTCATCAGTGTTGAACTCTTATTCCTGCTTATATCCCTTCCTTTCTGAGACCCCCGACTCCCCATCCGGAACGCAGGTCCCTCAGAAAGAAGCACGCTCTCTTCTTTCTCATACTGTCACAGATGCAGAGAACTCTTTGAAATAGTCCCATGTTTCCTGGGACTATATTACTTCAAAGGACAAAGTACCTGCTATTTAAAGTTTCACTTAACTTCTATCACTATTATTGTGCAACTTTTGCAGTGGGGGTAAAACTTCATAAACTATTTTTACTGAGTGAATATATATATGATGATTTTGAATGTCATAGATCTGGATCCTTTGAGAATTTGCTATTCTATTCAAAATTCTTTCTTGGATAAGAAATATTTTAGGTTTCTTAACCTTATATTCAAAACATTATTGTTTACTTTTTAGCCTATGAAAATAAGACTTTATTTTTATTTTCATGAGTTACTGACTGCATAAAGATAAGAAGAGAATGAGGAAACCAGATTGAAAGCTGAATACTGGATGGTAGGCCAGGCTTGCTCTTTAGCTATGGGCCTCTATTCCATATTAGCCTAATTATTCATAATTTTCAGCAGTTTTAGCAGTATTGAAAATCATTACATGTAATGGACTTTTGGAGTGGTTTGCAATTTTCTACATCCAGCAATTCTATTTTTTAAATTAATTTTTAAAATTTGACTATAGTTGATTTATAATGTTGTGTTAGTTTCTGCTAAGTTTTCTTAAAGGTTTTTAGAACCCCCAATACACATGCTAATCTCTTCAACATTGTCAGCCATAAAAATGAGACTCTTTAAATTCAAGGCTTTAGAACTCATCCTCAGGCCTGTTTCAATTTTTAATTTAATTTGATCTAGGCTTTAGAAAAACATTGCTCTATTACCACCTTTTTTTTTTTTCCGGTATGCGGGCCTCTCACTGTTGTGGCCTCTCCCGTTGCAGAACACAGGCTCCAGACGCGCAGGCTCAGCAGCCATGGCTCACGGGCCTAGCCGCTCTGCGGCATGTGGGATCTTCCCGGACTGGGGCGCAAACCTGTGTTCCCTGCATCGGCAGGTGGACTCGCAACCACTGTGCCACCAGGGAAGCCCCTCTATTACCACCTTTATTCCTAAAGAAAACATGATAAAGTGGAAAAAAGTATCATTTCTAGGGTTAGGTATGTGTTTAAATTATACATTCTTTACTTATTTTTTGATTGCCTTTACATGTTACTTAATTTGTCTTTTCCCTGTAAAATGTAAATAATGAATTAAAAGAGTTATATTTAGGGTTAAATGAGTTAATGCTTTATTTTTTAGATTGATGGATTGTATATTTTTCTATCTGCTTGGTCTAGCAAAGAAGTTATGTGGCTTATAGTGCTACATAAACTGTCTAGAATAATTAAAAATAGAGTGAAAAGAAGAGGGAGAAACACAGTTGTAGTGAAATGGAGTTAGGATACTTACAAAAATGACATGAACATCACTAGGTACCATGGTCATTTCTCTTGGGAGAGATGAGTGCATAGTATGATAATGACATAATGAATAAACACCTTCAACAATATCTTTATAATAGACCCAAATTAAAAATCTCATATGATTATTTCTTACAGAAATCTTCAATATAAGCAGATATCATTATTTTAAAAGACAGTTAAAAACTATCTTTCACGGGGCCAAAAACACACAGTTTTGGTATTCATGAAGTTTCTACTTTCTATAGGGAAAAGAAAGAACAGATGTTTTCTCTGATACAATCTGTCCTTTAGAACACCCAGCTCTCCATGTACTTCCTTCTGTGTCATCCCTTCTGTAAGGCAGAATTCCGTTCAGTTGCTGTATCCAGCTGAAAGCCCAGGATCTCTAGTAGATGTACAATCTTTTCCCTTAAGTCTGATATAGTTATCTTTAGTTTAGAAACAGGCATTTGCTCTTAGCATGCATGCTCAATATAAAATGATGACATAAACCAGGGGTCAGCAAACTTTTTTTTGTAGTGGGCCAGATGGTATGTATTTTCAGCTTTATAGACCATACTGTCTCTGTTACAACTATTCAGCTGCCACTGAAGGGTGAAGGCAACCAGATATAAAACCAGATAGGCATGGCTGTGTTCCAATAAAAGCTTTAGTTACACAAACAGGCAAACTGGATTTGGCCTGTGGGTCATAGTTTTCCCACCCCAGCATATACACAAAATAAGCATGAAATTCTCATTTGGGAAAAGGAGAATGAGAAATACATAGTGATTATAGGTCTATAGCAATGATCAAATCCTGCTGTATGTAAATTATAAAGTACAAGTCCTTTGGCCAGTCCACCTGGTAATCCATAGCTCTCTGGGAAGTTCTTCTTTGACTATTTTCTTCTTGGGTCATATCTTAAGTGAACATTGTCAAAATGTTCTCTTTGAGGACTACACAATTTCAGAGCCAGCATCCTTGTGATCCAGCTGGGGTGTGTGTGTACTTGCTGTAGGTGGAGGGATGGAGAGCTGTTACTCTTGGAGCTGAACAGCCACCATCCTTTGCAAGCCAAGATTGATTCTCTGTCAAAGTAATTCTCTGAAAACTTAGTTTTAGGACTATATGTCAATAAGCAAAACTGGTGATCTTGCCTAGATAGCATCTGAGTCTAAAAACTGTGATTTTTTTTTTTTTTTTTAACTGATTGTACTCCATCTACTCCCCTCCATCCCAGTCTTTCCTCTTCCCCAAAATATTGATAGTAACAGCTGTTTGGAAGCCATCTGATTAAAAAGGCTTGGGTGAGATGGTACCATGTTATTTCCATCTTCGACTTTGGGCTTGTATCCTTAGGTGCCAAGGTAACTGTTTTGTTCTTCTGAGGCTACCAGTAAGAAAGCCTCTATCATGTAGGCACACCTAGAGCCAAGGGAATAGAAAATGCAGTATTTATACTGGTCGGAGTGATGTGTGTGTGTGTGTGGTTGGGTAGAATGATTAGCAGAGAATGCCTGATCACTGTCATAGTATCCTATTCTTTGTGGGTATGGCTTGATCTAGGATGTAATTTAGAATACCAAAAAGACAGATATGGTACATATATTCTATATAACATGATTATTGTTTCTGTTAACTAAGGTTTTGATAGTTAGTGAGCTCAAAAGCATACTCACTAACAGATACCTGGAAAGAGTTGTTCTGTGTTACTAGTTATACAGATAATGTATACTTGGACAAACAGTCAAGCTAAAAGTAGGTTAATGTCATTGTATTTTTGTTTTGTTTTTAAAACGAATACAAGACACCGTGCTAATATAGGTACCAGAATAGTATTTATTTCTTCTTTGGTCTTAGGTGAGCTTAGTAACAGAAAGAACCTTGATTCCATTTAGATAATTGTTTTGATTTTGTTCCAGTTTATATATAAAAGAATGAGCAATTGATACTCTAAAGTTCCTTTTGACTCAGCATTGCTGAAATATTTTTGTTCAGAAAGATTTTTTAAGTCATGGTGATCCAATACCATCTGAGCCTAAAAAAATCTACATAAAGTATGCATGTAGAGAGTATATCACTTTGGACAATATTATTTTACAACTCTGGGTATATTTTGGGACATGTATACCAAGCAAATGAGCTATCTGATTATAATAGAATGTGGTATTTATAAACCCATTAACTATTTTTAAATATGTAATAATATTTATTTTGGTTCTGTAATAGTTGATCTATAGCCTTTTTCTGACAATTGTTAGAAAACAAATTGTTAGTTTTCCTTTCCAATTGCATCTACTTATAGAAAATAATTTTTATTATTACCAAGTTAGTCAGACTTTGAGGTTGAGGACACAGTCCTCCAGACTGCCAAGTCTGTTCAAGATAGAAGTTCAGGGGTTTCCTAAAACCACCCTCAGTTTCAACAGTTTACTAGAAAATCTCACAGAACTCTGTGAAGATGATTATACTCATGGAAAAGGATACATTAAAATCAGCTAAGGGTAGAGATGTATAGGAGAGAGTTTAGGAAGTTCCAGATGTCAAGCGTTCTTTATCCTCAGTATGGATTTCCGTTGGTATTTGCAAGTGATAATACACACAGAATATCATCAGAGTCAGGAAGCTGACGCTCACTGAGCTCCAATCTCCAAAGTTTTTATTGAGGCTTCATTACTGAGGCATGCTTGATTGATTAATTACCCACATGGTTGAATTCAGTCTCTAGTCCCCTCACTCTCCAGAGGTGAGACGATGTTGCATAACCCAGAGCCCCCACCCTAAATCATATGGTTGGTTATTCTAGTATGACTAGCTTCCATCCTAAGACTATCAGATGGGCCTGGTCTAGTCATCTCATTAGCATAAAATATCAGGTGTGGTCTGAGGGGCCCACCATGAAGAAAAAGACACTCCTATCACTGGAGAAATTCCAAAGGTTTAGAAGTTACCTCCCAGGATTCAGGAAAAAAACTTGATTTTACTGTACAGTTATCTGTACATAATGACCTACATGTAAATGACTATAGCTTGATCTGTTACCTATAACAGGAGAGCCTTATACAAATTATGCAAAAGATGGTTAATAAATATTTTACAAAAAAAGGAAGAGAATACAGATGAACCGGTTTGCAGGGTAGAAACTGAGACACAGATGTAGAGAACAAACGTATAGACACCAAGGGGGGAAAGCAGCGGGGGGGGGGTGTGGTGTGATGAATTGGGAGATTGCGACTGACATGTATACACTGATGTATATAAAATGGATGACTAATAAGAACCTGCTGTAGAAAAAAATAAAATAAAATTCAAAAATTAAAAAAGAAAAGAAAAGAAGTAATTTTTTTTAGCTCCTATTTATGTGCCTGGCATTATAACTGACACTCTGTGTATGCATAATACACATTTGGTGTGTATTATGTCACTTAATTTTCATAAAAACCTAACAAGGAGGGTATTGTATCAGCATTTTTCAAATAAAGAAACAGGTTCAGAGAAGTTAAATAGCCAGCTCAGAAGTTGGGCACTGGGGTTCAAACACAACATATCTGACTATAAAATACCCATTTTTTTGTTTTCAGAAATGGTTCTGTTTGTATCTAAGTTAAATGGTTAAAACTAAAAGAGCCATGAACTCAAAGGGCTTCCTGGGATGCCAAGTGGGTGGAGCTTTTGCGTGGGAACAAAAGCTGGAACCTAGTCAACGTGTTTTAATTGAGGGTTACAGTTAAAAAAAAAAAAAAAAAGGTCTACACCTCTTGAAATTTCTAGCTGTTCCATCTATGCAACGTTCCTATCGAATCTGATTCTGCACTAGAGTATATGATTCAGTTTCTGAATGTTGACAATAATCATGGTCTTTTTTGAGCTTGTTCAGATTGCTCTAAGTATTATTTCTAGCCTCAATGACCAAGATTTGGAAAGGGTCAATATGTACGATAGAAAAATATAACAGTAATCAGTGTGAAAAAGCAGTAACTAAAGACATCCTGTTCTTCAGTCAGAATATTCAACCAGTAATTCCAGGTTACCCCTTGACCAGGAAAATAGCAGGCATTCTATTTGGATGGAATATTCAGGTAAGAAATAAGTCGATGTTTTGTAAGGAGGGGAGGGTCACCATTTTGGAGCTGGTCCAAACTGTAGGAGGTATATGTGGAGAATATGGTATCAGTAATTCAGTGCTTGCTTGCCTTCTCAGGATACTTTAATGGATTTAAGTTTTTAAATGAACTGAACACTGAAAATATTAGTAACCCACAATCAAAATATTCTTTGAAACAACAGTTGAATGGTTTCTAAATGAAAGGTAAGAGACCCTTTCAGGAATCAATGGAGATCTGTGCCTCTGTGGCTTCATTTACCAGATTTGTGCTTTGACCAGCTGACAGCTCAGAATCTGCCCTCTGTGCCAAGTCTAATTGTCCAGCTCTAGTTCCCAGTTCCCATGAATTTTTTTCTTCAAAGAGAATTTGTAAATATACTTAAAATTTAATATGTAAAGTTAGAAAACGTTTCAAATATTCCAAAACTTAGAGGCAGTTATGGTTATTAGAGATGATAGAGACACCAGCAATATCTGTTTAAAATCTTTTTTCTATTAAAAATAAAATATTAAAGATAAAAATAAGACCCACATAAGTATCTTTTGTCTCTTTCTTGCAAGACATAGGAACTATCCTGATTTGGTAATTTCATTCCTGTGCATATTTTTACATTTTACTAAAACTAAATTTAGTCACTCCTCATTATACATGGTGTATGTATTTGCAAATTTGCCTACACGCCGAAATCTATTTGTAATACCAAAATCAATACTCATGGCAATTTCATGGTCATTTACTGACTTGCACAGAGGCACAAAATTTTTGAGTTGCCCGTTACACCTGTTTTCAGCTGCGGTTGAATAAGGCGATGCTCCGCCCTCTTGTTTCAGCTCTCGTACTCTGTAAACAAGTGTCCTTTTGTAGTTTATTTAGTGCCACTTTTTAAACAATGTGCTTGCTTCTTTTCACATTTTTGGTGAGTGTGCCATTTAAAATGGTTCCCAGTGTAGTACTGAAGTGCTGTCTAGTGTTCTCAAGTGCAAGTATGCTGTGATGTGCCGTATGGAGAAAATATGTTTGATGGGTTTCATTCAGGCATGAGTTATTTTCATTCAGGCATGAGCTGAGTGCTGTGGGCCATAAAGTCAATGTTAATGAAGCAAAAATGTGGTATATCAAGAAAAGGGAAGAGGAAACTTGCTGACTGTACATGAGACCACTTTGTAACGTCTACTGTGTGTTAATGAAGCTACGGAAAAGACTGAAATGTGGCTAAATTTATGGATTCATAAGATGGCAACCAATTTTTTAAAAAGGGTAGTGGACAGCATTGTTGTGAGGCTGAAAGCCAAAGAAATTTACAGTCACATTACCCAGGGTCAGAAAAATGATAAACCCTTCTCAGATAGTGCTGGCTGGCTCACATGTTTCAAAAGTCAATATAACATAAAGAATGGTAAACTTGCAGGTGAGGGAGGTTCTGTAGAACAAATAGTACAGCCACGAACATCATTTTACATATCTCCTTATACACATGTGTGGGGATTAGACATAAGTGGACTTTCCAGGCCACATAGTATAAGTTATATTAATCACTTATTTTCACAATAATGATGTGTGATAAATCACTGCAGAATTCAGTGACATAAGGACAGAAGATATTTATTTTTCACTTATGTGTCTGCAAGTTGGTTGCCCTTCAGCTGATCCAGGCTACACTTGGCAGGGCTTTGCTCTAAGCTGAAGGTTTGGTCAAAGTCCTCCCCAAATATTTTTTATCATTCTTGGATCAGTGGCTACCGTGTACATATTCTTCTTGTAATACGATGTAGGAACCCTAGAGGACAAGCATATTTCTTTTTTTTTTTTTTGCATTTTACAGTTTATTGTCTCATTTATTTATTTTTACAATTTTTATTGGAGTATAGTTGATTACAATGTTGAGTTAGTTTCAGGTGTACAGCAAAGTGAATTAGTTATACATATACATATATGCACTCTTGTTTTAGATTCTTTTCCCCTATAGGCCATTACAGAGTATTGGGTAGAGTTCTGTGTACTGTACAGTAGGTTCTTATTTGTTATCTTTTTTTTTTCTTTTTTTGGGGTACACGGGCCTCTCACTGTTGTGGCCTTTCCCGTTGTGGAGCACAGGCTCCGGATGCGCAGGCTCAGCGGCCATGGCTCACAGGCCTAGCCGCTCCGTGGCAAGTGGGATCTTCCTGGACCGGGGCACGAATCCGCATCCCCTGCATCGGCAGGGGGACTCTCAACCACTGTGCCACCAGGGAAGCCCTGTTATCTATTTTATATAGTGTAGTGTGTATATGTCAATCCCAATCTCCCAATTTACCCCCCACCCCTTATCCCCTGGTAACCATAAGTTTGTTTTCTACATTGGTGACTGTACTTCTGTTTTGTAAATGAGTTCATTTGTACCCTTTTTTTAGATTCCACATATAAGCAGCATCATATGATATTTGTCTTTCTCTGTCTGACTTATTTCACTCAGTATGACAATCTCTAGGTCCATGTTGCTGCAAATGGCATTATTTTGTTCTTTTTTATGGCTGAATAATATTCCATTGTATATATGTACCACATCTTCTTTATCCATTCCTCTGTTGATGGACATTTAGGTTGCTTCCATGTCCTGGCTATTGTAAACAGTGCTGCAACGAACATGGGGTGCATGTATCTTTTCAAATTATGGTTTTCTCCAGGTATATGCCTAGGAGTGGAATTGGTGGGTCATATGGTAGTTCTACTTTTAGTTTTTTTGTGTTTTTTTTTGCGGTACGCGGGCCTCTCACTGTTGTGGCCTCTCCCGTTGTGGAGCACAGGCTCCGGACGCGCAGGCTCAACGGCCATGGCTCACGGGCCCAGCCGCTCCGCGGCATGTGGGATCTTCCCGGACTGGGGCATGAGCCCGTGTTCCCTGCATCAGCAGGCGGACTCTCAACCACTGTGCCCCCAGGGAAGCCCTATTTTTAGTTTTTTAAGGAGCCTCCATACTCTTCTCCATAGTGGCTGTACCAATTTACATTCTCACCAACAGTGTAGGAGGGTTTCCTCTTCTTCACACCCTCTCCAGCATTTATTATTTGTAGATTTTTTTGACGATGGCCATTCTGACCAGTGTGAGTTGATACCTCATTGTAGTTTTGATTTGCATTGCTCTAATAATTAGTCATGTTGAGCATCTTTTCATGTGCTTTTTGGCCATCTGTATGTATTCTTTGGAGAAATGTCTATTTAGACCTTCCACCCATTTTTCGATTGGGTTGTGTGTTTTTTTTATATTGAGCTCCATGAGCTGTTTGTATATGAACCCAAGGCCTTTCAGTTTCCAAAGCGTACTCTTTTTCTACTGCACTAGATAGGAGCCTGTAATAGTTGGTGGCAATATTTGGGGATAACAACAATATCTTCAAAGAATTTTAATTTTATCTTATTCCGAAAAAGCATTTGAATAGGTTACAAAGCTCTGTAAAGAGTAGCAGAGTTTAACACAATTGTAACTACAGCAAGTTGAAAATTAGGTTAACATTCATTTTTAACACATTACAGAATTCTTCAGAATGTGCAGTGTGACTTAGCTACTTGATCCTATTCATTTCCCTTTTACAGATTTTTAAGCATATTTGAAGTCTCTGCTCATGTCACATTTGCTAACCTCTCATTGACTATAGCAGATCACTGGCCAAACCCAATATCAAAGTTATGGTGAAACATGCTTCTTTTGTGGAGGTTGGAGGAGAAGGGGGAATAACTATTTGCTGAACAATAATCGAATTTATCACATTAGTCCCATGTTTCTATTCAAATGAATGTGAATATACCAATTTACATTCTCAATATATGATTTATAGTAGCGATACATATGAGTTCCTTTTGCTTATGTCTGTGCCAATAATAAATGTTAGAAGTATTTTAATTTTCACTCATATTTTGTCATTAGGTAATGCCATTATTTCAGTTTGCACATTTTCATGGGAAGTGTGAGAGTGAGAGGGCCTCCTTGGCAGCATTGCAAGAGATCCCTCTCGGCATCTGGATAGCAGATAGAGCTGAATATTAATTTTAGGAATGGCAGAATTTCAAAGAAGCCTTATTATTTGGCCTTGGCAAGTCAGGGACCTAAAAGGAAAGTGGTCAGATGTGAGATTTGGGATAGGTATCCTGGATATATGCAGTTAAAAACCTTGAACCCACAGAGTCCCACAATTGGGGAAAATCTCATCAGAATTCAAATGGAGTATTTCTGGGCCTATCATAGGAAGAGCAGGGTTATGTGCTAAAGAAGCTGTAGGATCTAGCTAACCTAACTGGCAAGAACTGGGAGAATGTGCCTGAGAATTTGAAAGTCGATCTTGAGAGGCCTAGACCAAATAGAAAAAAGAGAAAAGAAAAAAAAAAAAAAGAAACTAGCTAAAGGGGAGGTAGTTTGTTTATTTATAAGCCCAGCTGGAGATTATGTAGAGATTTTCCCCAAATTGTGAGTTTGTTCATATGGGAACTCTTTCCTGTGACATAGGATTTAAATCCTATCAAGGACCCAGGAGATTGTTCTAATACACTGCTTAGATGGATCTTGGAGGCTTTATAAAAGTGATGACACACATGAAATGATGCCAGAACTGCTGTGATAGACTTTAGAGGAAAAGGTAAAAGGATTAGAGTAGGCATGCTAGAATGGATATACTCCATAGGACCCCAAACTCCCCAGCTGATTATGTTCCATAGGAGAGCTTGGGAACATTACCAAGTCAATATGGAATGCCCTGATAAGAGAGGAGCACAAGTGTTATTGAGAAGCTCATTAATTGTTGCCCTCTGGAGGCCAAGGTGATGGTAGGAAATGCTATTAAAGAATTGGGCTTTTTAGTAATAGGGATAATAGGATTCCAGAATTGTGGGGGCTTAGTGGAAGAACTTAACTGTTAGAAGCATTGTGGTATGTTATAGCTTCTGAGTGGCAGAGCCAGGATTAAGCCCATGTCTATCTTCAAAGTAAGGATTGCTGATGAGTGCCTCTAGAGAGTTTTATGAGAAAAAGATTGGGACTCGAATATGTAGCAAGGCTGAATGGTAGCAAGGGAGCCCTGATCTATGTGGGATCTTTGGAGCTGGCTAAGAGAATTTGGTATTTATAGGGGTAAAAATTGGCGGCAGCCAGCAAGGACTGTATCTGTATATCTATATCTGTGTCTGTAAATATATCTGCATCCATATCTATCTTTATCTAGATAACAATATTTTTCCATATCTCCCTATATTTATAGATCTACATGCATATATATACATATATTCTTGATATTTTATATTATATACACATTATATATGAACATATATCGATGTGTGTGTATGCACACACAAAGAGAAAGCTAACCTCAACCTTCAGCTCATTCATGTTTGATCTTTTCCTTACATATGGAATATATATGTTCTGCATATATATTCACTATATATGTTCTATATATACAGAAAAAATCAAGAATGGATGGAAAAGATAACTCCTAGATTTTTTAAGGTTATTGGATACAAGATCTGAGTTGCTATTGATACACAGGTAATTAGTATAATTATAATGCCATGTTAGGCTAGGGGGTATTTAGAGGTCAGGTAATATATGGAGTTCTAACGAAGTCCATCTCAGATGGTCCATTGTATCTTTGGCATGCCAGTTGTATTTTCTTCAGGTTGCAATGGTATAATTGTAATGGATATACTCAGCATTTGGCAGAGATTTCACATTTTTTTTAACATCTTTATTGGAGTATTATTGCTTTACAGTGGTGTGTTAGTTTCTGCTGTATAACAAAGTGAATCAGCTATAACATATACATATATCCCCATATCTCCTCCGTATTGTGTATCCCTCCCACCCTCTACATCCCACCCCTCTACGTGGACACAAAGCACCGAGCTGATCTCCCTGTGCTATGTGGCTGCTTCCCACTAGCTATCTATTTTACATTTGGTAGTGTATATATGTCCATGCCACTCTCTCATTTCGTCCCAGCTTACACTTCCCCCTCCCCATATCCTCAAGTCCATTCTTTATGTCTGCGTCTTTATTCCTGTCCTGTCCCTAGGTTGTTCAGAAACTTTTTTGTTGTTTTTTTAAGATTCCGTATATATGTGTTAGAATACGGTATTTGTTTCTCTCTTTCTGACTTACTTCACTCTGTATGACAGACTCTAGGTCCATCCACCTCACTATAAAAAACTCAATTTCGTTTCCCTTTATGGCTGAGTAATATTCCGTTGTATATATGTGCCATATCTTCTTTATCCATTCATTTATCGATGGACACATAGGTTGCTTCCATGTCCTGGTTATTGTAAATAGAGCCGCAATGAACATTTTGGTACAGGACTCTTTTTGAATTACGGTTTTCTCAGGGTATATGCCCAGTAGTGGGATTGCTGGATCGCATGGTAGTTCTATTTTTAGTTTTTTAAGGAACCTCCATACTGTTCTCCATAGTGGCTGTATCAATTTACATTCCCACCAACAGTGCAAGAGGGTTCCCTTTTCTCCACACCCTCTCCAGCATATATTGATTGTAGATATTTTGATGATGGCCACTCTGACTGGTGTGAGGTGATACCTTACTGTATTTTTGATTTGCATTTCTCTAATGATTAGTGATGTTGAGCATCCTTTCATGTGTTTGTTGGCAATCTGTATATCTTCTTTGGAGAAATGTCTATTTAGGTCTTCTGCCGAGTTTTGGATTGGGTTGTTTGTTTTTTTTGATATTGAGCTGCATGGGTTGTTTGTAAATTTTGGAGATTAATCCTTTGTCAGTTGCTTCATTTGCAAATATTTTCTCCCATTCTGAGGGTTGCATTTTCATCTTGTTTATGGTTTCCTTTGCTGTTCAAAAGCTTTTAAGTTTCATTAGGCCCCATTTGTTTATTTTTGTTTTTATTTCCATTTCGCTAGGAGGTGGGTCAAAAAGGATCTTGCTATGATTTATGTCATAGAGTGTTCTGCCTATGTTTTCCTCTAAGAGTTTGATAGTGTCTGACCTTACACGTAGGTCTTTAATTCATTTTGAGTTTATTTCTGTGTATGGTGTAAGGGAGTGTTCTAATTTCATTCTTTTACATGTAGCTGTCCAGTTTTCCCAGCAGCACTTTTTGAAGAGGCTGTCTTTTCTCCATTGTATATTCTTGCCTCCTTTATCAAAGATAAGGTGACCATATGTGTGTGGGTTTATCTCTGGGCTTTCTCTCCTGTTCCATTGATCTATATTTTGTTTTTGTGCCAGTACCATACTGTCTTGATTACTGTAGCTTTGTAGTACAGTCTGAAGTCTGGGAGCCTGATTCCTCCAGCTCCGTTTTTCTTTCTCAAGATTGCTTTGGCTATTCGGGGTCTTTTGTGTTTCCATACAAATTGTGAAACTTTTTGTTTTAGTTCTGTGATAAATGCCATTGGTAGTTTGATAGGCATTGCATTGAATCTGTAGATTGCTTTGGATAGTATAGTCATTTTCACAGTGTTGATTGTTCCAATCCAAGAACATGGGATATCTCTCCATCTGTTTGTATCATCTTTAATTTCTTTCATCAGTGTCGTATAGTTTTCTGCATACAGATCTTTTGTCTCCTTAGGCAGGTTTATTCCTAGGTATTTTATTCTTTTTGTTGCGATGGTAAATGGGAGTGTTTCCTTAATTTCTCTTTCAGATTTTTCATCATTAGTGTATAGGAATGCAAGAGATTTCTGTGCATTAATTTTGTATCCTGCTACTTTACCAAATTAATTGATTAGCTCTCGTAGTTTTCTGGTAACGTCTTTAGGATTCTCAATGTATAGTATTATGTCATCTGCAAACAGTGACAGTTTTATGTCTTCTTTTCCGATTTGGATTCCTTTTATTTCTTTTTCTTCTCTGATTGCTGTGGCTAAAACTTCCAAAACTGTGTTGGATAATATTGGTGAGAGTGTGCAACGTTGTATTGTTCCTGATCTTAGTGGAAGTGGTTTCAGTTTTTCACCATTGAGGACGATGTTGGCTGTGAGTTTTTCATATATGGCCTTTATTATGTTGAGATAAGTTCCCTCTGTGCCTACTTTCTGGAGGATTTTTATCATACATGGATGTTGAATTTTGTTGAAAGCTTTCTCTGCATCTATTGAGATGATCATATGGTTTTTCTCCTTCAGTTTGTCAATATGGTGTATCATGTTGATTGATTTGCGTATATTGAAGAATCCTTGCATTCCTGGAATAAACCCCACTTGATCATGGTGTATGATCCTTTTAATGTGCTGTTGGATTCTGTTTGCTAGTATTTTGTTGAGGAATTTTGCATCTATGTTCATCAGTGATATTGACCTGTAGTTTTCTTTCTTTGTGACAACGTTGTGATGACAAGAGTTTTGGTATGAGTGTGATGGTGGCCTCGTAGAATGAGTTTGGGAGTGTTCCTCCCTCTGCTATATTTTGGAAGAGTTTGAGAAGGATAGGTTTTTTTGATAGAATTTGCCTGTGAAGCCATCGGGTCCTAGGCTTCTGTTTGTTGGAATATTTTTAATCACAATCTCAATTTCAGTGCTTGTGATTGGTCTGTTTATATTTTCTGTTTCTTCCTGCCTCAGTCTCAGAAGGGTCTGCTTTTCTAAGAATGTGTCTATTTCTTCCAGGTTGTCCATTTTATTGGCATAGAGTTGCTTGTAATAATCTCTCATGATCCTTTGTATTTCTGCAGTGTCAGTTGTTAATTCTCCTTTTTCATTTCTAATTCTGTTGATTTGAGTCTTCTCCCTTTTTTTCTTGATGAGTCTGGCTAATGGTTTATCAATTTTGTTTATCTTCTCCAAGAACCAGCTTTTAATATTATTGATCTTTGCTATCGTTTCCTTCATTTCTGTTTCATTTGTTTCTGATCTGATCTGTATGAGTTCCTTCCTTCTGCTAACATTGAGTTTTTTTGTTCTTCTTTCTCTAATTGCTTTAGGTGTAAGGTTAGGTTATTTATTTGAGATTTTTCTTGTTTCTTGAGGTAGGATTGTATTGCTATAAACTTCCCTCTTAGAACTGATTTTGTTGCATCCCATAGGTTTTGGTTTGTCATGTTTTCATTGTCATTGTTTCTAGGTATTTTTTGATTTCCTCTTTGATTTCCTCAGTGATCTGTTGGTTTTTAGGTAGTGTATTGTGTAGCCTCCATGTATTTGTATTTTTTACAGATTTTTTCCAGTAATTGATATCTAGTCTCATAGTGTTGTGGTTGGAAAAGATACTTGATACAGTTTCAATTTTCTTACATTTACCAAGGCATGATTTGTGACCCATGGTATGATCTATCCTGGAGAATGTTCCATGAGCATGTGAGAGAAAGTTTATTCTGGTTTTTTTGGATGGAATGTCTTATAAATATTAATTAACTCCATCTTGTTTAATGTATCTTTTAAAACTTATGTTTCTTTATTTATTTTCATTTTGTTTGATCTGTCCATTGGTGATTGTGTTACTGTCGATTTCCCCTTTTATGGCTGTTAGTATTTGCCTTATGTATTGAGGTGCTCCTATGTTGGGTGCATCAATATTTTCAATTGTTATATCTTCTTCTTGGATTGGTCCCTTGATCATTATGTAGTGTCCTTCTTTGTCTCTTGTAATAGTCTTTGTTTTAAAGTCTATTTTGTCTGATATGAGAATTGCTACTCCAGCTTTCTTTTGATTTCCATTTGCATGGAATATCTTTTTCAATCCCCTCATTTTCAGTCTATATGTGTCCCTAGGTCTGAAGTGGGTCTCTTGTAGACAGCATATATATGGGTCTTGTTTTTGTATCCATTCAGCCAGTCTGTGTCTTTTGGTTGGAGCATTTAATCCATTTACATTTAAGGTAATTATCAATATGTATGTTTCTATAACCATTTTCTTAATTGTTTTGGGTTTGTTATTGTAGGTCTTTCCTTATCTTGTGTTTCCTGCCTAGAGAAGTTCCTTTAGCATTTGTTGTAAAGTTGGTTTGGTGGTGCTGAAATCTCTTAGCTTTTGCTTGTCTCTAAAACTTTTAATTTCTCCATCGAATCTGAATGAGATCCTTGGTTGGTAGAGTAATCTTGCTTGTAGGTTTTTCCCTTTCATCACTTTAAATGTGTCCTGCCACTCCCTTCTGGCTTGCAGAGTTTCTGCTGTTCAGAGTTTCTGCTGAAAGATCAGCTGTTAACCTTATGGGGATTCCCTTGTATATTATTTGTTGTTTTTCCCTTGCTGCTTTTAATATTTTTCTTTGTATTTAATTTTTGATAGTTTTTTTTTTTTTTTGCGGTACGCGGGCCTCTCACTGTTGTGACCTCTCCCGTTGCGGAGCACAGGCTCTGGACGCGCAGGCTCAGTGGCCATGGCTCATGGGCCTAGCCGCTCTGCGGCATGTGGGATCTTCCCGGACCAGGGCACGAACCCGTGTCCCTTGCATCAGCAGGCAGACTCTCAATGACTGCACCACCAGGGAAGCCTTGGTAGTTTGATTAATATGTGTCTTGGCATGTTTCTCCTTGGATTTATCCTGTATGGGACTCTGTGCTTCCTGGACTTGAATAACTATTTCCTTTCCCATATTAGGGAAGTTTTCAGCTATAATCTATTCAAATATTTTCTCAGTCACTTTCTTTTTCTCTTCTTTTTCTGGACCCCTGTAATTTGAATGTTTGTGCATTTAATGTTGTCCCAGCAGTCTCTGAGACTGTCCTCAATTCTTTTCATTCTTTTTTCTTTATTCTGCTCTGCAGTTGTTATTTCCACTATTTTATCTTCCAGGTCACTTATCTGTTCTTCTGCCTCAGTTATTTTGCTATTGATTCCTTGTAGAGAATTTTAAATTTTATTTATTGTGTTGTTCATCATTGTTTGTTTGCTCTTTAGTTCTTCTAGGTCTTTGTTAAATGTTTCTTGTATTTTCTCCATTCTATTTCCAAGATTTGGATAATTTTTACTAACATTACTCTGAATTCTTTTTCAGGTAGACTGCCTATTTCCTCTTTATCTGTTTGGTCTGCTGGGTTTTTACCTTGCTCCTTCATCTACTGTTTGTTTCTCTGTCTTCTCATTTTGTTTAACTTTCTCTGTTTGTGGTCTCCTTTTCACAGGCTGCAGGTTCGTAGTTCCTGTTGTTTTTGGTGTCTGCCCCAGTGGCTAATGTTGGTTCAGAAGGTTGTGTAGGCTTCCTTGTGGAGGGGACTGTTACCTGTGTTCTGGAGGATGAGGCTGGATATTGTCTTTCTGGTGGGCAGGACTGCATCCGGTGGTGTGTTTGGGGTCTCTGTGACCTTATTATGATTGTAGGCAGCCTCTCTGCTAATGGGTGTTGTTGTGTTCCTGTCTTGCTAGTTGTTTGGCATAGGGTGTCCAACACTGTAGCTTGCTGGTCGTTAAATGGAGCTGGGTCTTAGTGGTTAGAAGGCGATCTCTGGGAGACCTTTCACCGTTTAATATTACATGCAGCTAGTAGGGCTCTGGTGGACCAATGTCCTGAGCTCGGCTCTCCCACCTCAGAGGCACAGGCCTGACACCCGGCCTGAGCACCAAGACCCTGTTATCCACACGGCTCAGAAGAAAAGGAGAAAAAATGAAAGAAAGAAAGAAAGTTATTAAATTAAAAAATAATTAGTAAAAAAATTTAAAAAGTAATTAAAAAAGAAAAAAAAAAAGACAGAAAGGAGAGCAACGAACCCAAAAAACAAATCCACCAATGATAACAACCACTAAAAACTAACGATACTAAAACAAAAAACAAAACATGGACTGACAGAACGTAGGAGAAATGGTAAAAGCAAAGCTCTACAGACAAAATCGCACAAAGAAGCATACACATACACACTCACCGAAAGAGAAAAAGGAAAAAAATGTATATTGTTTTTCCCAAAGTCCAATGTCTCAATTTTGGGATGATTCGTTGTCTGTTCAGGTATTCCACAGATACAAGGTACATCAAGTTGATTGTCCGTTGCTCTTGAGGCTGCTGGGAGAGATTTCCCTTTCTCTTCTGTGTTCGCACAGCTCCTGGGGTTCAGCTTTGGATTTGCCCCTGTCTCTGCGTGTAGGTCGCCTGAGGGCGTCTGTTTCCCGCTCAAGCAGGATGGGGTTAAAGGAGCAGCTGATTCGGGGGCTCTGGCTCACTCAGGCTGGGGGGAGGGAGGGGTATGGAATGCGGTGCGAGCCTGCGGCGGCAAAGGGCGGCGTGACATTGCAACAGCCTGAGGCTCACTGTGTGTTCTCCCAGGGAGGTTGTCCGTGGATCATGGGACCCTGACAGTGGTAGGCTGCACAGACTCCCGGGAGGGGAAGTGTGGATAGTGACCTGTGCTCGCACACAGGCTTCTTGGTGGCTGTAGCAGCAGCCTTAGCGTCTCATGCCCGTCTCTCGTGTTCACGTTGATAGCTGAGGCTCGAACCCATCTCTGGAGCTTGTTCAGGCGGTGCTCTGAATCCCCTCTCCTTGCGCACGCACCCTGAAACAATGGCCTTTTGACTCTTAGGCAATTCCAGACTTATTCCTGGACTCCCTCCCGGCTAGCTGTGGCGCACTAGCCCCCTGCAGGCTGTGTTCACGCAGCCAACCCCAGTCCTCTCCCTGGGATCTGATCTCTGAAGCCCGAGCCTCAGCTCCCAGCCCCCACCTGTCCCAGCCGGCGGGTTAGCAGACAAGCCTCTTGGCTTCTCCGTGGCTCCGAAGCTCCCCGCCTGCCGCCACTCCCCCAACCCCCCAACCCACCCCCACCGTCTCCGCCAGTGAAGGAGCTTCCTAGTGTGTGGAAACTTTTCCTTCTTCACAGCTCCCTTCCACTGGTGCAGGTCCATTCCTTATTCTTTTGTCTGTTTTTTTTTCTTTTGCCCTACCCAGGTACGTGGGGAGTTTCTTGCCTTTTGGGAGGTCTGAGGTCTTCTGCCAGCGTTCAGTAGTTGTTCTGTAGGAGTTCTTCCACATGTAGATGTATTTCTGATGTATTTGTGGTGAGGAAGGCAATCTCCATGTCTCACTCCTCTGCCATCTTGAAGGTCTCCCCTCTTGCATTGTTTTTTTAACTAGTAGAGTAAATACTAATGTAATAGGAAAGGCCAAGTGGAAACTCTGGTACTTCCCTCTGTAATGGCAGTGGGAAACATTGGTTCTGACATGTACTGCACCATTCTGAAACTGCCATCAAATAGTGCACTTGAACTACCACTTTTATGTATAGCTGAGGCACCAGCTTGAAGATGATACCCTGTGAGAACGGGGAATTATCCTTTAAGATTTGGTGTATGTCTTAAGCAATGATCATTTTGTTGTTGTTGTTTCTGTTCCTAAGTAGAATGGTTTCCTGGGTCTGAAAATGAGGTGGTAGAAGTAGAAGCTTCCCTACTCACCCTTACTTCCAAAGACCAGGTGATTTGTACTCCTGTCCCTGAATCTTTAGACTCCTGGCTCTAGTTGTGCTGGGTCCCAAAGGGGTGATAGTTTTCCCAGGGGTAAGGAGAGAAAGTAAGAATCCCACTAAACATATAGCCTGAGCTTCCATCTGTTCATAGGACTTCTTGTGGCAGTAGACCATCAGGCACAGAAGGAGTTATTACACTGTCAGAGATAATTGACTCTGGTCATCATGAGAGGTAAGATGCTGCCTCATAATGAAGCCAGGGAGGGATATTCTTGGTAGTCAGGTGATTCACTGGGTCCTCTTCTGGTCGTGTCCTGTTCTATTGGTTTGTTCTTTGTCTTGCACACCAGGAAATTATCTTTATTATGGGCTCAAATACACACACACATAAATGAACATACTCACACACGTACATTCCCCCCAGTATTTCCATGTGAGGGATTTAATGTTTTCCTAATTTGTCACTAACAAAACCATAGTTTTATGATTAATAGATCAGAGGTTGTCACATATAAATCTTGTAATAACTCACTAAATTTACTGTGGGTTTTGGATATCTGATGTTCTAATACCAAACAAATGAGGACTATATTTTCTATGAAATTTCATTAATACTACTGGCATTAAGTTATGCTTGATCTATTGGGAGTGAGGACTGTGTCCTGAAAGACACCTGCAACAGGGTGTTCGGTAGTTCTCAGTAATGATAATACAGATTGGATGTACTTCAGTGCAGGTTAACTTTCACAGGTCCCCATATTCTCCTGATTAGTTCTGTATTCTGCAATATATTCTCGGGTTAAGTATTAAGAGCAATGAATTTCCATCATAACCGGAACACTGATTCTAGGAATGGTTGGTGCCTAGAGAAAAGGAGAAGATGGTGGGTGACCACTGAATATGATAATCTACGATATGGGCCCCCAGTTTGGATTGAGGAGTGGCTTTATAAACATGCTAATAATCAGTGTTACCAAGTTCTACTTTTTAGTAGTTTTCTGCAGTATTTTTACTTCAGATGAATATATGCTCTTTGAGGGCCAAGCAAACTTCTCATTTGTCAACAACTGCAATAAGCATTTGAGTAAATAACTACAAACATTTAGTTCTTCCATGGGATACTTAGAATTAATGTATTTCAGATTTTCACAAAATGAGCCTATGTATGTGTGTAAACAAAATAAATACAACTTGCAGAAGAAAACGCATGCAGTAAGTCAAAATAAATTATTGCTAGGTCTCTGAATCAAAATAGAAGAACGAGATTCTTATTTGAGGAGAGGATCAGGCTAAGAGAGATAAGGGAAGTCAGTAGAAGTTGAACTGGGACATTGTTTTTCCCTGATTGCCAAAGAGCTTGTACAGGTGGCCCCATATCTGTGGGTTCCGTATGATTCAATCAACCGCAAATCAAAAATGTTGAAAAGATAAAAACATTTCCAGAAAGTTCCAAAAGCAAAACTTGAATTTACTACTCACTGAAAGCTATTTACATAGCATTTACATTGTATTAGGTATTACAAGTAATCTAGAGATGA
This sequence comes from Orcinus orca, assembly GCF_937001465.1. Lineage (NCBI taxonomy): Eukaryota > Metazoa > Chordata > Mammalia > Artiodactyla > Delphinidae > Orcinus > Orcinus orca. The sequence continues at coordinate 143,730,611 of NC_064560.1, read as the reverse complement.
CTTAAAATATATGGGATGATGTGCATACAAATACTATGGCATTTTATGTAAGGGACTTGAGCATCCACAGGTTTTGGTATCCGCAGGTGTCCTGGAATCAACCCATGGCAGTTACTGAGGGACAACTGTACTCCTAAATTTCTGAAGATGGGGAGGTAAATACAACTCGGGTTTTTTGCAGATACATCCCATTTTAATCTACCTGTGATTACTTAAAATTAAGAATAAAAATATATTTAGACCTACATTTTTCTAATTAGCTGTATTAAGATTGAAACAGTATCATTTTTACATCAAAAATTTAGTGCAATTTTTTTCTTCCTCCTTTTATTTTTATTTTTTTAATTTTCCTGTTAAAAATATCTCAATTTTATAAGATGTAGAATAATTTTATTAATTTTGATTCTGCAGTTTTTCTCAAAGAAGTTGCTTTGATATTATATTAAAACATGATAATTTTAGAATTGATTCTATGTTTATGATTTTTTTAAAATATACTGTTTGTTAATTACTACTACTTTTGTACCCTGATTTCTCTATTCTTGAATTGTTTATCTGACTGAAAGGAGTATACTTTCGAGCATTTTTTTTCATGTGCAATTCTGCATGGAAGGTTTATTTTTTGAAATACAGATATATGTAAATACCTTTTCCTGTGGTTTATTAGGAAGAACAACTTGCTGAAGATAGGATTTTGAGTCTCAACCTTTTTCACACAAAACTATCTAGAGGCACTCATCAACAGTCCTTACTTTGAAGATATGGGCTTAATCCTGGCTCTGCCACTCAGAAGCTGTAACTCTGGAAAATATGCCCTACCTTTGAGTAGCAGTTATTCCCAGAGATAACAGAGGCAAAAGATTATTATGCAGGTTGTTTTTATTATTATATACTCTTCTTTATTATGACCTTTATACTTGTTGAGAAGAATGAGGGCAAAATATTTTTTTGTTTTGTTTTTGGTTTTCTGGCTTTTCATAGAAGTTTTTTTAAACCCCCAAATTAAAAATTCACAGCAGGATGTGTTGAGTTATCACCATTATTCTCTGTATATTCCACATTGAATGTTGCCAACATGCAAAATAACCTTCCTTGATTTAGCAATTCTATTCTAAATCCTTAACAAATTTAAACAGTTGTGCCATAGATGACATGCCCTCTTATCTTGTTGAGACTGCAAGTTAAATGTTTTATATAATCTTTTCCTACAACTTCTCAATAATTCTATTACACTGGAAAGAGCCTTTTCTGGTTATTCATAAACACTCCTTAAATTTAAATATATTTTTCCTGCTCATCCTTACAGTGGAAAGACTAGGCTTATCCAGTACTGGAATAAGAGTTTGTATATCCTAATCAGTGAAGGAGAAGAGGCTACAATGAAGGGGAAACGAGTTTAGATTTGTTCTTGTATGACTTTGCTGGTTCAGCACTAAGAGCAGCCCTAGCAGAGAAAGAATGTACCCAAGGGGAGGCAATCATACCACTTAGTTTTGGCACTGCAGTGAAGAAATGTTCTTTCTCTGTTTCAAGTAGTAATAAGCAGTTGGTTGCCTACCATAGCCTCCCTCATTATAAGTCAGCAATAGTAATGTTTTGTGCTTTGCACATCCATCTAAACCAGTGGCCTTTAACTTATGATACCCTTTCCAGAATAACTGGCTCTTCCCAAATACACCTTCTGACTGCTCCACATTTTGTTTTTGTTTTTCAGGTTAGGGAGAGTTATTGAGATTTTGTGAGAATATGGTCTCTTCCATTTAACACATAGGCAAACTATTCCTTCACAGATAGGAAATTACGTTTAAGTCACCCTTCCTCCATTATGGTCAATTAAAAAAAATCTACAGACACACAGGTCTATGTAGTAAAGAATTCAGCCTTGGCCAAAGAGATCTTTGTCTTTTGTAACCACTAAACCCCGTGATAGGAGTGCATTCATGGTGGACCCCTCTGATCATACCTGATAGCTTATGCTGATGAGATGTTGAGTCCCCATCTGATGTCGATCTGACCACTGAGGTGGGGGACTGCTGGAGACTGAGTTCAGCCCATGGGCGATCAATTAATCAACAGTGCTTGCATAATGAGTGCTCAATAAAATCTCCAGACACCTAACCTCACATGAGCTTCCTTGTTTGTCAATACTTTATGAGTATCATCACACATCCTGGCCAGGAGGAAGGAAAGCCCTTCTTGACCATGTGGGAAGAGGGTGACCTGCAGTTATGCACTTGAACCCCCTTCTAGACTCTGCCAGATACATCTTTTCCTTTGGCTGGCTCTAATTTGTGTCCTCTCCCCGTAATAAACACTGTAACTGTGAGTATAATAGCTTTCAATAAGTTCTTTGAAATCTTCCAGTAAATTACCTAACTGGAGGGTAGTTTTGATGAGTCCTCAAACTTGCCATTAGTGTCAGAAGTGAGGACAGTTTTGTCGGGACTGCACCCTCAAACCTCAAAGGTTTTCAGACTCTGGCTGTGGTCTCTTTCCAGACCTTGTATTCTGCTTCAATATCTACTTTTCTATTTCTGCACCAACGTCAAACTGATTTAATCAGTTTAAATTTGACACAATTAAATATAACATATCTTGATATGTGATAGAATGATTGACCCACTCTGTTCTTTTTCAAAATTGTTTTAACTATTTATGTATATTTAATTTTCTTTATGAAATTTAGATTCAGTTGTCAACCTCAAAAAATCTTGTCTGTATGTGTGTGTGGTGGAATTATATTGAATTTACTAATTAGCTTGAAAAACCAACTAACTCCTGATTACCATGTGAAACTTGTAAATTAATTCAACCTTTATGATGTTGAATCTTACCATCTATAAACATTTTTACTTATAGGTGAATCTTACCATCTATAAGCATTATTACTTATAAAGTGTACATTTATCTATTTGTATGTATAGATATCTACATCTGAATGTTCATTAGTTTTTAAAATACTGTATATTGTATATGTAGTATTTTTAAGGCACCGTCTATACGCTGGGAATAAAGAGGTGAACAGAACAAATTGAGTGCTCATTATTGGCAGGAAGGTACAGTAAACACATAAATTATAAAATAATTTCAGGAAATGAATTACAGCTTTGAAGAAAAATAGAGCAAGGTAAATGGATAGTAATGGACAAGTGCCTTTGTAGGTATTATGCTTGGGGATGGTCTTTCTAATAAATTGGCATTTAATCAGAGTTCTGAATGAACTCAGGGAAGAAGCTAATTCCATGTGGAAGAAAAAGGAAAATTAAAGACTTTGAGGGAAAAATAGTTGGTTATGACCCAGAGACATACAGGGTGGCTAGTGGGCTACAGACAAGTAACTGAGTGGAGTAAAAGTGAGCAAGGTAAAAGACAAGGAGGAGTAGGGACTTGGTGGTGGAGGGTCAAGTCTCAATGTTAGCTTGACTGTCATAGAGACGTTTGGGGATTTTTGAATGGGGGAGGGATGTGATCTGTATGTTGTTTAAAAAAGAAAACGTGACTCTGAAAAATAGATGACAGTTAGGAAAAGGAGATACACAAACAAGCTCATTTTTATATAAATGAATGAATTATTACAAGTAAAAATATTTTATTTTTAATTAAATTATAAATAATTTCTTGATATTTCTAAGCCTTTTCTAACACATTTCCATTCATCAATATATTCATTCTTTAACTTATGTTTTTATTTATTAAAAAATATTGAACTCTATTCTGGTCTTACACTATACTGGATGCTAGAAAATAAAAAGAAAAAGCAAGAGAGATATGTTTTACATAGAGAAAATGATAGTCAGTTATAGTAACAATGAAAAGAACTATAATGATGCAAATCAAAAAATGGTGTCGATCAAATATACAAAGATATTTGTTTGGTCTAGTCCAGCTTCTTCATACCGTCAATCTGGGTGGACCTTTAACTTTCTCCCATTCAGTCTTAGGCCACCATATTCCCCAGGCATTTTGCCTTTATTTTGCATTTCCTGCTTTGTCTACTTCAGTCAGTTTGGGCTTGCTCCTGCTGTTTGGAGGGCTTTGGAGCATTATTAAAGGGACTTAACTATGTGTTTGCAGTTTATTAGAGAGAAAGTGTTAATTTGCTTCTTGGTATCTTTAATTAGCTCTGGAAACCTCTAAGCGTCTTTGCAGTAATTCCAGGGAAACTAGGACTTTGTAGTGAGTAGAATGACCTAACTACCTTTTCAGACTTTCTGGCCTGATATGCCTCTTACGATAAAAACAGAAAATGAAAAAAAAAAAAAAAAAATCAGGGTTCTCTTCTGCCTGTTTGCATTTGCAGTTTTGTTTTATTCAATTCAAGAGACTATTCACTTGATATTAAGGATCATATCACCCCAACAGATGTTGTCATCCATCTGATCTTTGAGAGTTTGTTTTGTTGCAAAAGTGATTATTTTTGAAATACTGAAGATTATTCATTAGGTAGGCTATACATTCTCAATAGTGTATGAGCTTATTCTCTGTGCATTTGAGTAAAATAGAAGTTTTATAATAATAAAGTTATCATTAACTAAGTCATATTCAAAATACAATGTCTAATATATAATTTCTATTTGAATACATTTATAACATTAAAGAAAAATTATTAAAATAGTGTTTAATTGTGATTCTCGTGCCTACATAAAATGAACACATGCCAAAATTTTTATTTAACTTATTTATTAAGAAGCAAACTGGTAACATATTACATACAGCTATTACCGAACTCAGGTTTGCTTGCTCACTGCTCACTGGTCAAAAGTCAATACTCGAAAGGCAAGTGTTGGTAGAAAGGAAAGTTGCTTTAATCACAAAAGTCAGCAATCTGGGGATAAGGGAGAGCCATGTCCCAAAACCAACTCAGATCTTGCTCAGCCATGAAAGTTTTAAATCAAAAAGGGGAAATAATCTCAGTTAATCATTGAGGCAGGAGGTCAAGCTCTGCATCATTTTTCATTGTGTGCAGGTTGACTGACTCCTCACTTTCTTTCTTTAGATGCTATCTTGTTCACACAGTTTGTTCTCAAGATTATTGAAGGGGAAGCTAGGGAAGAGATCTGCTCATCTGTTAATTACTTATTCATTTCTACTTCTTTGATCTACAAAAAGAACTGACAAGTTAGGCAAGGTATTGTGTCATCAAAAGATTTGAAAGGTGTGCTTGGGCCAGAGATGAGTAGAGCATGGGGGTGCCTGGTTTAAGGTTAGTTACAGTATAGCTTTGCTAAAGTGACAAGACAGAAGGGGCCTACTGCAGAGAGCTCTTCCCTGCCAAAAGCTGCTTACACAGCTGGTACTAAGAAGACTTTGAAGAGTAGAAACATATATTAGAGATAGGGAATTTTGAAATAAGTTTACTAATAAATGCAGAATGGATATCCACAGGGCAATAGTCAAGTGCATTGCACAAGACACAATTAATTTGAAGTTCTATAACCAATAATACTTTGCATTATTATCAGTTTGCTACATTGTAGAGTTATAAAATAGCTTGACAATGAAGCACAGAGATAATGAAAAGGTGATCTGGACAGTATACCTAGTAGTCTTACTTTACGCATTTCAGAGTCCTTCAGAACCCATTCATCTTCAAATTGTGATGATAATAATCCCTCCAAAATATAATTCTTAATCACAAAATAAGGCTGATCACATTAGGTTTGGCCTGATTAATTACATAGGTATAGAAAGAGTATTAATTTACTACATAGGCCTCCTTAAGTTTGCTTTGTGAAATCTAGAGCCAAACAGTATTAAACAGTTACTAAGAACGCAAAGTTAATCTCTGTAAGTTTTCATAAGGAATTTAAGATTGGACTGTCAAAAGCCTCCACTATTTGATATTCTGAGGCTAGGAAGCTAAGTCCAAGAGGATAGTAAGCTGTCTCGTGAATAAATAAATAAATAAATAAAAGGGTCCTGGAAACCCTTACTCATCATACTGGTATGGACTGAGTGTCATCTAAGCAATGTCAACCCAAATCTTGTATCCAGGAGTTTATTCTTTGAAATGTCAACAGTTTAAAGTATTTGGTCCAGTTGTTTTCCACAATGAAATATTTTTATTATTTGAGAGAAATGAGTCCAGAAAAATGAAATAAATAGCTCATTTAATGATTTATTTATAACCCATTATTACACATTTTAGTCAACAAGAAAACATACAACACAAAAATTAGTTTAGAGCCTCAGATTTTTCCAGTTAGATTTGCATTTGAATCAGAGTTGTTAGGTGTGTGTCAGCAAGTACTAAGTGCAATAATAACACAGGTAAAAATGCTAGTACACTGGCTAGCAGCGAGTTACATCTAAATACACTTTAGTTGAATATTGAACATATAATTGTGTAAGTGAAGTCAATATGAGGGAAACATTGAGGTTTCTAGAATAGTAGTTTGAGAACAGATGGACATTGATGGCAGTATGATGTCATAAACAATTGTTAACATAGTAGAAAATTTCTTCAAATATCTACCTATACTAAAGATAAAGTAAGTATAACTATTTTTCAGCCTTTTTAAAATTGAGTATAACTATTTGTTATCCTTAAACTTAAAGAAGGGGATAAAGCTAGCACTTAATTCCTTAGAAGTGTTTTTTTGAAGCACTTTTAAAAGAAATATGGAGTTAAAAATGGTCTTTCCATGCCAGCCTAATCTACCATATTGAGCCAAGTATAAACTATATTTTAGAGCAGGTAAATAAAATTACCACATAGTAATAAAAAAATTCTATCAGTAGTATTCCCACTAAATACTAACATGCTCAGTAAACTTATCTCCCCCTGACTCCCCACAGAATTACCTAATTAACTCATTAGAAGTTGTGTGAGATTTGACCAACTCTTGGTTCTCAGGAACCAAGACAAGGATGTCCTCTCTCGCCATTCTTGTTCAACATAGTTTTGGAAGTCCGAGCCATGGCAGTCAGAGAAGAAAAAGAAATAAAAGGAATACAAATTGGAAAAGAAGAAGTAGAGCTGTCATTGTTTGCAGATGACATGATACTATACATAGAAAATCCTAAAGATGCCACCAGAAAACTACTAGAACAAATCAATGAATTTGGTAAGGTTGCAGGATACAAAACTAGTGCACAGAAATCTCTGGCATTCCTGTACACTAACAATGAAAAATCAGAAAGAGAAATTAAGGAAACAATCCCATCTACCATCGCAACAAAAACAATAAAGTACATAGGAATAAACCTACCTAAGGAGGTGAAAGATTTGTACTTGGAAAACTATAAAACACTGATGAAAGAAATCAAAGATGACATAAACAGATGGAGAAATATACCATGTTCTTAGATTGGAAGAATCAATATTGTGAAAATGACTGTACTACCCAAAGCAATCTACAGATTCAATGCAATCCCTCTCAAACCACCAATGGCATTTTTCACAGAACTAGAACAAAAAATTTCACAATTTGTATGGAAACACAAAAGACCCCAAATGCCAAAGCAATCTTGAGAAAGAAAAATGGAGCTGGAGGAATCAGGCTCCCTGACTTCATACTATACTACAAAGCTACAGTAATCAAGACAGTATGGTACTGGCACAAAAACAGAAATATAGATCAATGGTACAGGATAGAAAGCCCAGAGATAAACCCATGAACATATGGTCACCTAATTTACGAGAAAGGAGGCAACATAAAATGGAGAAAAGACATCCTCTTCAATAAATTGTGCTGGGAAAACTGGACAGCTACATGTAAAAGAAAGAAATTAGAACACTACCTAACACCATACCAAAAATAAACTTAAAATGGATTAAAGACCTAAATGTAAGACCAGACACTATAAAACTCTTAGAGGAAAACATAGGAAAAAAACTCTGACATAAACCACAGCAAGATCTTTTTAGACCCACCTCCTACAGCAATGAAAATAAAAACAAAAATAAACAAATGGGACCTAATTAAACTTCAGAGTTTTTCCACAGCAAAGGAAACCAAAAAAAAAGACGAAAAGACAACCCTCAGAATGGGAGAAAATATTTGCAAATGAAACAATGGACAAAATGTACAAACAGCTCATGGAGCTCAATATCAAAAAAAAACCCAATTAAAAAATGGGTGGAAGACCTAAATAGACATTTCACCAAAGAAGACATACAGATATTCAAAAAACCCATGAAACTATGCTCAACATCACTAATTATTAGAGAAATGTAAATCAAAACTACAATGAGGTATCACCTCACACCCGTCAGAATGGCCATTATCAAAAAATCTAGAAACAATCAATGCTGGACAGGGTGTGGTGAAAAAGGAACCCTCCGGCACTGTTGGTGGGAATGTAAATTGATACAACCACTAATAAGAACAGTATGGAGGTTCCTTACAAAACTAAAAATAGAACTACCATATGACCCAGCAATCCCACTACTGGGCATATACCCTGAGAAAACCATAATTCAGAAAGAGACATGTACCACAATGTTCATTGCAGCTCTATTTACAATAGCCAGGACATGGAAGCAACTAAGTGTCCATCGACAGATGAATGGATAAAGAAGATGTGGCACATATATACAATGGAATATTACTCAGCCATAAAAAGAAACAAAATTGAGTTATTTGTAGTGAGGTGGATGGACCTAGAGTCTGTCATACAGAGTGAAGTCAGTCAGAAAGAGAAAAACAAATACCGTGTGCTAATGAATATATATGGAATCTTAAAAAAAAATGTCACTGATGAACCTATTGGCAGGGCAGGAATAAAGACGCAGACATAGAGAATGGACTTGAGGACACGGCGGGGGGAGGGGGAAGCTGGGGCTAAGTGAGAGAAGCAGCGGCAGGCGGACTCTCAACCACTGGGCCACCAGGGAAGCCCCAGACTAATTCTTTATTAAAGCCACTTTTAAGTAAGACAACAAAATTGTAAGAGATGCAGAAAATGTGTTTATTTTGTTTTGTCTGTGGAAGGAGGAAAAAAGGAAAGTCATTTCCATTAACACAAAGCAGTTTAAAATCATGAATGGTTCAAAATGCAGCTTTGCTCTGTATTTTTATCATGTGATAATATGCAAGGAAATAATTTCTTCTGCTCAGACACGACAGTAAGCTAAATGTTTAAAGGAATAAGACAGAACATTTGAATTACCTTTATACTATGGTAATTTTCTGATTAGTACAGTTATAAAAATGTCTTTTTCAACAGACCTTTGAGAAAGAAAAAAATCAGATTCAGTTTTCTTTCATAAATGTCCACTTTCAAAAGAAGATATTTCTACCTTTTCACACTCTTAAAAGCAGCTCACTACCATTATTAAACTAGTACGCTCTGTTGTCTTTATCATTTCCATCACCATCATCATCATTATTATTTTTTTGGTCTTGAGAATACAACTGGCCCTACGTGTCCTCAGGTTCAGCTTCCAGGGATTCAACCAACTGTATTAAAAATATTCCAAAAAATATCCAGAAAGTTTGGAAAAGCAAAACTTGAATTTACTGCACTCTGACAACTATCTATATAGCATTTACATTGTATTTACAACTATTTACATAGAATTTACACTGTGTTAGGTGTTACAGTATAAGTAATCTAGAGATGATTTAAAGTATAGGAGGATATGTGTAGGTTACATGAAAATACTGAGACATTTTATATAGGGGACTTGAGCATTGCAAATTTTGTCATAAGCAGGTGGTCCTGGACCCATCCCCCGAGGATACCAAGGGTCAACTTATTTCCTTCCTATCTAACTATAGGATAGTCTCTTACGTTTCATATACAGCTTCTGATTCCAAGAAATGAAGTAGGAATCATGGACACTTTATATCACACTTTATGTAATGAATGTATATACAAAATCTTTTAAATAGGTGATTTTATATATATGTATATATAGTTATTTTAATCTTTTACTGAATTTATAATGACAGTTATAAATAACTAAATATTGAAGATACCCTTTTATGTCAAATACATCTTCATAGTGGTATTAGAATTCTACGTGTTTTCTTCTCTCTATATAAATATAACATTTTATAAAATGAATGTTTCTAAAAACTAAATTAACTTTCAGAAATGTTATCTTTCAAATGCTCTTTGAAACTCATTAATTATGTGGCTATTAGAGTGAATTTTGGGGTGAAATGAATAATCGTTATAGAGATCAAAAAATTTTGAACTGATGTTTGTGCTTCAAGAATTTGTATTTTCAGATAAATAAAAAAAAACTGCTTGTAGTGAGGAACACCTATAAGCTTCTATGTAAGTTAGAAATCTTTTGAGATTAAGCCTTTATAATAATCATGTAAAAGCATTGATGTAACTTCTAAATAGTTGCCAAAATGTACCTATCTTAAGTACTTAAAATCATAAACTTATTTAGGCATTGGTAGAAACTTTTTAATAAGGCACACTGATTAAAAAAATGATAAATGTGATCTATTTTAAAATCTAAATTGACATCAATCATATCTGTGATGTTACATTTTATATTTCATAATATGTATATTATATAAATGTGTTTATGTGTAAATATACACACAGGCATCTTAGAAATTCCAAATCCCAAAGTAAACTAACTTTCAAATTAAGTTTTAAAAATTAAAACCACTAGGAGGAATTAAATTTAAATGACTGATGTATGACCTATCGTTTGATTAGTCTTTATTTTACATAGGCAACCTCTCAAATTCAGGAAATGTTGGGGCAAAACAGGGAAACCAATCAACCGATCTTGATTTTGAAACTCAACTTAACTGCTAAACTACTAGTATTACTGTGACATTAAATGTACTTATCCCTTTTATGGGTCCTTAGAAAACTATGTCAGTATACTCAAGACAAATGATACAAGAAAAGCTACCCATTAAATGCTTAATTTGCTAGGATAGTTGTAATGGTTTTCAATTTCCCCTGTCAGAGGTCAGTAAACTGTGTCTCTTGTCTAGAAACCTCACGTGGCTCTGGCCAAGCAGGAGTGCTAGAGATTAAATGATTAACCTAAGGATAATGTTAGACTAAACCACATGATAATTAGGGTTATTTTTCCCCTTTTAAATTTCTTTTTGAAATAGATAACCCACTTGAAATCAATCCTGGTGGTAAGCCTTTTGTTTCCACTCACTATTTCAAGTTGATCTTTAAACTGGAGACAGCCCACAGCAGGGTTAGATGTTCTGGCTCCACCTTGCGGTCCTCATCCAGGATTTTCAGTTTACCAATTGGGCATCCCTGGAAAATTTATCTCATTTCTTTAAACATTAATTTTCTAAGCTATAAGTGCAAAATGATACTTAACTTGTAAGTTTGTTACAAATATTAAATAAATCATGCATTTAAAATTGTCAGTTCAGAACCAGGCATTTGTAGGTATTCAATTAGCATTATTGTTATTATTATTACTATTTGGTTCTCTTCTTGTTACATGAAGTTGGTAATACAAACTCTCTCTCATACTTTTCTAATTGTTTTCAAACAAAAGTGATCCATGTGTACAAATACCATTATGTCATGTAAAAAAAAAATCTAGAGGCTGTGAGTCACATTTGGGAGATCACTGTCAAAATTAAAGATATAATTGATGGTCAGTGAAAAGAGAATATTTATTAACAATTATATTAACCCCCACAGAGAACATTTCTTAACTATATTATTTCGATCCTGATTTTATTTTCAGAACTTTGTACTTCTAGACGAACACAATAAATTGGTTGTTTTCACTGCCTTGATTGTTTAGTTATCCAAACCCATGTCAAATTAACTTGGCTAAACCTACATAGTTTTGCTCAACTGGCACAGTCAAGAAAATATCTCAGAGACTATATTTTTTAGTGTTTTATATAAATAGAGAACCATCTTATGAGAGTAAGAAAACAAGAAAAAGGAATACTGAAAGAGGCCATCTTGAAATGTATCGGGACAGAGGCTGGTGTCTATCTGGATTGGCTACTGGTATCATCTAGCTTAGGTTACTTGCTTGCAAATGCATTGGAGCAGGGATATTAGAATCTGTCCATATTCTATACATAAACATCTCCTCGGGGGAAAATTTTTCCATCTTATTTTATACTGAATATAGAATGATACAGTGTCTTGTGACATTTGGAACTAACATTATAATTCATTTATCATTTCCAAAAAGGATGACCAGTCTTGAGCATTTGTTAGCATAGAGTCATAGTCTCCCTTTTTTCCTCACTGAATTTTGTGCAAGTATGAAGACAAAATGGAAACTAGCTCTGGAGTGTCCTATGACAAATATGTAAATTTCATAATGATAATTGGAAAAGTGCCATCATCTGAGACTTGAGGTTATATGACAATAATGTTTCTTTTCATCTAGGAGTAACAGCAACAGCAAGAAGTCAATTTCTCACTGGCTAGTGTTTAACTAAGCGCATAGTATCCTCTTTGTGGTAGGCTGAATAACTGCTTTCCAAAAAGGCTCAGGTCTTTATCTCTTAGACCTGTGAATGTTACTTTACGTGACAAAAGGGACTTTTCAGATATGATTAAGTTAAGGATCTTGAGATGGGGAGTTTACTCTAAATTATCCTGCTGGGAACCCAATGTAATCACAAGAGTCCTTATAAGGGAAAGGAAAATCAGAATAAGGGAAAGAGATGTGATGATGGAAGCAGAGGTTGGAGTGATGCAATTATGTCTGGAAGGGGGCCTTGAACCAAGTAAAGTTGGCAGCATCTAGAAGCTGGAAAAGACAAAGAAACCAATTCTCCTGTAGAGACTCCACAAGGAATACAGCTCTGCTGTTTACTTTTAGTCTAGCAAGACCATTTTGGACCTCTGACTTCCAGAGTATGTGGTAATAAATTTGAGTTGTTTTAGGTCACTAAATTTTTGGTAATCTGTTGCAATAGCAATAGGAAACTTATACAGCCTTCTTGATAGAACTCTAATGTTTTTCATTCAGTGAGTGGTTGAATTGTGTGTGTCCATGTGTTCAACTTAGCCTTTGCTATATTGGGAATGATAAATTTCTTACCAGTCATATTTGTGAGTTATGTTTGTTTGTCATCCTTTCCTATTTTATATTTGATAATTCAAGGTATTTTAAAAAAAGAACACAATATTTAGCACTTAGTACTGATAAGGATTCATAAGAGTAATCACTTTCCGAATTGACAAGAATCAGAATTATTTAAATGCTCTTTCTGTTCCACATTTTTACTAAAACAAACCCAATGCTACCTTAGAAGCCTGGGATTAGCATCACAGAAGATGTCGCTCACTCTTTAGGCTCTGCTCTTTATAAATTTACTTTTTGTATATTACCTTTACATTGTGGTTTGCCAGGAATGCAGTGTAAAGAAAACATGGTGAGGTCATGGTAATAGCCACTTACATTAAGTGTTCACTTCCAATGTTCCTCCCCGCTCCAGTTTTATCTCCTGTATTAAAAGGGGCTGACAGGTTATGCATATACAAATTAGAGAGCAATTACTTTTATTAAATTATGCAGACATTTGAAGATAGTTGAACATGAAAGAAGGTAACCAACAGGAAAAACAAGCTGGCTGTATCCTCAGGAGTCTCACTGGTGTCCTTATCTTACTGAACTTCCCAAGGAAGGGATTCTGGTCATAAGCATTACCAGCTGAATTAATTTGGCTATTCTATCTTTCTCTAAAAGAGGGGTTTTGAGGGAGCAGTCTCTGGTGGGCCGGTGGAGCCTATAGGACTTATCTTTAAGCTGAGGTTTACATAACAAAAACACTGACTTTACTTAGATTTTATGTTTATTTGGGATGACAAAGAAGAAAAATTCTGAAGACCAAGCAAAAAATAGAGCCAACCCTCCATCAACTAACCTTGGGTGTAACCGCAGATCAAACCTCTCTGTTAAATTGTTAACTTGTTAACAATTGTTAAACTGTTAAAATGAGAAGGCATTGCCTGTTTAGATGCAAATGCATACTTAGCAGCTTCATACAACTGATTTTAAAACATAAACACAAATCTTTGTTACCAGAGGTGTACAGAAAAAAATACTAGTCTGGTTTCAGTCAAATCTTGTTGGCTTGAGATGTCTTTTCAAGGTGACTTTGTCTTAGCATTTTCATGATAATTCTATATTTTAACTCTCAGGGCAATTTTACTTCCTTTATTTTCTATTTCTTTAAAGGGAACAACAGATAGTAGCTTCTACATACTAACTGTAACTTTCTTTTGGGATCACTAAGATAGTAAAGTAATGAATCCGATTAATTATCATCATCTAGTGTTTAAAGCCAGCAGAAGTTGGCTTGACAGCCAAATGATCCTACATCTCAGATGTAGTTTTCCTCCAGTAATGACTCAGGGAAGATTGTGATGGCAAGTAAATAAGGTAGCATCTAAAGAGTAAAAGTAAAAGTGTTCAAGTCTGATGTATCTAGTTACTGGAAATACCTCAACATCTCTCCAAACTGCTCGCCCCCATCCCCACTGCCATGACATAACTCAGGCCTCGTTATTTCTTATCTGGATTAATGCAACAACTTCCTAATTGGCATTCCCTGTCATCAATCTTGTCCCTCCTCCTCTAATTTACTGACTTTATGGTCACCAGTCACCTTACTCAGGAAATGCAACGACATCACTTCGCTTAAAATTCTGCAGTGCCTTTAAGATAAGAGTGCAGACGCTTAGGCATGTTACGCAATCCTTAGCTCACAAAGTAAACCTAATGGATCACTCTCTGACCACAGTACATGTATTCTTGAAGTTCTTCAATTACTGTCAGTGTTTGGAAAATACCTTACTATTTTTCTTTTTTCTTTTCTCTCTTTTTTTGGACCTTCATATTTGCGTAGGCACTGCCTGGAATGCCCTTTCCATCCAAGCCCTCCAAATTCATCTTTGATATCACCTCTCCCTTATTTTAAACTTTACTCTTCCCTAAGGTTTACTTTTCCTATCATGTGATAAGGTTTACTTATCACAATGTATTGTATTTACCTGTTTAATTACCTTTCTGCCTATTTAGTTTGACTGTGTGATCTTTGTGACAGTTTTATCTTCAGTCTCAGGAAAGTATGAGGCTCATTTTATTCATTTATTTTGGGATTAATAAAGAGATATATATGGGCTTCCCTGGTGGCGCAGTGGTTGAGAATCTGCCTGCCAATGCAGGGGACACAGGTTCGAGCCCTGGTCTGGGAGGATCCCACATGCCTCAGAGCAACTGGGCCCGTGAGCCACAACTACTGAGCCTGCGTGTCTGGAGCCTGTGCTCCACAACAAGAGAGGCCGCGATAGTGAGAGGCCCGTGCACCGCGATGAAGAGTGCCCCCCTACCCCGCTTGCCATAACTAGAGGGAGCCCTCGCACAGAAGACCCAACACAGCAAAAATAAATAAATAAATTTAAATAAATAAATAAATAAATACAGAGATATATGAATATACAAGACTTCTGGAAATGTGTCAAAACCACAAAATCAGAGGAACCTCCTATATATCAGATACGGCTTTCCTTCATGTGGTGATTTGGAAACTAAAGCTCCTTATATTTTGTGACTGTCATCCCCTAGGAACACATAATTATTTGCATGCAGCTGGTGGAAGGGGAAAGGGATGGAGGAGCCATGTTTTAGATTTTAATGTGCCTGAATTTGACTTCACTACAAATAACATTCCCTTGGAAATAATTCCATATAGTCATACCTAACTGCAAAGGAGGCTGGTAAAATTCTAGCAGTGTGTCTAGGATTGGAGATGGATTTCCATGGATGACATAGCTCTCTCTCACAAGAGGACCAACTGTTAGTACCCAGATACCCTACTCTTCTGGGATTGGCCCTTTCTTTTACTCTGCATGTAAAATAACATTGATTTCTATCCCACATGCTTGCTCAAAACCCAGGCCTCCCCTAATGGTTCCTAGAATTCACACATTCTTATTTTGTAAATGCTTACCGTCTCTTGTTGGCCACCTGTCACATCTTGTTCTGCAAGTTTACTTCAGGTTCATTTATCAGTCACTTCGAATTCTCTTACTCTGTCTTGTCCCCTTTACCTGGGTATGAATAAGGACTGTGCCATCTTCCAAGTCATTATTAAACAGTGTGTTATATGGTACAAAATTTTCATGAAATCTTGGCTACAATGGAAGGATATTAGAGCACAGAACAGTAACCAGTTTGAATGAGCATAGTCACTACTCTTACTAAAATTTTGGGGGCACATACATCTTTACTGCTTGCCAATTATCTGTGTCCCTACCTTATTTTCTGGCCCTATGAAAAACTTGCCAAACACTCTCTCTGCATCCCTGAATCCTTTTATCCATTCAGATCTCTCGAAGACAACAAACTAGAAAACATAAACACAGAGCTCAGAATTCCTTTCCTCTAATGCATAGGTCAATCCAGCTCAGTCAACTTGTCCTCTTAAGGGTGTTGTGCAATGAGACAAAATCCTCCCCATTACAGAATGCTGAATGGTTTAGCTAGTGTTTTAAAATAGCAGTTACTTCCCCCCACTTTTCTTATAGTGCTAGTAGTTTATTGTGAACCTCTATAGAAATTTGAGTTAGAATTGGGATTTGCTCTACTGGCCATGCAGTTATCCTAGTCTACTGTTCTTCCAATTCTGAGATAGGTATTAAACTCCATAAGGAAATCAGATGCTTGGGAAATGTTGCTCTGTCATCAGTTTGAGCTGAGCGATTTGCCCTTCTCTCTGATCTTCTTAAATTTATATTAAAAAAGAGATTTAAATTGGTTTAATTTGATGCTAATCTGAATAGTATGTCTGTATTTTTTCGGGTTCTCATCATCTATTTCAGAATTTAGGAATCTCTCCCGAGCCTTGCTATTACATGTTTACTTTCCAGCTAGTACAACATTCCCCAGTACAGACCTCTGTAGCTTTTGTAGCAAAAGGCTTCATTTGCCAAGCAAAGCATACAGAATAAGAAATAGAAACTTTATGAAGGAGTGGAGATGAAACAATGACAGTAACTGAAATAAAATTGTTGGGGCCACTTTCCTTACAACTGTATCTGGCATACTTGGGAGATTCATGGTCCATCTATATATTCTGACATATTCAGATAAAAGACTTCAAGACTACACAACACAGGCATTCTGTCATCTAATTCAATAATATTTTGGGTTGCTGTGAGCTCCAGGAATAGATTGTCATAGATATCTTCACCTCTTTGATCATCAGGATTAATCGTGCTGTTCTGACAAGTCATCCTGTAGGACACCAGAGAAAATGCTTCATCAAGAACATAAAAATAGAAAAACATGTTAGGAGTATTGTATACACTCAGAAAACAGGATTTGTTTTTTCACAGTAGAAGAGAACCTGAATCATAGTCATGAATAGCCTTAGACAAATATGTTTTAAGTTATTCTCTCATGTTCCCTTATACCATGCCTATCACACTTCTTTGCTTCTCTACTTATATCTGGAAGTATCTGTGTGTGTGTAGATGTATCTGTGTGTGTGTAGATGTGTGCATGTGTACAAAGACGGATGTCTGAGCCAGGGGAACTGCTGTATCAGTTAATCTATAATTTTAAGCATTTTGTTTTGCTAGACAATCTGCTATGATACAATGGTGCAAATATAGGCCTCCTAATTTAGTCTAAGCCTTTTATGCTTTTATTAAAAATTATATCTGTCATGTCCTTTATCCCAGCAGACTTCTTAATGTCCTTTTGCTTGCTTTCTTCTCTTTCTCTCTGACCATCCATACCTTCCTGAGGGAGGGCAGATGATAAGTATTAAAGGTTGAGCAAAATATATAGTTGGTTCAATGACCATAGCCCTCACAGCATTTTTTCTTTAATATTTTCTGACTCTTTGGTCAACTGGTATATATAATTTTATGATTTTACTAAACATCTTCAGAATAAAGATGCGTATGTCCAAAAGTCCATGATTACATTTTTATAACTATGTGTCCATAAACCTACAGAAGCAAATATCTAATAAATGGGTTAATATTTTAAACTTAATATTTGGAATAATTTCATCTTAAGACTCAACTTTCATTTTTGCAATAACTCTTAATACTAAAGTGTATTATGATAAAAGTCATTTATGAGGTTAAGAACTAATTTAACACTTTCATTATTGTAATACTTTTAACAATGTTAGAAATAATTAGCTGCTTTTTTTGAGAAAGAAAATTAACTTTTTCTTTACAAAATCTTATAAACGAATATTGTACTCTTGGGATACTTCAAAGTGAATACTGAAAGATCATTTTTTTTTAAAACAAAGGCATACAAAACAATATGAAAACATATAGATTAGAATATTTTTAGGTATTATTAGGAAACAATAAAAGTTTCCTTTTAACACAAATGTGCAACAAATAAAGAATGGTAAAGATCCATGATACCTTATACATGTCTGTGCTAGTAATGTAAAGTCTGTGGATTTCAGGATTCTGAGTGTGAGTGTTGTGTGTGAGGGTGGGATAGGTGCTGCATATGTGGGTGTGGTGAGTGATGTGTGTAATGTGATTCCTGTTGTGTGTATGTTTGTGATATGGGTAAATATATGGTATGTTGTGGGTGTGGATAGTGTGTGTATGTGGGCGTGTTTGATATATGTGGATGTGATGGTTTTATGTGTCTGTTATGTGTGTGTCATGTAACTAACATGGGCATGCTGTGTTATTGTGTACACACACATATCCTCTATATACACTGCATCCTGTAGTGTACTTTATATCCTTGGCTATTTGTCACCTTTGATAAAATATTACTATGTTACATACATGTCTGTGATGGAAAGAAAATAATTACAGAGGAAGATTTGAGTTGGAGATAAAGATGAAATGTAAATAACACATTATTGCCTCTCTTTTGCGTGGTAGAAGGCTGCTTATTTATGTCTTAAAGTCCAGTCATGTCCCAAGCCATTCTTTCCCCTGGATACACTGGATTCATTTTATTCTATCTCACCACGCTATACTAACGGATTAGAACAGAGAGCTGAGGAATAGGAAGACATTGAATATTTAAAGCACAAAACTAATAAAGTCCCCCAAAGTACTGAACGAGAGTGATATACCATGAGGATAGGAGTTAGAGTGAGGCAAAAGACAGGTAAATAAAAATCATTAAATATAAAAGTGAACTGTGCTGATATCAGGCAGAATATATTTCCACACAGTTTTCAAAAAATGAACATGAATAAGTAAGTTACATAATGCTTTTGGCAGCTTAGTGAAATACCTGGTCTTAACATAACAACAGATTGAATTTTACAATGAGCTAATTATTAGTTAGAAGAAATAACAGCTGTGCAGTAACAACTTCCATGAAAGTTTCCCCCTCAAAAAAGAAAGGAAGCACACCAGTTAGAATGGGCATCATCAGAAAATCTACAAACAACAAATGCTGGAGAGGGTGTGGAGAAAAGGGAACCCTCTTGCACTGTTGGTGGGAATGTCAATTGATACAGCCACTATGGAGAACAGTATGGAGGTTCCTTAAAAAACTAAAAATTTAATTACCATATGATCCAGCAATCCCACTACTGGGCATATACCCAGAGAAACCCATAATTCAAAAAGACACATGCACCCCAGTGTTCATTGCAGCAGTATTTACAATAGCCAGGTCATGGAAGCAACCTAAATGCCCATCGACGAATGGATAAAGATGATGTGGTACATATATACAATGGAATATTACTCAGCCTTAAAAAGGAACGAAATTGAGTCATTTGTTGAGACGTGGATAGATCTAGAGACTGTCATACAGAGTGAAGTAAGTCAGAAAGAGAAAAACAAATACTGTATATTAACGCATGTATGTGGAACCTAGGAAAATGGTACAGATGAACCGGTTTGCAGGGCAGAAGTTGAGACACAGATGTAGAGAATAAACGTATGGACACCAAGAGGGGAAAGCCGCGGGGCTGTGGAGATGGTGGTGTGCTGAATTGGGTGATTGGGATTGACATGTATACACTGATGTGTATAAAATTGATGACTAATAAGAACCTGCTGTATAAAAAATAAATAAAATTCAAAAATTAAAAAAAAACTAATACAGAAAAAAAGAAAGGAAGGATGATGATCTATCAAAAAATAATTAGGAGGAGAAGCATTTAAGTTAATAAATATGACTTGTTTAACAGTCTTGACACCAGGTGACTTTGAACATAATTTTTTCCAGTTTTTTCATTCATATTACCTTCCCTGTATTAATAAAAATAAAAAAGCTGAGTAGTAGTAGAAATTTTGGATATAAAATGATTACTGGCTTATCAGATGTTAAAGTGATAGTTATTAAAACTTTAAAATATTCTAAACTTAAAAGAAACTTTTATATTTGTTGGGGAGGGAAGTTAACATCTAGAATCTAATTATGATTTTTGTCAAAGAATTCACTAGAGCTTAGCTGTAGTCATAAATATATTTTTATTTCTGCTTGAATAATGACTCCTAGGGCAGTGGATAATAAATTGGAATCATTAGTACCATAACCTTAAATTGTAAGAAATACTAATCTATGTGAACAAGAGAAAAAAGTTCTTCATTTAGTGAAGAACTCTGAGAGCAGTTGAATCATCCCTACTCCACCCCATCCCCCAATCTTTTTTTTTCTTTTTTTTGCGGTACGCGGGCCTCTCACTGTTGTGGCCTCTCCGGTTGTGGAGCACAGGCTCCGGACGCACAGGCTCAGCGGCCATGGCTCACGGGCCTAGCCGCTCCGCGGCATGTGGGATCTTCCCGGACCGGGGCAAGAACCCGTGTCCCCTGCATCGGCAGGCGGACTCTCAACCACTGCGCCACCAGGGAAGCCCCCCCCAATCTTTTTAATGTGGAGGTTATATCTACTATTAGTATTTCCAAGCTCTATTGTCCTGAGTACAAATTAGGTCACATTTACAATATCTCACAAGCTTGATAATCTGCCTTAAAGACTTCCACTGCTCACCCATGACTTCTCATTGTAGTTAGGTGGTGTCATGTGACCAGAATTGGCAAAGGCTTGGTGAGTGGAAGTGATGTATCATTTCAGGGCCAAAGTCTTTAATGACTGGAGGGAGACGTTTCCTCACTGACCTTCTATTCCACATTGACTGACTGGGGAGACCATGTGTTCTAGATAGAATGCCTAGAGAGTGGTGAGGACTTCTCTAGCTTGGATCGCTGAGTTACTACAGAGAATAGTTGCCCTGAGGAGTTGCACAGAGCCTCAGCCAATTTTGCATAAACTAAAAATAAACTTTTATTGTAGTAACGCCTAAGATTTTGGGGGTTGTTTGCTATCTCAGCATATCTTCTAGGTTATTCTAACTCGTGAATATTCCAAGTCCCCCATCTTGACCAACAGGAATTCCAGACATTTTCTAGAACTTCCAAGCATGTCTAGAGTTTTATACATCTTTTGTATCCATTCTGGTTGTATCTAACCACATCTGATGAGCTAGGAATCCTCGGGAGCAGATTCTGCAACTTCTGCCCTTCTGTAAGTCTTAAGGATGAGATATCTCAATCTATTCATCTCCACCTTTTTTTTGATTTGGGATTGTCAAGCACCCTGACACCTGTGGTTCAGGCAGAGAGTTTGAGATCAGATGCTACTACTTCTTCTGCCATACCAGAAACAGAGCAACAAATTTGTCAAGGTTTATGCCTTATAGTCCAAGATTTTATGGATTAAACTGAAAGGGACCTAAAAAGAAACTATTTTTGGTCAATTTCTCATACCTACTGGCTTTAGTGTAACTGTGGATTTCAGTTGATTTGCCTAGGTAGTAGCTGGCTCCCTGAAATGAGGAGGACAGTCTCTTCCATCCCCAGTTATCAATTGAGGAATGTATCATAATCAAGTAGCTGTGGCTTTAAGTGTTGCACCTAGTAATAGAAACAGCTCTTTCAGTTCACACAGAGACCTATTTCCCCAAACCATTTTTTTGAGTCCTACAGTATGTAAATCTTACCATGCTGGGAATCACCATAGGCTATACAAACTTTTCCTCAAATTTGTTTCAAAATATCTCCAGATTCTCACCTGTGTGCAGAACAATTTTACTCAAGGTTTTCAGCTGCTGTTTGTGGGCTTCCTGTGATAATCTGCTGCACCAATATGACCTTTCTTGGGGCCCTTAATAAGAATAATGTTCCTCTGGGTCCTAGTTTGATGACCATCTATCTTCATTATATCATTTGTCAGATTGTAGGTGATAAAAAATAACCCGTTCATATCTATGATTCACTTGTCTCCCAGAACATGAAGCATAATTATTGTTACGAAGGCATCACATAATCTTTGGTAACCAGAAAGAACTCTCTTGAATCTGGCTCCAGGCAAAAATCCCATGTATGATCTTTCAGGGCTGACCATACATAATTACAGAGCATGCCTGACAGGCCTCATGAGGGAAAGCTGCCTTCCCCATGACCACACTTGGTACACAGCAAGTATATCGCTGTCTGTAGTGGAAATTGCAGTCAAAGGGTCAGGCTACCTGCCCCACTTTGGGCCAGGCATGCTCATACATATGTATGTACCTCTACCTCAAGCACCTCATTCCTAAAGCCTTCTTCATCTGATGGCCTTGACTAAGGCACTTTTCAGGAACTCTGCCTAGATCTCCTTATTGGGTGGCCTTAAGATATTTTCCTCCAGCTTGACTTAGTAGTTTTCCACTCTTAGGCCTCCCCCTTGCCATCTCTTCAGCCTCTCCAGATCCACAAAACAGCCATAAGCTTGTTCAGGGCTCTTCTGCAATAGTACATTTTCCATTCCAGCACTACATGTCATTCAATTGACCCACACCTGATGCTGTTCTGTGGGGAAAAATGAAACATTTTATTTCCTTGCCTCTTATCCACACCATCACAGAAAGTGCGTGAGGGCTTCATTGTTACTTTTAGTTTTTGGATTGTCCTAATTGTCTTAATTAACCACCTTGATACCCAGGAAATCGGCAAACTTTTTCAGATATTTTCTTCCAACCTTTCTCCTTTAGTGATATGGAACTACTATGCTGGTTGTGTTTGGGAAGAGGAGGATTGGGTGCTCCATTAACTCCATTGTTCCTTAACCTCTCCCTTCGTGGGGTTTGTTTGTTTGTTTCTTTTTTAGGTTTATTTATTTTTTTTGGTCCTAAAATAAAGCAAACACAAATAGAGCCAATAGTTATATCCCTCATTAGCAAAAACACAAAATCTCTACAAAATAATAGACTGCAAACATCTATAGCTATCATATTAAAAAGACCTGCTACCTGCCAATCAGCCCTTACTATTTTTTTAGAGAATGAGTCTTAATGTTGCTATCTGCTGTGAATTCACTAGTGCTGGCTATTTCTTTGTGAACCTCATCAATTAACCATTTAAATTTGGGTGAGTATTTTTTATCACAAGAGTCTGTCTCTATAATTGCATGAGAAGAATTATTTATCATCTTTAGCTAAAATCAGCTCTACCTCTTTAGGGCTCTATAAATAGAAACATACATTAACAAATTCAGGTGGGAATAAATGATAACTTAAAGATATCTAAAAGCTGTGAAAAGAGCCCATTTCAACCAAAAGTTTTTTGGGGTGAGCTTAAATTCAGAGCCAAAAGAGGCTCTTGGAAGTAGCAGGGTGAGGTAGGAATGCATATCTCT
Source organism: Orcinus orca (assembly GCF_937001465.1). Taxonomy (NCBI): domain Eukaryota; kingdom Metazoa; phylum Chordata; class Mammalia; order Artiodactyla; family Delphinidae; genus Orcinus; species Orcinus orca. The sequence goes on along the minus strand of NC_064560.1, from coordinate 143,707,045 downwards.
ATGGATGGTATTGCTCAGCTGCCATATTAATGTCAGCTACATAGTTTATATTCAATTAATATTTTAAAAATGAATAAATAAAAGGATTAGGTACCTATTGAAACTATGATAGCCTAAGGTAAATGCTTGTCCTAGTATTAAGATTTTTTTTTGACATAAAAATCATTTCCTTTTACTCCTCTAAAAGGAATATTAAAGAATATTTAAAAATAAAACACCATTTCCATATCAAGCAATGCGGTCATACTATGAAATTTCATATTAAAAAGAGCATGAAATATTATTTATTATGAAATATTGCTTGCAAAAGTGGCTCAGTAAAAGGCAATACAATGAGATTTAAATATCTATGGAACTGCATATGGATGGTCAGTTATATTCTATCTAAATATTTTAAAGGAATAAGTTAAGACTATTAATAGAAGAAAAATATATTAAAAATATATTAAGTGTTTTATCATACAGACTCATATTTAAATAGACTACTGTCAGTTGTGACAGGAAACAGTTGCCTAAAAAACCCCCAAATCCTCGCCTATTAAGCATTAATTACATTCTCTAAACAAACTAAAATTTCTACTGAAGACTCTACTAAGAACATGCTTATCTTTTTTTTCTTTTATTTGCGGTATGCGGGCCTCCCACTGTTGTGGCCTCTCCCGTTGCGGAGCACAGGCTCTGGACGCACAGGCTCAGCGGCCATGGCTCACGGGCCCAGCCGCTCCGTGGCATGTGGGATCTTCCCAGACCGGGGCACGAACCTGTGTCCCCTGCATCAGGAGGCGGACTCTCAACCACTGTGCCACCAGGGAAGCCCAACATGCTTATCTTTAATTGGACATTTTAGAGCATCAGTATTCAGACATACTACAAATCCTGTTGTCAAACATATATATCATGGTTTATTATTCTAAAAGAGAAATTAAAAATAGCTGAAATGAAAATTATTAGCACAGAATAGGAGCATATCTATAAGCTTGGGGGAGGGGACAGAGATGTGTAAGTAAGTCAAGTAAATAATTTAAAAAAAAGAATTTGATTTGATGTGCAAGTAAGGGTAACATAACTAAGAGACTACTATAGATACAAATTACATAATTTAAGTGCAATTATGAAGATCAAAATCAGCCTATCAGGCTGACCAACAACACACACACACAAATACATAGAGTAAAATCAATATATAAAAGCAAACATAATTAAATGAAAATATTCACCAGTTTATGGAATAACTTTAGTGTTGAGGCAAATCTCTTTGAGAATGCTCACTTTATTTTAAAAAAATCAGCTATTGCTTTTTAAAAAATTTACACAGTTTACATGGAAAAAATTGTAGATTACGTGGAATAATGTTGTATAAGTAATATGTTTTTAGCTTAAAATTTTAAATCTGATTATCTAATCATTTGTTTGGCTTTGGAGGTTGGGTACCTTACCAGATAGACTACATTATTTTCTTCATCAAAATATCCCATAATTTACTGATAGATTTATTTGTTTCTTTAATTATTTTGTACAAAACTCTACAAATAGACCTAAGTTTTGTGAAAAGAAAGCAAGCCTAGAAGCTGGGAGGTAGCAGTCATTTTTGTTTAGCTGATTTCTTCAACACTAACTTCTTGGGTATTACACAACTCTTGTGCTCCATTTCAGGTACTTTTGGTTTCACCTCTGTCCAGGACATTAGGTAACATGTTCTATCCCTGTAATACTGCACTTACAAAATCTGCAAATGCTCCAAATAAATATGTAAAGACACAATCCTGTAATAGTTCACTTCATACCCATGACACACTTCTTGCTTCCTGCTCCAGGCCCTCCTGCTGATATCAAGTGCTAGGACACTATGAAATCTACTGGTTTCACAATATCAGAAAATACAGGGGAATTAGTGCTCTAAGGAGCAAACCACTGATCAACAGGAAATGAGAGCTAAGTAGATAAAAGTCTTTCACCCCTTCATCCAATAAACGGTCTGGAGAAGCAACCATTTATATAGCTTAAAGGACGATGGTTCTAAAATTTAAGCAATTGGTTGCATTTGATAACTGAACAATATCCAACTTGGTAAAACTCTCTCGTGTTGCCTTTTCCTCTTTTCTGTTCTGCTTCCCTTTTTTTCTCATTTCTGTTCTTTGGGATTGCACACCCCAATAGAGGAGGGCTAAAACCAATTACACAATGAGATACACCCAAAACTGTACTTTTTTTATAAAGGTTTGGGTTTGGTTGAAATGAACATCAGTGTGCACCTGAGAGAGAAACAAATGACAAAAATAATTCAGCCTAAAGGTATGAATGGAAAGGAAAGCATGATAAACAAAAGAGAGGTGTGAACACTAAAATATCTGGGTTCAATTCTTGACCCTAATATTTTCTAGCTGTGGGACTTGGGGAAATTACTTGAACTCTATGAAAGTAGGCTTTCTAATCTATAAAACAGATATGCTTCCATCATAAATTACATATATGGAATTTTTAAAAGGCAGGTGGAATGTTGAAAACTTCTTCAGACTGCCAACTTCGCCCATGGACTGGCAAGTTATTTTTTATTAAAAAAAATTTAGGCATTAGCTGGCTGTAGCTACCATGGTTTTTGATTATTGTTTTTACTTGTAACACCAGATGTGTTTAATGCCTCTGTGGGATGTAAATTATAGGTGACATATTTATGTCATGATGGCACTCTCAATATACGTAGTTGCTTATCCGGTTGACACTTTCCTTGACTAATAAGAACTCTAATTATCCTTGGGTGAAATATACTAATTAAAAATATTTATCCTCTCATGTTAATTTGAGGCCATGGAAAGTCAGTTTGATGCAGTTTTGGCCAATGGACTTAAAGAAGTATCTGAGTTAGACTTCCAAGGAAGTGGAAATCCTTTATAAAAGGAAATGCAGCTTGTTTGCTCTTTCTTTATTTGGTCTTTACCCTTTCCCTTTTTTCCCCTTTCTTTTTCAATATGATGACTGAATACCTGGAAGTATAACTGCCTCTTATGAACATTGGAATGAAAGCCACAGCCAAAGGTGACAGAGTGGGACCATGGAAGGGGCATGGATGCCTGGTGACATGGCTAGGGCTTCCATACCAATGTGGACTGTCTACCCATTGCCTTCTTGTTGTGCAAGACAAATAAACTCATTTTTTCTAAGCCACTGTTTGTAATGTTTTCTATTTGTGGCTGACATACCTTAATTAATAATAATGTTTATGTAGCATAGCATCTGACTAGGTAATAATACATCATTGACCCTATGAGAATAAACATGTACAGGGAACCATTCTTTAAGGCAGTTTATGAAAAGGTTATTAAATTTGTCCATGGTTCCAGTTCTATGGAGAAAACCAAATTTAAAATATGAGATTGACAAACTGAGAGACGAGATATATGGATCACAAACAAAAACAGAAAGGGAGGCTTGATAGTGTTCATGTCTCCCTCTTTAGTGGTAGCTGCCACTAGACTCTTTTGAAATAGGCAATTTCAAAGTTACTTCAGTTGGATTTTAGTTGCTTAAGACAAAACCAACTCCTGTTTCTTTAGTTGGAATTGTTTCTTTTTTAGTTGTCTGGTCTTTTTCTTTGCTTTATGAGGCTGAAATTGTTCTCATTCTTACGTGGGAAACACAACCTCTACATAAACGTAAAAAAAAAATTTTCTCTCTACATGCATATAAGAAACATTTTTATCTAATCTTGAAGGAATAGTTTTCATTTAAGAAATAGACCGTTTAGAAAGCTCCTCACCCAGGATAACCTTAGAGAGTATCTCAAAATGATTCTTTATGTTTTGATGTACATTTAACATCAAAGAGGGTTCTCTGACAAGAGGCTGGAATTGCCAAACTAGCCTCACTAATATCATTATTTAAACTATCTTCATGTCCAATTTTATCATCAGATTAAAAATCACCAGAAGTGAGTTATATATTTTTTAAAAAAGGTCTAATCCACCCATCAAGCTTGCATGTTTTAAAGAGTGATGAATCTAAAGGACAAGCAATATAAATTATAGTCACAGTGTCACATTGCTAGTAAGAAAGCAGCAGAGCACAAAACTGAACCCAGGGCAGTCCAATTTCAAGACTGAGCCTTTTCAGGTCACCCTAAAAAACGAGAGAATAACCCTGATTTTCCATATCTCGGCGACAGGATATTCACTTGGCAAGCTGACTATGTTTCATAGACTAGTCTTTAAGTGTCTTTAGAGGATAATCTCTTAGTAGTTCATCTGGTCTATTTGCAGTTCATAAAGTTGTTGATTTTTCTCCATCAATTTCCCCATTAAATTACTCAGAACATCAACTTACTCTGAAGGCATAAAATCTCACTGGTTTTATAAAACTATAAAGCAACATTTAGATTCAGGTTTGAAGTTGACCCACTTCAGTAAGATGTATATGTACATCTTATTGCACATCATTAATCAGAACAGGCAAGACTCTTTTAAAAATTTTCCTGTTAAATGCAGTTTTGAGCAGTGATGTTTAAGCATGTTTAAGTGCTGATTATATAATAACCTCATTGTGGTAACCATAGGAAAGACACTCTTTCTGTGGTATTGTGATAGATGGTTGATAGGAAAATGATCATGAGCTGAAGCAATGCAAGTTTCATCATGGTGCCCTTTTGAACTTGACAAGAAGAGGACATGCTTTATAGTAGAGGAGACAATAAAAATTGGGTTTTGACAATATGACATAGAAAGCTAAAATATGAATCATTCTCTACTGCAGCAAAAATGAAAAAATATTAATTCCTTTCAGAGAGGAAATTTAGCTTCAGTCTACTTTAGCACTTTAATTGAGGCAAATCATACATGTGGAATTTGTCTGATATAGTTTGTTAACTTTTAGGACACTATATAAAAACTATTAATGTGAAATATTCTGATCTTGTTTTACTAATTTTTATTTTGGTGGTATCATTGCTTCAGTTCTAGAGTTCATTAATATCTTTGACTATGGCAAAAGCTACCTGATTCCTCAATCTCAAACTATAGTGAATTCACTTGAATAGATACTTTAGTAAATTGAAACAGTCAAATGTCCACTGATTATTTAGCCCTAGAAATATATCTTTTTCAAGCAGACTAAATTTTTTCCAGATGTCAGAACTTCCCTATGCTTAAATTCCACTTAAAAATGTGTTCTAGGGAAAAGAAAGTTATTTTAATTATTTTGATAAAGATTAATTTTTTTCTTTAACATGTTCCTTTTGGTTAAAATACACAGGTATGCTCTCACTTTCCATCTGTGGTTGGTATGGCAGATAAATCAGGTTCTACATTAAATATTGTCACTGAAATTTTACTGCTTTATCTTACCATTTAGCTTAATTTTATTAACGAGGATTAAATTTTACAGAGATTTTTTTCCCCTGCTGATACAGACGTGCTAAATCAGAAGTCATTAAGTTGTGGGGAATGAATGGACTGAGATATTACTGTGACTCTTTGGAAGGACAGATATAAGTGGCAGGGTCAAATAAGTTTCACTATACCTTTACATTAAACCTGATCATTATTCATTTGGTAATCCATAATACCATGATCTGTTCTAGGCAGCCATTATTATAGATTTGTGAAGGTCATTTTATAATGTATTATCAATTTACATGGTATATTCAGACGTGAAGGGAGACATAAAAAGGAAAAGAATGATCACAATTTTCCTAATATGTCAAAGACATTTTTATTTCGATACAGTATTAGACCGTCTTTTACAGAGAGTGCCTCTTCAATATTAACTCTGAGATGTCTAATTTGGCTTTTTTTTTTTTTTTTTTTTTTGTGGTACGCGGGCCTCTCACTGTTGTGGCCTCTCCCGTTGAGGAGCACAGGCTCTGGACACGCAGGCTCAGTGGCCGTGGCTCACGGGCCCAGCCGTTCTGCGGCATGTGGGATCTTCCCGTGTTCCCTGCATCGGCAGGTGGACTCTCAACCACTGCGCCACCAGGGAAGCCCTAATTTGGCTTTTAATCAGTGAAATCTTATAATATATAATTTCGCACATAAGTACTTGATCATTGTACTGAGAAACAGTATAGAAGGATATATACAATATAATCTCCTTGGGGATATTTTAATATCCATTCCTCCTTTCAGTAGGTCAAAACATAATCTGACTTAGCCAATTAAGCTCGGCTAAAATAGTTCCTCTTCATGAAAGACTTCCTTCTTTTTTTTAAGCAAAAATAATTTACTGGTTAGTAGATTTGAAAAAAAAAAGTTTCCAGGGCTACTAGCTTAAGGTATGGAGGTATGGATGAATCTAGGTGCCCATATAAATTTTGTCTCTTTTTTTACTCTCTCTAGTGGCTGGTTCTACTCTTTGTGTTCATTTCATTCTTGCTCTTCACATGAAGAAGAAAAATGGCTTCAGGCAGCTGCTACCTCATTCTCAGTTTACCTACCCCAGGGGAAACAGCTTTTCTTTCTTTCTTCTTTTTGAAGTATGATTGATTTACAATATTTACAATATTGTATTGTATTAGTTTCATATGTACAGCATAGTGATTCAGTATTTTTAAACATTACAAAAAATGATCACCTCAATAAGTCTAATTACTCTTTGTCAAATTTATCACAATATTATTTACTATATTCCCTGTGCTGTACATTACATCCCCATGACCTGTTTGTTTTATAATTGGAAATTTGAACTTTTTAATCTCCCTCAACTATTTCACTCATCCTCCCACCCTCTTCCCTCTGGCAACCACCACTTTGTTCTCTATGAAGAGACTTCCTTCTTGTTTCTAGTACTAAGGAACATCTGTATAACACATTAGTGAGTTGAGTGAGTGGTGAGAAAATAAATATAGCCATTCTTTCAAGAAAATGTAGAATCAGTGGGAGGGTTTGTGTGTTATTGTTGGAGTTTTACTATTTGAAAGGACTGAAGTTGTTTGTAATCTGAATGAAAAGAGAAAGTTGAGTTGTAGAAGCTGATATTACTTATGTACAGTCAAGTCTATTAAAGGTGGGGGGCATCTTGTCTTCTTTGTTATCTGTCCAGATAGGTGTCTTTGGAGATGCCTCAAAACCCTGTCCACAAGGTCCTTTTAGGTCTAGCAGAACTCTACATGTTTTGCCTATTCTTGCATGCTCAGCAATCATGTTGCTGCTCTTCTGTCATGCAGGAGCACAGAGGATCTCAGTAAGACATCTGAGGTCCTATCTTATAAACACACTAAGCAGCATCTTTTGTTTCTGGAATATTGCTGCTTCCCTGGTTCTCTACCCAGGATGTAGGTTTACCTTCCTTTATCTTGGCAATTTGTACAGAATAGCTTTCTGCTTGGATGGGGACAAGGCTATTGGGAAAAAAGCTCATTGGGGAAAATTGTTAATATTTTAAAACATTCTCTGGAAAATGGTTCCCCTTCTTAAGGTGCTACTATGGTCCACATGGCAGAGTGTACAATGCTTTTCATGTTCTGGCCTCTACTTACCTATTCAGCGTTATCTCTCCTCATATCTAAGCAGTTCCTAGGTTTCATTCTACTTATTTTTGAGACTCAGGTCTAATATCAGTGTCTCAATGTAGACTTTTTATTACTGAAAACAGTTTTTTTCCACAATACCTACAGTGCCTTTTTTACAGTGAAGTGTACATTTAGTGCACTGATTCACTTACATTACTCTTTCTACCTAAAATAAGAATAGCTGTTTCTCTCCAGTTAGGATACCCTTGAGGTTAGTAAACTTGCTTTATTTCCAGGGCCTACTGTGTCTTTCAAATAGAAGGCATAGTACTTTTTGAGTGCCCTCTGCATGCCACGGTGCTAACCTTCAATCAGGAAAAGCTGCTGCCGTACTCTCATGGAACTTCAATAGATGAGTTTCGAATAAATGAAAAAATACGTACCCTGTGGTATTCAGTGTTGCTCTAATAAGTTTTATATCCAAAGCCCTTTTTCAAACCTCCTATGCATTGATTTTTCTACAACCTTTATCTCTGTTGATCATAAGCTCCTTCTTGGAGCACTCTCTTCACTTAGCTTGCCTAATGCTGTGTTCTCTTTTGCTGTGATTGCTGCCGTGTTTTCACATATATTGGCTCCTCTTTTTTATATACAAATGCAGTCACTCTCCAGGAATCTACTTTCAATGCGCTTGCTCTAATATAGTCTCTCTAGAGGACCTTTTCCATTTATGGAACATCCACCAACAGCTTTAGTAACTTCCTAATTTTTGTGTTTGCATGACTTCTTACTTGAATATCAGAACTACTTTTCTAATTGCCTGCAGAATTTTTTCACTGAGATGTCTCATTGATACCTTAAATTTGAGACAAAAATGAACTAATCCTTCTTCTTATTGATGTGTTCTTTTCTTATTAAGCCAGAGTGAATATTAAGCATTTTACTTAGTGCTTCTTTCCTTTTTTCTCAGACTCCAATAGTCATATTATTACCATATATTGAGTTTTATAAACTCTTTAGAAGCTTTCCCTCTCTTTACATTTCTACTCTTGCCATCCAACTTTAGGCCTTTGATTCCTTATGCCCATTTCATATCTTGACGTTTCTTTCTCTAATTTGTTTACCATACAGTGATACAGGACTTTCTCTAAAGTGTATTATCCATCAAGTCAGTATCATTTTCAGAAAACACTGGATCAGTTTTCATTACCTATTAAGTAGAGTTTGAATTGGTTGACTGGCACAGTCTGCCAAAATCTGACGTCAAACGTCATTTCCTTATTTTTCTTTCAAATTTATCCTCATCACAAATATAAAATAGTCCAGTAAATGTGGGCCATTATTTTTTTTTGTCAAAAAGCCATATATTTCCCCAGAAACTTGGAAGCGAGAACGAAGCCAGAAGTGTGGATTTAGAAGTCATCAAAATATCGAATATCTCTATATTCTATAGAGAGAACATAGGAAGAATATGTATAGATAGAATATAGATATAAAAGTTAACATAGTAAAACTATATCAACAAAATGTGTATATAATATGAGAAAAGAGCTCTAAGACAGAACATGGTGGAATAACATTTGATTGAGGGGTTATAATGATGGTGGTGCTGCTGAGGGAAAGGAAAGAAGTAAGAAACTAGGAAAATATTATTTCAAAAGCTAGGTGAAGTGAGAATATCAAGATATCAATATTTCAGAGGGCTTTCTTGTTGAGAACCTAGCAGTGCATCAGATTTGAAAGTAGAGAAGTATAGGTAAATTGAGCTAAACAATTTCAGTGTTAGTTTTTTTTTTTTTTTGAAATTTAAGCTTAGATTCTGGAGGATTGAGAGGTGATATCCTGTAGATAGCGAAGGAGCTTGTCTATAAAAGGAGAGAAGGTATTAGGGAGTAGAGGAGAGCAGATGGTGGGAGATTTGGGGTTCACTGGAGAGTTGTAGAGGACCTGTGATATCAATAAATTTTCTTATCACACTGGGGAAGAAGTGAGTTAGAGAGGGAGAAGTTAAACATACAAGAGAAAGCAGGGTGGGTAGCTAAGGGAGCATGTTCCTGTGATGCAGATTTTTATCAGGAACACAGGTAGAAGGGTTGACCTTAGAAGACAGGTTTTCTTGGTGTTCAGAGGAAGAAACGATGATGGATAGAGATGTAAATATGTTGGTATATACGCAAAATGAGTGATTGAGGAAATCTGCATCTTACAGTCTGTTTTCAGTGAAATCTGAAACACATTCTTCCACTAGGTAGTTTAAGAAGAGTTGTTATAAGAGTTTCACAGTTTCAATCTTGCCCACGGCTATGGTGTCGGCTGGCTCAAGTCTGCAGGATATTCCAGAACTCACTCCTCAAATGCTGAGAATAGTCGCTAAAATATCATTATTCTTTGGAGGTTTAAATAGAGAAATTGAGTCTAAAAAGGTCAAAATATTGACAACTAAAATAATATTGGATCAGCAATATTAATATTTACAAAATAATATTGAGAGTAAAAAGTATAATTATAAATAGAACACAGTGCAATAATGAACACTACCTACAGGAACATGGGACCCTTGTGAACTGTATAACTTCACATTATAAAAAAAAAAAAATGAGGAGAATTACAAAGAGAAATTGAAAAAATGCATAACTATAGTAGAAGTTTCAATACATATTTTTTTCATAAAATGAAGGATTTGGAAGACGAAAACTAATAAGAATATGGAATATGTTGACAAATTTTATCTAAACAATGTATAGAGGACTCTGCCTGCAATAAATACAGAATATACATTGATTTGAACATTTAAATTTACAAAACATTATTCAACATTTACCCAAATTGATCATACAGTAGGTTGCAAAGGAAGTTTCAACAAATTTCAAATAACGTGTATAACAGTCCTAATCTCTGGCCAAAATGCAAGAAATATTTTAAAAATAGCTATAAAATCTCATATCTATCTATCTATCTATCTATCCATCACCAAAAACCCATGGGTTAAAAAGAAATTATGGTGCAGCCACTATTAAAAACATTATGGAGATTTCACAAATAATTAAAAATAGAACTAGCATATGATCCAGTAATTCCACTTCTTGGTATTTATTTGAAGAAAATGAAAACATTAATTTGAAAAGATACATGCTCCCTCTCATTCATTGCAACATTATTTACAATAGCCAAGATATGGAAACAACCTAAATGTGCATCTGTGAATGAATGGATAAAGAAGATGGATATATACAACTATTCAGCCATAAAAGAGAATGCAATCTTGTCATCTGGCAGCAACATGGATGGATCTTGAAGGCATTATGCTAAGTAAACTAAGTCAGACAGAGAAAGACAGATATTGTATTATTTCATTTATATGTGAAATCTTAAAGAAACAAAAAAAAAACTAGCTTATATATACAGAGAACAGATTGATGGTTAGGAGAGGTTGGAAGGGGGGGTAGGTGAAATGGGTAAAGAGGGTCAAAAGGTATAGACTTCCAGTTATAAAATAAATAAGTCATAAGGATGTAAGGTACAGTATGATGACTATAGTTACTACTGTATTGCCTATTTGAAAATTGCTAAGAGAGTAGATCTTAAAAGACCTCATCATAAGAAAAAAAATTGTAAGTACGTAATGAGCAGATGTAAACTAGTCTTCTGTGGCGATTGTTTTACAATATATACAAATATATCAAATCATTCTGTTTTATGTCTGATACTAATATAATCTTATGTATTAATTATACCTCAATAAATAAAAAAGAAGAAATTATGGTGAAAATAATACAGTCATTATGACCGAATGAAAATAAACTTACCACATATCAAAATTCCGGAATGGAATGAAAGTAATAATTAGAAATAAATTTATAGCATTAACATGATTTAGTTTTAAAAAGTTTGAAAATAAATAAATTCAGCATTCATCTCAAAAACTAGACATATTTTAATAGAATAAACCAAAGAAAGTAGAAAGAAAAAAAATTCTCAATGATCTGAAAACCAGAATCATTGGAGAGGATAATCAAAATCAAGAGCTGGTTCTTAACAAAAAGAGTAAGAAAATTGATATGCTTCTAGTAAGAATAATCAAGAGAAAAATGAGAAAAATAATTATGAAAAAAATCATATTTAAAAAGATGGAATGATCTTTTAAGAAAAATAAATCATAAGAAAATATAATTTCTTAGTAAACAAATAATCATAGAAGAAATTGAGCTAGTAAATAAACCTACCTGCACCAATGACTCACGTTTCAGCTGGTATTACAGGTGGGTTTACAGAGTTGTTAAGGAAAAAATAACCTCCAAGTAATACAAAATCTAAGACTGGTATTAAAAAAGAATGCTCTCCAACACAATACTTAAGGCCAGAATAAACTTTATCAAAACTATCAAACTATCAAAATAAGGAGAGGACATACCAAATAGGAATCTTTTAGATCAATCTCAGTGTTAGTATTATATGCTGCTCTAACAAATTACCACCAATTTAGCAGTTTCATATAATGTAGTTTCTAACAGTTTTGTGGGTCACAAATCCAACATGGGTCTCACTGGGATAAAATCAAAGTGTCTCAGGACTGCCTTCCATTTTGGAGGCTGTAGAAGAGAATCGCTTTCCTTGCCTTTTTCGGCTTCTAGAGGTCACCCATACACTTTGGCTCCTAGTTCCCTGCTCCATTTACAAAGCCAGCACATTTCTTCTTTCTGACCATTCTCCCATAGTCACATTTCCCTCTGACAGGAGCTGGGAAAGTTTTTCCACATTTAAGGACCCATTTAATTAGATTGAGCCCACCTGGATAATCCAGGATACTCTCCCCATTTCAAGATCCCTAACCTAATCACACCTACAAAGTCTCTGACATTTGAAACAACATATCCAGAGATTCTGAGGACAGGATGTGGATATCTTGAGGTAAGGGTGGACATGATTCTGCCTACCACAATCTAAGTTTTGAATGTTGGTGTTCAAAAATCTTCTTAAAATTTCATCAGTCCTTATCCAACTTTGTGTGCATGTGTGTGTATCACAAACATATTGGGTTCAACCTGGGAATGAAAGCATAGTATGACATGAGAAAACCTATAATTATAATGCATCACACCAGTAGACTAAGGAAAAAAAACATAAATAATGATCTTAACTAGCACAGAATTGTTTTTAAATCAACAATAATTTTTTTTCAAAAAGAAAATCACTCTTGGTAAACCAAGAATAGAAGGGAATTTTATTTTTATAGCAAGTTTACCAAAAGTCTTGTTATAAATGTACCAGATACCTCTGGTGCTCTGCCTTACATTCCTATGACCACAACCCTAATACTGACCGGAAATGGGGTAGACAGTTCTGTGTTGGTTTTGACTTTTTGTGCTCTCATATCTCGCCTCAAGCACACGCCTGATGTCTTAATTTTCTGCTTAGGCTTCCTCTAAAATTACATATGCTAGTGAGAATGTGCACAGCCCTTGCACTGGTGCAGATTGATGACAGATTTAACATCCCTGGGGCAATCCATGACCAAAGGGAGATGAGGGTCAGATAACTATTGAAGACATTCTATAAGCTTCTGGAGGTCCTAGAAAAATTGAGTCTCATTGCCTACAGAGGTGACCTCAAAACTTAACCTTTATTTTGACTCTTTTCCTTCCCTTTTTACTCCCCACAGTCTCTTACTAGCTTCCTGGGGTTACCTCTCAAATAAAACAGCTGTGGAAGTTCTTGTCTTATGCTCTGCATTTTAGGAATCCAAGCTAAGACAACAAGGAAACAGGTGCCCTCTGATTCAGTCAAGATTTAGTAGGAAAAACAAACTCTATCTATATAATGGTTAGTTCTTTGGAGAACATTTTAAAAGGTTAAATAGTCACAAAGTTGTAGAAAGAATTGAAACAGAACAAAATAAGCAAGCAAATTAAAAAAAAAAGAAGAAAACATGGTGAAGCAAACCAGAGGTAGCAACAGTATGCAGAGGCTACCATTCCTAAGGCTAAGACTTGATGGACAAATGGTGTTATTCAAGACAAAGATCTGGGGCCATCTAGTGAAACCTAGGCCCAAGGTAGCATCTGTGGGAGCTATCGCCACAGAGAGAGGGGCTATCTTGTAGAAGCTGGGATTACAGAGGAGAGGCAGTGCTGCTGGAAACCCCAGAGAGAGGGTATATATGTTCTATATTCTCTATTACTGTTTAATCTCATCTCAGTGTCTGACTTTGGCTCAAGCAAGGTATTAGCCAGTTGGCAAAGAAGCCTGTGACATGTAGTTTGCAGAGTTTCCTGTGTACAGAGCAGAAAACAAGAGGAACCAGCAAGTGGATCTAAGAGCAAACAAGCAGATTGGACTTAGCCAAGCAAATAGGTGGTTAAGAGTGGGAAAGAAAGAACTAATCTCATTTTAGATGATTTGAGTATCTATGTAGAAAATCCAAGGGAATTTGTAGACAAAACCAGCTGTTAGAATTACTGAGAGCATAGCAATTTTGCTAATTACAAGCACAGTAAGAAAAGGAATTATATTTTTATAAACTTACAGAGAATATAACAGAGAAAACAGCCCTTATATAAGATAAATATTAAAGATAAGAAACCTATGGATAAATCTAACAAAATTCTATAAGGAATCAATGGAAAAAAATCACAAAATATTATTCAAAGATAATAACACTAGATTACAATATTTAAGGTAGCATAAGAATATTTGTGTATATACCTTGACAAGGAAGCTATTTTAAAAGACAAAATCATTTCCTTCCCCAAAGTATCTTTTAGTACCACTGGTGGGAACAGATATTTGGGAGGAGCTGGACATAAGTCCAACTCAGGTAGGGTTTTTTTCCCACAATGTTATAAATATTGGTGGGTTAGAAAATATGAATTATCAATGGATTCTCAGAGGGTAATTTGATAAGGAGAGGAGAATCCATTAAAAGTGTAGGGTATAGGAATCATTATTAAGTTCTGGAACATAATTTTGAAGATTGTTGTAGAACTAATAGACCAGTAGAAAAATAAATATTTTTGCTAAATCTTATTTAACAAATAATCCTAAATGAAGTTTAGTAACTTAGTGATGCAACTATATTTAAACTTTGATCTTAATTACTGATATATAGTGAAAAAAATGTTGTCATTCTCTTACATGGATTTTTTTCCTTTATGGGATACATACAATTATGACTCATAAAGCCAAGTAGAAAGATGAACATGATTTTTTATGTGTGTGGGACTTGGATTTTTGTTTTTGTAAGTCTGAAAGTTGGTGAATGTAGACTAAAAGTAAAGTAGTTTAGCATGTGTGCTCAAAAGAGAGAGAGAAAGAGAGAGAAACCTGTGGTTACCACCTTAGGGAGTCAGAATAAAGAAAGAAACTATTTAGAAGCAAGGGAGGAAGGAAAGAAGGAAGAAAGGAAAGTAGAGAAAAGATAAAGATAAAAAAACAAGATCTTGCAGACAAGGTTCCTGATCCTTATAAAGTTTAAGCATGATCAAAGGCCCTGCATTCTCCCACAGCATTCTCACTACATTGGAAAATCTTGTCTTCTCCAGCATGTTCCCTCTACTAATTTCTCTCTTCCTATGAAGGAATTCAAGGCACGGTTCTTTAGTTGTAGATGATGGATGATGAGGGGCTTAGCTGGTCCATTCTTCAGTGAACACAGAAATTTCCTTCAGGTGAAAAAAAAAATTTAATAGATATATTATTTTCTGTTTTCCTCTAACAAAGAAAGCTAAATGTTAACTGACTTACCAAAGATTACAGAGAATGTGAATAAATTGCCAGAAAATGAAATCAGAGTGACTATTTAGTAAGCATGAGGCAATGAAGATCTGCTCAAAAGTGAAAAAAACAGTACAACAAAAGCAAGATGATTCATAGGAGAAAATGTTATATTGGAGGAAGGTTAGTTAAGGGGGATGAGTTACGGGGGAAAAAAAAAAAGAAAAGATTGATACCACAACACCATGATTTCTGCTTTTGAATTTGTAGGACATAGTAACCTTGGCTTTTCAATTATAGAATATTTTAGACTCAGTATAATGGATACTCTCATGCATTCTACAGATGTTTATTGAGCACTCTGTTCTAGGGCATGGGAAATACAATGATGAAGTAGACACAAGATCTAAGTTCTTATAAGTTTCAATTTAGCAACAGGCTTTATTGTTAAGTAATGTAGAAAGGCAATATAACATAGTAGTTAAGATAGACCCAGCTTTGAATACCAAAGCTGTCAATTATTAGTTTTGTGACCTTAAGCAAGTTACTCCACTTCTCTAAGCCTTGTCTACTTATTTGTAAAAGAGAGATGATAATATTAGCTCACAGGGTTGTTATGAGTATTAAAATTGAGTGATGAATATGTAGCAGTTCACACAGTGCCTAGAGCTTAATATTCATTAAATGTTAGCTTATTATTATTAGAATGGTCATTATTATGATTTAGTGCATATTGTGATGACTAAACCGTATTGAACAAGCCAGAAGCATTTAGGCATAATTCAAAGGTGACTAACTGTACTTGCATTTGTTAGGGGTGTGTGGAGGGGAGGGAGTTAGAGGGTTAAAGGATAAGTTTTTATGAGCCTAGAAGGGAAAACAAAAGAAATTTCAACTTGGCTTTTGTTTCCAAAGGAGAGGGAAGATTTTTAGAACTTTTTTAAACAACTAGTTAAGTGTCACCTTTTGTATAAACTTAACCAAATAGGAATTATTAGCCTGATATGTCAATATTTTGCTCATTTTCAGTAGCTGGTGTTCCGTATGGAAATGAAATATCAAAATTTTCTTGCATTTTGACTTAATGAATTAACAAATACTTAATTTGAATTTTATAATTGTGAATTGCTGAAATATAATAAATAGTTGGGGTTGACTGTAATTTATAATTATCCTGAATTCATTCATATTCAGTAATAACATAGTCACAGATTTGCTTTTGTTATGCTATTATTTTTAATGATACTTTTTTAAAATATAGAAACTATGACAACAGTTCCTGTGAGACCCAGTTTTATTTGACTTAATTGAAGATACTGACAAATTAAAAATATTCAAATAGAAATTAAACTTTGAGTATAAAATTTCATTTATTATTTTCTATCCATGGGACAAAAATGATATAAAGAACTTTCAATTACTCCCTCTGAGGATCTTGTACTTTCAAAGGATTAACTTGAGATACAGGGCACTATTTTCTCCCGCCCTAATGAGACCAGTGCCTCAGGGTAAGTATAGGCACTGAAACACTGAATGAGTTTTATCTACAGATAAATTACACTAACCACCCCCTTTAGAGCTTTCATTTGATGTCTGTTTCTCAAATAGAACTGCATGTCTTCAAAAAAATTTAACTCTTGTATATTTGTACTTCTTGTTTAATGAGCAAATGCAAATACTTTTAATAAATTAGCTAAGTTAATCCCCAAAGAAGTTATGTCTATTTCTAGGAATTCTACCATATTTATGTGTGTGTATAATCTAAGTTAAATATTTTAAGATTATTTAAAAAAGATGGAGGCCACATTTTTTTTAATTAAGTAAAGGAAAGGAATTATTTTGATCTGCTCCATTGCTGCTAAATATCCCAGAAGAAGTTGCGTGATGTAGTCTCTGTGAACCCCTGGGATAAGATGATAGAAGAAACATTGATTCAAGTATAATTATTGTCATCATCAAGTCTTTCAAATTTAATTAATCCATTTAGATTGTGAGACAACATTATGCTATTTTAGATATTCCTGAGGGCTTCAGAAGGGAGGGCATATAGTTACATAAATAATTCTTCATCTTCCCTTGGAAGACTTTCTTCAAATGTCTTCATTACAATATCAGGCATCAGGGGAGTAAGCTTTGTTGCTTCCAAAATATAAAGTCTTCCTGGAGAGTATAGAGAAGCTCACACCTGGGGAGGGGTATCAATGAAGGAAGCACAGTGGATAAGTTAATCATTCATCCAAGGAAACATGGGGAGTATCTAGTTTTTGACTGCAGCAAGAATTTTATAAAAGAGATTAAGACAATTTAGTTTAGTGTAATGCTCCTGATTTATTTGGTAAATACTAATTATAGACTTGTATGAGGTAATATAAAAAGAGGGAAGAGATTGGAAAGTAAATGTGACTAAAAATATTTCTGGTGAGAGAGAGCCATATATCCAGAATTTCTGGTATTTGCAACTCAATTAAAGTATATATAACAATCTGTGACTGACTAGTTATGCTCAATAATTAGAGAGTTGATGACTCTTGGACTAGGGTGGGGTCAGTGGAGGTCAAAAGAAGTAGAATTAATTAGAGCTGTATTTTAAAGGGAAAAAAACCCTCTTCATCAAAAGTTTAATAGAAAGTAGATATACAAATAATAACTCATGTTTGCATAATGTTCAGTTTACATATGAAGGCTAAATAGTTTTGTAATGTCTTCAGGAAAGTTTTTATAACCATATACTTTTTGATATCAAGTAGTTTCTTTAACATCATATTTATATTTTCATGCATTTATTCCTTCATTCAAAAACATCTTTTATGCACCACTCCCTATACTGCATGCTGGTTATATCAAGTCAGACAGTCCATAAAGGGAGATTACTATTTAGGAATGGGAGATAGACATCTAAACAAACATAGTGAAGCATCATAGATCTTTGGTGTAAGCAAATATAGATTACAGTTGGGACAGCATTTTATGATGGAGAGGGTTAAATAATCTGAGAAAAAATGAATAATTTGATGTTAGCTTTTGAAAGACATGCTTTAATGTTAGTGTAAAATTAAAGAGGATCTCTGATGTACAGGATTAAATATTTTGAAGTGAGGAAAGAGCTCTCACTTTGAATAGAGAATAAATCAGCTCATGTCTTTGTCACCTGAAATGAGGTCTTTTCATTGATCTTTGATCTCCATTATGGAACGGAGACTGTAAGAAGTTGCTTTAAAAGCACATTTTAGTAGTCACTGGGGAGTCTGTTTTGGTGCTGATTCAGCCACCAATTTGGCTGTTAGCTACATCACTAGTCACAAAAGGAAATAATGGATGGTTCAGGACATAAATGTATGAAACTCCAACACCATAAATGCAGATATGGATGTGGGGGGGCACATCTATGCTTGTATATGTGCATGTATGTGTGTGTGTGTGTGTGCACCTGGTGTGTATGTGCCTTGTTATTGGACATTAGTGGGGACATGTTATAGGTTGATAGAGAAATCTGTAGTTAAATAGAAAAAAACACAGAAGTTGACATCAGAAATATGTATCTAGATCCAAGTTTGCACTATCAGGAAGACTTTGCAAACTCATTAAGCTTTTTGAATCCTAATTTCCTCTTTCCACGATCTCTGTGGTGATTAAATTACCCAAAGCCCTACTAATAGAAAGTCAAATAACCAAAGGTAACATTAGACTATTCACTGTTTTTCATATGTTAGTCTGTTTTCTCTGTTTGTTAACAATTGTCTTTTTTTGTTAATAGATGCTCTTATGAATAATTCATTTTTAAAAACATTGAGGAAGCATTTAAAAAACAAAAACACAATATCATATAATGAGTTTTAGCATAATCAGCCTATAAGTTATAAATTTAAATTTGATTACTGCTTTTAAACTATCTTGTTCTAGCATGTACCTTGGATAAATGATTTAGCCTTTCCATTTCTTGGTTTTATTTTCAAAACCGTAGCTACATTTATTGATCTCTTACTATGTGCTAAGTATTACTCTAGGAAATTTATATTTATTAACTAATTTACTTCTTAAAATTATCCTGATACATAGATATCACTATCATTCTCATTTTATGGATGAGAAATTGGGAAAACAGACATTCAGGAACTTAGCCAGAGTTACATAACTATTTTATGGTGAGGCCCTAGAGAAAGGAAACATTTAATTTTGGGAGAAATGTTCAAAAAGTTATAAATCACACAAAGCCTCTAACAAAGTGTGAAAGTTAGCAGTAATAACATACTTCCTTTACACACTGTTCAAATTCCTTTTTTTAATGAAATGAAAATTTCCACAGTGGTGGGCCACTTCTAGTCATTGATTACAACTGATATAATTTGACTAATATATATATATATAATCAATGTAAGAGCTTCCTATAAAAATAAAGGTAGATAAACATTACATTTCATGAATGGGTCTATTACTTATTTTAGAAAATGCCTTCAAGGTAGTTTTAAAATTTGGTTTATTGTGTTATGATTAAACATAATTGCTCATATATATATATGCAAAACAGAGTTGTAACTCCTGGACAGATAATTAAAGTTAAGATATTCTTTCTTGAGGGCAGCCCCTAAATTATAATTATGATTATTTAATTGAGTATTAAATATACTCATGATGTTCACAAAACATGAAGCAGGTGTGCAGCTGTTTTTACTTTGTAACGTGTGCCCACCCAAATTCTATCCTTTGCGCCACTGCTTTAATGATTAAAAACACGGTTTTACTTGTGTACTCCAATTTACTCCTGTGATCAGTCTTCTTAATTACGGGGCACACTGTGGTTGACACAATTTGGTTCCATATGACAATATTCATTATAGCCCTGTGAAAAATTCCTGGCAAATGGCATTACCAGAGATGCCAAGCAACATGGATAGTTAAAGTTGTCTATTCTTTGCTTTCAATTTTGAACATTCATATTAGGTAAGAGAATCATTTTGGGAAACAATAACTGAGTTTTATTATAATGAAATCTTCAAGTTATTAAAATGCTTTGGTTATTCTGTTCCAATTGCCATAAAACAAAATACTTGTGTAGTGGAATTTGTTTATTGTTATTTGCTGAAGTGAGAAATAGCTGGGCACAGGAGTCATTACGGGAGCATAGGTGAATACCTGAAATTTCAGAACTGCTAAAAGGGAAATCTACTGCAACTAGCTTGGTATTTTCTTCTCCAGTTACAGGGTTACTCTGAATAGATGCTAGATCAATAGGAATACAAGTGGGTCAGCATTTAATGGGTTAGAACTGTTTGTTTCATCTTCAGGAGACTACTTCATTCTTTGTAGTAATTATGCTAGAGTCCTCTGTATGATGCTATGATAGCTTTAATTCAAAAACTGATATAGAGAATGGCTTTAAGTAAAATGATAAATGAACTTACAACAAAATAATTTTTCACGTATTTTAAAGGTCAAGAATGACATGTATGATATATTCATCATGCATTAATGATGTATTATATATTACTTATAAAAGTATAATCTGGATACTATAAAAGCACAATACAAAGAAAATATGATTAAATTAAATAACCTATTATAATTATAGTCCAAAATGGAATACTTTGATTATAAAATAGGAATGATTATTTATCTTGAGACAAGAGGCATAAAATGGGACTATTTTGGACAAGTTTGGATATGTATTCTCTAATTACATGCAAAGTTGTTTAAGATATAATTAACAAAAACATGAGTGCTGTGAAATACGCTGATAACTTTGAGAATTTTATTTTTGTATTTAAATGCATAAATAATTACTTTAAAATTGTGTACTGCTATGCACTGAGTGTTTAAATTCTCCTTGTTGTATCTGCTTAATTACTCTCTCATTGACATCTGTATGCAGCGTGGTTTACATATTTTTACAGCAGCCAGGGAGAGTCATTGGCTCCTGGGCTGTTCTCTGGGCATCAGGTGATCCATCTACTGTGGCTTCTCTCATCTTACCCTTGCTTTCCTCTGTTGGCACCCACTGCAGTTTCTCTGATCTGGGCTCATTCTCAGGGATGGTGCCCAGAAGACTGGGGATTTTTCTTGTACTTCAGATCAAGTGAGCCTCAAACTTGACAGATAAAGACCACAGTCTTCTTGGTATTCCTTTGCTGCCATACCCACAGGAAACACTGGTGTGGCCTCTTGCTCAGGGCAGTTTGTCTCAGGTCAACCACCTAAGAAACAACTTTCTGACGAAGGTGTTCTACCTTCCCAGGTATTCTTGGTTTCTCTTTCAATCTATCTATGGTTTCTACCTAAGTATTTATTGTCTTGATAAATTTGGAATGAAAAACAGAAATAATAAAAGTTTTCAGAAACAGAGTTGAGTTGAAAAATCTGTTGAGAGTATCAGTGGCTTATCTGAACTTTTCAAGCCTGAGTTGCAAAATGTGGTTATACAAAAAAGGAAACTGTAGTACATCAACAGGTATGAATGTGTGAGAGTAGCAAAATAATCATGTTTTTCACCGTTTTTCCTAACTAGAACCCTAAATATTTTCATTCATGGGAATATGGTCTGTAAAATCAAAATTAGAATTTCAGTCTGAATACAAAAATGTATTTATATAGATGATGAGAAGGAAAAAGACAATAATGTAACATACATATAGATGTAATTATATTAAAACAAGAACACTCTGAAAGAAAACTCACTTGTGATAATAGGAGTTACTATTCATATTACCAAATTATTTTTACTTTTTTCAAGAAATAAATTGATAATTTATCTATGAAAAAATTTCAATAACATAGAGGGGATATAGTTTATCAAATAAATTTGTAACAACAGTAATCATTTTTTGAGACCCTATGATGTTCTTTGCACATTACAGACACATTATTCAGAGTATCTCTAATCCTCACTACAATACTAGGAAGCATTCAGTAACCTCAGTTTACACCTGAGGGAGATGGGGAATGAGAGAAGCCATGTACTTTGCCTAAATTAACATAGTAGTTCTTAAGTGGCATATCAGGAGGTTCAAATACAGGTTTAACTAATTTCAAACCTCTGAGTCCTTTTGTTTCTCTATTACCTCTTCACTTCAATATGTACATACATTTACTAAATTTAAATTGTAATTTCAGATTCACATTTATGTAATGTGAAGTATGCCAGTACCAGAAAAGCACCATCAGGAACGTGAATAGTGAAAAGCATACATCAAATGGCAATTAGTTCATGTCAACAAAACCAGTGTGCTGTTTATGAGATGAGGCACAGCCAACAAAACTGGCAAATATTAGCTATAAAACTAATGATTTCCATTTTGAAAATTTTAAAACAATTAGCTAATAATTTTGGCCACATCATTCAAAATAAATTTTCCTGATTCTTTCATTTTTATTTGTGACAGTAATTTTGGTATTGATGGTAATAGGACCTTTGCTACTAATCCATTAACAAGAGTATAGTCATTAAAAAGAGCACTTTAAGGTACCATTCGGTAAGGTTCATACATTTTATTCTCTGACATATTTTAGGAATCAAATATTTGCATATAAAGAACAATAAGTGATAGGGAAGAGAAAATATGACAGTCATTTTACCTCCTTCCCCCTTGAATAAATATTGAGTTCTAAAACACTGAATCATTTCTTCAGAATATGTGTTGTGCAGTATGCATAGCTGAATGCTACTAATCACTAATAACGTATGAGGTGAACATCTGGGATACATGAGGCGTTTGTTATGTCATGGTGTGTTTATTTATTTATTATTTATAAATTTATTTATTTATTCATTTATTTTTGGCTGCATTGGGTCTTCGTTGCTGCGCAGGGGCTACTCTTGGTTGCGGTGCACGGGCTTCTCATTGCGGTGGCTTCTCTTGTTGCGGAGCACAGGCTATAGGCAGGCGGGCTTCAGTAGCTGTGGCATGCGAGCTCAGTAGTTGTGGTTCGCGGGCTCTAGAGCATAAGCTCAGTAGTTGTGGCTCACGGCTTTAGTTGCTCCGTGGCATGTGGGATCTTCCCGGACCAGGGATCGGACCCGTGTCCCCTGAGTTGGCAGGCAGATTCTTAATCACTGCACCACCAAGGAAGTCCTCATAGTATGTTTAAACTGAAGGTGATATAAAAGGAAAACAGAATAATTCCTCAACACGATCTACTATTTATATACTTTTAAAAAAAACATATACTTTCAATAGTGAAGTTTTGGTTTTATAAATTTATATGACTAGATCTTAAAAGAATTAAAATTCTTCATCCCTCATAGTTTCATTTCTCATCCAGAGTTAGATTCTACTGTGAAGATATTGGAAGAAACATTAATTTTTCATTTGGCACAGACTTTTTATATGTAATCTCTAGTTATCTGAGCATTTCCTGAAACATCTGGACACTTGGATGCTTAATGAAGGTGGGCCAAAAGCCAGTAGGAAGAGTATAATTATATAATGCACTTCATTTTGTGAATTTATTGTATAGGAATTTATGCACACATAAATAGGATTCTATGCTCGAACGAAACATACTCAAGAGCTGAGCAGTTAAATTGGGTTTGTGCAAACCCTTTATATTATCATTTTTCTCAAATACTTAATTAAGGTAAATTGTAAGATTCAAATGAAGCATTGGGATGAAAAAGACAGCTCATTAACTGATCTTATACTCAAGCCAATATATTTTTTAAATGTGTGATTATATTCTCCTAACCACAACCGGAACATGAATGGTGTCTCATTAAATCCTATAGGATGCATCTTCAGTGAATAGTAGTAGTTATATTAAGTTAATTAGAACAGTATTTTCTGATTGAAGAGAAAGACTGTTTAATTAATTTCTTTTATGCATTACACTGGACTTCAATTATTGTTCTTAGATACTTGAGAAATTTTCTTTGTAGGATGAATAGGACCCACATTCACTAAAAAAGGGAACATGGAGAAGCAGGTTTGCAAAGAGAGACATAGTGAATGTCATCAACTGACAAGGTATAAAATTTTACTCCACTTGCAAGGTAACAATTCAATCTGCCACAGTGTGTAGATGGTGACAGAAGACAGGCGACTCCTGAAACAGAGACAGAAGAGTTGTTACCCACCGCAGAGCAGTAACCAGGGTCAGTAAATTTGTCTTTGCTCTCTGACCCCCCAAGTCTGGCTGAGCAGCATGGAGGGACAGATGACACCTGCACATGCAGTGGGTTGCCTAACAGGAGAGGGACCCAGGGTCAAGGGCCCAGTTCTTTTTTCCAGCCTTACTGGGAAATAATTGACAAATAAAAATTGTAAATATTTATCGTGTACAATGTGATATTTTTATATATGTATACATTGTGAATGATTACTATAAACAAATTAACACATCACCTCACATAGTGTTTTGTGTGTGGCGTGAGACCATTTAAAATCTATTCTATTAACAAATTTCAAGTATATAATCCAATATTATTAACTATAGTCATCATACACTAGATCTTCAGAACTTATTCATCCTGCATAACTGAAACTTTGTATTCTTTGACCAATATCTCCTCATTTCCCCCACCACCAGGCCCCTGGCAACCTTCATTCCAACTATCCGTTTCTATGAGTTTGATTTTTTTAGATTCCACATCTAAGTGAGATCATGCAGTATTTGTCTTTCTGTGCCTGGTTTATTTCACTTAGCATACTGCCCTGCAGGTTCATCAATGTTTTTGAGCTAGCGTAAACATTCTTATAAGCAGCAAACAAGACAATTCTCTTCCCGGCAAGGAGAGGGCATTTATTCTCAGTCTTGACCTACTTCGTTGCTTCTGTAACTAACTATGGAAACCACTCAGTATTGGGAGAAGTCTTGCAGTGGGGCACATTCAGCAAAAATGTGTAGGGACACCTGGGACCCAGAGTAGACCACCCCTCCAAAGAGTGTGTGATCAGTTTAATTTTTTGCTTAGTCTCTTAAACTGAAATATTAATCTGAATCTTTTGCATAAAATACCACCCTCAAGAAATACTCTCATGAGCACTAAAAAAATAAGGAAACAACAATGAAAATAGTTTAACCTCTGAAGTTTACTCCTTCAAATTGCTTCCTCCCCCAATAGAGTACTTAATTCTTTCTTTGTAAGTTATGTTCAACTCTTGTTGTTGACACAGGTACCCATTGAGATTGTGTTGGTCTGGGTCCTCAGAGAAGAAAATAAAAATGTAAAAGAAATATGATCTAACTAGTTTTAAGCCCAGAAAAGTGGGTTAGGAAACCATATGCAGAAATAGAACATGCGGAGCTGGTGATAGTGCCAATGGGTGTTATTTATGTTGACTCTTTTAAAAATCATAGCACTGATCGCTACAGAGTTTTTCTTGTTTATTTTTGTTTATTGTGTTTCTCCACTTAATAGAAAATAAATATCATGTGGTCAGAAATCTTAATGGATTGTTTATTACTGTATCTCTACCATCTAGAACAGTGGATGTATTATATGTTGAATAAATACTTGAATATTTGGTATATTAAATGAAAAAATGAATGGATGAATTAAATCCTTTGGCCAGGAGAATGTGGTATTTGGTCTCTGATGTGTCCTGTTTACGGAGAGATGAAGGGAATACATGACAGGCAAAGGCAATATCCATTACAATATTCAAAAGTTTAAAGTAGTGTAAAGAACAAAACTGATCAACATTTTAGTAAATTCAGTGAAACAATGCATGCTTTGCATATTGATGGTTATTACTGTCTTGAATATGTGATTATAAAAGTTGAGTTTTTTTAAGGTATATGGAGTTCAGGGCAGTAATGTGAAAAATGATGAACATGACATACTTTTTCACTGACACTAGTAAGAACTTAGCCCCAGCTCTTTCTGTATACACTTTTTATTAAACCAAAATTTCCCAACTAACAACTGAAAAACTATGACCCCTATCTTTTTCTACATCCCATCTAATGGTGAATGCAACTTCAGTTTCCCCATACTTTCTGAGAATCTTAACAATAAAAAATTCCCAGAACAAGGTGAATTTTGAGTTACCATCCCCTATAAATTCTGCCAGATTCTTGCTTCCCCTATAACTGTCATTTTAGAGCTGTTCTTGTTAGTCGTTTAACAAAGGCTTGAATTTTTGGTTGTTTTTTGTTTTCCTTCTGCAGAAGAGCTATAGTGAAGATGACTCTTGATTGGGCCAATAGTATATTTTCAAAGTTTGTGTTCTAAGTCACAACCAACATACTTTAACAGAACATCTTGATATTTTTACCATCCAATGATTGCATCCAGAAGCCTACGAAAAAGAGAACAAAACAGAGGTAGAAAAAAATCCAAATACTCTAATCTCATTCTTTCATTCCTGAGACTGTCCCAAATGGGTTTTCAATTCAATCCCCATTGCTTTGATCGGGGCATCCTTTAGTACCTGAAAAGTGAAAAGAGATATTGTAATTGCTGTAACCAGGAGTGTTTTTCACTCATTATATGTTAAATATGAACTATGCTCAGCTTTCTCAAATTAATGATTTAGTGATCATTTTAAAAGACTCACTTTTAACAATATTTTCACTGAATCACTTAACAGAGACCTTTTCGTCATTCTAGTGGTGAGAAGACATTGGGAAAATGTAGATGTGCATGGATTTCTGTCCTCTGAATAGATACACAGTGTCACCTTCAGCTGCATGCTCAAGAAGCTCTAGTGCAATGCTGTTGAATAGGCTTTCTACAGTGGTGTGTATGTTCTATACCTGTGCTATCTAATCTGGTAGCATCCAGCCATGTGTTGCTGAAGAACTGATTTCTTTTTTTTGCCTTGTGTGAACTATACTAAATTTAAATAGTCACACGAAGAGAGAGTATGGTGATTAGCATCACCAAAGCACATATTAAAAATGAGGAATTTCATTGTTCACTTCAGACCAGCATTATCAGAGTCTACATTTTAACAGAATCTCCATGTGACCCATATGCACATTACTATTTGAGAAATACTGGTCAAACAATGGCTCTCAAGCTTAATCATGCATCAGAATCATATGAAGTCTTGTTGAAACAGAGGTTGCTGGGCTCTATCCCTAGATTTCTGATTCAGAAGTTATGAATTGAAGTTCAAGTTTAGGCGATGCCGACATTGCAGGCCCGGAGATCACATTTTGATAACCATTAAAGCTTTGGTTTCTTTCCATCCAATAAGAAGATCAGTGCTGGACTGTGTGGCTTGTAATCACTTGAAAAGCTTGTTAAAATACAGTTTTAGGCCTTAAACTTGTAGATTCAGATTCATTAGGTTTAGAATGGGATTTAGGATTCTGTATTTCTGATAAAATCTTTATGTTTCATTGGCATGTGGTAAATATGGGAACCAAGAATCGTGAAGATTATTTTCTAGGAACAATGTTTTTTGGTGCTGGATTTCAGAAGTGTTTGAAATCAAATCCTTTTGGTTAGAGAGGAAAGAGAAAATATGGCATCCATATGTTAAAAGAACAAGTTGTCATTTGGAAAGCTTTTCCCATGGAGGTTAACGATCCTTCTGTCTTCCAAGAGTCTGTAATTTTAAATATGTACTGCTCAGAATGGCTACTTTATATAGATGATATTTTGAGTTCTGTGAATAATGACATACTCAAAATACTCAACAGTCTGAAAAATTTAGGCATGAATTGTTACTTAGCAAATACCAGTTCTGCTGAATCACTAAAATAATTGAAACACATAGTATCACAGATTGGGGGAAAACAGACCATAAAAAGAGATCTGTGTGAAATTAGATGAATTATTTAACATATTAGTGCCTCAAAATCTTTATCTGTAAAATAAGTATTGTAATAAAACATATTTAGGGTTACTGTAATTAAATGAGATAATTTTTTTTTTTTTTTTCGGTACGCGGACCTCTCACTGCTGTGGCCTCTCCCGTTGTGGAGCACAGGCTCTGGACGCGCAGGCTCAGTGGCCATGGCTCACGGGCCCAGCCGCTCCATGGCATGTGGGATCTTCCGGGACCAGGGCATGAACCCGTGTTCCCTGCATCGGCAGGTGGACTCTCACCCAACTGCGCCACCAGGGAAGCCCAAATTAGATTTTAAGGGCTGAGACCAGTTGTTATCAGCATGATCATTTTTATTATCACTATTTGGGCCAATTATGCCAATTACAAAGAATTTACATATTTGTTAAGATTTGATATGTACTGGAAGTGGTTTTTGAAAAATGAATTGAGGAAACAAAATATCCTTTATCCACTTAATCCAGCACTGTCTGGTTAAAACTGAGGCATAAATAAGAAGTATGCAGTGCCAAGATTACAGGGAGTGAGGGCAGCTTGCTCTCTTGTCCCCTTTCTCCCTTTATGGTTCAGTGATTGACCTTCTAGGATTGTTTATTTCAGATCTCTGGCATAGTAGAAAAGTTTATTTATGCATGGATGGCAGTTTGGAGGAACTTAGAAGCAATCAGGATGGTGTAGGTCAGAAGCAACCCAGAATTATGGCCAGAGAATTGTGTCTGCTAGTGCAATATCACAATATCCTGGTCACAAATCATGCGTCTAGGCTTACTGGGCAACACTACGTGCCACAACGCTGAAGAAGCTTCTTGTTCTGGAATTGCATATTTATTTCTTGACTTCTATGACCATTAGTTTCCTTCTCTGAAAATGAAGATAATATCAGTACCTTATAGGCTTGATCTGAGACATAAGATTCAAACTCTGTAAATCAATTAAAGAAGTGCCTGGAATATAACAAACAAAACTAACTGAATCCAATTAACTGAATTCAATTAATTGAAACTGAATTAACTGAATGTTCACGCCTTTTAAGATACAGCAGGCTTCAGCAGTGGCCAGTGGGAAAGTCCTTGTCATTTCTTTCTTAACTTGGGGGCATATTGGAAGGGGTTCTCCAAAAGCATAGTTTCCTGAAGGTTCTGAAATTAATGGGCACTGTAGTTTCTATCCAAACTTCCATTCTTAGTCACAGGAATTCTACATGAATCAGGAGTGGCAGCAGTGCTACATTGTCTCTTTTGAGCAAGTCTTAGGGTTTTCACTATGTCAACTAAAATGGGGTTGAACATCTCAGATTGATGGAAGCATTAGGAGGGGGAACAAAGGGTGGTTTTAGACATTCTTCATACCAGTATAACAATATGGAGAAAGTTTTATTTTCTTAGTAGCTGGAAATGATCCATTCTTTCCTCCTCTTCCTCTTTAATAAGATGTAATTTTCTTGAGAGAATATTTCAACAAGCTGTTTGGAGTTATACAGATGGTGGCAGGCAATGAGATTCATTAAGCATATACTCAAGTATAATAGATGGTCCTTGATTCTAAGAGGGGTAGGAGGAGCTAATTCCTGGGCTTTGGAGCTTTATTAAAAATAAAGATTGTGGGTTAATAATGGTGATCTTAAGGGAAAAAATGGAGATAGACATAGAGTTAAGTGGCTGACACTAAAATGAAAACTTTGGGGGTAAGGACAGAAATATTTAAAAGGAGATATCCTGATATATTTTTTCTTGGCATGTGATACAAATTCTCTTTCGCATTTTCATGCTAAATAGTAAATTTAACCTCACCATATAAGTACCTCATAAAGCTAGAACTACAGAGTTGGGGAGGTAGATTTGCCACATCTGAGATTTTTCAGATGGCAGGAAATCATGTAATAAATAGTTGCCAGTCCCTTTCTTGCTTTTTGTGATTTCAGCAGAAACACTTTATATATTCTTAAGGATTTCTCTTGATAACTCCTATGCAGGTATGTGAAGTTCATGGTTCCAAAAAGGAGGAAAGTGTAATTTTTTATGAAATTAACACCAAACGTTCAACTATCATATTTTAAGACATATAATCTGTGTGTACTAACTCTATGGTAATGGGTAAAATACTGAGGAATTTTTTAAAGTTACAATGTCTAGACTTCACCCCAAAGGATCAAGTCAGATTTTCTGGGTGTAGAAGAAGGAGTTAGTTTTTTTAAAGTTCACTTGTTGATTCCAATGTGGAACATGATTTATATTACTGCTAGGCATTTTGTCACTGTCCTTGTCTTCAAAGAAGCTGCATATTTTAAAAGATTTCCAGGGAATAAAATTGATATGTCTCTTATTTGAACTTCGTATTCTCAGCCAAATTAGTCAAAAACATGATTTTTCTTTATTGTGAGAAACTTATAATAAAGTAGAACTGTAGGGGCTTCCCTGGTGGCGCAGTGGTTGAGAGTCCGCCTGCCAATGAAGGGGTCATGGGTTCAAGCTCTGGTCCGGAAGGATACCACATGCTGCGGAGCAACTAAGCCTGTGCGCCGCCGCAACTACTGAGCCTGCGCTCTAGAGCCTGCAAGCCACAACTACTGAAGCCCATGCGCCTGGGGCCTGTGCTCCGCAACAGGAGAAGCTGCTGCAATGAGAAGCCACTGCAATGAGAAGCCCACGCACCACAACGAAGAGTAGCCCAGCTCGTAGCAACTAGAGAAAGCCTGCGCGGAGCAAGGAAGACCCAATGCAGCCAAAAATAAACAAATAAATAAATTTATATTAAAAAAAATAAGGTGGAACCATTTATTTTTCCTGCCTTTTATCTCTGTACTAAAATAACCCAGGATGAAGTCTATGATGTATAGAATCACTGTTAGGTAAATACTAATTCAAAATATTGAGAAATTGACATGTAAATTTACATTCTTATTTTTTACTAAAAATCTTCTCATATATTTATATTCAGAATCAATCCTATTTAGCACCCTTTTATATTTTAGGGAGAGACATTTTATTGTTTACAGTTATCTTTAATGGAGATATATAACCTACTTAATTTTTCTATAGAGTTGATGATAGGAAATACAGGGAACATCAACATATGAAGTATTTATGGTACATCTGTAAGGAACCACCAGTCTCTGAAAATCACTTTTCAGTTATTAATTTTGCACAACAAAATGAGCTGGAATTTTAGTGAAATAGGGATATTTATTTTATTTTCACAAAATACAAGTCAAAGGTGTGTGTGTGTGAGAGAGAGAATTTATCTATTATTTATTTATGAATGAAAAATGTGCAGCCTTACCATGCATTTTACTAAATTACCCATGAAGAGCTCCTACCCTAAATACACATAAATCACCTCCTGTACTTCATTCCATCCCCTTCAGGCCTTCCACTTCTCAATCATGGTGGCACACTGGAATCAGCTGGTGAGTTTTAACAAATACTGATGCCTGGTTCCCACTCCCAGAGATTCATACTTAATTGATCTGCCAGTAAGTCTGGGCATCAGGATTTTTAAAAGCTCTCTGATGATTGTACTGGGGTGCCAAAATTGAGAACCAGAGAAGTAGGCTAAGGATGCTGCATCAAATCAAAACTCAAACACTCAAAAAAATAAAAGTTTCTGGCAAGTGCATTTCTTTAATTTCACACCTAGTTAAATTATTGATATGTCTTCTTCAAGATACTCTTCACTGAGATTCCATATAAGGGAGATTTTTCCAAAAAAATAAAAGGTTAAAATTTTTTATAGGACTATAAATAAAATAGTTTAAAAAACAAAGCGAAAATGGTATAAATTATAAGACTTCTACACAGAATAGTGTGTAAATATACATATATGTATATTTACACACACATATCTGCATACATAAGTACTATATATGTGTGTACATATATGTAATTATATGCACACACAAAGATATATGTACACGCACACATATATACGAACATGCCTATATATGTTTGTGTATATATACTCACATACATAATACACACAGGACACTGTGCTGAGCTTTTCAGGTACTTGGCTCAGAAACAAATGGTTTAAAACGAAGAATTTACAATGCTGTGCTTGAAGCCTCATGATTATAAAAAAATATGAAGCTTTTATATTTATTTATGCTGTGAGTCTATTTGGTCAAGACCTGATCAAATAAAGAAAAGAGAAGCTACTGGAATGGAGATGTGAGTGGATGAGGAGAATGGCTGAATGTGAGCTCACATGTCAAAACTTAGGGTGATAGAAGTTCAGTCTTCTGAAGTTTAAAATGAATGTGTATTGGACTTCCCTGGCAGTCCAGTGGTTAAGACTCCATGCTTCCACTTCAGGGGGCATGGATTCCATCCCTGGTCGGGGAACTAAGATCCCACATGCCACACAGTGCAGCCAAAAACATCATCATCATAATAATAAATAAAATTTAAAAATAAATGTGTATTGATTTAGATTTCCATTCATTTATTACTAAAAAACATATAAGTCCTTCAAATCTAGGCAATTTGTATTTCTTCTGATTATTCCCCACATCTAGGTTTTCTTCTTGAAATCCTAATAGTCACATATTGAACTTCTTAGAATTATCCTCTATTTCTCTCTTTTTTTCCTTTCTGATCTTTCTCTTTATATCTTAGTTCTGTTTTCTTGGAGATTTTATCAATTTACCTTTCAATCCTTTTTTTTTCACTTTTTTCCCAATTTTGACACACATATTTTTCTTTTCCAAAGAAATATAAATTTCCAGCAGTTAAATTTTCTTATATTACAAAAGGATAGGAAGTCTAGGTCTGGATTCCTGCTATATTCCAGGTAGGAAAACGAAGAGAACATGAAGAAGACATGTGATGTGCCATAGCGTCTGCTTTTCTTTAAAATGCTTATCTGAAATTCTGCACACATCATTGGCCAAAAGTGTGACATTTGTTCATATTTCTGTAACGGAGCTCATATATTTAGAACTTTTCTGCATACAGTAGAGCCCTAAACAGAATTAATTTTTATCTTAGTAAACAGGAAGGACAGAGTAGATAACGAGGTAAATCATCAACACTGTATACCATAGTGAAATTTATTTTGTACCCAAGGAAGCTGCAATCACCATCGAAAATCCAAAGTTTCAGGGACAGTAAATAGATTTCAGTAATGCAAAAATGAACTATAATTACTTAAGTGTAATAGCGTACTGACTCATTCAATGTCAGTCACGCTTCTACTGAACAACATAGATAAAAATCTCCATTTTCGTGGGATGTCAGTTTCAGCAGAGGGAAGACAGAAAGTAAATCAATCAACAAATAAATTATTCATAAGAATAGTATCAGATGGAACCAGAATGTGTAGAAATTGAAAGTCAGGGTAAAGAATTTTGAATTTATTCTAAATGTGAACTTTTCTTGTTTGTGTTTGGCTCTATTTGTATTCATCACTCGTATCATTTTTGTCAGCTGCATCTTATACATTAATTTCCATTGTTTAAAAATCCTTTGTTTAAGTAAACAATATATTTATTAATCCATAGACATTTGGATAGTTTCCAGTATTTTTTCCTTTAAAAAACTATGCTATGGAGAATATTCTTGTACATATCTCAGTTCACATATGGCAGAGATTTTATAGTGCATATATCTTGAAGTACAATGCAGTAGCATGTAGTTTCACATGATAATGGTATATAGTTTCCAAAATTGTCATCTCATTTTATTTTTCTGTTAAGAATGAGTCCCATATTTTTCAAAATCCTCACCAACATTAGTTACTGTCAGCAAATTTTTGTCCAACATATATGTATAATATGGCATGTCATTGGGAGTTTTAATTTCATTTCCTTATTACTGATGAAGTTGAACATCTTTTTTCATGTGTTTACCATTTTAAAATGATTTGTTTTCTTCTATGAAATCTCTCTTTTAGTATTTTTCTATTTTTCTATTAGATTATGTTTTTTACCTATGGATTTTCACGGGTTCTTTATATAATCTGAATACCTATTATTGCCACTTATGTGTGCTGTTGCTTGCATTTTGCTTCATTACAGTTTATTCTTATCAACAGAAGTTATTGACTAAATCAAGTGTATTATTCCCTTCTATTACATTCAGTAAACTTAAAAAATTACTTAATAAATATTTTCTTATCCAGAGATTATTAAGCTATTCTTTTATAGTTCTTATGAGTTTTAAGATTTTGTCTTCCAGGTTTAAGACTCTAATTGATTCATTTTGATTTGGGGGTCATGCAGTATTTAGTAAAAAATCAAATTTCATGTTTTTTAATAAATATGTATAGATAACCAATTAATAATAATAATAACAATAATAATATTGTTGAATAGATATTTTTCTTTCCAACTCTTTCACATCTAATGTTTTAAATAGAAATGTTTATTTCTGCATAATCTATTCTGTTCTATTCTATTTGCCCATTCTTGTGCAAATACCACAGTGTATTAATTGCTGTAGCTCTTACAAAATTCTACTGTTTTGCAGAATGATTTCCCTCACCTTATTTTTATTCAGGAGTGTCTTTGCTCTTTCTTGCCCTTACCCCTTCTACATAAGAAATTAAATTAACTTCTTAAATTAAAAACTTTCAAGAGTCATTACTGAGATAATAGAAAATGGGTACAAAATTCCCAAACTAGTGGAAGAAAAAATAGTAATGAGAAAACTAAAGTTCATTGACAATCCATATGTTTCACATCTTTACCAGCAATTAGTTATTACCTATTTTTTATATGTTAGGCCTTCTGCATGGAATTATACTGATTTCCATTTCCCTGATGAAGACTAGTGAAGTTGAGCATCTTTTAATATGTTCACCAGTCTTTTTTTTTTTTTTTTTGGCCATTCTTTGTGAATTGTCTGTTCAGTTATTTTGATCCTTTAAAAAAATTGGAATGTATGCCTTTTTCTTATTGGTGCATAGAAGTTTTAAACATATTCTGTGTAAAACTCCTTTCTCAGGTATATTTTGGGCAAACATCTGCTCTGTGGCTTGCCTTTTCACACTTTTCAGTGGATTTTTTGATAAACAGAAGTTCTTCATTTCTTGTGGCCCAATTTATCAATTCTTCTCTTTGTTATTAATGCTTTTGATACCCTGTTTAAGAAATGACTATGGGCAAGGTCATAAAGATATTATATATATATATTATCTTTAAAAATATTGTTGATTTAGCCTCCCACATTTAGATTTACAATTCACCTGGGATGTTTCTGTTTATAGTGAGGCTCACAATTAATTTTTTGCATGTGAGAATCCAATTGATTCAACAACTTCTGTTGAAAATCCCACCCTTCTCCCATATTTGTTCAGCATAAACTTTGTCATAAATCATACAACTGGGTATGAGTCCAGGCTCTACTCTGTTCTATAGGTCTATTGAACTATTTTGGGGCCAGTACCTCACCTTCTTATTTACCATAGTGTGTTAATAAATCTTTAGATCTGGTCATATAGTCCTACTGTTCTCTTTCTTCTTCAAGATTAACTTGGCCATTCTCTAAACTTTGCATGTCATGTAAGTTTTGAGATCAACTTATCAATAACCTACCCCAAACCATTCTTGAAATTTTGATTGTGATTTCAAATAAATCTTATAGATCAGCTTAGAGAGAATTGACAGTTTATAATCATGCTTATGGTCTATTCTTCCATAATTAGTTCTTTAATTTCTCTCAATCATTCATTTTAGTTTTCTAAGTAGAAGTCTCACATACTGTTTGTTGCATTTTTTCTTGGTTATCTGATTTATTATGCTGCTGAAAATGGCTCCCATGTTAAATTACATTTTCTATTACTACTGACATAGAGAAATAGAATGGATTTTTGTTTACTGACCATGCTTCTAGCAAACTCGCTATTAATTTATTAATTCCAATAGTGTGTGCAGATTTTTTTCTATATTCACAATCCTGTCATTGGCAAATAATGATAGTTAAAAATTTTTTCAGTCCTTGAACATTTTATTCCTTTATTGCACTGTCTAGAACCTCCAATTCTCTTATGCTGTGCCTCTCTTACTGCTCCCTTAACTCAATTTCAGAAGACTAGATACACTCCTTGTTAAATGCACTATATTTCTCAACATTGTTTCTTCATGTCACTTAGCACATTTTG
The DNA here is from genome assembly GCF_937001465.1 of Orcinus orca. NCBI lineage: Eukaryota > Metazoa > Chordata > Mammalia > Artiodactyla > Delphinidae > Orcinus > Orcinus orca. The sequence continues at coordinate 143,671,072 of NC_064560.1, read as the reverse complement.
CAATTGTATATCTGCATGACTATTTGATGTCATTTCTCCCCTAATAGATTGATTATAAGCTCCAAGAAGGCAGGGATAGTGTATTCTTTTTTTTACCGTTATGTATATAGCATTTAGCATTGTATCTAGACATTCAATAAATATTTATTTGTTGGGGGGAATGAATGGATGGATGACTGAAAAAATGAGATATATAATATGTAAGTATTTTTATTAAAAACCTTAGTAAAACATTTTAATGTGTTTGTAATACTCTGTAAAAAATGAACTTCAACTTTGCTTTCTTCCATTTTTAAAAATTTTTCACAGAGTAAATCTTTATTTATGTTTCTTATTTCCAAAATCATCCTGTAGATTTCAGAAATTGACATTTCTTTGTTGAAAGGACAAACATTTCTTATTGCCTGCTCTCATATTGCTTTTAAAAAATTTTGAACTAAGATGAACTTTCACCTTTATTATAGCATGTGAAGTAGTAAATGTCTAAATTTTTGTAAAACACTGCACGTTTTTATGACTTTGGTTGAAATATATATTACTTCCATATTTATGATGCTGCTATGTATTTTTTTATTTTCAAATGAGCTGGACACAATTGAAAAATACTTCAAATAATAATAAGGTAATAATAATGACAAGTAGCTACTATTTATCAGGTGTGGTTTGGTATACATCAGGGATTACAAACTTTAAAGGGTTAGAGATGAAATATGTTAGGCTTCATGGGTCATATCGTCCTTGTTGCAACTACTCAAATCTAGCATAGTATAAAAGTAGACATAAACAATATGGAGCGGGATGGATGGGGCTTTGATCCAATAAAACTTAGATCTATAAAATGTTAGATCTATAGATCTATAATTAGATCTATAAATGTTAATCTCAGTAACTTTTATTTCTAAATCTCTTGATTATTGTTTCTCTTTTTCTTTTTAGAATCATACAATAGACGACTATTTCTCGTCTTGGTTTATTCTTCTCTGTCCTTGTTAGTCAAGATCTTTATTCATTGTTTTCATCTCTTTTTGCCTTCCCTAATTCTGTGAGCACTTATCAAATTTACTAGTCATTTAATTTACTGAATTTAATGCATTTTTAATTTTCTAGCAAATTACAGGGTTTAAAAAATTTTTCCCCTTTTATCTTGCCATTTTTGCTTGTATTTCATATTATTCTAACTTCTAATTTTTTAGCCATATTTAGGAAAAAATATGTCTCTAATTGAGAGTTTGCAATTGACACGTACACACGACTATATTTAAAATATATTAACCAACATGGACTTACTGTGTAGCCCAGGGAACTCTGCTCAATATTTGTAATAACCTAAATAGGAAAATAATTAGAAAAAGAATAGATACATGTATATGTATAACTGAATCACTTTGCTGTACACTTGAAACTAATACAACATTTTTAATCAATGATACTTCAATATAAAATTAAAATTTTAAAAACATAAATAAATAAATTTCATTAAGGATTCTCTCCATATTTGAACTATTTCTCAGTCTGTTGAATGAGTAACTTTTAAAGGTACAGCTCTTCTCTGCATGTTTAGGATAATTATTTCTTTTTGCCTCAGTATTTTCTCATGAATTCTAATTTTTTCTGTACACTTATTTTGTACTTCTAAAATACTGTTTTTACACTTTATATTTCCATTCACAGAACTTAATGACTTCTTATTTTATTGGTATATTGTGTTATTTTCTTTTTTATGTTAACTTTTTTAATTGAGGTATAATTGACAAACAAAATTGTATTTTTTTGGTCTAAAATAAAAATTTTAATAAAGTATTATTATGAAGCAAACAACTGTGTAACCACCCTGTATAGCTGGCTAGCATCTCAGAAGCCCTCTGCCTGCCTCATCCCATTCAAAATTACTCTTTTCCCTAAAAGTAACCTCTATTCTGACTTTTCATGGTACTAACTTTCTGGCTTATGCTTATAATATAAACACCTAAGTTTGCATACTCCAACAAGATAGTTGAATTTTTCCTGTGCTTTTTCTTTCTATTGTATGCTTATTTCCTGTCTCATTTATTTCTGCTTTATAAAATTTTATATTTTTAAAGTATACAATGTGATGATTTTATATACATATACACTGTGAAATGATTACCACATCCATCACTTCATTAAATTATCTTATTTATGAGAATGCTTAAATTCTACTCTTAGCAAATTTCAAACATACAATGTAATATTATTAACTGTAGTCACCATGCTGTACATTAGATCGTTAGAACTTATTCATCTTATAAATAAAAGTTTGTACACTTTGACCAATAACTCCCCCTTTTTCCTTAGCTCCACCATGTCCAGCCCATGGCAACTATCATTTTACTCTCTATTAGTTTGCCTTTTTTTTTTTAAGATTCCACATGTAAGTGATATCATACAGTATTTATCTTTCTCTGCCTGGCTTACTTCACTTAGCGTAATGCCCTCCAAGTCCATTCATTAACTGAAAAGCTTTTGTGTAGCAAGGAAAATAATCCAAAAAAATGAAAAAGCAACCTACAGAATGGGAGAAAATTTTTGCAAACCATATGTATGATAAGGAGTTAATATCTAAAATGCATAAGGAACTCATACAACTTAATAGCAAAAAATGAATAACCTGATTAAAAATAAGCAAAGAACCAGAATAGATATTTTTCTAAAGAAGATATATTAAGACCCACTAGTACGTGAAAAGATGCTTAGCATCACTAATCCTCAGGGAAATGCAAATCGAAACCACAGTGAGATATCACTTCAGACAATTTGAGATGGCTATTAACAAAAAGACAAGAGATAATGAATGTTGGCAAGGGTGTGGATATAAAGGAATCCTTGTACATTATTGGCTGCAATGCAAATTGCTGCAGCAGTAATGGAAAACAGTATGAAGATTCCTCAAAAAATTAAAAATAAAACTGCCATATGATCCATTAATCCCATTTCTGGGAATATATATGAAAGAAGTGAAATCAGCATCTCAGAGATATTTGCACTCCTATGTTCATTGCAGCATTATTCGTAATATGAAGAAGTGGAAGCTACCTAAGTGTCCATCATGGATGAATGGATAAAAAATATTATACACACACACACACACACACAATGGAATATGATTCAACCATAAAATGAAGGACATCCTGCTATTTGCAACAACGTGGATGAACCTGGAAAGCATTATGTTAACTTATAAGAATCTTTATAATGAGATCACCCTAGCTATTTCTCCAATTTTATTTCTGTACACATTTCCTATACAAGTAAGTTTATATATTCAGTTGTTAAGATTTCAACCTTTGTATATCTGCTTCCAAAACTGGCTTTTTCTGGATTGCCCTTTTTACTTTTTCAATAATTATATATTTTCTAGAGTGTTTCCCTATGTATAGCTCAAGTTATATCATGTTGGGAAAATTTTCTTTGAGGTTTTAGCGCTTAATATTGCTCTTGATTTCCTGAAGGAATTATTTCCTGTTATCATCCTTCTGAAACATGTATTTATCATAAACCTGCTAAAAGCCAATAATTAACCAAGAGCCAGTGAACACAACAGTAGATGCAGATCTTTTGCTCTTCACCTCATACAGTGATGACGTCTACCATTATTATTATTTACTGTGGCATGTTTTACGTATTTTATTTTATTCCCATTTAGCCTAATTTTACAAATATGCAAATGTGCAATTACAGAATTTGTGAAGTTAGGAAAGTTACCCTTGTCAAGAAGGATTCAACTAAAATTTCAGATTCCAAATTCCTATGCTGTTTACCTGGCTATTAATTATTTTCCTACCTGCTCATTCAGCCATCCAATTTTTTCCATGATTTATCCTGTCCCAAACACAATTTTGAGAACAGGCACTGTATCTTTGCATTATAATATCTTGCAGAATTTGCAACACATATCAAGACGTCGTAAATGTTTGCTGTTGAGAATGAAAATAATCTATGTTTATGGAAATATGTTAATTGAAAACTTTACATCACTTAAATTATGTAAACTTTTTGGAAACCAAACAGGAGAACATCTGTTCTGTTATGGAGCTTATTTAGCATAGTTTCTTTACATTTTCAATTGAAAACTTGCTAAATTACAGACTACTTTGTGAGTGATAGCTATTGTTATTAAAAACACTGTTTATTCATGTTCTTGGAAACTCATGTTTAAGCAATATGTAACAAGGCATATCTGGCAGCTGCAAAGTGCAAACCCAAACATATCCCAACAATAATGCTTAGTAATATGCACTGAGAAAAGGTACATTTCAGCACATCGTTTTCCATTCTGAGTGATTAATGGAACCAGCCGTGATAAAAAAGGACTTATCATTTATAACTCAAGCTCAGCAGTCTCTCTAAAAACTTTATATTCAATCAAAAAATGCTTATGAGGCCAATGTAAAAGAAATTCCTTCCATAGATGCTACAAAATGCTGGCTATGAAAATGAACATTTTGCAGAATTTTAGGGAAATCTAAAAAATTAAATAGGCCTGTAAACATTTTAAAGCCAATGACATGGCCATGCATTATGAGACAGTGCTTCTTGAGAGGCATCTGTCCTCAAGTTTATTAAAGTAAAATGGCTCATTAGGTGTGGATACCGTGAATGAAAGTAATAGAATAATTTTATTGTTGGTTTGTTGGTTTTGTAAATGCTAATTTGTTTTTTGAGCAAAACCTATTTTAATATTCAGTAAATTATAATCCACCAGCCAATTTAAAAAAGCATATAAAATTTATATAGTCATTATAAATGGAAGTATAACATAACAGCTAATAGCACATATTCTAGAATCCCAGCTCCATCACCAAGAATGTATGTATTTGGTTAAGTTACTTAGTTATTTGGTGTCCTGTGCCTCAGTTTCCTCATCTGTAAAACAGGCATGATAATAAAACTTGCCTCAGTAGGGTTGTTATTAGGATTAAATGAGTTAATATTTTAAAGTGTATTACTCATATATATTATTCATATATATAATCTATCCTCAAAAACACCATAAAATAATTTAAAACATAAAAATTTGAGCATATTTCTGTTCATCAATATCTAATGTGATCTGAATTAATTTTTTTCTAAAGTTTTTATTACAAAAGTGATTTATAGTTAAAAAAAGAAAATGCAGAGCAATTTCAGGTAAAGGTAAAATAAACCATCAATAATTACTTGATAGAGATAATCACTACATAACATTATTGTGTTATTTTCTATTTTTTCTATGCATATATTATCACATATTTTAAATCATATATGATATACAATTTTGTGTCCTGTTTTTTCTTATGTAATGCTGTATCAAAGGCATTTTATGTTGTTTTGAATATCTTTCATAAACAACATTTAAATGAAAACATACATTTTATAATAAAAATGCATCATGATTTATTTGATTATTCCTATTTTGGGGCATATAAAGTTTTATTCTAATCTATTACATGTAATAAAAGCTTTGTGCCTACATCTTAGTTCAGATATCAAATTATTCCATTAGAATAAATTATGAGTCAAATAGTGATTCAAGTGGTCTTTCTTCAATCTCTTAGTCGTAAGTGTAATCTACTGAGCTAAGTCCACTTTTAGTATTCTTCTGGTCTACGAATGTGGTAGAAATCCCAAGATTCACTTGGAGAATGATCGAATTTCAGGAGGAAGCTGGTAAAATGACAAAGTGGTTCCTTAAATGTACTTGGTTCTTGGATAAACTGAAGTCCAAAGTTAAACTTGTCTCTATTGATATCTCTTTGTGGTAATTTGCGAACAGAAAGAGCTATGTGTCCTAACAAAAAGGGGACTGTCATAACAAGGATCCAGGGTATTTTATAACTGGTGTTCAAACTGGGTTGTTGAATTTGAAAGTGGATTCTAAGGAAATTGGCAGTTATTTTTACAATACCTTTCTTTTAGATACTGGAAGCAAAATATCTGATTGTACTATCAAAAAATTTCCCCAGTTTACAGCCGTAAAAGATGTGGGGAAACTATCAACTGATCAGTACCAGCATTAAGAACATTTTTACAGCCTGAAAAAATGGTAACAGCCTTTGGAATATACCAGTTAATTATGGGGCTTCATTGTCAAGAATGCATCATCTGCCTGGACACTGACTTGTGACAACAAAACTTACCCTACAATGGAAGTGCTGGATGCCCCGAACAGGTCATCATCCCAAACCATCCAAGTCATATTTCAGGCGTGGCATCTACATGGGATCTCAGATTGTTCATGTTGCTTGCAAATGTACCAAACTGAAGATGGTATTAATTACCATCTTAATGAGAACTAGAAGACAGCCTCCAATTCTTAAAATTTGGTGATCTGCCATTTCTGACATGATCCTATCAAGTTCATGCTTGTAGAATATTTCTTAGATTCTATTTCCTTGTGATGCTTGGCTAGTCATTGTATGAGGTAAACTAAAGCTATGGGTGACATCTAGCCAGGGCAGAAGTGTAAGGCAAAATCAAAAACTCTTTTCAAGAAGAAAACTGAATAGTATATGCACATCTGTCACAACAGAGTAAATCAGTTATGAAAGAAAGGTCCCAGAACTAGATTTTTCTAGTAGACCATGTAAATCTTTAAGAAAATCTGGTTAACTTTTAATTTTTGCCTTCTAATAACTTGTCATTTTACAAATTTATTTCCCATGAATAAAATAATTAAACAAAAATATTTTAAACAAAAAGGGCTACTTTTTAAAAAAAAGTGATCCATTTTTAAATGGAAGCTTCTCGTTGAAATTCCTTTGTTGTGAAAAAGATTAAGGGAATACAAAATTTTTTAAATGATACTTTCACGTCTGCTGATTTAAAAATTTTTTGATTTATTTTGAGATGAATATTTTTATTAATTTATAAGCATAATGCCATAAATTTAAAAGTTACTGTTTCAAGGCATTAGCATATTTGATTAGCGTTAGCCTAGGGTACCATGTATGATTTGCACAATCCAAGGGGATGGGATCCCATTAATTTATTCCATATATTCCAAGACAAAAATCATGACCCCATAAAATATATCGTACAATTTTTCCATCACAGTATGTGGTAACCCTAGTTAGTTTTAGCCATCAGTAACTCTAAAAGATTCTTAAAAACTCAGTAAAAATATTCTTAATTGCCACTTCCAGTGAGACATTTTTCTACTCTAGAAAGCACAAAATATCTACTGATACATTTTTCTGCTCCTTGGACCAATTTAATCAAATCATATTTACTGATCACCACAGGTAAAAATACTAACCTTTGGGGATACAAAGATAAGATCAACACAGTACCTTCATTGAGGAACTTACAGTTTAATGGAAGAATTTTCATAGAGTGATTAATGCACCAAGAGCTTTATGAATATAGGGCAGTTGTTCTTTGCCTCGAACAAAGAGCTTAAAAGTTTTTCAGGGGGATAAATTTCTGAGAAATCTCAAAGGATGATCCTGGAAAAGAAAAAAAAAAGGATGGCATTTCATGGAGAAGAAACAGAATGGCAATAAGCAAAGTAATACAATGTTTCATATAGTGGTATGACACTACAATCAGTTTGATGGTACTTGAACACAGGTTGTGTAGTGGAAGTGGCAGAGATATATATGCTCATTGTTAAGCAGGAGAAAAGTGGGGGAGGACATTGAAGGGCAAGACTTGTGCTCCATCTTACATGATAAGTAAGAATTGAAAAGATTCAGGAAGTGAATGAGATTCTATTGCTGGCCTGAAAAATAATTTGAGAAGAAAAATCAGAGAGAGATAGCAGTCAGGAACCTATTTAATAACCCAGGGGGAACATGATGAAGGCCAGACTGCTAATATGAGGGAAAGTGAGTAGGAGATGAGCTTGAGAAATATTTAGGAGGTAAAATTGACAAGGATTTGAATTTGATTGATAGTAGTTTTATAGGGCAGACACAACTCAACAAAATGTAAGTGAAAGGACTTAAAGGAATTAAAAATAATCTAGTCCGATGAAAACATTTGAAGTGTTTCTAGATAAGTAGGTCTCAAACCTGGCTGCACATAAGAATCACCAGGGGAGATTAAAAAAAGATGAAGCTTCATTCCCTCCCAAGACCAATTATATAAGAATCCCCAGTGACCCAGTGATGGGATTCAGGCATCTGTATTTTTAAAGAGCTTCCCTAGTGATTCCAATGTGTATGCAGTATTGAGCACCACTGTTGTTTAAGTCATTTTCCAGATGTGCTTTTGACTTACAAAACAAAAAAGAAGTATATGGAAAATGAAAATAGCATTAAGAACCAACTTGTATCCTATAGTCATTATAGGAAGAATATGAAGCTCAATGCATATTTTATACCACACTAATCTTATAGGTAGACATTAGTGTCCAAGTCGATTTCTCAAAATCATCCAGGTGTTTGGCAGCACAGGCGCAATTTGCACCAGAGTTTGTCTGACTCCACATTCCATATACTAAAATTGCCTCTCTATCTATAGCCAGATAGGAATTGCTTTACTCTACAATTTATTCTTATAATTGTTTAAAAAAATTATAGATATTTGAAGTGTTATTCTTTTCCCCACATAAGATTTTGGAAATTCTACGAAAATATTTAATAACTTGTTCCAGCATATTTACAGTAAATAGAAAAGTGGTCTTGGGAGAAACAAAAGTTTGGGTGATAAGGAAATTAGTAAAAGTGAATACCGGCTGATGGGTTTTTTTGTTCTTTCCGGAAACTAGAAATACTGAGAAGTTCAAAGAAGAACATAGAAAATACCTTGCTCAATTCATCTAGAATTGGCTCTGTCACTGACTTGGCACATTCCATGCCATATTTCCAAAAGAATGAAAGCTCTGTGAAATAAGGGATTTTTTTTTTTCTGTTTTACTCACTGATTTCTTTATAGTCAAGGAACAATACCTTACGTACGACATATCATGTACTGAACATTCTGTATCAAATGTCGCTGGAGCAGAGTGCTTCATATTATCAAAACTCCATTTTAAATACCCCCAATTTAATAGAAATTCCTTTGGAGTATATTGTTGAATAAATCTTTACCATCTGTTGACTTTTCTGCTTCAGAAATACATATTACATTTTATCTTGTTTTTCCTTTGCCTTCTGTATGTATTTCTTTATGTATAGCTACTTAATCAAATTGTTTTTCATGAGTATTCACTTTGGTTTTTTAAAGCCCTTTTTACAACAATTCAGGTTTCTATACTATTGTATTAATACTTGCTATGTCTAATTAATATGTTAAGTCTTTAGTGATGTTTCCTAGGTTCTCAATATGTTTTCTCAGGTTTGGAATTTCACTTAGTTTTGTTGTTGTTTTGTCATCTCATCTTTAAGATCTTTTGCTTTTATTCTATTTGCTTTTATTTCATTGATCTACAGCATTTTGGGGGGGGTTCCTCTTATGGTGGTTTTCTTTGTATATCTTTTGTTTCTTTCTTCTTTTCTTTCACTCTGTAGTGTTTTAAATATTTTCTACTTTATATCTTCCTTGTGCTTGGGTGTTTCTGCCCATATATAATTTTTCAAAGCCTTCGGATTCTTTTTCCATTATATCTCAGAGCAGTTTGATTTTTTCCCACAAATATATTGTGAGGGCTAGGAATTTTGCATTCTCTGACATTTCTGTAGGTAAAGAAAATGGTAAAGTTGGAGGGCTTTGTTTAGCAAGGTTGTATTCAGGCTTTGTTACAACACTTGAACTCTGCTCTCTGGTCTTACAAAGTAAATTTTTTTACACAGTGGTGGATGGCACAAATTTACTTGTTATATACCATACTCTTATGGTATGGATTGTTTTGCCAAGGAGATTTCATTTCCTTCTTAGAGAATCAAACTCATTATTTGCTTTTCTTGACTTTGCGGTTTTCTCCCCAACAGCCAGTTTCAATAGTCCAAACATACATAGACTTCCATTTAATTGAAAACTTAGGCATTTTTCTGAAACTTTGCAGATTTGGTCATCTCAACAGTGTGGATTCTGGGGAGTTCATGCATGTAGAGGTGAAATCTTTCTCTGGTTCTTTGTGCCAATCCAAAATCCTTTCCTCACTTCTTTGATCTCCACTTTTTGAAGTTAAATAAATTATACTTTGTACTTTTTTTCTTTTCCTTTCTTTTTTTAAAATTTTGATTTGGTAGCTGTTGATATAGACATTTTCTATTTCTTTTTAGTCTTTTACTTAACTAACTTTGTTTCATTTGAGGGGAAGGAGATCTGAGACTTCCACTTTCTAAATCTACTTTTTCTTTAGAGACATGAACATATATTACTAATTTTAGAGAAATTACTAACTGAATTACTAAGTTACTAACTGAAACTGAGAGGTTAAGCTGTTGAAGGCTACAGGAAGCTACAAAAACACTGTATGAGCAGGAGAATAAAATAATATATGTAGACGGGTGTGAATGTAAGTAAATTTGTGAGGGAGGTCAGAAATATGAGGAATTTCATGCTTAAGCACTACACTTTTTAAAAACTAGAAGGAATTTGGTGAGAAGGAAACTCAGGTTTTAGTAGGTGGTAGAATGAATCGAAGAAAAAGGACCCTGAGAGAAGATAGTGCAAAGTACTCTTTACAGAAAATTCTTCTTTTTTTTTTTTTTAACTTTTTAAATTTATATTAGGGTATAGTTGATTAACAATTACAGAAAATTCTTGACGTAGCTTTTATCTTCCCTTTCTACTCCTATCTATACAGGCTATGCAAACTTTTTTTCCCTTTTGGTTTGTTTGATTGATTGCCTTTCTTTCTCTTTCTTTCTTGCTCTCTTCACTATTAGCATGCTATCCGGGAATTCAGAGTCAACAGCCTCTCTGCAAGGAGAGGTAATCTTAAGTGACAGTGAGGTATTGCACCATAAAGTTAATTATTCAACTGAATGGAGGGGGAAGCATTAGTGCAGTTAAGAAAAAATCATTTGTTTGCTTTCGGCACATGTCTATGATGTTGCTCAATTAAACAGTTATTCTCCAAAATATGATCTTCCTAGATTTATATAAAACTAATTCTTGTCACCTGGGCATAGATTCAATAATGGTAAGGGAAGAGTAAAAATAAATTTAATTGTGCTTAGAATTATTAGGAAAGTCAAGTATAAAATATTTCCCGTAAAATATATATCCAGGAAATGCTGGAAACCAGATAAATTTAGCTTTACATGTTATAAAAGATAGAATTCAAAACTTTAAAAAATGATTTATTAATATAAGGTATATAGCAAAAGGTGCTCTGGCCTTGGTAAGTTTTAAGTATTTCTTGTATTTCTCATCATAGGTAAAACTAATGTAATCACTTGCTTTCAATGGTAATGTGTGTGGAGAACTAAGAATTGCATTTATCTCAACTATATATGTCAGAAACCAGAAGACTGAAAAATGATCAAGTGCAGTCATTTCCCTATACTGTTGTCTAAATTCTGACTTTGTCCTACTCTTACAATGATTGAAATTCTGATTAAGAAGAGTGAGGTATCCTTGCTTGGTCTAGTGGCCCTGCATTTTTTAAATACCCTGCAGTGGATCTTTGCACCTAGATTTGTTTTTGCATTTTTTCCTATTTGCTTCCATTTATATAAAGTACAAGAACAGGTGAGACTAGTTTCTGCCTTGACAGGTCAGGAGGAGGCAGAGAGGGCTTCTGGGATGCTTGGTGATGTTCTTTTTCTCAATCTGAGGTTGGTTGCATAGGTTCCTGACTGTGAAAAGTGCATCCAGCTGTACATTTGTGACACATGCACTTTTTTGGAGGTATCGCATTTCAATAAAAAGTTTTTTAAAATTTGTAAAGGGCTGATTTCCACAAAGGTGTATTTGTTTTCTACGTTTTTATTCTGGCATCTGGATAAGCTGCAAGGCATTTAATGTGATCTCAGATCCATTCATCCATTGAACCCCCCTGTTGTGACATACAGTGAGAAGAGGCAGGTGTTTCTTAAGCTTGAGGCACACATATAAATTACTTGCCCTAAATTTTTTATTTGAGCACAACTTGAATGATTCACTTAAAAATATTTTGTCAGTTTAAATTAGTTCCCTGAATCAAATACGAATGGAATCTGCCTTAAAAACACCATATTCCTCAAGCTGTATATACACACAGTATGAAATAACAACTTATTTTTGTGGCTGTATGGACACTATGTGAAAATGTGCTTCTGAAATCTGCTTAGATGTGCGATGAGAATTGACTGATTATTTGTGGTTGAGATGATTTTGCATGTTGTCAGGCACTATCAATACTTAACATTCTTTGTCCAGATACCATGTACACCAATGGCATGAAAAAACAAAGAAATAATTGAAACAGCTTTGCTGAAGATTGGAGGTGAAAAGCTTTATCGGATAAATACAGAGCAAATGCCATTTTTAGTGTATTTATGTATTCTTTTTCCATACCTACATGTGTGTTTTATGATGAAGGAATACTTTGCAAGTGAAAGAGGTTAATAAGTTTTGTGTGTCGGTTGTATGAAGGAAGTGGTAGAAAATTATTTCGGAGAAGAAACTAGAGAAGGTTATGAAGAGCCTGGAATTATGTGCTGGAATTATGACAAAGTTTTATCATTTTTTTTTTAAGCAAGTGGAGATTCACTGAAGAGTTTAAAAATAGAAGAGGCACTTTAATGGTCAAATTTACAGTTTTGATAGCTCTTAAGATGGTAATGTTGAGGACTAATACGCTTGTAGTGAGCCAGAAGGTAAAGAAACTATGACATGATTGTAACATTCCAGGTGAAATAATGAGGAAAGATGGGAAGGTGCCTATAGACTATCATGTAGAGATATTTCCTGGTTGGTTTTATGGGTCTGAAATGTAAGGGCAGATTTTAAGATAGAAACCAGCTTTGATAACCCTTCACCTGTGGGTAGTAGCAGTTAAATATTGTCTGTTGTGAAAGGGTATACAGAGCAAGAAAAAATAAAACTAAATATAGACCCCATTGATAAATGAATCACAAATTGGAACACACACTGGATTTATAAAAATCAGAGTTACTGCTCCCTCCCATTCCATATATCCTTTCCCATTTGTTGCCTGTCATATTGTGTGATTTCCTTCTTTGCCCTCCATTAAGGACCGCATTGTTTGTGTTTCATTTACGAAGGTATTTGTTTCCTTTCATTCTGTAAATAGTGCTTCCTTGGGATCCTCTTTATAATTTTGATAAGAAAGGGTATTTGTCCCAATGTACTGATTAATATTTTCCCTGATGTGCTTCTCCTGTTCATAAGGTGAGCTATAGTGCTATATGGAGTCTTTTTCAGAACTGTTTTGCAAAAAGTGATACACAATATCATGTAAGCTAAATTATGTTGCTGTAACAAATAACATCCAAATATCAGTTACTTAAAGAGAAAATGTTTATTTCTTGCTCATGCACTGTGCTGATGCCCTGCCCCACATCATCTTCACAGCAGAACCTTGTGATGGCTTTCACACATCATTTCTATTTATTTTTATTGTCCAAAGCAAGTTACATAGCTAAGCTTGATGTCAGTGGGCCAGAGAAAGGGGTGACAAATATTTTAATACAATCTGCAGCTATGCTCTATGCTTATTTCTGTTATTACACTGTTCAAACATCTCAACCACCTTCCTCTCTTCTCAGGAACAGCAACATCCAATGAATATTTTTGAGGGGAGATGCTATTTATAGATGCCTCTCTATCTATGACTCTGTTAGTGGCTTTTTATACTGGTAATTTCTTCCTTTAACATAGGAAGTTTACTTTTGAAATCAAAGGAGCAAGTGTACAGTTGTAGATGGTTGTTGGGTTGAGCTGGAATCCAGTTGTGTCTGTGCAATATGTGTACACATTCTTCATAGATATGGCTTTGTTAAAAGGACCCAAGAGACATACCTGAATATTAGCCTTAAGTGACAGAATATTGGCAACCCATGGAAGCCTAAGTTTTTTCCTCTCATTCACTTGATAACATCAACAAAGACCCTTTTAGCTATAATCTGCACAGCACCTTACCCCAGCGTTCTGCTTGCTGCCAACCACAAAGAACCACACAAAGGCTCTCATCCGCCACTGTATTTGCTCAGACACATGCATTTCCAATCTTAATTTTGATTTGGTTAATTCATGTGTTCAATAGAGAACACTATTAAATATTTACTCTTTTATTTTGGGAGAAATAGTAGTATAATTTTCTAAAATCTTGTATGTTATTGTTTTTCCTTTGTCTGCTCACAGACACAACAACTTATTTAGGTATAGACTCCTTGGAACCCTTTCTACTCTAAACAAGGTACTGATGATACTGCTTGAATATCTTCTGGAATTTGATGGTGTAGATAAAAATTCTGAAGCTATTATTCTACATTTGCATTGTGCATATACTTTTTGAGGTTAGATATAAATTTTGTTGTTTAGCCCTGAAATCATAATTGTCCAGTGCAGAAAGATTTTCTTCTATTTTTGCTTTGATCATCAAATTTGTTTAAATTATTCTGGCTTTTTCTTTGGGAAAACTATTCAACTTGAATATTTTTTTCTAAACTAATCTTTTATCCCTCATTATATTTTTAGCACTCTTTGGATTTTCCTCATATTCTGAGAAATATTCTCAATTTTATAATAGAAAAAATTTTCAATGATTCAGTTTTCATTTGCCAACATTTTCTCAAGTCAGATTTTAAATTTGCTGTTATAATTTTTGTTTTCTGGATTTCCTATTTCAGTCAAATTCTACATTGCATCCTTCCTCTTACCATATTCCTATCATATAGAGGCCATTACTGTTTTAATTATACTGGGAATACAGGAAAATGAAACAAAAAAAATTTCTTTTAATCTCTATTAACTTAGAGTCATGATTTCCCTTAAAAATTTAGAAAAAATAAGTTTTCATTTTGCTCCCCTTTTTCTCATCAATGGAGAATAATCCTTTTAGAGTCTTCTTCCAACAGACAGAATCATTGACCCTCTTAGTGTTTACCTACATATATGTGGATTTTATATCCTATAAAGGATATAAAGCTGAAGGGCAAATTATTGGTCATACACACTAGCTTTTTATCCAGAGACCAGCATCACAGTTATCTTGTGTGACACTATTAACTAAAGTAGAATCTTCAGTTAGAGCTGCCCAGTTCTTTGTGTTTACTGGAAAGAATAGTGCTGTCTACACTTATTCTATGTCCAGAAACAATATACAAAAGGCAGTGCTCTCACACAAGGCATACCCAACATGAATTTTTCTTAGTACTCTTCTTTTGTTTTGTCCCAGTATATGCAATTTTATATCTTAGCTTGTGATGTTTTTCCAACCATCTCTTCTTTATCCTGTCTATGTTGTATGCTGAGACTTTCAGTCTCTGAATACACATTAAATTAGAAGGTCCACTTGACAACAGGAAGGAAAAAATGACTTTGGACACCTCAGAAAAGAATCTGTAGAAACAAAAGAAGGCTAGTTAATTATCAATTATTGGAATATCTACATTGGAATATCTATCTAGAGATAGATGGTGAAGCAAAATCTAAATCTAAACATTTTTTTCCTACATCTTCTTGGTTGGCAGACTTATACTAAATTCAGAAGCCTTTACTGTGTTCCTCATTGAACTCTCTAAGACCTACAAGTTAGTGGACATTGTGCCTGGAGTCTCTGGACTTTGATCTTCTATAGTCTTTAAATCAAGCTTTATATATTTTTTAAAATTTTGTAAGTTTATAAAAAGAAAATTTGGACAATGATGACAAGTTAATCAATAGCAACTAGCTAACATGACATTATGATTATGCTTTATATGGAAGCATTTGATCCATTTAGCCTATGTTCTTTCGGGAAACATCCGTGGAACTTTAAAAATAAGTTCTGTGCAAGTTACCTTAACCTCATTATTTACATGTAGTTGATAAATACATGACTGTATTAATCGAATTTTTCCTCAGTGATTACTTTTCAATGTAAATATAATAATCAAAAATTACAGAAAATGTAAACTTAATTTTGTCTAGTATATCTTTTAATAATTTATCCCAACACGTTTATTATCTGTTCTCTTTTTAATAAGGAAAATATTATTTTGTATTTCACTGAGAAGACAATTTTTTCATGTATGTGTAGTTCATTTATTTTAGAACCATGCTTTTCCTCATAATATTCAGGCCATTTTTCATTTTTTCTAGTGCTTTGAATGATATTTATAAGCCATTCTAATTGTCTTGTTAAAAACTCATATTTTAATGAAGAATATTTACAAGCTTAACTTGGACGTGTCTGCATTTTCTTTCTATCCTTTCTATTACATACAAATACTTGCAGATTCCCTTAGAACCTCTGATAAGATTGATGGATGATATATCCAGCTAAGTTTCTGGTATTTAGCAGTATTGCTAAAAAATCAATAACTCTTTGTACAGGTAAAGATCCGTCTAAATCTCCCAAACAAATAAAAGAGTACATTAAGGTTGGGTTTTAAGAAAAGACCCTGTGATTTAATTTCGGCTACAAAGATCAAGTTAAACTAAATGTTTTTGCCACTTTAAGGCAAACTTGAAGAACCTCTAGCCCTCAGCTGAGCATTTGCCTCCCTGTTTAGGTCAGTGTTTGCTCTAAGGAACCTGGTCTTATATCCTGACAAACCTAGAAATTGGCCTGCTGTGGGCACTTGGCAATCAATGATAGTAGCTGGAAGGAGACTGATTCCTCAGAATTCATCTCCTAAAAGTCAATTTCCTGAACGGCTGCTTCATCTTTTGATAAAATCAATTTGCTAAATTTAACTATTGATTCACCAATATTATACCATTAAATATTTATAGGGCAATTTGTATATATGACAACAGCTTCTCTATCTGCCCTTTGATCTTCAGTCTTTTGGAATCAATACCTGTATACTTAAAGAGGAAAAAACATAAGGTCAACTAAAACTTCACAATAAAGCCTCCAGTATCCCACTGAATTATTATGTTAATTAATGTGAACTATGGTACACTTTATACTTAATATGAGTTACAGAACACCTTATAAATAATTAAAAGTAACAAGTAAGTTAATTGAATTGGCTATTTGGCAGTTGGTTTTCTATGAATTGGCTTGAATAATTGGGTTTTGCTAAGTTAACTAGATCTAAGAGTGTCTCAGCTCACCAATCCTGAACACTTCATCATATTGGCAACTATTTTATACAAAAATATTAATTGACTAATGTATTCTCAAACTGGTGATTGCCGTTAGACTGGTCGAAAACATTTTGGCATTTTGAAAGGCTGCCTTATATTTGGTACTGTTACCAGGACAACCTCTCAGTATTTATGGTCCCTGGAGTTGACAAGTTAATTAACGAAGGAAAAGATCAGAATGGCTTGTTGTAACTTAGGAGATTTCATTATTTCCATAGGTAATGAGCTTCATAGAAAGCAAGTTTCCTGATTTCTTATGCTCATCCCAAAGAAGTACACTTGTTTTTTAAATCCAGAATCAGTAAAATCATACACACAAATACATACACATGCGTACATACACGCACATGCAGTTCCTTCCATATTTGGTATCTTTTATGCTAAGTTTTAGAAATAGTCTTTGGAAAATCCTCTTTGTCTTCTAACATGAGAAGTTTCTTTACTGTCTGGTATATGTGCTGTTCAGTATACTATATTAGTCATTATGGCAGCCAGAGCTAAAACAAAATATCATAGACTGGGAGACTTAAACAACAGACTTTTATTTTCTCACAATTTTGGAGCCTGAAAATCCAAGATCAGAGTGTCAACAGGGTCAGATTATGGTGAGGGCTCTCTTCCTGGCTCGCAGATGGCCACTTTTTCACAGTATCCTCACATGGTTGAGAAAGAGAGCAAGTTCTCTGGTATTGCTTTTTATAAGAACACTAATCCCATTATGAAGGTCCTATTCTCATAAACTCATCTAACCCTGATTACCTCCCAAAGGCCCCATCTCCAAATATCGGGGAATAGGGCTTTGACGTGAATTTTGGGGATACGTACAGTACCATAACAAGTACCTCCTTTAAGTAAGACACTATCTAAACTAGACCTGAATAGATATTCTAGCACTAAATCCTTGTCCATATCATCACTGACCAATTGAACTTACATGACGATTCAAATGTTCTGTATCTGCACTGTCCAAGGGGATAACCACTAGCCACATATAGCTACTGAACACTTGGAATGGGGTTACAAAAGGAATTTTAATTTTGTGTAATTTTTTTTTTTTTTTTTTTGCTGTACGCGGGCCTCTCACTGCTGTGGCCTCTCCCGTTGCGGAGCACAGGCTCCGGACGCGCAGGCTCAGCGGCCATGGCTCACGGGCCCAGCCGCTCCGCGGCACGTGGGATCTTCCCAGACCAGGGCACGAACCCGCGTCCCCTGCATCGGCAGGCGGACTCTCAACCACTGCGCCACCAGGGAAGCCCCAATTTTGTGTAATTTAAATCTAAGTTTAAATAGTTTTGCGTGGCTACCCTGTTGGACAGTACACTCAATTCATTCTCTGACCAACGTCAATATACCAGATATACATATATATAAATATAGGAATACAGACTAAATATGAAATTTAATGTATAAAAAGAGAAAAATTTTAACATTACTTAATGAATTAAAACAACACCTAATGTGAGTAAAAAGAGTATCATAGTAATAGCAGGATAAATTAATGTAAATATTAATTTTGAAAATACAATTTTAAGTGTTTATGAGATATCAAAAATTGCAAATATAAGCTACTAGATACCCTAAAATATATTTTAAAAGCATAAGAAAAATAACCTGCAATAGCAAGTATTTTGACTAATTGTTTTTTCACATATATGTATTCATAAGTGTGCACAAATATTCATTTTTAATTAAATGTAAAGCATAGTTAAAATATCAACTCGTTAAACAAGCATGATGATATTTATATATTTTGTAAGGCTACTCTTTGATTAACTTTGATTCATCCTTTAGTTGAATGATGATCACAACTCTGAAAGATAAAAAAAAACAAGAAGTTTATAATAATCCTAAAATTTGTACATATGCATGCATTTTATGCCAATTAAATTATTTTGAAAATATGGAGAAATTTATAAATGTCAGGCATGGCTTTATCTCCTGAGAATATAACAGTAAATATGAATTCATTCTTAGATTAAAAAATCATAATTTAACTGAAATATACATGTAAGAAAGAATTTACAAATATAGAATTGAAATTATAAGACTATACCCAGAGGGCAGTGGTGGTACAAATGAAGGGGGATTAGTTTATTCTATGCATTAGGTATGAGGATGGTTTCCAGAGAAAGAGTTGTATACTTGCTTATACTTGCTTTACCAGTCACTGATCAAGGATTCCTCCTGGCATTCCTTGGCAAAATTAATTACCCCTATTTTTGTACCCCTGTATTTTAATCATACACTTTGTAGAATAGTTTTCATTTTAGTTTTATTCTGTGCTATGTATTATTGATTATCTGTTTTCTTGTTTGAGTAATAAATTCCTTGAGGTAGTATAGGATATCCTTTTTCATTTGTGTGCATCCAACATCTAGGATTGTTGAAAAGTTGTCAGTGTTTGATATATATATATATATATATATATATATGTACTCACATATATATATTCAATATTTAAGTAAATAATATATATGAACATATTCAGCATATATACTTAGCAAAATATGTATATGTATTTTAGTTTCACAAATATCACTA
Organism: Orcinus orca; assembly: GCF_937001465.1. NCBI lineage: Eukaryota > Metazoa > Chordata > Mammalia > Artiodactyla > Delphinidae > Orcinus > Orcinus orca. The sequence continues at coordinate 143,651,395 of NC_064560.1, read as the reverse complement.
ATTTAGAATAAAGAGAAGACAAGGTATTAAAATATATTTCAAAAATAATTAAATATATTTAAATTGTACTTTTTACATTTTTATTGTTACTTAAAATTTTGAAGCATTTTTCTATTATGAGATTTACTATAGTACAAATTAATGAGACTTTACTAGACTATATTCTGAGGGAAATATTTTTATTCTATTCTCCCCATCAAACAAATGGCTTTTATCTTCATAAAATTAAATACATAGTAGTCATTTCTTATCTCATGACAGACTTTAATATTATGTGAAATAAGGAAGAATGTTCTTCATTAAACATTATGAACATGACTAAGTTTTACAAATGAGAATATACGTATTAAAAGCTTTACGTATATGGATGGATCTACATAAAAAATAAATTATCCCATTAAAAAAATCTTTTTAGAAAATGCATGGAATAACATAGCACCACATATAAAAATAAAGCCAATAAGTGTCATGTGCAGTAAAGTTGTACTCAATGAAAGCATTATTATCTTCTCAAAATAGGCATATTAATATTAGCATGAAGTATATGTTTAAGCCTAGTACTATGAATTTTTTAAATAATTCTAATATGGACCTTTTATTCTTCTGTTCTTAATTCAATATTCAAATGTAACAAGAGAAGTTGGAGACCTTATTAATGAGGCGGAAAAGTTGCAACAATGATCCTTGAAATTACCTTTGAATTAAGAAATATCTGTAATCAAGAGCAAGAGTAAAAATATGCAAACTGGTTTTATTCAGTCACTGAATATAAGGAATTCACCATTTAAGATCTCAATATCTCAGCATTTTAATTTTTATCTTTTTATAGACCTATGTAAACCACATTCTCCCGTCATTAGCTAATAGCCTGAGCAAATTTACAATTGTTCATTCTGAATTATAGGCACATAAAATACACATCAGATAACACAATGCAGATGCTCAATATGTAAATACAGAAGGTCCCTTAAATATAAAATTAACACAGCAAACTATAAAACCTTTTTTATACAACCTTTATTCAAGGTAATCAGTTCTTTCTATGCCATGTGCTATGGCAATAAAAAACTTAACTGGTATCACTTTACTAGAATCCTAAGAAAAAGGCAGCTGTTCATCAAGAGCATTTTAGTTTTTACCAGAGACTCACTCTCACACAGAATTCATGTGGTACATTGGAGCTGTCCATCTGCTGACTGCTGTATTCACAGTTGACTAATCATCTGTAGTAGAATTCCTGTCTAGTTGTTTGTGCATAATACCATATTCTGTTGACTCCAGATCATTTATCCTGTATGGATTTAGAGCAAAACATCATGCTATTTCCTCTGGAGAAATGCCCTGAAAACCATGTTAAAAAGGAATTTCATTAGAAGCAGAAACAAAACCCTACACATTGAAAAGCATTTCTTTTAGTATTGATCAATTATCAAACTACTGACATGGACTTATACAACTTTAGAGCTATATGAAGTCATAGTATTCCAGAGGTCTTCCAATGCAACTTAATATGGTTGATAATAGATAATGGTAACCCCTAACATTTATTGAGGGCTCAGTATGGGTCAAGGACATTCTAAGAACATATAGGTATCAACTTATGTAAGATTTATAACACTTTGTTATTTCAGTAGTATTATTGTACTGATTATAATGATACTTATTTAGAACATTAATACAGTTATCCTAATTAGTATAGTACTACTATTAAATTTTAAGAGGAAATAGCAATTGGAAAAGAGGTACAGTTACTTGACCTAACTAATTATTCACTTATTCAGCAAGCATTTAAATTTTTTTTTTTTTTTTTTGCGGTACGTGGGCCTCTCACTGTTGTGGCCTCTCCCGTTGCGGAGCACAGGCTCCAGACGCGCAGGCTCAGCGGTCACGGCTCACAGGCCCAGGCGCTCCGCGGCATGTGGGATCTTTCCGGACCGGGGCACGAACCCATGTCCCCTGCATCGGCAGGCGGACTCTCAACCACTGCGCCACCAGGGAAGCCCGCATTTAATTTTAATTCACAGATTGTATACATTAGCCACTTTGATATATGCTTAGATATAAATAATAAACATGTTTAACTTGGGTTCTTTTGCCTTTATGTAGTAAAGTGAATATAATGTGCTAGCAGGACTAGAAGATATTGTCTATGTACCCAACTGTACTGTACATTTGTTTGTTTTGCTGACTCAGTGTGTCTATTTCTGTTCTTTTGGTAACAACATCTTACTTTGCTTAGGGGAACCACCCTTTTCCTACTTTCAGCCCACATGATTTGAAACACACCTATCCTCCAGCATCATGGATAAACAAGTAAAGTATGTCTGGCCAATTCGAACAGTCCATCCTTCTGGTCACAGTAATTAGTTCAGAGGTGTAAACCAAGTCAAGCCAAGAAGGCACTCTTTGGATAGTGTGAAAATCAGGAGGAAAGGAAAGTTCATTTTTTCTTTGGATCAGAGAATGAGAGGATAAACCAAGCTGAAACTGCTGGAGTCTTTAATACCAAGAGAGCTACAGAGGAGAACAGCCAACACAGAAGAAAGATATGAGCATAACAGGAACAGAGAGACTAGGTCCTGGTAACACTATTGAAGGACTAGATTCAGCTGTGCTTTAAGCCATCTCTGGACCTGAGTGTTTAGTTGTATTACTAGAAAAAAAACCCGTTATTTTACCTGAACCAATTTAACCTGATTCTCTGTTTCTTGCAACTAAAAGTCTTATAATTACACACACACATAGCCAAGGCCTGTAGAATCAGAAAAGACATTGAACCTTATATATGAAAACACATGTAATTAAGCAGATGAAAAACGCAGGGGGAGGAGTTCAGAGGAAAGGAAGAGGGTGCAAAAAAGAATCTTTTTTTTTTTTTTTTTTTTTGCTGTACGTGGGCCTCTCACTGTTGTGGCCTCTCCCGTTGCGGAGCACAGGCTCCGGACTCGCAGGCTCAGCAGCCATGTCTCACGGGTGCAGCCACTCCGCGGCATGTGGGATCTTCCCGTACTGGGGCTCGAACCCGTGTCCCCTGCATCGGCAGGCGGACTCTCAACCACTGCGCGACCAGGGAAGCCCAGAATCACATTTTTGAAACCTCAGATATGAGAAAGAGAATAAACTATAAATACTTATCAAACTTTTATAACTGTACAATACTATTTATGTGCCGAGTTTGCTAGGTGCTGGCTAAGAATGCTAATCAGGATAAAGAAAGTCCTTATTCTTACAAAGCTCAACTTTTATCAGCTGAGCCTGAAATCATGCAATATATTATGAAGATCAAATAATCTAAATTTCATTATTACTCTGGCTTAAAATTTGAGAGAATAAAGGAAAGAAATTAAGCCAGACACACATTTCAAGTCCTGCAGTGAATGGTTAAGTTCTGTGTTGGTGGTTAGTTGTATGGATCTCATCTTTAGAAGACAGTTATCGGCCACAAACACAATCAGTGACTCAGCCAGACAGAAAACAAGCCTTCTGACTGCCAGTTTTGTTTTTTCTTCACAACATTCATGAGCATATCAGAATTAATAAACATTATTTACTCTTACAAGCTCCAGAAAATGCCAGCAATAGTTTAGAACCTTAGATATTTCATTTTCCTATTGGTAATCACCCCCAGATCTCTTTGTACTAAATGAACAAAAATGTGGATCCACCTTTTTAATGCTTGTGCTCTCTCTACTTCTCTCATTTCTATCTCTATTTTTCTTTGTCTCTCTCACCTCAAATACATATATTTCTCCTCTGCATGTTTCTCCTTTTCCTAATATTTATTCAACTAGCCTAACTTCCTCTTTTAAGGTAAAATTTAAAGTATACATTTAAGCCACCCATGGAATTGTGGAACTAGTCATAAAAATATAAAATTGCATATCCTCTTCAGTTGATCTTGATTTTCTGATTATAATAGAGATATCGTTAGTATTAATTGATGACACAATGACTTACAGTCAGATGAAAGTCTAAAATAAACTTTAGGAAACTGAGCAAACTTATACTACTAATAATATCTTATTAAGTTATTAAACAAGAGCAGAATTTGTCCCAAATGACTCCCAAAGAAATCACTGGGACTTTCAGAAAAAAATTTAATTAATCTAGTTAAATTTGTGACAAACCAGCCCAAAAACATAGTTTATAATACTTTAAAATTTTTCATCTTATTCCTCAAAATGTTGATTTCTGATAAAAAAAATGTTTAAAATTTGAACATATTTGTTTTACCAGTAGTTTTCTAGAAATATCCAATAGCGCAAATTGAACCAACCTCTCCTTTATATCTGTACAAGTTTTTTTTTTTTTTTTTTTTTTTGCGGTATGCGGGCATCTCACTGTTGTGGCCTCTCCCGTTGCAGAGCACAGGCTCCGGACGCGCAGGCTCAGCGGCCGTGGCTCACAGGCCCAGCCACTCCGCGGCACGTGGGATCTTCCCTGACCGGGGCACGAACCTGTGTCCCCTGCATCGGCAGGCGGACTCTCAACCACTGCACCACCAGGGAAGCCCTCCTGTACAAGTTTTTATACTTACAATACAGAGGACAGCTTAGGTTTACAAAGATATTATTTAGCTTTTGTTTGAAGGATGCTTCAGGATTTTAAAATTTGAGGGAAGATCTAGCTTCATTTTCCAACAATACTTTAGAGGTTCTAGTTTGCTCAACACTGACATTTATTTTTTAAATTTTGCAAAAGTAGTATCCATGAGTACATGTTTACCTATTTCAGTATTTTAGATTACAGATAAAATTTCCTACATGGCATTAATTCACTTCAGTAATTACATTATAGCTATTACATTATTATTATTCTCCTTGCAGGTTTATTTTAATCTACCAGATAAAATATAGTGAAATCCCAAAGTTCTGCTCTGGAAGACCTTCTCTACTCTTTCTACAATCTCTCCCTAAGTGATATAATCTCACCAGAGTTTCAAACACCTCCAACTGCCCAACATACTTAAATCTCCAATGTTAGCTTCTCTGCTAAGATAGAGTTGACTATCCAGTCCCCTGTTGGAGTGTTACAAGGCACCCCAAATTTGAAATCTACAAAGTAAAACTTATGATCTTTCTCATCTAAACATATTTCTCATCCAAATTGCAGCATCACTCATCTTTTGCATTGCCAGAAACGTAAGAGTAGCCATTGTTATCTATATGTCCCATGCCTGCTCTTGACAATCTTTTCCCACATTTTATTTTAGATCCTAAATATCCTCAAATCCAATTATTTTCACCTCTGCTCTTACTATCCTAGACCAAAGGTGGAATCAGCCAAGATGACTTCTTGTAATACCCTTTGATCATTGAATATTCTTGTCCCCACAATCCAACCTCTACCCTTCAGTTCTAATTTTGCCTGACTAAGCTAAATGGCATTTATTGCTTTCAGGAAAAATAAATCAAAACCTTTACTGAGTGCTGGCCTTGTCTCTACAGTTCTTTCTTTGTTTTTCTTTTCCAGTTACCATGCAAGATTTTACATTCCACAATGGCCAGAACAATATCTCCCATGCCATATGATGGTCTTACAAGGTGATGTATGTTCCTCCCATCCAGAGGTGGCATCTAAGTTTCCTCCCATTGGATCTGGTCAGACCTCTGACCACAATCTTAGCTTTTTAGATTTTGTGGCAGATTCTATTCAATGGCCACAGCCTCTGACCCTGCTTGCCCCGAGCCCCCTAGACAAAATAGTAAATCAAAACTAACATTGCTTCCTGTGGGTTGATGGTAGAGATTACAGGCACCAAGCTAAAGGATGGAGGTTCTTCTTATGTTTCCTTTTAATTCACCTCTGCAGAAACTGGATGGATCCTAGAGAAGAACTATAAACTATCACAGACTCAGATAAGTAGCGGCCCTTATTGCAGATGCCGCGCTGGACTTGATATTGTTGCTAGCGCAGATTAATAAGGACTTAAGTACATGATGTGCCATTAATTTGGTAAATTTATTATTTCCCATTTGCATTAGAAAAAGTGACCAGAATAGCTTGAACTTATATTAGAACATTAAAGTATTCATTTACATGTTTTTCTCAGAGATAAGTTATATCTGCTGCTCTGTCAGAAGTGGATCGTCTGAACATCCCACAGAATATCACCTTGATGATATCAAGCTGATTGGACAGGACCAACAGGAGGTGGTACGTACATTGGAGGCCCTGATAAGACATACTCACCCCTGAGATGAGAAAGTAAATCTATGAGGATTCAGGGACGTGGCATTTCTATGAAGTGCCATAGAGATCCATTTGTCAGGAGCCTAAGGGAATATGTCCTTCAAATCAGAAGACAAATGGATGCATCTTGCAAAGTACCATAAAGAAGGCTACTTTGACCAATTTACTTAAAAATTCGGGTCCATATTAAATTTCTGGCTCTCCAGATTAGTCTCTTGCTACCCAGATTTTACTTTTGTACATGGTACTTCCTACTTTTCTAGCATGCTAAAGAATTTACTTATTTTACTGTCTATTAAATATCGCCAGTTTTCTTCTGCTAGTATGTAAGGTCCACAAGGACAGGGATCTTCAAACTGTATCCCGTATACCTATATCAGTGATTGGAATATAATAAGTGCTTAATTAATATTTTTTGAATGAATTAATTAATGATTTTCATATTTTAATAATTATTATTGTTTGTCTAGGTAAGTAGATTAAAATAACCTAGTCTGCCATTGCCAAATTGGAAGTATTTAATTTTATTTTATCTGTACTAATAAGAATTAGAGAGCTGCATATTTCTTTATAATCAAATTTTAATTTAATATAGTAGAAAAAAGTGGGTCAATTAAATGTTATTTTTAAATGGCTAATTATATTCTGATATCAGAAATATTGATATTATGTTGCTTTTTGACAAAGGTGACAAGTAATATTTCATTAATATTTAAAATTATATTTTCTAACTTTGAACCAAGATGCTCAGATATTAGCATATGTATTTCACCAGTGAAATTTTCCAAATCATCCATTAAACATATACTACATTTCCTCTTCCTGGCTACCCTGTGACTTGTCTTTGTTTAGCATTATATACCTCCAAACAGCATACCCTTAATCACCAGCACCTGGTACTCTACCAATCTCCTTCTTAGCCACCACTTTTCTTCCTTTCTAAAGTCCCTTATCTTCTATAGACAAATATATTTTCTGGTGAGTACTGGTCATTGTAAAGTTTTTAAGAAAATGAAAATGTTAGTGATCTTTTTCCCATTATGGGCAAGCTGAAGTTAGAAATGAATGAGATATTCCGCACTGGAAAATCCCAAAGTATAACCAAATGGAATCTGTTTTTCTTAAAGATTTTGTCACTTCTCCCAGTCCCAGAAAGGACTTTGCTGCCTCTTATAGTTTTCTTAGGTTAGTCTCAGGCTGAAGAGAAGTCTCCAGCTAAGAACCCATAGCAACACACTCACTTGCCTTTTTCATGATGTGTTTTTTGGGAGGGAAAGTAGTGGTAACATTGTCTTTCACCTGATTCTTAATTTTTCTCTCTGCCACCCTGTTTCTGCTTCTACTTCTCTCTCTCCCCCATCTTCCTTCCCTTTTCTCCTCATCTTTTTCTTCGTCTAGTCTGCTCTTTAATCTGTAATATTTTTGGCTTAATAACAAGGTCTCACTATTGCTTTGCCAAAAAATGTTTCATCGTTGAAACTCATTTGGGAAACAGTTAATTTTATGACATCCCTGAAAAAGTTTTTAATTCATTAAAATTGTAAAGCCTTTGAGTTGTGTATTTTTTTTTAGTAACTCACTGTTTGAAAATACTTGTACTGGTTCCCCAGTTTTCACATAATGTATCCTGCATATGTTCATGCATGCAAAATAATACACATCTGTGCCTATTAAAATTCACAGTAGAAATCAGAACATTCCATGCATTTTTTTATTAAGTGCTTTTTGCTCAACATTATTATTTTTCCATGCTAATACATATAATGTAATCATGATTTTAATTCATCTTCATTATTCACTTAATTCTTCAGAATGATTAAGTTAGTTTTAAGTTACCTATATAATATTTACCTATGAAAGGGTGATACCATATACAAATATTACTATTCATACATTTTTGTACATTATTCAAATTATTCCCTAAGGATATATTTATAGTAAATGAATTGATACACATTGTCAGCTACAGCATGACTAAGGAAATAAATAATGAGGATATAATCCTGAAAATAATTTTCTTTGACAAAGTGCAACATTCTAACTTAATTTTTTATTATATAAAATGAAAGTTATGAAAAGTAGTTTTATATTTGCTGTAAAGTAAGAGTTGTTGTTAAGGCACCCATGAATTGCCATAATATAATCTGTACAGTTAATAACACATGAACAGGCATCAACCTAGAGTTGATGATATTTAACATAACCTATGAAAACAGAGGAGTTATAGTGTAACATGTAGAGGTATGGGATAGAGCAGCTGACAATGTCATTCACATAAAGATAAAATATGTAACTGATACAATACAATATGTATGGCTATAATGTTATTGTATTAGGGTTAAAATTATTTTAGCAGTTCTTGCACTATCTCAGAAATGCACTATTCTGAAGAAAGGTATTCTAGACAAAATATAAACTAATAAGTGAAAATTTGGCCATAATGTGCGAACAATGAATCCAGTCCTTGTAGTGATCTTTCAAAAGTTAGAGATCTTGCACAATAAATGACCACAAATGTTTTTCTGTACTTGCAAGGCATCTACCAAGTTGACTCAAAGATTTTATATGAAAAAAGAGTGAGAGTCAGATATCATCTACTTTTTATCTTACACCCTATCATGTCTTAACTTCTGTTTAATTTCACTCTGAAATACTTCACCAGAAATAATTCATTCTAGCAGCAACTCATTCCATAATCTCTGAATCTGTACTCTATTTGGATGTGTAATATAAATGAAGACAGGAACACACCCATATGAATAAAATCTGTTAATTGGTTTATAGATCGACCATCCCCAAGTGTATATCACAAATCTGTATGATATTCCTGGATCTACTTTTATATTTAGCTTCAGAACTGGATGAAAGATGGGTATAATTACGTGGAGCCAGATGGCTCTCTTGTGACTACACATTTACGGAAGCTTTTGCAGGTTGTTTATTCCAACAGAATTTGGAATAATTCAACCTCACATGAGGTTTTTCTGATTTTTTAACTGAAAAACATAGGAAGTACTTTGTTTACTTAAATAAGACATCTTTGAGAACAGAACATGTATATTTATAGTTATTACGCATCAAATGCCTCTGGAAAATTTTAAGTAGGACTACAGTTTTGTGTACTGATCTTTTTCATTTTTAATGATCATTGCTAGGCACATATGAGTTTGTACTATGCAATTAAACTGAAATATTAAGTAGGATCAAGCTATGCAGTTTCTGAATGTGTGGTGAAACATGAAAAAGACATTCATGGTGAGACATACATATTATGGTCAAATCTCAAATACATTTGCTATTGAAATATATAATTAAAAATCAAAATAATCTAAATTTTTTATATTTTATTCTGGAATGTCATCTTTAGTGGGAGTTTGGGGTTAAATTTTATTGTTCTGGTTATTTTTGGATTATGCTTATAATTCAACCATCTTTTAATCATTATATATGATTACATATGTAAGCAAGGATTTCCTTAGCGTTAATGTTACCAGGAGGCAAAGGGGATGTGAGCAGGAATTGTAAAATGTGCACATGAAAGATATCTTCCTCTAAATCTAATGCTGTTCATTTTCTTTAAAAGTTCACTCTCATTTAAAAAAAATTTAAAAAAGACTAGATTTTGTGTGAATTTTTTTGTAAGTCCTGACCTTTTGTTTTCCATGTATGAGAATTTGTAGATCAAGTTTCACACTGACAAAAGATATATGACTGAAAGATGTGCTGATCTAAAGATTGAACTACATTTTTTCAGTCATTCTTTTGATTTCACCTCACTTAATCTACATTCTCTAGCCATTTTAGCTTTCAGTGGGAGAAAACACTGACTTTGTGAAAGGGGAAGTGAAATATGAAGGTTTGTGTTAATCTCAGTGTCCATTGTTGGTGATTCCTATTTCTCTCCTGTGCCAGCTCTTTGAGCTTTCCTTATTGACCAATACAAACGTAACTCAGAAGGGAATATGAATTCTTTTGGTCACAGATTAATTTGGGTATCTGTTTTTTTGGAACAGTTTTCTATGGTTTATTCCTTTCATTATTCCCTCTCATTCCTATATCTTGGACAACTATTTCTCCACTGGTATAATGCCAACCCTCTGTACATATGCAAGCTTATCACACACTAAAGAAACAATTTCCTCCATTGCTTCTGAGTTTGCATAATTTTACTTCTTTCTATTTCACTCTAACCTAATGTAGAATGGGAAAGATAATTCTACAGTATTTCTTATTGGGCCTTCCAACATTAGAGTGGAGACAAAATTCCCTTTCTTACTCCTCCATCTTTATGGATGAGAGAAGGATTATAACTACGTAGATAAGGAAAAGGAAGCAATATAAATTAAATAAAGCTTCTGCCACAGGAAAAAAAAATGTGTGTTCCACTCATTCACCCTAAGTAAATTTTTGGCAGGAGAGGAAGTAGTATGTTCTTAAATGTGTGTTTGGTCTCCCTCCCCTCCTCTGGACCTTCATACTGGTAGTGGTGGAGGTTAGTTGGAGGTTAGATAGGTCATGGAGAAAGCTATGAGAAGGACTTATCCCTCCTTTCTTTTAAAATCTTGGTTTGAGAACCATACAAAAATTAGTGGCAGTAGTTAGTTAAGCAGTGACATAGCGTTCCTGAACAGAATAGCCTAAGGCAGTTCTCCTGGGAACCTACAGCCTGGATGTAATGTGGAAGAGACCCTGAAGTTGCTCCATATCCCCAGGAAGGATACAGGTGGTAGCTAAGAGTGTGACTGACTAGCTTTTCAGTTAGTATAATAGAAGAACTGCATTGGGATAAAATGGCTTTGAACTTTGAATGTGCTAGGTGATCTGATTGGCCCTGGAGGAGGTGGATTTACTATGAGGCTAATGAAACTGAAACTTAAGAGACCCTCAGTGTATGGGCTCCTTCAAAGGCCCTAATTTTGTATCCAAAATTATTTTATTTTTCTCTAAAAAATTACCTAAAATTGCATAAGCTCTGCAACCACAAAACATGAATCCAACCCTGGGTCCAGGGATTAAATGTGAATCATTACCAGATATTAAGTGTGGGGGTAGGGAGGTCTCTCTCTGTGGGAGACCAAAGCTAAACCACTAAGACACAATTGAGAGAATATATCATTAACTAACTATGGACTACAGCAGTAGACACCAGAATGTTATATATGAACAGGACCAATCAAAACTTATAGGACCAAAGCAAGATGCCCTACTGCAAGGCAGCATAATACCAGAAGTCTTCTCTTCATCCAAATGCCATGGTGACTATAAAATTTCTCTATGCACACATGTAATCTCTGTGAAGGGAAGAAGGAGATTTGAAGTTGGAGTTGAAAATTTGAATTAACTGAATATGTACTTAATGTAATATTCATGGATCTAAATGTTTATTGACAAAAATGGAATTGCAGTAAAATAAACTGACCAGAGAATTTAAGTTAGATCATTCCAGAATAGGCCCAAAATATAAAATAATACATATACAATGGAATATTGCTCAGCCATAAAAAGAAACGAAATTGAGTTATTTGTAGTGAGGTGGATATACCTACAGTCTGTCATACAGTGTGAAGTAAGTCAGAAAGAGAGAGACAAATACTGTATGCTAACACATATATATGGAATCTAAGAAAAAAACAAAAAATGTCATGAAGAACCTAGGGGTAAGATGGGAATAAAGACACAGACCTACTAGAGAATGGACTTGAGGATATGGGGAGTGGGAAGGGTAAGCTGTGACAAAGTGAGAGAGTGGCATGGACATATATACACTTCAAACATAAAATAGATAGCTAGTGGGAAGCAGCCGCATAGCACAGGGAGATAGCTCGGTGCTTTGTGACCACCTAGAGGGGTGGGATAGGGAGGGTGGGAGGGAGGGAGACGCAAGAGGGAAGAGATATGGGAACATATGTATATGTATAACTGATTCACTTTTTTATAAAGCAGAAACTAACACACCATTGTAAAGCAATTATACTCCAATAAAGATGTTAAAAAAAAAAGAATGCCATGTTCAAATTGTTATTTCTGTGATATATGTGAATAATTTTACTTTTATTTCTGCTTTACTTAATACCACCTTAATCATTAAACGTATTGTATTTCATATTTTCTGTACTTTAAATTTTAATTACTACTTCTCTTTTAAGAATTACCTGTTAATACAAAGAGACATGTCATTATTACTCATTTCCTAAATTGATTTTTAAACTTTTATTTTCCAGTTTTAACTTTTACACTTTCCCATAGAAATTTTAGTTGTTATTCTTGTTGATTTCTTGCCACGTATCTGTTTTGCATTAATTTTATTTCAAATTTTATGTAATTAATCTCTTGTAATTTAGGCATATTTTATTATTTTATTGCTATTGATACATATTATTTCATATAAGCATAAACTATTGAAAAAATGGAAAACTCTAGAAAATTATATAGGAAGCAAAAATCATCTCTTGTTTCCTACCTGTCTTTTGTCTCTAAGTACAAATATAGTTATGTTCTTTCTCCAAGAAAGAACTGATTTTAAAGTGTACCAACTCTTTAATTTTGTTTTTCTACATATTAAATATTTTTAATGTGATCTTTTATGGGCAGATATTTTAAAATATAGCTTCTACTAATAATAAATTTAATGTTTCACCAAATTTTTGAATTTTATGTCATTTCCAGCTTTTGCTGTTACAGAAATGTTATTATAATATTTGGTGCAATACAGAAATTATATTGTGTAAAGTAAATTAGTTTCTGAGTATATCTGGATTATTTTCAGTCTTCCATAAATTACTGTTTATAAGGTCTCTTCTTTCTCTTAGATTCTGCTAGTGCAAGAGAATCAATCTACCAAATGCCATAATGTCAGAATTTGACATTTTTACATAAATACCTAAAAGCTTCATGTAGTAAATGAACAATCTAAAAGCTCAAGTTTGTAATACTTCGTATTTTTAGACTCAGTTACAGATAGACTTTGTGGGAGGATAAAACATAGAGTTTTTGTTCTTATTATTTTTATAAAAAGAATAAAAGGAATTCTATTTTCTTCATTCTTGGAGGGTAGTTAAACTTTGTGTTCTGAGTCCATCTAAGCTTGGTAAGTGACTAAGAGGTTTTTTTGTTTGGTTTGGTGTTGTTTTAAATTTTAGGACATTCAAACTGAAATTGTTACATACTCAAATGAAAGTTTCCACATTTTTTGTTGATTTGTTTTGGGTGGTGTTTACCAATGAAAATAAAGTTTTACTGTTGTTGTTTTCAGAATTTTTCCTAATTCTGGGGAACAGATTTTTATTTTTCAGCTTTTCAGTATACTGGAGTACAGAGAACAACCTCTCTGTCCATGCGTGGTGCCATGGAAGTAGAAGACTGGAAGTGAGAATGTCTACAAGGTATGATTAGGGAAGCTTGAAATTAGAGTCAGGTTCCACCTAAGCAAAGACCCCGGAGATCTTAAACAAACCTTGACAAAAAATATTTGCCTTTTGAAGATGAGCACAATAGCCGTGGCCAGGGAGGACCAAGACCAGGGTATCTTTTTTGAATAATTATGACAGCTGAGGCTATTGAATAATCCTAGGTAGGAGGAGGTCCCACCATCTCCTGAACATTGAGATATAATACCCTGTCCACTGGAAAGGTATGACTTCAAAGTAATTTTATTCAATTGAGGTAAATAAATACATGTGCAGTTGAGTGGTAATCACTTTTGATATATCTTCTGATGTTTTGTATGTGATAACACTGGCAGTAATATCCATAGAAAAAGTTGAATTTCTGCTAGCCATACTTGCTGTCCCCTTCCAGGGAATTTATGGGAGACCTCCTTGTTAGACTTTTACCCTAAAATTGAAGCCCTCTCCTTAGTATACCAATAATCTCCCTTCTCAATAGAAAATCCTTACTGCAAAGGAAATTTCAAGAAATAATTAGCAGATATGTGAATTTTATCATACTACATAACTGTGAATTTCTTTTGAACCTCTGGTATCTATTCTCTTGTTGATACTTATCTTTTTATTCAGTACCATAATAGGCCACTTCCTCGTGTTTGAGGAAACAACACTCTAGCTTACTTGTTCTAGAAGCAAAAGCTTCCTAGTCAATCTCTGGCACCAAAAATACGTTTTCCTAGCTTCCCTGTTTCACTGTGTCAGAAGTTATTCTTCATCTTTTCTGAAAAATCTATCCAACTTTTAAAATTTACACTTTTATTGCCTCTGCCTTGATTAGATTCCCTCATTGTATTCTGTTCTTCCCTTATCATTGTAGATCTCTTTGTAGTCAACTCTGTTGGACAGCTATCTTTCATTCCCTTACTGCTTTATTCATTTTATCTCCATTCAGAGAATATCTTTGTGAAGCAACCTGCTTTTCTATTAAATATACATAAGGACCATTAATGTCAATTCAGCAGAAGTCTCGGTCTGCTGGAAAAGGGATGCATATAATTCACATGTAGTTGGGGAGTTGATTATTAATCACATTTCCTGGCACATGATGGTTTTTAATAAATTATGCCTCAACCTTTTAAGTTTGTGGGCTGAGCTTTGCATGAATACACATTCACAATATCTAGCACCAAGTACCAAAGAAACGGCTGTTAGTGACATCACTGAATCACTCACCTCAACAAATCTCTTGTAGTCATATATGTTATGTTTTAAAGTTTTGAGGTTTGGAGGTTTTTTCCCTATGAATGTTTAACTTTTTTTTAAAGTTTTTTTTTTTTTTCTGGCAGCAGATGAGACATGTACTTTGAAGAAACATTGTAGCTACTACTTTTCAGAGCCTTGCTCAATGCTAATAGAAGTTTGGAGTAATCCAGTGATAGAGAGGTACATGACACATCAAGGGTAGATACACTCAGATAATACTTTGTTTTGGAAATGAGACTCTGGGTTCTTAACAAAAAGGAAAGTGCAAAAACTTTTTGCTCTTTGATTTAGTTTTTATGTACCCTAAATAAGGAGAAATTGAGAGAGAGATGTCAGGGAAAAGGAATTTAAGGTCTGACTTTATGAAAACATATTATGGGAAAGAATAAGTAAGTAAATACCAATCTATCAAATACAGTGGAATGTGATAACTTTATTAGATTGTTTCCTAGTGGATTTTATGTTTCAGCCTCTCCATATGCTGTATAGTTTAACTTATTATTTGGATAAGGAGTTCTATTTTGATTAAATGTTTTATTTAATTTACTATATCTTCATCCTGCAAACAGTGACTGCATGTTAGGCATCAGTCCATGTTATTAGGAATATAAAATCAACAAGGCCACAGTCCTGGCTCTTAAAGGTGTTTCCAGTGTAATAAAAGGCAGTGACAAATAAGCCTTTACAACATATTGTAAGTGCTACGACCAAGGAATGCACAGTTTTATTATAGTATAGATTTGGGCCTGTAGATCCAAATTTTAGGTTGTAGAATATTTCCTGGAAGAGGTGACATTTGGGCTGAATTTTGAAAGATGACATAATATTTTAGTTTAAAAAATACCCTTTGTATGTAGTATAAGTAAAGCACCACCACATTATTACTCTAGCTTGGATATATTCCTATCATTTCTGTCTGGTACCTTGTCTCCTTTTGTGTGCCATAATAAAGCACCATTGCCTCTTGGTGGACTCTACTTCACACTGTTGGCATGAGGGGCATGGGGAAAGTAACTGATTTCAGAGCCTATGATACATTGATTTAATTTCATTTCAATTCTCAAATTCTTAATTTGTTTCACTTATACAGATAGTGTTGCTTGGTGTGCTCTACATGAATTGTAGTCTAACAAGTTAATTTTTTTCCATTGTTCTTAAAGTTAAATATCCAAGAGACCTAACCAACAACAGTGTCAGGTTACCTTTGATAATAGTTCGGATGTTCTCATTTTAGACCAGGCATGCCTAGAGATCAATGGGTAAGTAAATGTCAAATAATGATTTTGTGCTTTTGTTACAATTCCCAATGTAAGGAAGATGATTAGCTGGTTTATGAACCAAAGGTTTAATAAATTCCAATACATTGATTGACAACAATGTCTTTATTTCCTGTCGTCTTCTAACAACAAGCAGTGTTGTTAGACAACAACAACCGTTAAGAAGAGGGGTGAGTTTGTTCTCCTTCTTATTCCTTCACACTCACTGAGGGACACTTGTTAGTATCTTAAGACATTGTTGGTTTTCACAACTTGAAATAGGTGTGCTATTATCACCCAGTGGGTAGAGACCAGGGATGCTGCTAACATTCTGCAATGCATAAAATGACCCCTCAGAACAAAGACTTATCTAGTCCCAAACTGTGATAGTTGTAAATTTGAGGAAACTTGCAACAAAGTAATACAGTTTTTCTTTTGTGTTCCAAAAAACAACCTTTCTGTACTTCATCTTGCTCATGTTACATCATTAGCATAA
The DNA here is from genome assembly GCF_937001465.1 of Orcinus orca. NCBI lineage: Eukaryota > Metazoa > Chordata > Mammalia > Artiodactyla > Delphinidae > Orcinus > Orcinus orca. Next base: position 143,634,803 of record NC_064560.1, on the reverse strand, counting down.
ATACATTTACATTCTTTTCATTAGTAAAAATTAAATGTACAAGCTATAACATTTTTAGACTTTGTAAGATGAAAAAGGAAGTTTACAAGAGAAGCCTACAGTATTTTTAAGCTTATGAAAGATGATGTAATCTTAAAGATTCTAATTTTTCCATAACCCAAAGATTTTTGCTACATAGTTTGTAAAGCCATGAGACTCTTGGCTGCTTGCCTAGTATGAGATGAGAATGTAGATGCTGCTTTGTAAGCATTTATGTGAGTTCAGATTGTGTAGATAACAGTGCACTCTTTGGCACTATCAGACACAAATAATCTTTACTGACATGGGTCTTTTTACAAGTCCTCCATACATACATAACGTGTCTTTTCTGGTATCAATAAAACAAATAAAATAGTCATTTGAGACCTATCTTGTGCAGTAACAATAATTTTCATGGTTATTTAATTTGAGACTTGTCAAAGAGAAATCACACTGGGCACTTTTAAGCAAGGAAGCCTTTATTCAAGACTATTGCAGTAGGAGTCACAGCTATTGCAATAGAGGAGAGATTGAACTGGATTTTCCTGAAACAAAAAAATTGAGGAATTTGTAAATATTTGGGGTGAGTTAATGGAAAAGTACTGACATTAAGAAGGAGGATGGTAAATGGGATTAAGCCATCTGTGTTTGCTAATTGTCACTGAAATTAGGTTCCTACCCTCTCACTGAAACTGAGAAATAGAAGTGCTATCCCCTCTGATGATTACATTTCAAAGGGGTGCTCCCAAGTTCTCAAGAAAGATGTTTTCTGGGTTTTGGAAGATTTACATATCAAAGGAGCAGAGAAAGTATTACAATTGCCAGTTTTCTAAAGTAAATGCTCCAAGAAAAGGGAAGTCTTGGGCCTATAGTCAGGAGGTAACCTGTCTCAAGTTTAGTTAAGCTGAGGGGAACATGAAGACCATCATGGTTAGACTCTAGTAAAACAAATCATTAGTTAGGAAAGATTGAGCTAACAGCATGGAATTCTACTAATTTTATAAACAATATATTCAAAATTGTATAAAGATGACTTTTAATATGAATACCAGTACGTATTTTTGAATGTTTAAAGGCTTAATGTATTTAGAATTTTAAAGTAAGAAGTATGCATTTTATAAAATGAAAAGATACGTATGGAGGGAAATATTAAGTCTTTGATGAAAGATGAAATAAACCTTAATTTGAAAACCAACATCTTCCATTATCTACATTTGGGTATCAGAATTATTTTCATCCTGACTTTCTGTTGTTTCACAGATATTACTGAACGTTTTCTTTGTTCCCAGGCTTTTTCTTATTCCAACCTCTTGTAAAATGGAAGGTTGTTTTCTAGTGTGGCAGGCTTCTCAGATGGTCCCCAAGATTCCCATGTCTTGATGTACTCATACTGTAGAATATTCTCCCCGTGAAGCTGGACAGGACCCATGAATATAATAGAACGCTTGTTCCCTTGGTTAGGTTACATCATATAGCAAAGGTAATGCAATAGACAATCCCATGATTACATTGTATTTTATGTGACTTTGTTGTAGTGAACTGAAGAAAAATTTTCCTACTGGCTTTAATGAAGTTAACTACTTTAAAGTTACATGGCTGGGATCTGAGGGATGGCCTCTGTGAGCTGAAAACCACCCCTGACCAGCATCCAGCAAGAAACAAGGGACCTCATTCCTATACCACAAGGAGCTAAATTCTGTCAACAACCAATTCCAATTCTGAGCTCACCTTGGAAGAGAACACTGAGCCTCAGGTAAGACCATAGTCACAGTTGACATCTTGATTTCAGTCTGATAAGACCCTGAACAGAGAACCTATGTAACCAATGTTCTGATACACAGAAACTGTGAAATCATAAATTTGTGATGTTTTAAGCAACTAAAATCATGGCAACTTCTATGCAGCAATAGAATATTAATATATCTAATACTATATATATATATATATGTATATTTTTTGTTGAAGTATAGTTCATTTACAATATTATGACAGTTTCAGGTGTACAGCATGGTGACTCAGTTTTTTGCAAATTATATTGCATTATAGATTATTAAAAGATATTGGGTGTAATTCCCCATGCTATACAGTAAATCCTTGCTGCCTATCTATTTTATGTATCCTGGTTTGTATCTATTAATCTCATATCCCTACTTTGTCCCTCCCCTACTTCCTCTTCCCTTTGGTAACCTTAAGTTTGTTTTTATGTCTGTGGGTCTGTTTCCATTTTGTGTATATTTTAGATTCCACATATAAATGATATCATATAGCATATATCTTTCTCTGACTTATTTCGCTAATCATAATATTCTCTAGTTGCATCCATGTTGCTGCAAATAACATTATTTCATTCTTTTTATAGCTGACTAATATTCCATTAGATATATATAGCACATCTTCTTAAGCCATTCATCTGTTGATGGGCACTTGGGTTGCTCCCAAGTCTTGGCTGTTTTTAAATAGTGGTGCTATGAACATCGGAGTCATATATCTTTTCAAATTAGTGTTTTCATTTTTTCCAGATATATACCCAGGATTAGAATTGCTGGATCATATGGTAGTTCAATTTTTAGCTTTTTAAGCAACCTCCATACTGTTTTCCATAGTAGCTGCATCAATTTACATTCCCATCAACAGTATAGCAATGTTTTTACTGCAAATGATTTTTCAGTCTGTGCAGACTGAATATCAGTAATTCAGATTTTAAATATTATCATCTTTATCAGCTGTTTTTCTAACAACAGTTGTTTTCTCCAATGAGGTTCATGAAATACACCTTGCTGTAGTTATTACCAAAGGGAGGCCATTCCTTTCTCTTTTCATGGTCATACTTAATTAGCCTTTCTCTTTGTGTGTCTTTGGCCAGATGATTCTGTTCAGTATTCTAGCCATACTAGTGTGGTGATAGAAGTCTTTATAGATGTGTTGCTCAGACAAGAATAACTTAGACATTGTGGACCAAGCTAAAAATGGATTTTCCTCTTTGGATAGAAACACAGGTCCAGTTAAAATTTATATGAAATGCTATTAAATGTTCAGTCAGGCATTTTGGTAACTCAAGATTTCCTCATTCAAATAGTTTATGCTAAAATCATGAGCAAAAATAATACAAGTTTCATAAGAAAGGGCATGATTTAATATTAAACCAGTTTCATATTTCATATTAGAAAAATGTAGTTTGCATTATTAAAATACTTTCTCTTTCTATCAAAATAGAATGAGAAAATGAGACTGAAATTTTCTTTTCTGGGAAGACATTCTTCTATGCTCCTGCAATTATGTGAATTACATTAAATTTTCTAGGAAAATAAGGACAGTTAGAAACATAAGAATGATTTGAGAATGGACCAAGGTAAAGAATTTTATCTGATATCCAGAGCCACTTGCTGAATAATGCTGAATTTGGTTACTAAACTAAAAAGGAATGCCATTGTCTTAACCACGTGTCAACCTCTTTGTTCCATCTCCATTCTGTTTACTATCCTTTAAGTTTACATTTAATAGAACTAATATCTGACACATTGAGTGAATCAATTTTGTTGACTTGAACTTTGTCCTCAAGGTTTTAATGCTGTAATCCAGCTCACTCCAGAGAAGCTATTTCTGCACTTTGTAGAGTTATGTAATTTTCTTGTTAGATAATATCTAAATGTAATGTGTTTGAAATGATCCCCATACCTAGAGTAATTTGTATACATGACACTGTTCATTCTCAATTCTTGCTAAGGTGTAAGTAAGTAAGTAAACATAAATATTCTGGTATGTACATACATAAGACTCATAGGGACATAGATATATACATAAACAAATATATACATTAGAATACATATAGAGATACACATAAAATAGTTTGTCTTTAAAAGTAAATGTAATGACATTTAGATATCCTTCAAATCACTGAAGTTAGGGGACTAGAACATTCGTTCTAAAAATGAAAAACACAGTGTGAGTTAGTAGAAAATGGAGTTGCTTGGGAATAATTGGATTTAAATTGTTGTCTCATTTTTGTCACTAGCTTGCTATATGATTTGGGGTAATTATCTAACTGATCTGGGGTTATTATCTAACTTATCTGGGTCCTAAATATCCCCAATCATAAAATGAGAGGGTTGGATAAGACCAGAATATGTCCCTAATGGTTCTTGTGGAACATATATTCTCCTTGAGATAATAATAGTATTCTGCAGGCAAGAAAAAAGTGTGCTATGGTCAAATAAGTTTGGAAATGCTGAGTTAAACAGAGTAAAAGAGCTTTCTTCAGTGCATGACTTTTTAGGGTCTTTAAAATGCTAATGTGCTTTGAAACTCTGTGATGAATTTTACTATTCAGTGATTCTCCAACTCATTTTAACAACTTATTTTTAATATATTTTTTGCATAAAACCAGATAAAATCCAGTGGGGTCAGTGTTTTCTGAAACAAATTTTGGGAAAAATTACTCCAGAAATCTTATTAGTAAAAAGCAAGAGAAATATCATACCCTAAAAATAACCATAATACTCATATATTACCTACCCAGTGAATGAATTTTTGCATGTAAAGTGAATGATAAACTGAGTGTATGCAGAAAATGTTTTAATGTTACTTAATATAAAAGATATCTGCCATGATGACTCTAATTTACTCTTCATTGTGTTTAAATATATCCCTTTTTATTGAGGTAGGCTCAAAGCTTTAAAATTTCTTAGTTAAAGTAGGATTCTCTAACATTTCTGAGTTCTTTAAATAGTCAATTTATCAGCTAAGCTGTATACTTTAATTCATCTCTCTCTCTGTGCATATACATATATATATGCATATGTACATTATATACATAAAAGATATATACATATCTTTTCCATTTAACAAGCACAATTTAACACAATGATTTTCAATCAATGATTGTTTAATCACTGTTTATACTAAAAGACTCATTAGGTTGAAAATTATATAATTCTTCAAAAATGTGTCTCTTTCAGTACAGACCTAATTACCTAAGAAATTCTTCTTAAGAAATGTTAACTGATGAAGTAAAAATAAATAAGGAACATTTATAGTAACTATTTTTTAAATTAGTAGACTTTACTTTTTAGAGCAAGTTCCAGATCTACAGGAAAATTAGGCAGAAAGTACAAAGTTCTCACTTGCTCTCTTTCCTGCACCCTGTTTTCCCTTTCATTGATATCTTGCATTGGTGTGGTATGTTGTTACATTTGATGAACCAATATTGATACACTATTATTAACTGAAGTACACAGTTTACATGAAGTGTCACTATTTATGTTGTACAGCTTTATGGTTTTGCCAAATGCATAATGCCATTCATCTCCCATTACACTATCTTTTTAACTCAACACAGCCATCAGAGTGATCCTTTTAAATTGTAAGACAAATCATGTCAGTGCTCTGTTAATAACCCTTCGATGTCTTCCACTTTTGTAAAAGTAAAAATTGAAAGAGATACTTTAGATTCAGTGATACAAATAGGATGAAATTAAAAGTTTGAAAATATGTATACCATGGAAAGACAAAGAGAAAAAAAAAACACTGGAACATCTCTTAAAATATACTTTAAGAGGAAAACAGTTTTATTTTGAAGAATAAAAGGAATATAGGTAGATAGATCAATATAGATTGATAAAGATATGAATAGGGCTTCAAAATACATGAAGCAAACCTTTACATAATTGAAAGGAGAAATAGGCAATTCAACAATAATAGTTGGAAGCTTTGATATCCCACATTCAACAATGGATAGAACTACCAAGCAGTAGATCAACAGGAAATAGAAGATTTGAATAACACTAAAAACCAACTAGCCCTAACAGACATTTATAGAACACTTAACCAATAACAGATGAATATACATTATTACCAAGTGAACACAAAACATTCTTCAAGATAGACCATATGGCCTTCAAGATAGGCCATAACATGTTTTAATAAATATAAGTGAACTGAACTCATACAAAATATATTCCATGATGACAAAGGAGTTAAATTAGAAGTCAATTATAGAAGAAAATTTGGATAACTCACAAATCTGTGGAAGTTGAACAACACACTTCTAAATATCCAATGATTCAAAGAAGAAATCACTAAAGGAAAAACAGAATGTAGTTTAAGATAAACAAGAATAAAAGTATAACAAGAAAACTTATGGGATGCAGTTAAAACAGTGCTTAGAAGAAACTTATAGCTGTATATACCAATATTTAAAAAGATATAAAATCAATAACCTAGCATTCCATCTTTTAAAAAGAGAGCACGCTAAACCCAAAGCATGCAGAAGGAAATAAGTAATAAACATTACAGAGGATATAATATTAAAAAGAAATAAAGAATAGAAAACCCATAGAGAAAAACAACAAAATAAAAATTTAGTGTTTAAAATGATCAATGAAATTGGGAAATCTTTAGCTAGACTGATGAAGAAAAAATCAGAGAATACTCAAATTATTAAATCAGGAATGAAAGATGGTACATCACTACCAATCTTAGAGAAATAAAAGGCATTATAGAAAATTCTGTTTAAAAAATATATGTCAGTAAATTAGATAACTAAAATGAAGTGGATCCCTTTTCTCCACACCCTCACCAACATTTATTGTTTGTAGATTTTTTGATGATGGCCATTCTGACTGGTGTGAGGTGATATCTCGTTGTAGTTTTGATATGCATTTCTCTATGATTAATGATGTTGAGCATTGTTGGTGGGAATGTAAATTGATACAGCCACTATGGAGAACAGTATGGAGGTTCCCTAAAACACTAAAAATAGAACGACCATACGACCCAGCAATCCCACTACTGGGCATATACCCTGAGAAAACCATAATTCAAAAAGAGTCATGTACCAAAATGTTCATTGCAGCTCTGTTTACAATAGCCAGGACATGGAAGCAACCTAAGTGTCCATTGACAAATGAATGGATAAAGAAAATGTGGCACATATATACAATGGAATATTACTCAGCCATAAAAGGAAACGAAATTGAGCTATTTGTAGTGAGGTGGATGGACCTAGAGTCTGTCATACAGAGTGAAGTAAAGTCAGAAAGAGAAAAACAAATACCATATGCTAACACATATACATGGAATCTATAAAAAAAAAATGGTCATGAAGAACCTAGGGGCAGGACAGGAATAAAGGCGCAGACCTACTAGAGAATGGACTTGAGGACACAGGGAGTGGGGAAGGGTAAGCTGGGACAAAGTGAGAGAGTGGTAGTGGTATGGACATATATACACTACCAAATGTAAAATAGATAGCTAGTGGGAAGCAGCCACATAGCACAGGGAGATCAGCTCAGTGCTTTGTGACCAGCTAGAAGGGTGGGATAGGGAGGGTGGGAGGGAGGGAGATGCAAGAGGGAAGAGATATGGAGATATATGTATATGTATAACTGATTCACTTTGTTATAAAGCAGAAACTAACACACCATTGTAAAGCAATTATACTCCAATAAAAATGTTAAAAAGAAAAAAAAGGAATAGAGCAAGGAAATATTAAAACAACAGAGTGCCATTATAGAAGAGACATATAGTAGGATCAAGTTTCAGAATAGTAATATCTGTGAATGTACAATGCACTCCATTTAGAATACGGATGTGCACGGTAATGATTTTGTCTAAGGGATTTTCAGTGTAGCATGGTATCTTTTATAATGGTCAGTGTTCAGTCTAATACTTGGTACAAATTAGTTGAAGTGACCCACTCAGGGCTGTTTGGTGCACAGACACAGACTTGGCTTTATTTGTTCCCTCTAACTTCACACTTCTGCTGTACATCAATGTATACTGTTTGTAGTGAACTCTGAAAATAAATAATATCCTGAAGGAGGACAGAATCTAATATGGTAGAAAAATATATGTACATAGCCATAATCCAGGACAGACTATGTTAAGTGCCTTAAGACACAAAGTGCTATGGTTTTACAAAGAGAATATTGAGAGAAATTCATTCCACCTTTGAAAATATAGTGTGCCTCTGGACCTCACATAGTAATAAACTTTTGCTGAGAATGACATATGTTTATAGGCCAGTGCTGCTATATTTATTACTAATGGCAAGTTTTATGGTTATAAAATTGCAGTAAGCGTTTTGAGACTATATTTTAATACTGTGATTTTTTAAATAACAAACAAGAATGACTCCATTAATCACTGAAAATTGAACTAATACTATTAATAAATTTTACTGCTTTAAGTTTAGAAGAAATTGAAGAAAATAAAATTTTGCAGTAGTTCTATTGGGAATACATACTGTAACAAATACACAAGTGAAAATAATCCTTAAAAATATTAAGAAAATCTTGATTTGTATCCACCATGGTTGTTCTTCTCACCTGAAGAAACTGCTTTATTTAAAGGATTTTAGCTGAGTTTCTTAAACTGTTCTATTTGAAAATTTTGTAACAACTTTGCTGCCTATAGAGGTATTAGCCAAGACAAACTTGTGAAGTCATTACTGGGATTATAACTATGGGTCATTGAGGGGCACCAGTATTTTTCTAGGAGGCAATGATTGCCTAACGATTTGAAAGTGCATGTCCATGTACATTCTGGAAGTATTACTCCCATTATAGACTGCCCTTAGAATGGCTTGAAATATTCCAGCAAAGGAACTGAAAGCTAGTAGGACCTTATTATTGATGAGTACAGAGGCAAGGACTCCTCAAGACTTCCACTACTCCTAGGAAGTGAATCAGACTAGAAGCACTGCAGGAGTTAAGCCAAGCTGGTACATAGAAGTTCATAGAAGACGGAAACTTTGTTATTTGAAGATTCCAAAAGCCTCACTATCTAATCAGGCAAAAATAAACCTTGAAATGAAGATATAACCTCAAGGGTGATCTTTAGGGTATACATTTATTATTTTGTTTCTTTTTCTCCCAAGTTTCCAACTAGGTTGTAAGAATAACTTTATTATTATCTAATTTACTTAATTAGGTATAGAAATCCATACAAGTAGAAATGGGTTTATGTCTACTTGGGACAGATTCAAAGGTAAACTGACTGTAATATTTCACTTGTGAAGTTTTGTTTGAACATAACTATCTAACATGCATAATATCATCATATAGAAAATGTATTTATAATTCAAAACAGAAGTATTCTATCAGATGTTTTTACTAACTATAGTATGAATGGTAACCAACATATGGAAATTACTGCAAAATCAATGTTACTCTAAGTCCATAATATACTTTGTCTCACTTAAACTAGTTCTTCAGTGGAAGTGTTTAGATGTCGATAACAGCATCCATACTCATGATGTTTTATTTTTAAAATATTATATAAAATTTTGTTAGTAAATGATGGGTCTTGGACCTGGGCCTTATTTAAAATGTCTATTAAATTGATAAATATTTTTGAATGCCCCTCCTTTTTTATGCTAAGTTTACAAAGTTGAGAAATATTTGTTCCTTCTCTCAGCTTATAGCTAGGAGGAGAAGGCAAAGGTATGCACACGTAACTTGCAGTTTAGTATGATAAATACAATAAGAGATGCAAATAGAGGGAGATTTTGGACCAGAGAAGAGGGAACAACTCTACCTGACTTTTGCAGCAAGAAAATATTTTTTTGAGCTAGAGTAGCAATTATTCAGGGCCTTAAGAAATAAGTAGAGGAAAAATGTTTTGTAAGAAATGTCCACAGCATTTATTGAAAATGAGGGGGAACAAGAATGACCATAGCATAAGATTTACATTATAACAATTCAAAGTATTAATTCAGTGGCCTTGATTACATTCACAATGTTATGGAACTGTCACCAGTATTTCCAAAATTATTTTACCACTCAAAAAATAATTGTATACCCATTACGCAAAAATTCCCCATTTATTCCTCCTGGGAGGGAGGCTCCTGGTAATCTGCTTTGTTTAGCAATGCATGTTTTTCTAGTCTAGATTTTTAATCGGAATGGAATCATCCAATATTTGCAATTTTGTGTCTGGCTTATTTCACTTAGCATAATGTTTTCAAGGTTCATTCATGTTGTAGCATGTGTCAGAATTTCATTCCTTTTTAGGCTGAATACTACTCCATTGTTTATTTGTACCATATTCATTTATTCATTCATTGATTGGTGCACATTTGGATTGCTTCCACCCTTTGGCTACTGTGAATAATGCTGCTATGAACATTGGTGTACAAATATCTGTTTGAGTCCCTGCTTTAAATTCTTTTGATTTTTACCTAGGAGTGGACTTGCTGGGCCACATGGTAATTCTACTTTCAACATTTTGAGGAGCTCTCAAACTCTTTTCACAGTGGCTGCACCATTCTACATTCCCACTAACAATATATGACATTTCTATTTTCAATACATCTTTGTCAATCCTTGTTGTTTTTCTGCCTTCGTTGTTGTTATAGCCATCCTACTAGGTGTAACATGGTATCTCATTGTGGTTTTGATTTGCATTTCCCTAATACTAATAATGTTGAGCATTTTCATGTGCTTATTGGCTGTTTCTTATCTTCTTTGGAGAAATGTTGCAAGTGATATTAGTCTATAGATTTATTTTGGTAAACTTCTAAATTAGTATTTTTATAAATGCTATAGTAATTCACAAACAATAATCTGGTAGTTTTCCTTCTTTTATATGCTTAAATAGCATTAAGGTTATCTGCTTTTTAAAGATTTATCAGGGTAAACTCATGACCATATAATTTCTTTAAGGGAGTATATTTTTGAAACTTACTCTACTTATTCTATAAAAATTGTCTACTTAGACTTTTTATTAGTTTTTGGTGAACTTCGTTAAATTACATTTTCTAAGACATCTGTTGTTTATGCAGATTTTCATATTTATTTGCATAATGGAGATTATAGTGGAGATCAGAAACAGAAGGTAGTCATCACTGAATATATTTTATGTATTTGAATGGAATTATATAAGTATTTTACATAATTAAGAAAACTAAAATGAACTTCTTAAAAACCCTAAGAATTGAAAGTAAACTAAAATTAAAGAATCTTACTTCATATTGAATTGGTGGCACAATATTTTTATAAATATTCCCAGAGATTTAAAATATACTAACAAACTGTACATAACTATTAGTGGGATATATACTAGTAAAAAAGAAATTGCAAAAAAGACTTCACCTATAATTAATAAAAATGATATTGTTTGTGAGACTGTTGATACTGTTATTTTGAGGCTGTAGTGTATATATTTGGGGATAAAGCTAATGACTAGTTAAGTTAGTGTTTAGTTAAGTTAGTGTTGAGAATAGCATTTTCAGCATGTTTGAGAGGAGATAGGGATTCAAGATTAATGAAGTTAACCAAACACTTTATATAATCCTACTTGTGTAGTGTAAGTCTTGGTATAAACTCATGATATATTTAATCTTTAACAGTATATCATAGATCTTTCTAAAAAAGACCTAGAAACAATGATGAACTTGATAGCACTGAGTGCTCAGTGTCTCAAAATACTAATTTCTACTAAGAGGAACCAGGGCTCCTTGAATAAACTGATAATTACAGGTATGGGGTAGGAAATAAAGATGATGAGTTTGGAATATAATATATCAAAAAACCAAAAAACTATAAAATCTAATAGACATATCAAAAGGATTCAGGAGCCAGCTTCCCCAAAATTAAGCAATGAATATATATATACTTATATTTCTATATATAATATCTGTTTATATGTAAATATTTATATAAAAATATGTATTAGTTGTATATAAATATATACACAAATACATGTATACATATATACTATCTCTGTCTCTCTCTCTCTCTCTCTATATATATATATATATTTAAGTGATTGAAACACATAAAATTAATCCATGATTTAATCACGACACTCTAAAAGGGAGAAAAGTGAAAGAAATAAAACTTCATTTGGAAGATTCTAGGGAAACTTTACACAATTCCAAAACTAGTAAAAGAAAAAAAAAAAGAAAACATATCCCTGCATTTTCTATAAATTGGTACCTGAGATTAAAAGGAAAAAAAAATCATAATGAGAAGTTTTTTAATAAAAATAATATGGCATATAAATGAAGAAGAAATAATGGAATTAGAACATTGGCATATTGAAGATCCTAATGATATGTCTGGGCAGTATTATATACAGATGGCAATATCATGAAAAGAGAGAGACCACCAGACATTATGGGACTGCTTACAGAAATACACAACATAACATAATAAAGAAACAAATGCATAGAGAAGAGATCAGATTTGTGATTACCAGAGGCCTGGGCTGGGGAGAGGGGGAACTGGATGAAGGTGGTTAAAAAATACAAACTTGCAGTTAAAAGATAAATAAATACAAGAGGTATAATATACAACATGATTAATATAATTAGCATTGCTGTGTTGTAAGAAAGTAGTGAACAGAGTAAATCCTGAGTTCTCATCAAAAGGAAATTTTTTTTCTTTTGTATATATATGAGATGATGGATGTTAACTAACCTTATTGCAGTAATCATTTCATGAAGTATGTAAGTCAAATCATTATGCTGTATACCTATAATGCTGTATGTCAATTATATCTCAATAAGACAGGAAGGAAGAAAAAAGAATCTCACCAAAAGAGAAAAATAAAATTTAAATCTGGTCAAGGCTTTAAGTCTAATTACCTTACCAATTTACAAGAAATACAGGAGTTGGATAAATAGGTTAAATCATAGTAAGAGGGCTTCCCTGGTGGCGCAGTGGTGGAGAGTCCGCCTGCCGATGCAGGGGACACGGGTTCGTGCCCCAGTCCGGGAAGATCCCACATGCCGCGGAGCGGCTGCGCCCGTGAACCATGGCTACTGAGCCTGCGCGTCCGGAGCCTGTGCTCCGCAACGGGAGAGGCCACAACAGTGAGAGGCCCGCGTACCGCAAAAAAAAAAAAAAAAAAATCATAGTAAGAGGGAGTAATCAGCAAAATCCACATAATGGGAAACTGTATCAGAAAAATAGTCCATTTTCTTCAACAAATACAAAAAAAGAAAAGGGAATTTATAAAATTATGAGAACATTTTTAAAATAAGAGGAAAAAGGAAACAAAATGTCAATGAAACTGAAAGACCAAAGAGGCAAAATTACCCAGAGAATGATCAAATATTAAAGAAAGAAGGCATACATAAATAATATTATATATGTAAAAGGAATATAACTCTTCCTAGAGAAGTGAAATGTTAAAAGCAAATGATATATAAGAAGTTAATGCAAAAATTCTGAATCCTAGACAAATTTGTATACTAAATAAATGGACTTAAGAGAAAATAGACTATGAAAAGTTTTCTTGTCTACATTTTCCCAGGACAGGATATTTTTAGTTTTTAAGTTACCATGAATTTGGTAGGTAAAAATTAGCATTTCATATCTATGTATATTTTTCTCCTGCAGGAGAGGGAGGCTATTTCCATATATATATGCATCATCTTCTTTTATTTAATATTTTATGAATTGTTTTTTTATATACCTTGCCAAGTTTATTTGTAATAATTCTTTATAGATTAAGGTTGTTAACATTTATTACATATATTAATAATATTTTATGCCAGTTTCTCATTTGTCTTTTTAAAGGACTCACAAATTTAGTAACACTCCAGTTATTTATTCAAAGAAAAATTTACTTAATTCTTGATGGTTTAACTGCTCTTTCTTTGGAGCTAACACAGATAGTATTAAATTAATTAAATTAAATACCTTAACTAAAATTTAACGCGATCACTTAGTACAATGCAATCATTTAATATTCTGTTTAAACAGTGTCTTCATTGTTTAGATTTCTAGCATTGGGCTGAGGATAAGGGATATATAAAACACAATGGGATTACTTTTAGGGCCTTCTGAGGGAAAGTATAAGCCAATTCCTTTAACAAAAAAACGAAAAAACACTATTGTATTTATTTTTTTATTTATTTGGCCACAGCCATGTGGCTTGCAGGATCTCAGTTCCCCAACCAGGGATTGAACCTGGGCCCTGGCAGTGAAAGCCTAGAATCGTAATCACTAGGCCACGAGGGAACTACCTAAATCAATTCTTATAGCTTCTTTCTTGGTACAGGTCCCTTAGGCTGCTTACAGGGGTTATTCTTGTAATCTTGTGGTGAGGTGGGATGGAAAGGGATGGGCCTTTTTAGGAAAAGGAGGAAATCTGTGGGTCTGCCTTAAATTTTAAAATCCTTCATGTCTGACACTAAGGTTGACTTGGGAGGTACAGTGCAGGAGTCTTACCCAGAGGAAGAGGTAGGAGAATTGGGTATTGGTTGAGTGATTCAAATTCCTTCTGGGTGTGCAACAGCATATTAATTAATCTCTTTTTATTTTTAAGTACATGATCAACAGCATTCTAGTTACCTCAGGTGTGCAGATGGACAGGGAAAAATGAAATATGTTGTCTAAAATTCCCCTAGCTAACTCAGAAACCGTTCTGCCATAGCAGCAAATACAGAATGACAGCCAAATCTGCCATTCTTCATGAGTAACTTTTTTTTGCAAGTAACTGTGAAAGACATGAACTAATATAGCTAGTTTATATTACCAACAATATTTGCATAAACTTATAGACAATTTGCAATAATAGTGTTTTTAATTTTCAAGTTATTTGTTGCAAATATAGTGAACATCAATGTTAACATGTAAGATATCCACCTCTATTACAAATATTTGAAATCATGACGGACTTTTTATTTAAAATCTAGACCCCCAAGTACAACTACCCCAAATTTTCCCCTCCTATTTGCTTCCCTCAGAACACGGAGATACACGGATATCCATGACTCTAATTATTTGAAACTGACATAAGATTCTTTGAAACTAGTAGAGTATGAAAAGACTGTGTGTATAGATTTATGTGTATATGTTGTCTGTGTGACATGCATGTATAATGTGCATACGTGTGTGCATGATAGCATACCTGCGGGATCTTAATTCCCCGACCAGGGATTGAAGCCATGCTCCCTGCAGTAGAAGCACAGAGTCTTAACCACTGGACTGTCAGGGAAGTCCCCATACATGCTTTTTGTGCATTCTGTATGTATGTGTATATTGCTTCAAATCAAGTATCAACTTGGCTGCCTTCAGTGAATATTGTAAACCAACAGAAGCATCTGTTTGCTGTAATCTCTGCTCAAGAGAACCTGAGGCCAAGTTAACAGTTGCTAAAATCAAACTGTATCACAGTTATATGCAAAGATTAATCATCATGTGATATTTAAACCTCAATGGGGCTGATACACTTTCATCAGCTGCACATGGATAATATATTTTCAACATGAAATTCTTAGCATATGAAAACAATCTCACAAAAGTCACTTGGTAAATAATCACTAGAAAATAATAGGAGAAAGAAGGTTTTATATTGTTAAAGCATATTAATTTTTAATTTATGTTAACTGACACTAATATTTAATTAAAAAATATTTAAGTTACTGTTCTGAGACTAAACTGCTAATATCACAGATTAATTGCAGAGTGTTATTTTTACTTGTGTGTCTCATTATACTATGCGGATAAATGCGAGAAAGAAAATCAGTCCTATGGAAATTACGTTCACTCTGTTCAAGTTTTTCTATTTTAACATCTTTAGATTTATCTAGTTTTCCTATTACAAAATAATAAACTTTAGTAGTTCAACAAAATTATTCTTTACAAATTTAAGGTTTTACTTCTACTTACAAAGGCGTATTTTTCTAATATTGCTTTTAGAAAGGTAGTTAGATAAATCCTGCTATTCATCTGATGAGAGGTACAAAATATAGGGCTCAAAATGAGCTGCCAGTAACTTAATGTTTTAATTCATCTCAATTTTGGCGAGTATTCTTAAAATATTGAAAGATAGAAGTATATGTTGTTTTGTTGTATACTTATTGATAGCTGTCTTTCAGTGCAGGGAAAAATGCAAACTTTGAATAACGACTAAAAGCTACTTTCCCTAAAACATTAGAATATGCCATATGATATTTTAAAGATATTTTAAAGATATTTTGGGGGCATTTTATAAATTCTGAACTCAAATTTCCAAGTACTATAAGAAAAAGTCTACTGAATTTGTGCAAGCTTTATGTAAAAGGGGAGGGACAAGACTGGAAGAAAGAGGTATGTAAGTGTTAAGCACCAGGGATAAAGTTGAATTTACCTCCCAGTGTTTAGCAGTTGCTCCCTCTGTCATGATGTCTATGACAGTGTAGGTTCATGTTTGTATGTTGAAAGAGATAGTGAACATATGTTCGTGCACAATTGTGG
The DNA here is from genome assembly GCF_937001465.1 of Orcinus orca. NCBI lineage: Eukaryota > Metazoa > Chordata > Mammalia > Artiodactyla > Delphinidae > Orcinus > Orcinus orca. The sequence continues at coordinate 143,618,598 of NC_064560.1, read as the reverse complement.
GAAACTGAAAGCATTTATACTTAAAAACCATTTGCCATGTTCAATATAAATCACAAATGTCCCATATTTGCTTCCCACTCTATATGAACATGAAGAAAGTCCCAATGGAAGCTCTGCTCTAACAGGAGCGCTGGTCAAATGGTTCTTGCAACAGTAAAAAAAAAAAAAAAGAAAAAAAAAGCCAATAAAAGTGTTATCCACAGTATAAATCAGACATAAACTTGAGTAAAATTTACCATTGCAACATGTATGCATGTTACCCTACCAGCTTAAGAAATGGATAGCAGCCATTCAAGGGAGGAATGTGGTTCTTTAGACTTCGCTAGAGCCAATCCTAGACTCCAAGATAATGGTCTGTGGCTAAAAGGCTGAAGAGAGCCTTGCAATCCTAGGAGGATTGTAAAAAAGATGATCTACCAAATAATAATAGTATTTCTCTGCATTTTGTTATTAGTAACTTTGAAACTACTCTTCATATCCTTTACTAATATGTATGTGATGAGTTAGATCTACTATGGAATATCTTGGTTTAAACAATCTGAATAAAGTGAGCACAAAAAAAATTGTGTCTCTGTCCTATAATGGCGCATGTTGAAAATCATACACGAAATCACGTCTCACAATGTCTTCAAATCGTTTGATTCTACAGTTTGAGACATCCTATTAAGAAGAAAATATCACAAACTGCATGTGATTTTTTTCACTTTTTATTTTTGTTAAGTGGACCGCTTGAGTTCATACATTTATTGAATGTTTACTATGGGACCAAGACTATGTGGTGATTAGGAATGCAATTACAATTATATATAGTCCTGACCTATAGGAAATTACTTTCTAGTGGAACCAACTGGATTTCAACAGAATGTCAAATGTAGAGGTGCTATAGGATTACGGGGAGAGAAACAACCAATGAAGTATCTGTGTGGGAGGAGGTTTGAGAGAAGTGGAGGCCAGAAGGGGTAAGAGACTATGTAAATGATGTTTTGCTTAACTTGAGTTTCCTTGGATAGGTAGTAGAGACACAGATTCTGGTTGTGGCTGGCAGTCATGATTAGATGCTAATGAAATGCCAGACTTTTGTAGGCCATTCAGTCACGCTTCTTAATGTTATCTAGAAGACACTGACAAAAATGTCCATTTTTATATATTAGTGATTCAATTCTACTCCTATTATTAGTACTACACTGTAGATATTGTGTTTATTTCATTTAGCATAATGTCCTCAAGTTTCATCGGTGTTGTAGCATATTACAGAATATTCTTCTTTTTCAAGGCTCAATAATATTCCATTATATTTATAAACCATATTTTGCTTATTCATTCATCAGTCAGTGGCCTCTTGGGTTGCTTCCGTGTTTTATTTATTATGAATAATGCTGATATAAACATGAGTGCACAAATATCTTGAGACCCTGTTTTCAAATCTTTTGGGTGTATACCTAGGAGGAGAATTACTGGATCATATGGGAATTCTATTTTTAATTTTTGGAAAAACTACCATACTGTTTTTCACAGTGGCTGTACCATTTTACATCCCCACCAGCAGTGTCACATGGGTTTCAATTTCCCCACATCCATACTAAAGCTTGCTGTTTTCTGTTTGTATGTTGTTTGTTTGATAATAACCATCCTATTGGGTATGAAGTGGTATCTCATTGTAGTTTTAATTTGAATTTCTTTAACAGTTAGTGATGTTGAGAACCTTTTCATATATTTATGGCCATTCATATATCATTTTTTAGGGAAATGTTTATTCAAGTTCTTTGCCCATTTTTGAATTAGGTTGTTTTGTTGCTGTTGAGTTTTGGGAGATCATCTGGGATATTAATATATTTTGGATATTAATTCCCTCTCAGATATATGATTCATTTTCTCCCATTCTGTACTTTTTATTCTGTTGATCATCTTTTAATTTTTATGAATATTTTAATTTTATGAAGTCCAATTTGTCTATTTTTTCTTTTGTTACTTCTACGTTTGGTATCATATCATTGCCAAGTCCAATGTTGTGAAGCTTTTGCCCTGTGTTTTTTTCTATAAGTTTTATTGTTTCAGATATTATATTTAGGTCTTTGATTCATTTTGAGTTAATTTTTGTATATTATGTTAAGTAAGAATCCAACTTCATTCTTTTGTATGTGGATATTCAGTTTTCCTAGCACCATTTGTTAACATTGTCCTTTCTCCCTTGAATAGTCTTGGCTTTGAATTCCTTTAGTGCATTTTTTGTTTCATTTATTGTATGTTTCAGCTCTAGAGTTTCACGTTTGTTTTTTTTTTTTAGATTTTTCTCTTTACTGATATTTCCATTTTGTTCATACATTATTTTCTTTATTTCTCTACATCTTCCAATAGTTCTTTGAGCATCTTTAAAATGGTTGTTTTAAAATTTTGTCTGATAGATCACCCATCAGTTCTTTTTCAGAAATAATTTCTGTGAATTAATTTTTTCATTTGAGTCAGCCATATTATTTTGTTTCTTTATATGCCTTGTGATTTTTTGTTGTTGTTGAAAACTGGGCGTTTGACTCTAATAAAGTGGTTGCTCTGGAAATCATATTCTCCCCCTTCTCCAGGGTTTTCTGGTTTTGTTTTGTTTAATTGTCATAGGCTGTCTGAGTCAAGGGTCAGCCTGAGGTGTAAATTTAAGGTCTTCTCAAATCTTTTCTGAGCCTTTCCCGGAGCATGGACAGTCATTTTCTAATTTTCCCCGTATCTGAAGATGTTTTCAAATGTCTTTTCTTCCTTAAAATCTGGTTCTGAAAAGGGGAAAAAGAGAAACATAAAGTGAAGGGGTGAGAAGAAATACTCCAGCCCCTTAAATCTCCTGCAAGTCTGTCAGCTGGCAGGGGAGATACTTGCAACAGTGGAGGAGGTACAGCAGTAATGGTCGCTAGTTTCTTTGTCTCTACCTCTGTGATCAGAAGCAGGAATCAGCTATCAGATCTCTGCTATTTGGAGGACAGGGTTATTTTTGCCCACTCTGGCTCCTGAAAGGTATGTGCACACTGCACCAGGAACCTGTGCTTGGCTGCCTGCTAGGGGTCTGGTGATAGGTAACATGTAGCTGCTTCTGTGCTAAAAGCTGAAATTGACCAAAGTGAACTACAACTGTCAGTCTTCCCCTGGAAGTTGCAAACCTTCAGTAGACTCCAGAGCTCCAAAATAGTATCAGAGAGATTATGCCAGTGCAATTGTTGTCTAGGTGTGGAGACAGATCCTGGGTACTTCCTACTCTACCGTCTTCCCAGAATCTTCTCTTCTAATTACTTTTGAATTTTAATTTGAAATTTATTGAAAATCTAGCATGTTACTGGCACTGTGATAGGTACTAGGATTAAAGCCTAGTTTAATAGTAGCTCAGGATACAGTGTCTACATGTATGTGGCAAAATGATGGATATCATATCATTTATCCACTAAGAATAGTATAATTTAATGAGTTACTACAGTGAATTTAGGACAGACATAATTGTTTCATCTGTTTAGAAAAGGTGGGAGTAACCTGCAGGTGAAAGCAAGCATGGTGCATAGAAATGAAGAGGATATCTGAGTTGAACCTTCATACACCAAACATATAGTGAATGTCCAAAATATTACAGGCACTGTGCTAGGTGCTAGGCTCACATGGTTTCTTTAGAAATAAACTCATAAAACTCATAAAATATGGAGCTTGCTACAGTCTAATAAGCACCTTGAAGGGTAAATTTCTGTACCGTATTGCACTTCGAAAAATCAATTCCATTTCTGACATCAACTAATGATTCTAACACCCATTCTAATATGGAGGGAGGGAGATTTTTGCCACATCACTAATAATTCAGCAATAGTATCTGGGTGTCCCACAATTTAACTCAATGTTGACACTGTCTACCTGGAGATAACATTAGATCCCACAAAATTAGGACTCAGTTGTAAAAGACTGCCCTCCCCATCCACTTTGGATGCTAATTTCAAGTCCAGGTTTTTACCTGTGTTTCTGAGCCGCTGGAGATTGGAGGTTCTAGATTGGAGGTTCTAAGACCTCCTCCTTGGGTTCCATTAATTTGCTAAAGCAGCTCACAGGATACAGGGAAACATTTTATTTAGTAGATTACCAATTTATTACAAAAGGTTATGACTCAGGAACAGCCAGATGGAAGAGATGCATAGGGCAAGGTATAGGGAAAGGCACCTGGGGCTTCCATGCTCTCTCCAGGCACGCCATGCTCCCAGCACCTCGTTATGTTCACCAATCTGGAAGCTCTCTGAACTCAGTCCTTTGAGTTTTTAATGGAGGCTTCATTACATAGTCATGACTGATAAAATCATTGGCTACTGGTGATTTTTTCAGTCTCCACAATCTCCAGCTCCTCTCCCTTCTCAGGAGGTCAGGGGGAAGGAAGGGTAGCAGGGCAGTGAGAGTTCCAACCCTCTAGTCACATGGTTGATTCTCCTAGCAGCCAGCCCATCCTTTGGTTACCTGGGGCCTTTCCAAAAGTCACCTCACTTAGGAAACTGCAAGGGTTTTAGGACCAGAAAATGTTTCTGTGCCAGAAAAGGGAGGAAGACCAAAGATACATTTCTTATTATAAATCACAGTATCACAAAGGGTGAGTAAAATTTTATCAAGATTGATACAAATAAAAGAAAGGGAAAGCCTGTCTGGTAAAGAATACTGCTAGTATAAAGGCAAGAAGACTCCAAGTGTCCACTTTTCTCTTATTTATTAACTGACCAGTGTTGATGATGCTGAAGTCTGAAGGCATTAAGCCTTTCATTTAACACGTTTAGCCTTAGGACAAAAATTTCTAATTAGGCCGTAGTGATTGGATGTATATTTATATTTCATTCTGTAGTAAAGAGCATTGCTTTTAAGCCTCTGTAAAGGCCTTTTTAATTTTTCTAAATGATTTGAGATCATTTGAACTAAATTAAAGATACCCACTTTGTGTTCAATAAAAAGCTGAATTGCCTGAGAGTTGTGTTTTCTTATTTGCTTCTGCTTCTCTCAAACTCTTTCCCATTTTTATTACTCCAAATTTTTGCAATCACTTGGTGGCCTTTTTTTTATTACAATGTCATAGTTTTTCTGAGCAACTGAAGGAGAGATTCACAAAACAATCTTTTGCACTAATTCTGAAATTAGATTGAAATAAATTAGTAATTTAGAAAAATACATTTAAAGAATTAAAATTACTCATCCCTGAACCATCAGAGAATTCTTCTATAACTAGTGAGAAAATTCTTACACTTTACCTATCTTTCGGCATGTATATTTTAGAACTAATTTGCATCAGCAAAAGCTAGGGATTTTACAGATGACTGATGCCTGTGAAAATGAGATTTCTCCCCTGAACTTGCTTTAATTAAAATGCTGCAAGTAAGGGAACATTTTAATGTGCCAATCTCCAAGTTTGGTTAGTGCTGGCTTTCTAGAAACATGGCTTTAGTTTGCATATCAAAGAGCTCTTTTGCACAGGTTCTGCACTGTTTACACACTGGCTATTTAACACTCCAGGTAATTTCTTATTGAATAGTGTTGCATAAATGATGGGCAAAATGAATAAGAGGTCTTCAGCTACACACCTTTTGTTTTTGTTTTTTTTGTTGCCTCATTTTTGATATTATATAAAGTACTTGAATTGGTAATGATAAACTTCTATTTATAGGGAACTTTAGGTTGAATATAGAGTTGAAGACCCAGAAAAGCTATATCTGAAATGACTTTTCATCTTTTTTTCACCAGAATTACAACTTTGATAAACGCCATGTCCTCCTACTCATAGTAACAGGAAAATTCTTTCTCCAAAGGTTATGTTCCCTGTAGTTTCAAATCACAGGAATGTTCATAGGCAGCTTGGTCAAGGTTATCTAGTAATAACCCAGAGAGAACAATTTTATCACCTTGTGATAATTGCTTGTGGACAAAACAAACATTGTACATTGTACCCACATTTAGTCCCCTTAACACATTATATATGTAAGTATGTGTACCCTTTATTGGCTAAAATCTATACTCATATCCATAACATTTAAATTATACATATAACTATATTTATATATATAGGTTATAAAATATAAATATAAATTATTATATTTAGATCAACAACTGATCTCAATTTCAAAAGCAGTAGCTTACGTAAATGTCCTGAAATGTGAAAACAAAAAGAAACAAATACGTCTATAGCACTATGAGTTTCAGTTTCTCTCTATTTTGTTTTTCATCTCTATAATTAGAGAGACATTTCCGTAGCATATCTACACACATTATTGCTTAAAAAGGCAAGTAATGTTTACTGTATACTTACTTTGTCTCCAGGACTGTTCTAAATGCTTCAATATATTAGTTTTTGGAACCCACAGAATGAACCTATAAGGTAAGTATTTTAATTGTTTTTATTTCAAAAATAAGAAAAATGAGGCACTTACTAGATGTTAACTTCTCTGTGGACATGATCCATAGAGAAGTAGTTAAGCCAAGAAATGAATCGAGAGAGGCCGACTCCAGAGACTCTGCTTTTATTGCCTTAATCTTATGTTTAATGAATGGATTATTTTTCTATATATGTATTTATTTATTTCTTGACCCCCCCAATAAATAAATATCAGAGATATCAGAGGCAGGATATATCTCAAGAGTTCATGTTCTTAGTCATCCTACTCTAGTGTCTGCCAGATCTGAGAGTGAAATGAGGGCTGTAATGGGAAAAGTCACAGTTAGAATGGGAACATATCCTAAATTGTGTAGAGTGGAGCTCCTACAGATGGATTCTTAGCGAGCTCTGCTTCCTCTCTCCCTCTCTCTCATATTGTATTGTGCAATAGAATACATAAGAAATGTACATACTCTTTCTATATATGTATATGAAGGATTACATAGTGAAAAACATTACAGCTCAATTAATTAAACATTTATGGAACTGCTGAGGCCTTTTGCTTCTCTGATCCAAGTTGCTCATGCTGACTTTTGTGACAATTATTTTCGTGATTTTCCTTTGTACTTTTATTAGCTATATATGCATTCCTAAACCATACAGTTTAATTTCGATTGTTTTAAACTTTATGTGAATAGAATTATTTTGATGAGTATGATTTAAAATTTTTATTTTAGTTACAATTTATATAAATATACAATTTTTATGAGCCTATAATTTTTATGCTATTTTCATTCAGAGTTGAATCAACATTCTAATATATATTTAAAATTGATAGAAAAAAATTCCATGTTATTTATTTAATCTAGAATGTTTAAGTAGTAGTGTCTATATTTGTTTCTTAAATAATTCAAAAGAGCTTGTGCATTGAATGTTATGGTAAATAGTTCTATAAAAATTGTTTTCATCTTTTTCTTTTATGTTGATTATTTTGTACCTAGATTTGACGTGCATCAATTTTTTTTATGTTACCCATGTGTTTTCATATTCATGTGAAATTCTAAATACTTATCTGTTAAATGTGTTCATCTACTCCCTATTTGTGAATTACACATTTTTCATTCTTAATTTGTGATCTTATGGCAGAAATCTCTTTTATTTTAAACTCTTTGATTAAATTATCCAATAATTGAAAGGTATGTAAGCATTAATTGGTGAATAAAACTTTGATGACATTTCATAATAATAATAACGTCTTGAATATTGTTAGTTTGTCTTTATTCTGTAATTGCAATCTTGATGTTTATTTTGGCAACAAAAATTCTTTGAGAAATATTTTTAAATTACTACATGGCTGAAATAATTTATTCATTTATTATCTATTTATTTTTATTGCTTTGCAATAACAAAATATACTCTTTAGTATTTCTCTTTTAAACTTCATTTATCTATTTCTATGTTGTTAAATTTTCTTAATGTTTTCTCTTTTAAAATTTGTAGTGTGGAAAGCAAAAAGATAACATTTAAACAGTGTTTAAAGTGAATTTATATTACCTTAAAACAAAATTTTGTCATTTTAGTGGAGTAATGCTTTTGGTCAGTATGACCAATATATTTATCTAAATCATTAACATTTTGTGGCTTTGCGGAATACAATTAAAAATTTGCAATATAATATTAGAACTAAAATGTATTTATTTGAAAAGATTATTTTGATATAAAAATCATTCTAAACCACTTCTAACAAGTAATCCTCTTTCCTCTTTCATAATGTTGAAGACCTGGAAGAAAGAGGGAAGCTGATATATACATAGTTTCATAGTTGCTCTGTAAATTACCTTGTTACCAAAATTACCTCTTTTCAGAAGCATTTTTATTAAAATATGTATTTGTCTTCAGGGAAAAAGTTAACATCTAATGCATTTTAAAATAAGTGAATAAGAGCCTCTGTCTTATAAAACACAATAGAATTCTACTTAAAATATCCTTCATTTAACTTCCAAAAGTATCAGAGGTTATATCTTTTCCCCAAAGTTTAATAACATGACATCGGGAGGAATCAGGTATACAACTGCAAACTGTGTCTTACAAATTCTGCTTAGCGAGCACTTTTATCAAAAGAAATGCAAAACAGCCTTTCATTTTTCTTCACAGAATTTGTTAAGTGATGAAGGAAAAGTTAGATTTGCTTTCACTCTGGGCAAATTTGGTGAACAAGTTAGCAATTCAAAGTCCCTATGATATGATGACTATCTTTTAAGGTACATATTTCATTACTATGATTCTCGGATTCTCTTTAAGCAGATGGAATAAAATTCATTTGAGTAATGTTAAGTATGTGCTTGACTTTGAGTCAGGAAGGGGGATAAAAAATATTAATGTATTTGAAGAATTAAATTTATCAAGGAGTTATTTTAAAATATAATGAAAATGTTTGGAATGATAGTGGAACAACTAATGTATAGATGAGAATAGAAAAGAAATAGAAAGAAAAGAATAAAAATAAAGGAATAGAATAGAAAGTTATGTTTATTCTTTGTATGCAAGATTTTCTATTTTCATATTTTAATTGTTTATTTGAGATGGAAAATAAAAGCAGTAATTTTCCAAGGCATCAAGCATGTTTTAAAGACTCAGCTGTCATTCCTATTATTAAAGAAGTTACTTACATAAAATCTCCTTACAAAGAAATATAGAATCATTGAGAAAGTAAATGCATAGAATGCATCTTAAGCTTTTACAGAAAATGAAATATATTCAATAGTAATAGGTAATAGACATATAATTTTCTACAAATTAGCAATGATTATTTACAAGTTTAAAAGCGTGATTTTAGAACATTATTTGTGTTTAATAAAATTTAATATTTTATTCTTTAATATTTTAAAAAGAAAAAGTATTACTTTATTGTAAATATTTTTTAAATATAAGAGATGAAAAAAAACCATATCACACAGCCTAGTACCTAGTTAATATTTTAGAATGTATATTTCTATTTCATTTTGTGTTTGTGTGTGGGAGAGAGAGTGAGAAAGAGAGAGAGAGAGAAAGAGAGATTTGACAAATCATAACCAAGGATGTGCAATAGCAGTGAAAATATTAGATTATGTCTGGATGCTAAGGAAAGAAGAGATTAAAATATAAGAACTTCAACAAGTTTTTCATATATATGAGATACATAGGATAAGATTAATAAAAAATGAACAAAAATGATTAAAAATCTCTACCGACCAAGGAACATACAAGGCCTTGAGAAAATATGTTTGTGGATAATTTTGTATCATTGAAACTCCATGCTTGAAAGGACAAGGGTAAGGAAATCAACATAGAAATTTTCATTTGAAGGTGTTTAAAATTGCTGTTGTCAGGAACAATTGTGAAAGAGTTGAAATGCACTGGTAGATTATTGGGTATCTTCCTCCTTGGTTATCTGATTCTACAGGTGCTTTTGCACCTTTCATTGTCATTGAGATATTTTACAACTCTATAAATTGTAGATAACCTGCCCTTAGTGTAGATTATTTTTTCCATGGATGTGTAAATTGTGTGTTGGAAGACAATTGCTTATTGCCATGTGGATATAAAAAGGCTTTTAACATTTTTTACTTCTCTTTTTAAATTTACTTCAGCATTTCATATTTAACTATAATTCTACTCAAAAGTTTCCTTTGAACTGGTTGCAGTTTTTACTTTCAGTCTCCCTTATTAATTAATGAGTTGAATATTTGGCATGTGAGTAATTTATATTCCTATGAGAGTTATAGTATTACCTTCTTTAAAAATACTTTAACATTTTTGGGTGTTATTAACGGAGATGACCAGTGGATTCACCTGAAGCCAAGTAAACCGTCTTGTTGGACAAATGTACAATATGAGCTGCTTAAGCTCAGGCTTCCACAGGCGAGTTTCAAGCACAGCTAGAACTTTAACTCTGCTGATTCTTTGTTTTCTAGTACTTTTTACCCTCCTCTACTGATTTTGTTTTGTTTCTGTTTCTGCTTTGCTTATATCTAATAAGTGATTCCCCAGTTTTGCCAGTAATGATTGGGAATTTGGTTTTATGATGTGATCATGTGGTGATCTGTAAATGGATTAATAGATTTATAGAGATCTATTCTCTGTTGGGTTAGAGATGACAGTGAATTTGGTTTGCTAGTTTTGTCATTATTTATTTTTTGTATATTTGTCTATTTTGAGTACACATCAATCCACTGGAAAGCAGAATTACTCTTTAATATCAGGACCAATGAACTTGACCTGTGGCCAAAACTGTGTAATTCAAGCTATTTCTGTGTCTACATACATGTCTGTAGTTCAAAAAAGCCTTTCCTTCTCATTTTGTGACTATATAAAATTGCCCTATCTTCAGAGAATATCAGTAAATTAGATTATAAAGGAATTATTTTCTGGTTGGCTTATAGATAAATACTCCTAAAATTATCAGAAAATAAGGAAATTGAACTTATAATACTTTAAATATATTTGAAAAATTATTCCTACAGAAACTCAGAACTGCCCTAAGAATCCATATTTAGATAAATATGAAGCAAATGAGACTAATTTAATAATTTTACCTTAATAAAAATGTTTGTTTCCTCTGATTTGTCAGTGTTAATTATAATTCAAGTCAAAAAGCTACAATTTATTCTACTTTGATTTACTTTTCCCAAACATATAGAAGTTTACTGGTGAAATAGCTAACATAAATGTGTGCTCAATTAAATAAAATCATTATTTCGACAAACTTCTTTTTTCAAGGTAATTATGTTTTAGAGTATATCAGATTGAAGATAATTTTCAAGATCTTTGGGCAACTTAAATCTTTGGACTGATATTGAATGATTATCAGATACTTGTACATATTCTAGTTAATATAGAATAATTACATCAATTACAAGCATAATTTTAAAGTTATGTAATTCCTTCACATATTTATATGTTATAGAGGATATGTAATTTTGGTTCATGTCAGTGGATATCATCATTTAAAAAGCTTTAAGGGGGCTTCCCTGGTGGCGCAGTGGTTGAGAGTCCGCCTGCCGATGCAGGGGATATGGGTTCGTTCCCCGGTCCGGGAGGATCCCACATGCCGCGGAGTGTCTGGGCCCGTGAGCCATGGCTGCTGAGCCTGCGCGTCCGGAGCCTGTGCTCCACAACGGGAGAGGCCACAACAGTGAGAGGCTCGCGTACCACAAAAAAAAAAAAAAAAAAAGCTTTAAGAGGCTGCATATGGAGGTCTTTGGCTGTAGAAAGTTGTTTTACGTATATTTATGAATTCTACTGGAAAACCAAAATGCTTGGAATGATGAAAGATCTAAGTTATTCATCCCCCAGTTTTATCTGTGAAATAAAAGTTACTCATCAGATTAAAAGTTATAATCAATTTAGTGGTTGATATTCTGCTTAGAATAATAGTGAAAGAAAATACACCTGTGAATGTACTTTAGATTTTCAAGGAAAAAAGAGTAGTTTTGTCATAAGGTAGCATTTCTAAGCCTTTTTTTTTTTTTTTTGGCACCTTGTACCCTTTTACAACTGTTAATTATTGAGAATTGAGGACCCCAAAGATCCTGATATTTACTATATTAAACATGAAAGCTGAGAAACGTTTAAATGTACTTATTTGTAGATTCACTTGAAGATAGGAATAATTAACACATTGCATGTCAACATGATGAACATCAAAATATTAATATAAATTTAATTTTGCTCTTACAGTTCCCCTGAGATCTATCATCAAATAAAGTGTCAGATTGTTCCAGAATGTGAAAAAGCATAATAATGAAGGACAAAACACAGAAAGTGATATTTTTTCTTTGGTTTATAATACCTGAGTCTAAAAAGAAACTATGAAATATGTTAAAATATTAGCAATTTTTTCTTTATTTCCATTAGCTTGTTTCCTTGGTTTATTGACTAATGTCTTTTCCTATAATAGGTAGAAGAGATTCTGTGTTTTATTGGAACAGTATTCTATGCTTTATGTTGATGATGTTTTACCACTAATTATTTAATGAAAAAAACAAAGAACCAGTGTTTCCTCACTTATAAAAGAGCTGAGGTTCTTTACAACCGAGTTATGTTCTGTGTGCATTTGCCACTTAAACAGATAATCAAGTATTATTTCTCAGTCACTCTTGATTCAGATCTCTTGACAAATTTTTAATTTCTCCCTTCCCCAGATCTGCTTTTATTTGGAGGAAAAAAACCTACAGAACTTTCAGGATATCTCTTACATGTAAAACTATCTTTGAAAACTTTCTCACAGGGTCTCTGGAAAATGACAGTTTTTTCCCCCATCTTAGAGAAAGAGGTATCATAAATAGATTTGTTGGATTATTTTCATGGAAAGAGTCAAATAAGAAGAATGGCATAGACATCCTAAATTTAAATTTGAATAGGTAAAATGTTATTAATATGAATATTTCAGAAATTATCTGCTTGATGGAAAGTTTCTAGAAGTTTGCCAATGCTCTCACTGTACAGACTATGTTTTCATCTTCAAGGAAAATATTGATCAAGACTTTATGATATAATTATGTTGAGTTTTCCTTTACTTGTCAGAGTCCTAACAATGTTTTGCCTGGTATTAGGCAACAAAAATATATGTCTTCAGCCATAATTTTTCTTATTATTTATGTCTACTTGGCCATAATCTTATTTCTTTACTTTGAATGTACACATTCTAGGCTAGAGGTTTTCAGTTTGGAAAGCACATTCAACTTTCTCATAAAGTTTTATAATACTAGAGATGTCTCAAGCCTTCTCCAGAGTTACCGAATCTCTTCACCTGATATTCTTTGTATATATTTTGGTATATCTTAGAATTATTTCCTGTTTTATTTTAATATTTTTTCTTTATGAAAATTATGTTCATTTAGGCTTATAAATCAGATGCATAACATTTCTTGACTTCATTGAAAATAGGTATATTTATTATCATTAGAGATTTTTCGTCTATATTTTTTGGGAATAGTTTTATTAACTTCCTTTTTCATGCCACGGAAAAAACCCTATTTCCTTGTCAGTTGCACTATTTTATTTTTTTTGCAGTACACGGGCCTCTCACTATTGTGGCCTCTCCCATTGTGGAGCACAGGCTCCGGGCGCGCAGGCTCAGCGGCCATGGCTCACAGGCCTAGCTGCTCCACGGCATGTGGGATCTTCCTGGACCGGGGCACGAACCCGTGTCCCCTGCATCGGCAGGTGGACTCTCAACCACTGCGCCACCAGGGAAGCCCAGTTGCACTAATTTTATTGTGAATTCTAATTAGACTTTTCACATTTGAAATTTATTATTAGAAAAAAATAATAGAAATACCATAGGCTTTTTGTCTGTAGCACAAATAGTATTTGTTTTACTCTGATATAAGCTGGATATACTATTATGTGCTGATCAGAGTTTTATCTTAAACAAAGAAGAATAATTTCAAAGCCTCAAGGAAAAAAACAATAGCACGTACTTTAAACTCAAATGTGGACTTTTCTTTATAGCTTCTGAGCTGACATTGTTTAGACGATATTTAGACGATATCAGTAGACCGAATCAGAATTTTCATGATTCCTTTAAATCAGGAACATTTATGTTGGGTTCATGCTAAACCAAGATGGAGAGGAACAAGAGCTAAAAACATAGGATTGATTAAACTGGTGAAGAAAATTTATTGTGGTTATTTGCTTGTAATATTGTTTATATTGTCTTAATGTTCTATTATTCATGTATGTAAGGAAGCTCTTTTAAAGCTACCCCATTAAATGAAGTGACTTTGCTTTTGTAAACTGAAATGACACACCCTGACATCCCAGAAATCATAAACACTTATAAAATCTAATTACTTTTCGTGGCAATATATTTATTTGCTTAGGTTCACTAAGCATCTTTTTTTTTTCCATGATATAATTGGACAAATTGATCATATGGCTAAGGTCTTAGTGGAGTATCATATTTAAAATAATGTTCATTTAATCAGTTATGACCAGCACTTTAAGGAACTAACTTCGGCTGTACTTACAGAGTAAATGCCTACAAAACCCTCCTAGAAAAATTGTCCTGGTGCCTTGCAAATTGTCCTGGTGCCTTGCTTATAGGAGTCCTAGCCTGATGGTTAGTAAGGAAGGTCACCTTTTGGACCAGGAAATTTAGAATATTTTGCGAACCCCTAGAATAGAAAGATTCACCCCAACTTGAGAGTAAATTAGGTGAAATTTGGTAGAGTTTCTTGGACTTGTTTTCTGGCCTCAAACAAAAGAAACTTTATAAATTCAATCTTAGATTCTTTATGGAAACTTCTAGACAGAAGTTAATTTTGCAGACATTAATTATTCAATACTGTATAACTCTAGACTTAAAATACAGTCTCAAGGAAGTCTATACAATTAATCAACACTCTTGCAGCAACTTTTGTAAAAAATCAGTCCAAATCAAATGAGACAGGCTGATTTTTGGATTAAAAAATTATTTATTAGAAATTATCATAATCACAGGGAAGAGTTGGTGCTGTAAAGAAAAAATTTTTTTAAGATTTTGAAACTGAGAAAAAAATTCTGGGCTTGCTTTTTTCTTTTCTGGGTCACCCGATTCCATGGAGACTCTGCACTTTGCTTTTGAGCTATTCCACTATCAGTTGTCTTATTAGCTATTCTACTGCCAGTTGTAGAAAACTGAGAGTAGTGCAAATGATTTCTTTACATAGAAATTAAAATTGTATCTAATCAAATGCCCTGTGGATATTGACCAGTTTCATGAATTTTTGCATCTATTTGTAAATTCATTCCAGCATTCTTCATCTGACTGTACAAGTACTGTACTTTGAATTCTACTCTGAAACAGTTGAAATATTAATGAATTAAATACATCTTTGATGCTTGAACCATTCCTATTTGTATGAACATCATTATGATGAACAGACTCTAAGGTAAGCACCCCCCTCCCATGATTTCCCAGCTCCTAGGGTCCACACCATTGTGTAATACCCTCACATTGAGTGCAGGCAGTATGTATAAATTGCTTCTACCCAACAGAATGTGGCACTTCTGTGGGGATATAGAGATGTCACTCCCTTCATTACATGATATATAAGACTTCATCTTAGACTACAGTGAAAGATTATCCTTGCAGGTTTGAGGAAATAAGCAGCTATGTTGAGGAGGTCTTTGTGGCAAAAAAACTGGGTGGGGCCACAAGGAACTATGAGTGGCCTCTAGGACCTAAATGTGGCCTCTAGCAGACAGATAGCAAAAAGCTGAAGCACCCAGTCATGCAAACACAAAGCAATTACTTCTCCCAATAATCTGGATGCTTAGAAGTTATTCTTCCCCATTCTAGCCTCCAGATGAAAACTCAGTTTGGCCAATACCTTGATTGAATCCTTGCGAGACACTGAGCAGAGGATGCAGCCATACTATGCCAAGACTCCAGATCAGAAACTATAAGATGATAAATCTGTGTGTTATTTTAAGCCACAAAATTTGTGGTAATTGGTTACATATGCAGCAATACTGAGCAACTTATATAGTCATGATTTTACCTTTTGTTTTTAGTTATTCTTTAATAATGTGAATTGGTATAGTTAAATTGCAATTGCTACTGTGCATGTAGACAAAAAGAACAGAAAATATATGGTAGATCAATTATTTCTGCACTGCAAAGCAAATGTCTTAATATGGCATGATTGTTCCTGTTTTACTAAGAAGGTAACCAACAATACTGGAACTAGGAACCCCAGGCATATGTGGCTACACCCTACAGTAAGCAACAAAGTTTAGGAGAATTGTACAATTCTGAGAGATATTTTTCAAAGGATTTATTTTCTTTTTTAACTTGTAGTTGAAAAAAAATTTATCCTGTACCAGGAAGGAGGAAGGCCATAATCAATTGACCATATGGTATACTGGCTTTTGTAAAAATAGAGCAGAAACTGCTGAAGGCTAAAGCAATTCATAAATTATATTCTTCTTGTGGGAATACCATGGATCTGATGCATTCCTTACTTATTATATTCAGCTTTAAAGTTAAGAGAAGATTTACAAAACACTTAGAAGAAAAGATAGATACATTTTAAAAATTAGTACATAAGGATTGTGTTCTATTGAAGGACTTGCTGAGTACTAAAATTAATTATAGAATTATGTTGTTACAGCACTTAAAATATGGTAACAAACATTGAATAATATAACATTTCTGAAATAAAATATAATTAATATAAAATGATTACCTCTGAAATATTATATCATATTTTTCAATATGAGGAAGAGATATAAAGTTATGGGGAAATAAAAAACATGCTAATTGATTAACCTTAACAAGAGAAAGTAAATGGATTTAATTTATTCCTGAATAGGTCATTAGAAAAATCTTTAAGGCAGAATATAGTGGAATTAAAACTTAAATATATTATCTAAATCATTAGTGAAGTTCATAAGGCATCATCCACACACTAAAAATTCCATGATTTATAAAATCTTCCTAGCAATACTGAGCAACTTATATAGTCATTTTACTTTTTGTTTTTAGTTATTTTTTAATAATGTGAATTGGTATAATTAAATTGTAATTGCGACTGTGAATCAAGTTTTTGTGTCATTGACTTTTTAAAATTCTCTGAAGTTTAAAGAATGGGATGATTTCAGAGGACAGTAAGCATTAAATGTAGGAAAGCTGTGAGGTAATATAGATATTAGAATAATCTATTGAGACAACAGAAAAGAGAAAACTAAACTCACCATACAAAGTTTAGAGACTTAAACCATTCAAGACAATGTGTGTGAAACATCTTTTGCCAGCTGACTTACTGAGTTTATTTCAATTATTTTTGAATATTTTACCGTTTATGATTAATGTTGTCTTTATAGTGGAATATCTTTGCAAATTTACCTCATTAATATTCAGGAATAAATATACTAACATTATTTGCTCTGCGGGCCTCTCACTGCCATGACCCCTCCCGTTGCGGAGCACAGGCCCCGGATGCGCAGGCCCAGCGGCAATGGCTCACGGGCCCAGCCGCTCCGCAGCACGTGGCATCCTCCTGGACCGGGGCACGAACCCGTGTCCCCTGCATTGGCAGGTGGACTCCCAACCACTGCGCCACCAGGGAAGCCCTCTTCTGTGTTTTTATACATGTATAGGTTTTGCACTGGTAATACCAGTGGTGATTTTTTTAATCAGAAAATAACTAATACAAAGTACTAGATAATTCTGACTGTCAATGCTTGTGTATTTCCTTTCTTCCCAATGACATTCAGTGCTGTTGTCAAAGTGATCACTTTTTCTGTCTCTTCACTCTTCATTTTGCATTTCATGATGTAACATCTCCTTTCCAGCACAGCACTAATATTGGCACCCCTTCAGGTAACTAACCCCTTAGCCTGACCTGAAGTCTTTCTCGTTAGATGAAACTGTTAAAGATTGCATCTTTTCTGAGTTCAGAGCAACACTGGTTTGCTCACTAAGTATTTGTGGAATTAATAAAACCATTTCATGCTCCTGATTCTTACTTGCAGACACAGTAGCAGCACAGGTGCTTTTATCTTCCCTAATCTACTCTTTCTCGTCCAACATGTCCTTTGTCTTCAGAGCCTGTCAGCATACAAGGTAGAGACAAAGATCATGCAACCACAGTGCTGGAGATGTCTGAAATCGTTTTCTAAATTGTGTAATTATTTTTGCTCCAAAATATCTTGCTGACTTCTTGCACTTTGTTGATAGTTATTGTTTTCTTTTTTCTCCATGAAAGTTTTGAATATAAGGATGATTTTAATGATAAATGATTGATTTTTCTCTCATCTACCCTAAAATATATATTCCTTACCATCCTTATCTTAGGAATGAGGTTTGTGAGTCCCAAGGAAGGACAGGAGACCTGCTTCTCTATTACAGGAATTGCCGTCCTCCTGATGACTTATAATGTCAGGATAGGTGAATATCTGTTCACTGAGCCTGGGCCATTTTGGATATAGAGATGGTTAAGGATTACACCAAACTTTGCACCGTGTTTGAAATAATGCAGGGGATCCAACTCTTTTCTATCTAATTAAATGCACAAAGACTCAAATCTAAATACCTTATGATTTCTTTTTTCTCCCCCTTTTTTCCTGACTTATTATTACAGCTTTGTTAGAAAATGTGATTTGGCAGAACAAGTGCTAGTGTTGTTCCAGACAAAAGATCAGAGCATTAAGATTTGTGTTTATGACAAATAAAAACAGGAACTAAAAGAAGAACCCTGGGTAAATGAATCCTCAGAGATTAGAAATGACTTGTCAACTAAGAAAGGAAAAGAGGAACATTGATGCATACCATCAGGGACTGTAATTGTACTTTTTTTCAGTTTGTTTAATCTATACCACTTTCCCCATCCCTTCCTAGATCACTTTGAATCATATCCAATGAATCATCACTTTAACTGAAGATATTCAGTAGGTATCCCTAAATAACATGCACTCTTAAAAAACACATCACTATAAATCTAAAATTAACACTAATTTTTAATGTCTTCAAGTATTAACTTTCCACATTTCTTTATATTTTTAAAATTGTGGTAAAATATACATAAAATAAAATTTACCATTTTAAACATTTTAAAATGTATAGTTCAGTGGCATTAAGTAGATTTATATTGTATTACAACCATTACCATCATTATTCTCTGAAACTTTTTCATCAAATACCTGTTTTTAAAAATTGTTTGAATCATTATTCAAACAATTTTCATATATTATGACTTGGAAAAATGACTCAAATGTTGTTTAATATTTCAAGTTCCCATATATCTCTTTTTTTCTTGAAATATTTTATTGAAGAAAACGGTTCATAAATCTTATAAGAATCATATTCTCATATCATATTCATACATGGATGATTGTAGACACAAAGTAATTTCTTATGACTTTGTAGTTAGAATTTAAGTTTTTACAGTACTCACATTTAATTATTATTATTATTATTTTTTTTTTGTGGTGCGCAGGCCCCTCACTGTTGTGGACTCTCCCGCTGCAGAGCACAGGCTCTGGATGCACAGGCTCAGCGGCCACGGCTCACGGGCCCATACGCTCCGCGGCATGTGGGATCCTCCCGGACCGGGGCACGAACCCACGTCCCCTGCATTGGCAGGTGGACTCCCAACCACTGCGCCACCAGGGAAGCCCACATTTAATTATTTTTGACAAGACTGCCTCATATAAAATTCTATGTGCTTCCATTCAGGATTGTGATGGTTAACTTTACGTCAACATGACTGGGCCACAAAGTAACCAGATATTTGATAAAACATTAATCTGGGTGTGCCTGTGAGAGTATTTGTGGATGAGATCATGGTAGACTAAGTAAAGGGGATTGTCCTCCCCAGTGTGAGTGAGCCTTATCTAATCAGTTAAAGCCTGAGTAGAATAAAAAGGCTGACCCTTCCATGAGTAAGAGAGAATTCTTCTTGTCTCACTGATTGAGCAGGAATATTGATCTTTTTTTGTCTTCAGACTGGAACTGAAACATCAACTTTTTTTGTATTCCAAGCTTGCTGGATTTCAGATTGGAACTTATACCATTGGCTCTCCTCATTCTTGGACCTTTGGACTCAGACTAGAACTAAACCATCAGCTCTCTCCTGAGGTCTTGGAACTTCTCAACTTCCATAGTCATGTGAACTAATTCCTTGTAGTAAATCTTTGTTGATATATATATCATGTTGATTCTGTTTTTCCAGAGAATCCTGACTGACGCCAGGGATACATATGTCTGGTTGCCTTTGCTTTTGTGACATTACCACTAACGATAATTATTAGATCTCTTAATTAAGGATTGCAAAATAGAGATACTCTAATTCTTATTTGATTACTTACGTAATATTTCTATAATTAGAAACTTTCACTGACCAAAAATTTATTTATCCTTGTGTTCTGAACTATCAGAATGACAAATAAATGAAGAGCAAAGGAAACAATCAACAAAATTTAAAGGCAACTTACAAAACTGGGAGAAGATCTTTGCAAACCACATATCTGATAAGAGATTCACATCCAAAATATATAAAGAACTAATACAACTCAGTGGCAAAAAAAAAAGATTTTTTTTTCCAAATAAGACATACAAATGGATAACAGGTGCATGAAAGGGCGCTCAGCATCATTCATAATCAGGGAAATGCAAATCAAACCCAAAATGAAATATCTTCTTAAAGATAGATATAAAGATGATGTTAGAATGGCTGTCATCAAAAAGAAAAGAGATAACATTATGTATCGCATTACATATATTTGTACAACATGGATGGACCATGAGGGCATTGTGCTAAGTGAAATAAGCCAGGCAGATAAAGACAAAACAGTTACGGTATCACTTATATGTAGTATTTTTTAAAAAGATGAACTCATAGAAACAGAGTAGAAAAGTGGTTGACAAGAACTGAGGGGTGAGGGAAATAGAGAGAAGTTAGGAAAAGGATACAAACTTTCAGTGATAAGAAAAAAAAGGCACATATAAGAAGTTTAGCTTCCATTACCCTTTACTTTTTTTTGCTTCCCCAGAAAGATTATTTAGACATATTTATCATTTATTTTTCTATTTTTTAAATATAACATTGTGTAGCATACTACACATTCCATCTTGTTTTTTTCACTGCAGTACATTGTGAAGAATACTGCATAGTATTATAAAAATGTATAACTCATCTGGAAAATATCTTCATAGAAAGGTTTTTGAGGAAGTAATATACTTGAAATTGGTCTTTAGAACTGACAACTGTGTGTGGAAAAAAATGGAAGAGTCAAAGTCTAAGTATGTGGAGGTCAGTTAGAAAGGTACTAGATTTGTCTAGATGAAAAGATGAAAAACTTGAAATGGGTAGAGATGGCTAGAAATGAAGAGGCACAAAGTTAGAGTAGATGGTTTTGGAAACTTATCAGATGTGGATAGTAAAAAAGAGACATTACCTAACATAATTTCAAGTTTGCAAAATAGGGTGACTGAGAGAATTATGGTGACATGAAAATGAGTGAGAAATGCATAAAACAGTACTTACTGAAATTAAAATATTATACATTCAACATTCAATTTTGAATCTATTTTGTTTTGTGATTACACCTGCCATATTGTCTAATGGTTTGTGAAAATGAAAGATAAGACTGGAGAAAAGTCAGACCTAGAGACATACAAATTCATTTTATTTACATAAAGGGAGAGACCAATACAAGAGATTGAAGAGAATGCCAATGAAAATAGTTCAGAGCATGGAGTAGACATAAAAAAATGAGAAATGAAAAACAACGTATCATAGAATCAAATAAGGCAAAAGAAGGAAGCAAGTATTAGACCGAAATATATTTCGATCAATGTGTGAATGTAATGTACAATAAATTTTTAAATAATTTTTAGTCTATAGAAGTCAAGTGGCCATTTGGTATCAGTCGTGTTTGTATCCATTTGGAAGAAATATTCAGAAAATCACATTGTAGTTATATTGTACTTATTCGTGTGAACATAGAGCATTTACTTGTCAAATGAGATTTATCCCCTTTGTAGTCATTTAAGGAACTTAAAATCCACGATGCTATAGAGCATATTTTACAAGGAAAGTTCTCACTTTATTTTTGTTTCTACATGAGTCTCATATGGAGGACAAACTGTTCCTACCCACATATGGAAAACTTGGTAATATATATCATAATAATTGGAAAAAGTCAAAATGAAACAGAAGGAATATGACACAAAAAATTTTTTACCTATGTTTCACAGGGAGTGTAAAGTTGTAGCTGAGACAATTAGAAGTTTGTTACCTAGACATAAAATGCACAATGACTAAAAAGTACCTTTTAGAGTATAAATGCTGCATAGAAATTTGCAGTTAAATATATTACTAGTTTTCTTCCTAAATTTAATTCCAGAACTATAGTTCCTTGCAAATATGTATAACATGTTTAGATTAAGGTACAATTGTATTAGAAATATGTTCTGATTATTTTACTTAATACCTTAAAAACTTTGTTTTTATGCTAACATATTTATGATAATTCCATGGCATCAATAAAATAATAATGCCTTATCATGATTTAAATATAATGTAACTATATCCAAGACATTATATAAATTTCTGTGACTATATTTGTCTTATAGAATATAAGGCTAAAAATTACTCAGCTTTCTAATTAACATGAATGTTCTCTGGAGCCTTGAGAATATTTTCCCAAATGATTTTTGCATATACAGCTACTTGCTCTATAATTATGAGGTTTGTTTCAATGAATGGTACCTTTTAAAATTTGAAGTGCTGCTACAAAGCATGAAAAATACAGATCACAAAACTATTTGTTTATAAAAAGAAAATGGTATTATAAAAAGATTTGAAACAACTATATATTTCATATTAATTTCATCTGTTGTATTTAAGTATCCACTTATTCAAAATTTTCAGTGTAAACTAAAGTTGTTAAGTGAAAAATATACAGTATCCTTTCTTAATGAAGGAAAAATAAATGGTTGGTGAGGCTTAAAAACAATGTAGAAAAATAAAGCAGAAGGAGTAGCTTGAATAGCCAAAAAGTCTCTCGGCTGATATCCAGTATGAGACTTGAATAAACCAGTCTTTGGCAGAGCATCGTTAGGTTGTTTGCATAATACTCATTGTGTTGAAGCTGAACCTCTAGATGCAGGAGTAAATTTTTCTTATGCATCTGCTGCAATGCACTGATGTTGAATAAGTTTTAATTTCTAAAAGTCATATAAATGTCTCTAGGTTAGAAGTAAACTGCTTGTCAGAAACAAAAAACACACATGAATATTACCTAGTACAAAATATAATATTTTTGAAGGATTTTAAACTGTGTCCACAAAATGCCTAATAAAATAGGTGTCCCCAAATCAGACCATAATAGAATAAAAATATGCAAGGTATTTGTCAACAATTAATGAGATATATAATTATAAATAAGGTTAAAGAATAATGTTCTGCATACAAAAGTACTTATGACCCATAATGAGTAGAAGACTGGTATGAATTGAAACAGGTGAAAAATAATATAAAGAATAATAGAGTATTTCAATGTTAGTCATAAATTAAGAATCTGTTCTGCTTCCATTGTTGTATTATTACATTGTGAGCCTCATATGCTATAAATGGGCCTCCGCATGCAATTACAGGATAAAAAAGATTTTTGGTCTTATAATGAAACTATTTGACAAATATCCATCAACTCTATTTCTTCGGTAAATTATTTCATCTGCTTCAATAGAAAACACACAAAAATATTTTAAGTTAAGTTTGGAGCATTTTCCCCAAATTATGTATTGTGGATTTCCTGCCCCACTGATGAATTAAGGTCAAATAACTTTGATATACTGCCTGCAGTAGCCCCCGATTAGAAATTTGCAATGTATTATATTTGCATGTGAAAGGTCAGAGAATCTATGTTAAAAATCCTGTTCATTTTTTAAACATTGTGTTTAAACAGAATACAAACACTTACAGAACCTCCATAAATGTTTCAGGAACTAGTTCTTTGAATATAATTTGGAAAATATGGAGGTAGAAATTACCCATGTTTTAATTATCTTCTTAACCCGTAATGCCAAAACTATATTAAGTTTTTGGCTAGTTCTAGCTAAGGCTTTCCTGTACTTCAGAATGAACTTAGATCATCTATCTCCCTTTCTAAAAACTTGTGTTCTTTCTGACTCTATCATTTCTAGTCTTCTGATTATCTTTTCTAGATCTTTTTCTGTAGGCACTGAGTGCAACTGGCCAATTATTAATATTTTATGCAATTTGTTCTAGAGACTGTCCTCTCAAATGTATATATCTAGTTCCAGGAAACTCTTCTCTCAACTATTCAGTTTAAAATATTGTATGCTACATAACCTTATGCAAATATTTTATATTCTAATTTTATTATAATTACTTAGTATTTATATTATAAATTTTCAAAACACTAAGACATCTTTTGCTTTTTGATTTTGCTTTCCTGATTTGTGTACTGAACAAATATCCATAAAGCACTTAAAGCATTTTAGGAAAAAGGTACATTATAAGTAATAATTTGTGAAATAAAGCTCTTCATTTGTAGACTGTCAAGAAACACGTACTATAATTTATAATGTATTTATAAAAGACATATTATCCATTAAATTCACCTACTGATATTTACTAGGGTATACTTCAACAAATGAGAAAAAAATTCTCATGACCAGCGCATCTTAAAAGTGAAGACAATCGAAACATGAGGGTGGGAAAAGTTCTGATACAAATGAACAAAAGGAGAGAGAGAATATAGTAAGAAATACTCAGAAGTATAAATTTCATTTAAAATCGTGGCATTTTCAAGATATCAAAAAGTAAATTTCACTTTACAGTGCTTAACACAATTATTAGTAATTTTAAATTCAACGATTTTGGTTATCTTCTAACATATTTTTAATATCTCCTAAGTTATAACAAGTTTTAAATATATGCACCCACAGCTTTTGGGGAAAAAATAAACTTATGCTAGTAGAAAGATCCAGTCTGAAGGAACTTTCCCTTTAAATATTTCTTTGTAGATGTGTTTTTTTCCTTTTCTTTTAAAACTCCCTGTGGTAAAAATTTTACATGCTTCAGCTACCAACACAGTTACTGAAAAAGATGTGTAAAACGTTTATCCTCAATGCACTATGGATGGAACATTGATCTTAAAGTCTCTGAGGAAAACATATAATGGGGTTCATGTAATTTAATTAGTTCTAAAGTTGATATCAGAATGTATAATCCACTTTTAAAATAAATGTCATGGGAATTTGAGTTTTAAAAGAAACTTATTTTATATTTTAAAAATTTATCCTACTGAACAACGTATTTTTTTTCTCTCTCTTAGATTCTGCTGCTTTCCATGGAAGTATTAAACTGTGTAAAATTAAACTATACAGTTGTCCCTCAGTATCTGCAGGGGATTGGTTCCAGAACCTCCCACAGGTACCAAAAACCACTGAAGCTCAACTCTTTTATATAAAATGGCATAGTATTTGCATATAACCTTCACATATTCTCCCATATACTTTAAATCATCTTGTATTGCTTTTTGGAACTTTTTGAAATAAAAATTTTTTTCTTGCTTTTATCCATGGCTGGTTAAATCTGCAGATGCAGAACCCGCAGATACAGAAGGCTGCCTTTATAATATTGAACTATATTTTACATATAGTTTGTATAATTTTTGTTTTCAATACTTAGGACAATTTACAATGAATTATCAGATTTTCTCTAAAAAATAAATGGTACTTGAATACAAAAAAATTAAAATTCAAAGAATTTGTCACATAAATTTTGGAGAATAAATAACATATATTTGATAAAACTCTAAACAGAAATATTAAAAATATTGTGATCTTCTGTTTATAAAACCAAATGCATGTAATAAAGTTGGCCAGAAAAATCAGGCACTAGCATAAGAAATGTCTCTTAATAATTTCTGCACTGATACCAGCAATGTGCCACAAACAGAACTTTGTACCTTTGATATTACTAAGAATTTTCGAAAGAAAAGACCAATTCCTTACAGACTAAGATAATTAATGATAATCAATTAGAGCAGCTATGGATGAAGTTCACCGTTTTTTTTTGTTTTGTTTTTCAATTAGAAATGTTATTCCAAAAGAAATAACTATGATTTTTAATAATTTATCATTTGAAAGGTGTAAAACAAAAGTAAAATTCAGAAATATCAAACTTTTTAGAAGAAATACTTATATATCAAAATAATTTATTTGAAATTATATAACCATCCATATATGGAATTCTTAGTTATTCAAAGAAAGATTATAACTGACATTTTTTACAGTCCACTAGATTCTTACTGACTCAGCTTCAGGAAACATCATTCATATTTCTAGTATATATATATATATATATATATATATATAGTCACTAACTCTAAATAACTCATTATGCAGTGGGAGAGACAGGTTATACAATGTGACACATGAAGACCTGTGGAATGAATGAAACATTATAGGGACATTTGGATTGTAGAAAATAATGGACTGGTTGGAAACCAAAAAGGTGCTATGATTTTGTAAAATAATAGAAAGTTTTCTGACCTTAAACTAGAATTTCTTTCGTAGAAAAAGAATTGAGCCTACAGGACATACCTTGTCTTTTAATGAATAATGACCATAAAGACCTTAACAATCCCTTCAGCTTGACCAAACTTTAGACAGGCTTCTTCCTGACTCTAGGACCCTGATCCTACTTTTCCTAAATCCTTACTTTAGAAAACTTGCGATTGCAAGTTCTTTCTCTGCCCTTAGGTGATTTAACTCTTTTTAAAACTTCTTACCAATTTTATAACCCAGAACTGTCTTTTTCAAGGATCCTAGAGCCATCCCTTTGAAAAGTAATCCTCAAGGGAAGTAGTGCCCTATCTTTCAGTCTCTGTGGAAGAATAGGAACCTAACTTCAGAGGGTGTCTCACTCCAGACTGTAAAACTACCTCCTTCTTCAGGTAATTATCACGAAAATATGAGACAGTTTTTTTTTAATTTTTTCGGTACGCGGGCCTCTCACTGTTGTGGCCTCTCCGGTTGCGGAGCACAGGGCCTAGCCGCTCCGCGGCATGTGGGATCTTCCCGGACCGGGGCATAGAACCCATGTCCTCTGCATCGGCAGGCGGACTCTCAACCACTGCGCCACCAGGGAAGCCCGAGACAGTTTATTTTTATTGTGGGTAAAGACAATTAGCAAGCACAGGTGGCCTATGATCCCTCCACCACAGCTCTTAATCCTCTCTCACCCTTTATTTCAGTGGAGCTGAATTTCCACAACTGGCTTATGCTCTCTTCCCTATTGCTGGCAATATTAAAATAAAATCAACTTCTGTTACCTTGCGTGGCACAATGTTTTCTTTAGCAATAGGATTAGCTAATAAAGTGCCAAATACTTTTCTTTATACATCATTTTAAACTATAAAGATGTCCATAGCTTGAACAAGTTATGTCATAGCAAAGCAGAAATTAAAAGAATGAATATAAATCTTGGTAAAACTGTGCCATTATTTTGGCTTAATCCCTCTGTTAAAATTAATAATGGAGGAGAGATATACAAAGGAAGATAAAAGTATATTTTTAGACAAAGGCGATGACTATAACCATTCATGTTTTTCTACTTATGCATTTGTCTATTCAACAAATAGCTGTGTATACACAAAGATATAAAGTCCTTTGCACACCTGAAGTCACTTTTCCATTTAATATACAATCATACCCAATAAGACACATTTAAATAATACTTTAAATCAGCAGATAAGTGAATAATACAGGTCACAACATTTGAAAGTTTCAGCACATGGCATTAGAATTTGGAAAAAGATTTGTGAAAAAGTAGAAATTACTTGGGTCTTGAACTCTGAGAAGAAATTAGAAAAGTGGATAAAGGGAAAATATATTCAAGAATACAAATTAAAATTTTTTGAATCGAGGCTGACCACAGTGCATTTTATGGACTACCTAGAAGGAGGAAAGGGAATGAGGAGAGATTTTGGGAGTCTTTAAAGAAAGTGCGTTTAGTCACATATAGCAAAATATAAAAATATGTCTCCATAGGTAGACTTAAGGTATGGAATCAGATTAGTTGTAGTGAGAGTGCTGGATTCTGTGATTGGGAAGGATAAGAGAGGGTAGAGTGTAGTGAAGTGCGTTATATTTCAACTTCTGCAAACATTACAGCATGCTCACTACCAAAAGTTTAGTTTACAAAGGTTACCATACAGTTGACTTCATTTACGCATTTCACCTCCCCATACCCCTCTTACCTTCTGGTAACCACTACTCTGTTCTCTGTGTGTATGTTTTAACATATTCCACAAATGAGTTAAATCCTACGGTATTTGTCATTCTCTGTCTGATTTGTTTAACTTAGCCTAATACCCTCAAGTGTTATCCATGTTGTCACAAATGAGAAGATTTCATCTGTTTTTTTATGACTGAGAAGTATTCCATTATATGCATACACCATATCTCCTTTATCCACTCATCTGTCAATGCTGATGGGCACTGAGGTTGTTTCCATATCTTGGCTCTTATAAATAATGCTGCAGTGAACTTGGGGGTGCACTTATCTTTTTAAATCATTGTTTTCATATTCTTCGAATGACCCCAGAGTAGAATAGCTGGATAGTGTGGTAGTTCAATTTTTAATTTTTTGAGGAATTTTAATGTTGTTTTCCATGGTGGCTGCACCAATTTACATTCCCATCTACAATTTATGAACATTCCATTTTCTTCCTCTCTAGCACTTGCTATTCTTGCCTTTTTGATAATAGCCGCTCTAATGAGCATGAGGTAATACCTAATTATGGTTTTTGATTTGCATTTCCCTAATAATTAGTGATGTTGAAAATATTTTCTTGTGCCTGTTGATATCTATATGCCTTTAGGAAAATGTCTATTCAGCTCCACTGCCCATTTTTTAATGGGGTTGTTTGCTTTTTGTTGTTGTTTAATTGTATGAGTTTTTAATATATTTTGTATAGTAACTCCTTATCTGATATATGATAAATATATGATATTATCTTCTCCCATTTGATAGTTGTCTTTTTGTTTTGTTGATAGTTTCCTTTGCGGTACAGAAGCTTTTTAGTTTGATGTAGTCCCATTCATTAATTTTTGCTTTTGTTTCCCTTGCCAGAAAGATACTGCTAAGAAAGACAAAGAGCATATGTCAAAGAGCATACTGCCTATGTTTTCTTCTAGGAGTTTTATGGTTTCAGGTGTTACATCTAAGCCTTTAATTCATTTTGAGTTGATTTTTGTGTATGGTGTAAGATAGTGATCTAATTTCATTATTTGCATGTGGCTATCCAGTTTCCCCAACACTTGTGCTAATTCTGGTTTTATTTGAGAATGGGCATTTTCCATCCTCCACTACCTCTGCCAGAGTTGTCACCTGATGCCCTCACCGTTGCTGCTTGTGCCTCTCAGTCATTGGTTCCTTGCTGCTGCTGGTTTTACTAGTGTCACCACCTTGGGTATTGGAAGGGTGGTCACCTCCCTTCTGTCTAGGGTCTCCTGGGTCTCAGGCTCCACCGCTGCAGGGAGAAAGAGAGGGTGGGTAAGGGAGCCAGGTCACAGGAGCCTCTGCCATGTCTGGGGTTGTCAGATTTGCAGGTGCCATTGCTGTGGGCAGGGGGCCCAGAGTTGTGGGTGCCTCCATGGCTGGAGGGATGTGGTCTCAGGCCCCACTTTCACTGTTGCCTGGTTCTCTGTGGGCATGGGTGCCCCTGTGGCCAGGAGGATGGAGTCCTATGCACCACTTCGCCTGATGCTACCTGGTTCTCTGGGGCTGTGCCCTCAGCCGCTGAAGCTGGGTGGCTAGGACTTCAGGCACCGCCTCCACTTTCCCCTAGTTCTACCTCCTCTGTGTGTTCTAGCCACCCCCGCCTACACCTTTGGATGCACAGATGTGTGCAATTCTCTGGCATCCTGGTGTGTTTGGCGAATGTGTGTTGAATTATAGATGTTTTACTGGTTGTAGATTAAAGAGGAGAGACAAAGGGAGTGTCATTTGCCGTCATGATGCTGAGGTCACCCTTAGATTTCTTTTTATATGGGAAAATCAACCCTTTATTTGTTATATATAATGTAAAAATTTCACCCAATTAGTCATTTTCTTTGAACTTTGCCTCTTTTAGTTTTTTGTTTTTGCTTTTGGTCATGCAGAAGTTTCTGTTTTATTTTTTTATGGCATAAAAAATAAAACTGCAATAAAAATCACACCTAGATTTTGAGCCAGAACTTTAAAGCTTTCCCAACATTCAAGATATAAAGAAATATATCCAGGGTTTTGTCTATACTTTCAAATATATTTTAACATTCAGATCTTTGATCAAGTTTGTTTCACTTAGCAGTGTAAGCAGTTATATTTTGATCCAATTGTCAAAATGGCTCTATAGTTTGTCCGAAACTTTTAGTAAAAAAGATTTTTCCCAGTGATTTGAAATGCCACCTCTATTGTACAGTAAAGGTCCATGTACTTTTATTTGATGTTTTATTCTGTTCTAAATATATAACATTACACAGGTCAGCATGATAATGTTTTAATTGTAAAGACTTTACAGTATGTTATTCTAGTTCCCCATATTTAATAGTATTTTCACAGTTATTACTGAATGTGTATGTTTTCCATATGAGCTTTAGGATAAATTTGTCTAGCTCCAGAAAAAGAAATAGTTGGTGTTTTTATTGGTGTTGTTGTTGTAATCATTATTATTTCAATACTACTGAGCCAATGTAAAAGTTTATCTGGATCAAAATTCTTTTGGGTTGTGTTTGATTATTTTGTGAGTGGAGCTAATCAAATTTAGGATATAAGTAACTTAATAAGTCCTCCACTATTTTAGTGTTGTGGTACCGTAATTCATAATATTTCCAGGTCTCCGTAATATAACCCATTTCTTCCCCCTACCATATTATCTTAAGAGATGGAAAACAAAATATGAATTGAGACTAAATTGGGTTATAAATCAAGAACTTTTCAAGAAACAAGAAATGTATTTCTATTTCAGTTAGTACAACATTAAAAAGCTACTTTGTTGAAATAATTTTTTTTAGTATTCTGAAATATCAGTAATAATGTACCCTAAGAAATCTGAAGAGTATAATATGATTTTTAATATAAAAGTACTTTGGGAAAAACATAAAATATTATAAAAATGTTAAGTATTATTACTATTCTGAATTCTTCAAACACTATGTACACTATGTCCTCCTAATTAATGAAATGATACACTATTGAAATGATTTCATTTTTAATAATGCCTCACAAAATCATTGGATGATTATTCAAACTATCAGGCACAACTAGTTGCAGATGAGTGACCAAGCAGGAGTCTGACTCCATTTTTTGATGTTTACCTGCTAACAACTTTTAAGCATCCCCTATTCCCTGTGCCCATATCCGGGCAAGCTAATAAGAAATCCTCAGTGCTCTGTCTTTTGATACCTGCAGGAAATTCAAACCACACAAGCTCCCACCTCACCCCTGTCCCACCCCAACCACAAGAAAAACTCCTGAGCTAGTCTCCTTTCTTGGCTCTCTCGAGACATTTAAGGCCTCCCTGAGAGCCCTGCCCTGGGAGCAATCATCACTCTCCACATCTGAACCAAATTTTAGTGGAAGTGTCCCCTGCTTTTTCAGGGTGACTTTAACAGGGCTTGACTCAGGCAGGACCTAATTTATTGAGGAAGACAACCCAAGAGCTATATGCTTGGTAAATAACCAGAAAATTGATTTTCCTCTTTAATTATCTGGGTCTCATATAATGTTTAAAAAGTAATTTACACAATACTTAATATCATTTTTAATATATTGCATGGAAGTAAATAGGTCCCAATAAAGTAAGCTAAGAATAAAAAACTGTACAATTTAGAAAACATGAAGATGTATTTTCTACTAATTTTGAATATATAAGATATTAAAATATTTATGCATACATAAATACCTTAATTTATTTAAATAACTTTAAACTAACATTAAAGTACTTAAAACAATACACATCTAATAATCAACCTTTCATTAACATAATGATTTCCTTCACATACTATTATGTGTTTTTGTCTTCATAATGCAAAAAAAGTAATGACTATTTCTATGATATGTATCTCTGGCTGCAAGAAAATTTACTGAATATAATGGCTTCCTTTTTATGGAAATATTCCTTTCTGAGGTTTATGGAATGGTAATAACAATTACTGGGTATGATGTTCTTTTATAAAACTTTCAGTGTCTTTGAAAAAGCCAACATTTTTATCTGTTTAAGTATTGAAATAATAGTGTGCCTTTACATTAAAAAAAACCCTGTAAATTGCTGTTCTCAGAATATTTTTGGAGTTTTGTGCAGATAGAATATGTCTTTATGTATTAAAAATTTCTTCTTATGAAAATGTTAGTTGCAGCACATACTAGATAACAAGGTTTGGAATCATAAAAAATCCAAGTTAAGTGATAAGTATCTAGAAAGATTTAAGTACTCTAGAGGTAAGGATTTTTAACTTAAATGCCAGATAAGTTTCTTTTAAATATTCTATTTCACTGTTATTCATTTATATATATTTTTAAAATTTTAAAAGACAGATATAGAAATTCTAGAGTTGGAAAATTTATTTGAAAAATTTCTCTTCACAGGATACAACAATGTGCGTTTTGACCACAGGGTAAAAATCTTCCTTTTGTTATTTTTACATTAAGAAAGATCAGAATTCTTACAACCTCCATGGACAGATGGCTTCTAGTTCTGGTTAGCAATGCACCACTTTCAAAACTTAAGTACAGAGACTTGAGCATAAATATTCTGCATTGGGTTCTCATCCCAGGCAGGCAGAAAGATAGATTAGTATAACAGATTAAAAAAAAAAAGTTTTGCTACAAGTTTGCTTAGCAGATGGTAGTTACTATAGACTGAGTTTTTGTGTCCCCTTCTAATTTATATGTTAAAAACCTAACTCCTGATTTGATAGCATTTGGAGGGGGTTGGGGTGGGCGGAGATAACATGGAGCCTCTGATTAATAAGATTAGTGTCTTATAAAAGAGACCCCAGAGAGCTCCTTCACTCATTCCTCCATGTGAGGACATAGCAAGAAGTTGGCCATCTATGAACTAGGAAGTGGGTCTTAACCGGACAGTGAATCTCAGCACCTTCATCTTAGACTGCCTAGAACTGTGAGAAATAAATTTCTGTGGCTTGTAAGCCATCCAGCCTATGGTATTTGTGTTACAGCAGCCCAAATAGGCAGGACAGTAATTGCTGCCAGAAGTAGGTGCTGCTGTAACGAACAACTAAAAATGTGGAAGTGCCTTTGGAACTGAGTAATGGATAGAAGTTAGAAAAGTTTTGAGGTGCAGGCTAGGAAAGTCTACATTGCTGTGCACTTTGAACAGACAGTTAAAAGTGATTCTGGTAAAGGTTAAGAATAAAAAAGCAGAGCTCTAGAGAAAGCCTCAATCTTCTTAGAAAAAACCTAAGTAATCAAAAACAGAATGTTAGTAAAAACGTGTGTCATAAAGTCCCCATTGATGAGGTCTCAGATGGAAATAGGGAACACGTTATTTGAAACTGCAAAACACGTTACCCTTGTTGTAAAGTGACAAAGAACTTGATTGAATTGTGTTCATATTCTAGTGTTTGTGGAAGGTAGAACTTGTGAGCAAGTGATGAAATTGTATATTTAGCTGAGGAGATCTCTAAGCAAAATGTTGAAGGGGTGACTTGGCTCCCCCTGGCTGCTCACAGTAAAAAGTGAGCAGAGAGAAATGACTTAATGATGAAGTTGCTGAGCAAAAGGGAAGTAGAACCTAAAGATTTGGAAAATTCTCAGCCTATCCATATTGAAAAAATGAGAACAGTAAGGGTATGGTCAAGCTACTGTTTGATAAAAAGATTAATGTGGATCAGCCATCTCAACAGAAGCCAGGAGCTATTTTCCAAGACAATGGAAGAGTGACTCTGAAGGCAGTTCAGGGAGCATCAAGATTGCCACTCTAAGTATAGATCTAGAGTGCAAGGGCTTAGAGGGACAGGGTGGTTTCAAAGGAGGGAGTGCATCTCCAGTTCAGGTAGACCAGGATGGCTCCACCTGGTGCCCCACAGGTGGGATCCAGAGAAGCCGAGACTTGGAATGCAGCCAGCGAAACTATGAAGGCATGGCTGCTTTTACCCAGATTTCAAAGGATGGGGCCACATATCAGAGCCACGGATTCCAGATCTCAGTCTAGCTCCAGAGAACTGTGAGCATGGAACCATTTTTACTCTCTTACCAGAGTTGGAAATTTTTATTTTTAAAGAGCCAGATATTAAATATTTTGGTTTAGCATCTATATCTTTACCACAACCATATGAGTCTGGCATTGTGGTGAAAAGCAGCCTTTGACAGTAAGTCAATGATTATTCATGGCTGTATTCCAATAAGAATTTATTTATTGAAATTTAAATACTGTCCCTGATATTTGAAAATTATTTAAATTTCACATCATAAAATCTTACTTTGTTTTTTTTTCACATCTTTATTGGAGTATAATTGATTTACAATGGTGTGTTAGTTTCTGCTTTATAACAAAGTGAATCAGTTTTACATATACATATGTTCCCATATCTCTTCCCTCTTGCATCTCCCTCCCTCCCACCCTCCCAATCCCACCCCTCCAGGCGCTCACAAAGCACCGAGCTGATATCCCTGTGCTTTGTGGCTGCTTCCCACTAGCTATCTACCTTACGTTTGATAGTGTATACATGTCCATGCCTCTCTCGCGCTTTGTCACAGCTTACCCTTCCCCCTCCCCATATCCTCAAGTCCATTCTCTAGAAGGTCTGTGTCTTTATTCCCGTCTTACCCCTAGGTTCTTCAAGACATTTTTCCCCCCTTAAATTCCATATATATGTGTTAGCATACGGTATTTATCTTTCTCTTTCTGACTTACTTCACTCTGTATGACAGACTCTAGGTCTATCCACCTCATTACAAATAGCTAAATTTCGTCTCTTTTTATGGCTGAGTAATATTCCATTGTATATATGTGCCACATCTTCTTTATCCATTCATCCGATGATGGACACTTAGGTTGTTTCCATCTCCAGGCTATTGTAAATAGAGCTGCAATGAACATTTTGGTACATGACTCTTTTTGAATTATGGTTTTCTCAGGGTATATGCCCAGTAGTGGGATTGCTGGGTCATACGGTAGTTCTATTTGTAGCTTTTTAAGGAACCTCCATACTGTTCTCCACAGTGGCTGTAACAATTGACATGCCCACCAACAGTGCAAGAGGGTTCCCTTTTCTCCACACCCTCTCCAGCATTTATTGTTTCTAGATTTTTTGATGATGGCCATTCTGACTGGTGTGAGATGATATTTCACTGTAGTTTGGATTTGCATTTCTCTAATGATTAATGATGTTGAGCATTCTTTCATGTGTTTGTTGGCAGTCTGTATATCTTCTTTGGAGAAATATCCACTTAGGTCTTCTGCCCATTTTTGGATAGGGTTATTTGTTTTTTAGTTATTGAGCTGCATGAGCTACTTGTAAATTTTGGAGATTAATCCTTTGTCAGTTGCTTCATTGGCAAATATTTTCTCCCATTCTGAGGGTTGTCTTTTGGTCTTGTTTATGGTTTCCTTTGCTGTGCAAAAGCTTTGAAGTTTCATTAGGTCCCATTTGTTTATTTTTGTTTTTATTTCCATTTCTCTAGGAGGTGGGTCAAAAAGGATCTTGCTGTGATTTATGTCATAGAGTGTTCTGCCTATGTTTTCCTCTAAGAGTTTGATAGTTTCTGGCCTTACATTTAGGTCTTTAATCCATTTTGAGCTTATTTTTGTGTATGGTGTTAGGGAGTGATCTAATCTCATACTTTTACATGTACCTGTCCAGTTTTCCCAGCACCACTTATTGAAGAGGCTGTCCTTTCTCCACTGTATATTTTTGCCTCCTTTATCAAAGATAAGGTGACCATATGTGCGTGGGTTTATCTCTGTGCTTTCTATCCTGTTCCATTGATCTATATTTCTATTTTTGTGCCAGTACCATACTGTCTTGATTACTGTAGCTTTGTAGTATAGTCTGAAGTCAGGGAGCCTGATTCCTCCAGCTCCATTTTTCGTTCTCAAGATTGCTTTGGCTATTCGGGGTCTTTTGTGTTTCCGTACAAATTGTGAAATTTTTTGTTCTAGTTCTGTGAAAAATGCCAGTGGTAGTATGATAGGGATTGCATTGTATCTGTAGATTGCTTTGGGTAGTAGACTCATTTTCACAATGCAGATTCTTCCAATCCAAGAACATGGTATATCTCTCCATCTATTTGTATCATTTTTAATTTGTTTCATCAGTGTCTTATAATATTCTGCATACAGGTCTTTTGTCTCCTTAGGTAGGTTTATTCCTAGATATTTTATTCTTTTTCTTGCAATGGTAAATGGGAGTGTTTTCTTGATTTCACTTTCAGATTTTTCATCATTAGTATGTAGGAATGCCAGAGATTTCTGTGCATTAATTTCGTATCCTGCTACTTTACCAAATTCATTGATTAGCTCTAGCAGTTTTGTGGTAGCATCTTTAGGATTCTCTATGTATGGTATCATGTCATCTGCAAACAGTGACAGCTTTACTTCTTCTTTTCCGTTTTGGATTCCTTTTATTTCCTTTTCTTCTCTGATTGCTGTGGCTAAAACTTCCAAAACTATGTTGAATAAGAGTGGTAAGAGAGGGCAAACTTGTCTTGTTCCTGATCTTAGTGGAAATGCTTTCAGTTTTTCACCACTGAGGACTATGTTGGCTTTGGGTTTGTCATATATGGCCTTTATTATGTTGAGGAAAGTTCCCTCTATGCCTACTTTCTGCAGGGTTTTTATCATAAATGGGTGTTGAATTTTGTCAAAAGCTTTCTCTGCATCTGTTGAGATGATCATATGGTTTTTCTCCTTCAGTTTGTCATATGGTGTATCACGTTGTTTGATTTGTGTATACTGAAGAAACCTTGCATTCCTGGAATAAACCCCCTTGATCATGGTGTATGATCCTTTTAATGTGCTGTTGGATTCTGTTTGCTAGTATTTTGTTGAGGATTTTTGCATCTATGTTCATCAGTGATATTGGCCTGTAGTTTTCTTTCTTTTTGACATACTTGTCTGGTTTTGGTATCAGGGTGATGGTGGCCTCGTAGAATGCGTTTGGGAGTGTTCCTCCCTCTGCTATACTTTGGAAGAGTTTGAGAAGGATAGGTGTTAGCGCTTCTCTAAATGTTAGATAGAATTCGCCTGTGAAGCCATCTGGTCCTGGGCTTTAGTTTGTTGGAAGATTTTTAATCACAGTTTCAATTTCAGTGCTTGTGATTGGTCTGTTCATATTTTCTATTTCTTCCTGATTCAGTCTTGGCAGGTTGTGCATTTTTAAGAATTTGTCCATTTGTTCCAGGTTGTCCATTTTATTGGCATAGAGTTGCTTGTAGTAATCTCTCATGATCTTTTGTACTTCTGCTGTGTCAGTTGTTACTTCTCCTTTTTCATTTCTAATTCTATTGATTTGAGTCTTCTCCCTTATTTTCTTGACGAGTCTGGCTAATGGTTTATCTATTTTGTTTATCTTCTCAAAGAACCAGCTTTTAGTTTTATTGATCTTTGCTATCATTTCCTTCATTTCTTTTTCATTTATTTCTGATCTGATTTTTATGATTTCTTTCCTTCTGCTACCTTTGGGGTTTTTTTGTTCTTCTTTCTCTAATTGCTTTAGGTGCAAGGTTAGATTGTTTATTCGAGATGTTTCCTGTTTCTTACGGTAGGATTGTATTGCTATAAACTTCCCTCTTAGAACTGCTTTGGCTGCATCCCATAGATTTTGGGTCATCATGTGTCCATTGTCATTTGTTTCTAGGTATTTTTTAATTTCCCCTTTGATTTCTTCAGTGATTACTTCGTTATTAAGTAGTGTATTGTTTAGCCTCCATGTGTTTGTATTTTTTACAGATCTTTTCCTGTAATTGATATCTAGTCTCATAGCATTGTGGTTGGAAAAGATACGTGATACAATTTCAATTTTCTTAAATTTAGCAAGGCTTGATTTGTGACCCAAGATATGATCTATCCTGGAGAATGTTCCATGAGCACTTGAGAGAAATGTGTATTCTGTTGTTTTTGGCTGGAATGTCCTATAAATATCAATTAAGTCCATCTTGTTTAATGTATCATTTAAAGCTTGTGTTTCCTTATTTATTTTTATTTTGGATGATCTGTCCATTGGTGAAAGTGGGGTGTTAAAGTCCCCTACTATGAATGTGTTACTGTCGATTTCCCTTTTTATGGCTGTTAGTATTTGCCTTATGTATTGAAGTGCTCCTATGTTGGGTGCATAAATATTTACAATTGTTATATCTTCTTCTTGGATCAATCCCTTGATCATTATATAGTGTCCTTCTTTGTCTCTTCTAATAGTCTTTATTTTAAAGTCTATTTTGTCTGATATGAGAAGTGCTACTCCAGCTTTCTTTTTGTTTCCATTTGCATGAAATATCTTTTTCCATCCCCTTACTTTCAGTCTGTATGTGTCTCTAGGTCTGAAGTGGGTCTGTTGTAGACAGCAAATATATGTGTCTTGTTTTTGTATCCATTCAGCCAATCTGTGTCTTTGGGTGGGAGCATTTAGCCCATTTACATTTAAGGTAATTATCGATATGTATGTTCCTATTCCCATTTTCTTAATTGTTTTGGGTTCGTTATCATAGGTCTTTTCCTTCTCTTGTGTTTCTTGCCTAGGGAAGTTCCTTTAGCATTTATTTAAAGCTGGTTTGGTGGTGCTGAACTCTCTCAGCTTTTGCTTGTCTGTAAAGGTTTTAATTTCTGCATCAAATCTGAATGAAATCCTTGCTGGGTAGAGCAATCTTGGTTGCAGGTTTTTCTCCTTCATCACTTTAAATATGTCCTGCCAGTCCCTTCTGGCTTGCAGAGTTTCTGCTGAAAGATCAGCTGTTAACCTTATGGGGATTCCCTTGTGTGTTATTTGTTGTTTTTCCCTTGCTGCTTTTAATATGCTTTCTTTGTATTCAATTTTTAACAGTTTGATAATATGTGTCTTGGCATATTTCTCCTTGGATTTATCCTGTATGGGACTCTGTGCTTCCTGGACTTGATTAACTATTTCCTTTCCCATATTAGGGAAGTTTTCAACTATAATCTCTTCAAATATTTTCTCAGTCCCTTTCTTTTTCTCTTCTTCTTCTGGAACCCCTGTAATTCGAATGTTGGTGCGTTTAATGTTGTCCCAGAGGTCTCTGAGACTGTCCTCAGTTCTTTTCTTTCTTTTTTTTTCATTCTCCTCTGCAGTAGTTATTTCCACTATTTTATCTTCCAGGTCACTTATCCGTTCTTCTGCCTCAGTTATTCTGCTATTGATCCCTTCTAGAGTATTTTTAATTTCATTTATTGTGTTGTTCATTGTTGTTTGTTTCATCTTTAGTTCTTCTATGTCCTTGTTAAATGTTTCTTGCATTTTGTGTATTCTATTTCCAAGATTTTGGATCATCTTTACTATCCTTATTCTGAATTCTTTTTCAGGTAGACTGCCTATTTCCTCTTCATTTGTTAGGTCTGGTGGGTTTTATCTTGCTCCTTCATCTGCTATGTTTTTTTCTGTCTTCTCATTTTGCTTATCTTACTGAGTTTGGGGTCTCCTTCTTGCAGGCAGCAGGTTTGTAGTTCCCATTGTTTTTGGTGTCTGTCCCCAGTGGCTAAAGTTTGTTCAGTGGGTTGTGTAGGCTCCCTGGTGGAGGGGACGAGTGCCTGTGTTCTGGTGGATGAGGCTGGATCTTGTCTTTTTGGTGGGAAGGTCCACGTCTGGAGGTGTGTTTTGGGGTGTCTGTGGACTTATTATGATTTTAGGCAGCCTCTCTGCTAATGGGTGGGGTTGTGTTCCTGTCTTGCTGGTTGTTTGGCATAGTATGTCCAGCACTGTAGCTTGCTGGTCGTTGAGTGAATCTGGGTTCTGGTGTTAAGATGGAGATCTCTGGGAGATTTTCACCATTTTATATTATGTGGAGCTGGGAGGTCTCTTGTGGATCAGTGTCCTGAAGTTGGCTCTCCCATCTCAGAGGCACAGCACTGACTCCTGGGTGCAACACCAAGAGCCTTTCATCCACACGGCTCAGAATAAAAGTGAGAAAGAGTAGAAAGAAAGAATTAGTAGAAGTAGAAAGAAAGAAAGGAAGAAAGAAGGGACGGAGGGAGGGAGGATGGAGGGATGGAAGGAAAAAAAAGGATATAAAGTAAAAAAATAAAGTAAGATAAAATATAATAAAGTTATTAAAATAAAAGGTAATTATTAAGAGGAAAAGAAAAAAGAAAAAAAAAGGACGGATACAACCGTAGGACAAATGGTGGAAGCAAAGCTATACAGACAAAATCTCACACAGAAGCATACACATACACACTCACAAAAAGAGGAAAAGGGGAAAAAAATCATAAATCTTGCTATCGTCCACCTCCTCCATTTGGGATGATTCGTTGTCTATTCGTGTATTCCACAGATGCAGAGTACATCAAGTTGATTGTGGAGCTTTAATCCGCTGCTACTGAGGCTGCTGGGAGAGATTTCCCTTTCTCTTCTTTGTTCTCACAGCTCCCAGGGGCTCAGCTTTGGATTTGGCCCCGCCTCTGCGTGTAGGTCGCTGGATGGCGTCTGTGCTTCGCTCAGACAGGACGGGGTTAAAGGAGCCGCTGACTCGGGTCTCTGGCTCACTCAGGCCGTGGGGAAGGAGGGGCACGGAGTGCGGGGCGAGTCTGCGGCGGCAGAGGCCGGCATGACGTTGCAGCAGCCTGAGGCGCGCCGTGCATTCTCCTGGGGGAGTTGTCCCTGGATCCTGGGACCCTGGCAGTGGCGGGCTGCACAGGCTCCCCGGAAGAGGGGTGTGGATAGTGACCTGTGTTCGCACACAGGCGGCTTGGTGGCGGCAGCAGCAGCCTTAGCGTCTCATGCCCATCTCTGGGGTCCGCGCTTTTAGCAGCGGCTAGCGCCCGTCTCTGGAAGTCTTTTAAGCAGCGCTCTTAATCCCCTCTCCTTGCGCACCAGGAAACAAAGAGGGCAGAAAAAGTCTCTTTCCTCTTCGGCAGGTCCAGACTTTTCCCCGGAATCCCTCCCGGCTAGCCATGGTGCACTAACCCCCTGCAGGCTGTGTTCAGGCCACCAACGCCAGTCCTCTCCCAACGGTCCGACAGAAGCCGAATCCTCAATTCCCAGCCCCGCCCGCCCCGGCGGGTGAGCAGACAAGCTTCTCGCGCTGGTGAGTGCCGGTCGGCCCTGATTCTCTGTGTGGGAATCTCCCTGCTTTGCCCTCCGCACCCCTGTTGCTTTGCTCTCCTCCGCGGCCCCAAAGCTTTCCCCCTCCGCCACCCGCAGTCTCCGCCCACGAAGGGGCTTCCTAGTGTGTGGAAACCTTTCCTCCTTCACAGCTCCCTCCTGCTGGTGCAGGTACCGTCCCTATCCTTTTGTCTCTGTTTATTCTTTTTTCTTTTGCCCTACCCAGGTACATGGGGAGTTTCTTGCCTTTTGGGAGGTCTGAGGTCTTCTGCCAGCGTTCGGTAGGTGTTCTGTAGGAGTTGTTCCACGTGTAGATGTATTTCTGGTGTATCTGTGGGGAGGGAGGTGATCTCCGCATCTTACTCTTCCGCCATCTTCCCGGAAGCCCTTACTTTGTTTTTCAACCTTTTAATTATATCAAACCAGTTTAGACTGTGAGCCAAGTAAAAATAGGTGGCTAGCCAGATTTGGCACCAGGGCTGTAATTTGCTGACCCCAGCTTCAACACATAGTTCTCAACCCTGTGTCATATTAAAATCAGCTAGGGACTTCCAAGATACATAGATACTTGGGCTCCCAAACCAATTACATCGTTAATTCAGGGGGAGTGAGGTACAGGTATTTACATGATTTTAAAACTCTCCTGGGTGTTGAGCCAGGGTGTTGACAGAGAAGTGACATATAAGCTGAGTTACTCTTTTTTGCCATTTTCCAAATATTCGCCCTAGCCATCACTCTTTTGGAGTCATTTGGCTTTCCTTGAATAGAGAAGTTTTGCAACAATTAATTTTTTTGCACTTTCTTTTTTTAGTCAAGATTATGTTTTTGACATATCTACTTGTTGATACATATAGCAGATATACATTTATTTTATTTTTAACAGCTTTATTGAAGTAAAATTGATTTATTAAAAAACTGCACATATATAATGCATAAAATTTGATGAGTTAGACATAGGAATACACCTGTGAAACTGTCACCACAATCAGGTAAGAGACATATTCATCACCTCCAAAAGTTTCCTTTTGCCTTTTTGTGTGTGAGAGATGAGAACATTTAACATGAAACCTATCATCAACAAATGTTTAAGTGCACAAAATTGTATTTTTAACTTTAGGTGCTGTGTTATACAAGAGATCTCTAGAAATTATTTCATCTTGCACAACTGAAAAGTTATACGCATAGAATAATAATTTCCTATTTCCACTATCCCCCGGCCTCTGAAAACAGCCGTTCTA
Organism: Orcinus orca; assembly: GCF_937001465.1. Taxonomy (NCBI): domain Eukaryota; kingdom Metazoa; phylum Chordata; class Mammalia; order Artiodactyla; family Delphinidae; genus Orcinus; species Orcinus orca. The sequence goes on along the minus strand of NC_064560.1, from coordinate 143,576,222 downwards.
TTCTCTGCTTTAATGAGTGTGTTTATTTAAGATATCTCATGTAAGTGGAATCGTGCAGTACGTGTCCTTCTGTGACTAGTCAACTCAAAATGGATTAAAGCCTTAAATGTAAGACCTGCAGCGATTCATTTTTGTGAACTTCATTGTATTATATTCTTTCCAGTATATATATAAAGTATACATATATACACATATATATTAGGGAGTTTTTTGGTTTTGCTTTTTTCTTTGTAAAATTTATCCCAATACTTTTTTAATATATAAATTTATTTATTTATTTTTGGCTGCATTGGGTCTTCATTGCTGCAGGCAGGCTTTCTCTAGCTGCGGTGAGAGGGGGCTACTCTTCGTTGTGATGCGCGGGCTTCCTATTGCGGTGGCTTCTCGGTGTGGAACACAGGCTCTAGGCACGCGGGCTTCACTAGTTGTGGTATGCAGGCTCAGTAGTTGTGGCTCGCAGTCTCTAGAGTGCAGGCTCAGTAGTTGTGGTGCACAGGCTTAGTTGCTCTGCAGCACGTTGGGTCTTCCCAGACCAGGGCTCAAACCCATGTCCCCTGCATTGGCAGGAGGATTTTTAACCACTGCACCACCAGGGAAGTACCCCCCAATACTTTCTACTTTTGAACAGTTTCTCAAAATTTGACTCTGCTGATGCCATTCATCCTGTTTTTCTTCATTGTTTTTGACTTATTATTTTTCTCATAACACTTTATTATTTCTTTGGTTTTGACTCATTATTTTTCTCATAACACTTTGTCATTTCTTCAGATTATAGGTATAGGTATTCTAGACTGTTTAGTTTGTATTCAGTGTTCAGTCTTCACTTTTTATCCAGTTTTCATTACATTATGTAAGATAAAGGGCCATAGAAGAAGAAATATTAAATAAAATAATTGTGAAAGAAATGTGTGTTTTACTTGTTTAGCAAGCTACTTATTCTTTTTGTTTTATTTTTGAAAATTAGTCCAAAAGAAATTCTCTAATACGTATTGTATGTATACAACAAAACAGAGAGCAACAAACATGACTAGGAATATTTTTAGATACAATTATAAAAGAATACCACAGATATAAAAATATGAAGTAATTTTGCAAACAACAAAATAGTTACTTTCTAAAGTTTGCTTTGGTCTGTCCTGGTAAATCACTTTTGAAAGTGAAGTTTTCTCTGACATCTTCCCTACTATTCTCATGCTGTAAAATATTTTTAAAAAGCAGGTATGGGGCTATCCTGGTGGCACAGTGGTTGAGAGTCCGCCTGCCGATGCAGGGGACGCGGGTTCGTGCCCCGGTCCGGGAAGATCCCACATGCCGCGGAGCCATGTGAGCCATGGCCGCTGACCCTGCACGTCCGGAGCCTGTGCTCTGCAACGGGAGAGGCCACAACAGTGAGAGGCCCACGTACCGCAAAAAAAAAAAAAGAGTTCTCCTTCCCTTGCTGTGTGGGAACTTATGTTTCAACTCTACTCTTTATCAAACCTAAGAAAGTTCTCCACATGTTTAAGAGTGCATGAAGTTAGGTTGGACCAATCCAGATAATACGGGATAATCTCCCTGCCTCAATGTTCATAATCATAATCATATTTTAAAATGCCATTATTCCATATAATGCAACATATTCACAGATTCCATGGACATCTTTGGGAGGCCATTATGTTGACTACAACAAACATATTCAAGAAAAGAAATTGAAAAAATATTCAAAAGTAGAATCAAAGGAGGTTAATATAATACACAGAGGCATGAATAGATATATGTGTGTATATGAGTAACTGTTAATTACTTCTTTTATTTCTGACTCCTACCAGATATTTCTGTATGTGTTATTTCAACAAACCAATCTTATGAATTAGTCCATGCTTTAATGGAAAATTTTAAAGTATTATGGTTGAAAATATTCACATTTTTAAAAATTCCAGTTAATATTGCTTCATATCATATACCAGTTTCTCATTAATTAGCTTTTAACTCGTAGACATCATCTAGCAATTTCTTTTAGACTTGTGTATTAATCAAAGTTATTTTAGTTGTAAACAACAAAACTAAGTCTGGACATTTTAAGTATAAAAATGTAACTTTTGGAGTAAAAATAGCATAATTTACAGAATCAAAGGAACAGTTGAAAGCTAAACCTTCAGAAGGGCAAGTACCAGGGAAGATTCTGGGACCTGAGAAACAAGAATGTCCATGGATCTCCTCCTCTTGAGAGGGCTCTCAATAATAAGATTGAGATTCAAGCCTTCTAGGGTTATGTTTCTCTTTTTCCTATTTTAAAATTCTGGGACAGAGCCTATGATTGACCAAACTTGAATCACACATCTATTTTCCCCTTGACCTATCAACCATGGACATGGGAAAGCGAAATCATGGGTGCAAACTCGCTCAGTGGAGGTCCACTCATGTGCATTGAGGGACATATCCAGATAAGAAACACTTCGCTACAAGCCAAATAATCACTTCAGAAAATGCCTGGCATAATATTCAATGCCTGCATTGAATAAAATACCTGCATGAATTATCAGCCAGGTATAATTTCAGACATAAATAGCTTTTAAAACTTCATTCATCACTTAAATATTCATTGGTATGAGTAAACAGTGCTATTTTGAAAATAAATTTAACCTACAATAAAAAGGATGCACTGTTACAAATTTGGAAATGCAGAGTAAATTTCCTAGATTTATGGAACCAAGTCACATTGTCTACTTATGTCTTTAGAGAGGTCTATTTCTACATTTTATTTTCCTGTTAAATATTCCTGTTAAATATTGCCCCTTCAATGCTACACTAAAAATGACACTATAACTTATATAAAACTCATATTCTAAGAAGTAGACATGACAAACCAAAGAAATCTGACCACCTAGTTTATATTTTCTCTATTTTGTTGTCCAAAGGCATGGTTAATATGATCTGATAAGAAATATTCCTTAAGGTACTCCATAAAACGAAAAAGCAAGCAATGTTTTTAGTCAAGAAAATATATGAAGATAATGGCAATATTTTATTTCTTATTATATTAAAGCCTATCCCTTTTATTTTCGGTACCAACATCCAACTTCCCATACTGGCCATCCGGATAAAGTAAATGACATTCTATAAGGGACTAACAAACTTTGCTGCAGATAGTGCATATACTTTCCTTGAAGAATACTTCACATTCTTTACACTGTGCCGTATGTTTTCCATCTCGCTGACAATTACTGCCTTAATGAAGAATGAAGTATACTTATTTGAAAATATCCATCTACCTTTAAGTCATTACTGGCGATTACAGGCAAAATTAAAAAGACACACAGTTTCTGAAAAGCCAAACACATTTTTCTACATGACGTAAAATGCTTTAATTAACTTTTATTTTCTTTTGATACCCAGACCTTTTATAATAGAGAATTCATGGGAATTTAGTTATCTTCATAGACACTAATGCTTTATTTATGTATTTTATTTGACAAGCCTTTGCTCTGTGCCAGGTGCTATTCTAAGTGTTTCTTATGTATGAGGTAGTCTTATTATATCTATTCCATAGGTGAGAAAATTAATGCACAAAGAGTTTAAGTGATTTGCCGAAGTGCCAAAAAAAATGTCATAGCCATTTATATAGAGGTATAAGACACAAATTAAACTATGTCTGGAGCCTGGAAAAAGCTATGTGGAGTGAGAGTTAAATATCTTTGTTCAATTCATTTATATTCCACTCTAGGCAAATTATTTTAACTTATGTAATATTTTTAGTATTGTAGTGAATTGTTATCCTTACTGAGATATTCCACTAAAAATAAATTAATATATCACAGTATTAAAACTCTACTACAGGGCTTCCCTGGTGGCACAGTGGTTGAGAGTCCGCCTGCCAATGCAGGGCACACGGGTTCGTGCCCCGGTCCGGGAAGATCCCACATGCCGCGGAGCAGCTAGGCCCGTGAGCCATGGCCGCTGAGCCTGCGCGTCCGGAGCCTGTGCTCCGCAAGGGGAGAGGCCACAACACTGAGAGGCCCGCGTACCACACACAGAAAAAACAAACAAACAAAAAGACTTCTACTACATTTTTATTATAACAGTGCAAAATACTGATTCCTTTTTATGGTAATAAATATAATTTCCTTCCCTCCTATAATAAAAAAGTACTGCCATTAACAACTGTCATTGAAAAAAATGTTACATATTTAAATATTTATTTTACTTTTTTAACATCTTTATTGGAGTATAATTGCTTTACATTTGTGTGCTAGTTTCTGCTTTATAACAAAGTGAATCAGTTATACCTATGTTCCCATATCTCTTCCCTCTTGTGTCTCCCTCCCTCCACCCTCCCTATCCCACCCCTTTATGTGGTCACAAAGCACTGAGCTGATCTCCCTGTGCTATGCGGCTGCTTCCCACTATCTATTTTATATTTGGTAGTGTATATATGTCCATGCCACTCTCCCACTTTGTCACAGCTTACCCTTCCCCCTCCCCATATCCTCAAGTCCATTCTCTAGTAGGTCTGTGTCTTTATTCCCGTCTTGCCCCTAGTTTCTTCATTATATTTTTTTCCCTTAGATTCCATATATATGTGTTAGCATATGGTATTTGTTTTTGTCTTTCTGACTTACTTCACTCTGTATGACAGACTCTAGGTCTGTCCACCTCACTACAAATAACTCAATTTTATTTCTTTTTATGGCTGAGTAATATTCCATTGTATATATGTGCCACATCTTCTTTATCCATTCATTTGTCAATGGACACTTAGGTTGCTTCCATGTCCTGGCTATTGTAAATAGAGCTACAACGAACATTTTGGTACATGACGCTTCTTGAATTATGGTTTTCTCAGGGTATATGCCCAGTAGTGGGATTGCTGGGTCATATGGTAGTTCTATTTTTAGTTTTCTAAGGAACTTCCGTACTGTTCTCCATAGTGGCTGTATCAATTTACATTCCCACCAACAGTGCAAGAGGGTTCCCTTTTCTCTTAAATGTTACTTTAATTAAAATTCTTTTGGATACATAGCTCAGTGACCACAAACTCAGTGTTATACTTTTTCTTGCTTTTAAGTCTTTATTTTTTCTTTAATGTAGGCAACTACATACCTAGATATAGTTTTGCTTTTTTCTTTTTGTTTTTCTTTTTAAAGAGTTCAGTGATTATTTCCAAATTTATTAATGTTTCAAGACCAAGAAATATAGAGTACTTAAAATGTTCTCTGTTCAGTTGTATTACCAAGAAACTGAATTCCTATTTCTCAACATCACCATAAGCATTCTAAACTTTCCAATACTTATTCATAAAATTTATCCATTGTCTGATGAAAATGTGATTGTGTGCCTTTAGCATGTGAAGGCTTTGCATTATTAGTCCAACTTAAACAACTCCTTTTAAAATAAAATAAAGCTTTGTCCATCCCTTGGGATGGATAAAGGCGATATGTTGTATAAAAACAGCAAATTTTCTGTGTGCTATTGTTAGAATGATACACTCTTGAAACTTCTAATTCTTTCATTAAACATTATTGTATGGAATCTGTTTTTCTCCTCTTCTGATCACTAGAATTCAATATCCTTCACAAGAAAACATTTTCAATTCCAACCCTGCAATTAATAACATGCGAGAGCAGAGCTCAATAGATGTCGGAGTTATAAAAAATAGACACCTTGAAATCTCTAATTAAAGCTAGCATAATTTGCCAACAGAAATACTGAATTTTAGTTTTGCCAAGGGGTAGCTTTAGGGCATCATTTAATCCAATAGATTGCCATCCAAACAGCTATCAAATCAAAGGCTATTAGCTAAATACTCAGTAGGAAACTGAAAGTTTGAAAAGTTTCCTAAAACACCCCTGAGTTGAAGACTGATGCTTATTTTATCTAAACAAATATGAGTGAGATTTATTTTCTTTTAGTGTCTTTGTGACCAGAACATCAAGGGCTATTGATTCATTACTCTGTGGTTTGTTTTCAGTATGAGAAAGCTAGGGTGAGAAAAACTTCTAGAGAAAGAATTTAACTGCACTTGAAATTCTATTACACTTCCAGATAACAAAAATTTTTACCCAGGACTCATTCGGTAAATGTACTCGTTATGTAAATCACTGAATTAAGGCATTTTTTTACCCTTATTTTACCAAAAAATAAACTTTTCTCATTCAGTAAGCAATCTTGAGTGAAAACAATAAAAATCAACAGTTTATTGACAGTGTTATTATATATAAAATGCATTTTAATGAACCATAAAATTATAATTTGTTATTGCCACAGTACACTTTACCTGATGACTTGATAAGATAGAACCAGTTACTTACGCATACTCTGAGCATAAATTATCTGATTACTTAGACTTTTAAAAATTGTTCAGTACCTTTAAAGTCCTGAATAGTGCTCTAGACAATGATGCCACCTCTGGCAGATTCTGTTGGTGCCCCACTCATATCGTCTTGGTCTTCATAATTTCTAACCATGTTTGCTTGACTTCCAGCTGCCACCACCTGCATGCCCTTGTCCTTGGGCTCTTCTGGCTGACACAGGCTGCTCTGCACACAGGCAAGGCATGCAGGAAATGCCAGGAGTCATTACTGGCATCCCTCAGAAGCATTCCACAAGTGACTGACAAATTAGGAAAGCACTCTACTTATGGCAATTGTTAAAAAATTCTCCTAGAGTCCTGACCAAGGTGGCCTTAAAGTTCCCCTCTGCTAGACCAAACTTCAGACAGGTTTATTCCTTATTCTAGGCCACTGACATCCTTAGTGTATTTACTTTAGAAAAGTTTTCATTGTAAATCCATTTTTCTGCCACATTGAGATATAAATCTTTTAGAAAGCCTCTTCACAGTTTTAAAACCCCTGACTGTCTTTGGCCAGGACCTGAGAACCATTCCTCTGAAAGGTAATCATAAGGAAGATAGAGGCCCTATCTCTCGGTTTCTGTAGGAACATAGGAGCCAAACTTCAGTCTGCAACCTTGCTCCAAGTTGTAAATTACTTCCTGTTAAGAAGATGGGAGAATATTTACTTTTCCTTTGGATAAAGAAAATTAAAAAATACAGATGACGTAAGGTCTCTGCCTCACCCCGTTCTTAAAAACCCCACTGCCATTTTTTTTCTTTTCTTTTTAAAAAATTATTTCACAATTGTTGAGCACAGTCTGAAATCTGGCCTTGGATCTTCCTTGGATCTTCCTTGCCTCTTTAAGTTTGTCTGGTGCAATTTTTGCTTTGACAGCCTCAATGCAAAAGACATTTGGAGAGGTCACCTTCTGTGTTTGTGTCTAGATAGTTGTTGTTTTGTTTCTCATTTAATCTTTAAGGGACCGTATCTCGATTGAATTTTTGACTCTAAAGAGATATGGGTTCTGAAGTTGTTTTAAAAAGTACTATGATAGAGGATGAGAACTTTTCTACATCCAAGCCAATTTCCTCATTTTCTTCCCTAGTAAGTGGAGAAAACAAGAGTTCACACTTTGGACGTGGGAATGAGCACTGTTAGAGGAGTTCATTAAAATCTTTAGATGGGTGATAATCCTGACAAACAAGAGAAAAGAAAAAATATGATCCTTTTGGTATTGGCCCTCCTGAGTTGGTCTCCAACAAAGGTCCTTCTGCCCGGTGTTGCTCTTGTCAGTAGAAGGAGACTGAGTTCAATTCAGAAGCAAAGGAAAGCTTTATTGTTTGATCAGAGAATGGAGAGGTGAGAGCTCTGGGGCTAGAGTGCATGCTCTCCCAGAAAAACAAAAATCACCAGCGAGGCTGCTCTATAGGGTTGTTGGCAGCAGAGAGGGGGCTGGGTTCTCGCAGGGAGGGTGCAGTTGCGCTGCTCAAGACTCCAGATCACACACAGTGCCGGGTGCAGCATCTCTGCTCACGGCCCACCACCGCCATCTTGAATTGAGTGTCATGCACTCTGCACACAGCCCACCGGGTTGAAGTGTATGACAACACTTTGGTGCTAGGAACTCTAGTGTGAAGGCCGAGTAAGAGGCCCTGTGAGCAAGTGAAATTAGGCTAAGTCCAAAGGAAGAGAAAAGGTTAGATTTTATTTTATGACCCAGATTTTATTTTTATTTCCTGGGAATTGTTAATGGGCTACATGAAGTGCATTGATGGCTACAGAACTTTAAAAAGATGTACGTAAATTGTTTGAAATTCCTTCAGTTCAAAGAAAGAGTCTCACTACCCTCTCCTAGGTATGGATTAGACTTAGTGACTTGGTTCTAATGAATAGAATGTGGCCAAAGTGACTGATTTATGAAGCTATAGTCCAATGGGCTTCCACCAGACTGTCTCTATCTTGGGATGCTAACATTTGCAACTCAGTTACTGGGTTTTAAGAAAGCTCAGGCCATGTGTCAAGCCCAAGTCTTCAATCCACTGAGTCACTGTCAATCTTTGAGTTTTCCAGTTGAGGCCTTAGATATTGTAGAGCAAGGACAAAAATCCCTGGAGTATTGTCCAAATTCCTGAACCACATAATCCATGTGGGTTGTTTTACAACACTATGTTCTGTAGCAAATTTTTTCCGCAACAGTGTATAAATGGAATATATATATATATATATATGCTTTTATAAAAGAATACTTTTAATAAGATGTTTCATAAACCTAGTAAGAAAAATGTATAGTCTTCTCAATAGACAGTGAAAAACATTTAGTAAAATGCATCAACCTCTTCTTTCTTTCTTTATAGATTTAAGAAAATTTTTTAGAGAAGTTCTAGGTTCACAAAAAAATTAAAAGGAAGATATAAAGATTTCATTCCCTGCCCTTACATATGCAACGACTTCCCTCTTAACAACATTCCCCACCAGAGGAGTACATATGTTACAATTAGTGACCTACATTAACACCATTATCACCCAAAGTCCATAGTTTATATTACACGTAACTCTTTGGTGTTGCACATTCTGTGGATTTGGGCAAATGTATAATGACATGTATCAACCATTGTATAATCATATAAAATAGCTTCACTGCCCTAAAAATCCTCTGTGCTCTGTCTATTCATTTTTATGGTTTTCATACTTTTGCCTTTTCCAGAATGTCATATAATTGGAATCATACAAGATGTAGTCTTTTTGATTGGCTTTTTTCAACTTTGTAATATACATTTAAGTTGGTGTTGTCAGTATTCTGGATTTTGGCCATCCTAATAGATGTGTAGTGGTATCTCATTGTTTTAATTTGCATTTCCCTGGAGACATAAGATTTGGAGCAAATTTTCATTTGCTTGTTTGTCAACTGTATGTCTTCTTTAGTGAGATCTCTGTTAAGATCTTTAGCCTTTTTTTTAGTAAGGTTTATTTTCTTTTAAGTGTTCTTTGTATATTTTGGATAACAGTTCTATATCAAGTGTGTCTTTTGCAAATATTATCTTCAGTCTGTGGCTTGTCTTCTCATTCTCTTAATGTTGTCTTCCCAGAGCAGAAGTTTTTAATTTTAATGAATTCCAACTGGTCAGTTATTTCTTTACTGGATCAGGCCTTTGGTGTTGTATCTAAAAAGTCATCACCATACCCAAGATCATCTACGTTTTCTCCTATTTTATCTTCTAGGACATTAACCATTAACAAAAAAACACACACATACATATACTCACACATATCGAGATGGAAAACTAAAATCTCTTGAAAAGCTAGTAATAGTCACTCTTCCTCCAAAAGAAAACATCATAATCAATAACAAAACACAAAACATTTCCAAAAACAATTTCTGCAGAATACCAGTTCCAAGGTTAGTAAGTGACACTTGACAATATGACATTATTTAAACTACCTCAAAGGGGAATCATTTTTAACGTAGAACACTGAAAAATTAATGAGATAATGTTGATAGATTTTATTACATAACATTTAATAATGTCAACTAGTCCCCATGTACCTCATTCTCTCCCCAAAATGACACCCCTGGAAAACATTCATAAAAATCAGAAATAGGCATTGATATTCTACAAAAAAATAAAAATAGGTATTTGTAAAAAGAAAATAAAGGGACAAATGCTGTTAATTTACATAAGCAGAAATACATGTAACTAATAAGTAATTTTTATTAGTAACCTCAAGAGTTATGGAAAATTCTCAAAATTAAACAAAAATGAAATGCATTTATAAATTATTAATGTGTTTTAAGATAATAATTTGTCCTTATGCTTATGAATGATTCTTATACATTATTTTGGGGAATAGTTGTTGGTTGACCCCTTAAAAACTTTGTAATATATATATTCAAAGCATTAAAGGTTTATAAAATTTGATCAGGTTTTTGTAATTTTATGAACCAATTTTTGGTGAATATTTAGATATCATTAAAGATACAACAGCAATTTTCATAACAGATTTATTTGCAATACAGACAAAATTTTTAAAAATAACAAGAATGTTTTAACCAACTGTGATGCAGCTATACAAGAGAATAATACATAGCCACTGAAATCTTGTAATTTTCATTTCAGTTAGACAAATGACACAAACATCGAAAACAATAACATATGAGTAGAGCAATAGAATTTTATTATTTGCAAGATAAGATCTTAATTTTGTCATATATAGTATATATGCATATAGGAACAGCTTTATATCAACTACATTAGTTGTAGGCCTCTATATTTGTGGGCTTACATATGTAATTTTAAATTCTTCCCATATTTCTCAATATAAACTGAACAAGTATTACATTTTAATCAGAAAAAAACTCAGATCTTACATATTTCAAAAAAATTACAATTTGAATTTAAAAAAGGAAATTAACAGCCATAGATATTTTTACAGAGATATTTTTAGGATTATCAAACCAATTAGGACTATTTAATAGCTTGTTTACATAATGAAAAACATAAATAAGTATTTTAAAGTTACTGACCTATGCTTTTTTGATTAAGCATGCAAGTATTTCTCAAATAAATTAAGAAATAGGAGTCAGGGTTGTAAAATAGCAGGGAATTGAATTAATTATCACCCCCAGCATGAAATTGTTTCAAATGATGCTTTTAGAGTTAGAAAGTACTTTTAAGTGTATTTCAAAGTTCTGTTACAAACTACCATAAACAAGGAAACCAAGGCCAAAAGCACTGCCTGTACTGTGCTTTCTTTGTATATTTTAATGTACTTGGAATAAAAACTATTTCTGTTTAGCTGATCAAAGCTGTTTTGGGTTTCTTATTAAGATGGCAGAGCTTCACCTGTGAATTTTTAGAAGCCTGGGGAAACACTCAGCAGGATCTAACTTTTTGTTGTGCGTAAAAACATTTTCCCTGTATGTGAAAGTTTGCTCTTCATTTGGCAGATGGAATCCCCTGGTGAGGTGGGTTTTAGCAGAAAAAAATACAGTTACACATACATCTTGAGAATGGCAGGCATCAAAGTGAGGAATGCACGATTGAAGATGTATTCATTATGTTATCAAAAATATAATGCTCTCTTTTTGAAATAGATGATGGAGTTTTGCAAAAGCGTACTTGTATATGAAGCATTTAGCTTTGTATTCATTTTAAAGGAGTATTTATGGATCTTATATAAAGTTAAGTTTAAAAATCCTGATTGCATTTCCCCTACTATATTGTTTAACTCGAATACAGTAATAGTCGCTCTACATCCAATCGTATCTGTTTGATATGGTAAAATTTAAAACAGAATTCACAAACAAATTACAAAAAACATGCTTTCAAATTCAATGGTGGGAATTTTTTGTTTTTATTTTAAAATGGAGATTTGCTTTAAAAATAAATATATTGTCAGATGCTTAAAGAAGTATTTGTATTAGTGTCATGGGTGAATTATATCCCCAATTCATATGTTTAAGTCCTAACCCTCATTACCTCAGAATCTGATCTTATTTGGAAATTGGGTCATGCAGATGTAATTAGTCAAGATGAGGTCATAGTGGAGTAAAGGGGTGCCCTAATCCTATATAACTGATGTCCTTACAGAAAGGGGGAATTTAGACATACATGCAGGGGGGATACCAGGTGAAGACTGGAATTATGCTGCCACAAGCCAAGAAAGATTGCTGGTGGACAAGAAAATATTCTTTCTTGATGCCTTCAGAGGGAGTATGTCCCTGCTGACAACTTGATCTCAGATTTCTAGCCTCCAGAACTGTGAAACAATAAATTTATGAGTTTAAGCCATTCAGATTGTAATACTTTGTTAGAGCAGACCAAGCAAATTTATACAATTACCAGCAGAATAAAGTACATGTCAGAGAAAAGTATTTTTAAATTTTCAGTTTGACAAGTATTGAATAGAGGTCAACATTGATAGAGCAAGTTTACTATTGATGCTTAATCCAGGACAGTTCTGACTGATACATTAACCTCTTTCAAAGTAGTATCTAATTATACTTGGACAGCTGTAATACTGTATGTAATTACATCCAGACAATTATGAGTCCCATAGAAGTACATCTTTCAGGGGAAAAATAATCTTAAAGACATAATCTAACTTCTGGAATTGTTATATTTTAAACTTTGCATCATTTTATTTGCTGTGGCTCAGTACAGAAAAATTATGCTGCTTGTTACAACTTTCTTCCCAAATGATTAAGAGTAAAGTTTCTTCCATGTTGATGGATAGCAATTATGTTAAAAATGAAAAAGTACTGATCAAAGGATGAGTCAATCAGCTTTAAAACAATTTAAGAAAAATCAGTATATTTACTGAAAACAAGCAGTTTGCAGCACACCTGAAGATGAATTATTCTGAGTTGTGTGGAACATAGCCACAGGGAACAACTCACCTGAAGGAATTGTACGCCTGTTAAGGGGAGTGGGAAGATGCCTCCTGGGGACCCCTGGCATTTTTATTATTTAATACAAAATAAAGGATTGATGAGAGACACAGATTTCTTCGTGTAAGATATTCCTGTTCTAATTGGTACATCATGTAACACTTGTTTAAAATTCAGTTTACTAAAGCAAAAGTGTCTCACCAATAGTTATCTACAATTATTTGATAGGATATTGACAGATATTTGCCCAAATACACTATTTTAAATGCACTGACAGTTTATAAATGTCATATTTATAGAATAGATGATAAAGTTAGTATAGTCCAAATAATTCTGAGACAAGAGGAAGTTAACAAGACTTGATCTCTACCCTGCATATGATATGACATTCTCAATAATTACAATGTAGGATATGATTGACTAACATAGCTATGCCATCATTTTAATATTCTTATGTATTTGTGTTTTGTAAATAGAATTCAGAACTAAAAAGAAGTGTAGAAGAGTTAGAAAGGCAGGAATAAAAGATAAAATGTCACCAAAGTGTTCCCTAAATTACAAAAGGCAGTTTTCTTTTTGTTTTCTCTTTATAAACAATATTTCCTTACATCCTACTTTCTGTCACAAAGATGTTAAGTTTATTTTTGTTTACTGGCTCCCTGCCTTTAACATTTCTTTGAAGATCAGAAAGATCCTGCTTCTAAAACTTTTTATTTTCTGTCACATTTTGGTTATTTGCAAATCTGTGCTAAACTTATGTTTTTAATCTATGAAGTATTGTATCCACAGAAAATCATTTAAAGTTATTGCAGTACGTGGGCCTCTCACTGTTGTGGCCTTTCCCGTTACGGAGCACAGGCTCCGGACGCGCAGGCTCAGCGGCCATGGCTTACGGCCCTAGCCACTCAGCGGCATGTGGAATCTTCCCGGACTGGGGCACGGACCCGTGTCCCCTGCATCAGCAGGCGGACTCTCAACCACTGCGCCACCAGGGAAGCCCTGAAGTTACTTTTATAACTAGAAACTTATAGCACTTCAGCCACTGTCTTTGTTCAGGCTGCTAAAAGAAAATATCATGGACTGGGTGCCATAAATAACAAACATTTGTTTCTCCAGTTTTGGAGGATGAGAAGTCCAAGGTTAGGTGTAGGCTTGTTAGGTTCCTGGCTCTCTTCCTGGCTTTCAGATTGCTGCCATCTTGCTGTGTCCTCACATGTGGGAGAGAGATCTCTGGTCTCTTCCTCTTTTTATATGGGCACTAATCCCATCATGGGATCTTATCTAAACCTAATAACCTCCTAAAGGCCCCACCTCCAAGTACCATCACACTGGGGATTTGGACTTCAAAATATAAATTTTGGGAAACACAAACATTCAGTCCATAACAGCAATGGTGAAAATACTTTTAAAATGTTCTTTGTTGAGAGTGATACTTTACTAGTAATATAACGTCTTTAGTGAAATTGTGACTAAAAGTCAAAGATTACAATAATTTTCGGGCTTCCCTGGTGGTGCAATGGCACCAGGTGCAATGGTTGAAGATGTAGAGAATTATGAAAGGAGGAATGTGAGCTGCCTCTAGAGGCTGAGAAAGGCCCACAGCTGATGATCATAAAGGAATTGGGGCCCTTAGTTTCATAAAGACTGAATTCTGCCAAAAACTTGAATGAGGTTGGAAACAGAATTTTCTCCAGAGCCTTCAGATCCCTAAGCAGAGAATGCAATAGAGCCTGTTCACACTGCTGACCTATACAGCTGTGAGATAATACCTATTGTTTTATGTTTGTAAGTTTGTGGTATTGTAAGCTATAGAAAACAAGTACAGCAGTAAAAGAGTTCACTATTAAAAATAAACAACAACAACAAAATAATTCACCAGAGTTATTAAACAGACATGTTAGAGGAGGTCATCAAGAGGATGCGAATGTACAACTCAACATCAAGAAAACAAACAACCCAATTAAAAAATGGACAGAAGAACTGAATAGATATTTTTCCAAAGAAGAAATGCAGATGGACAACAGGCACATGAAAAGATGTTCAACATGGCTAATCATCAGGGAAATGCAAATCAAACCCACAATAAGGTATCACCTCACACCTGTCAGAATGACCATTATCAAAAAGTCCACAATAACAAATGCTGGAGAGGGTGTGGAGAAAAGGGAACCCTTATACACTGTTGGTAGAAATGTAAATTGGTGCAGCCACTGTTGAAAAGTATGGAGGTTTCTCAAAACACTGAAAGTAGAACTACCATATGACCTAGCAATTCCACTCCTAGGTATATGTCTGAAAAAAGCAAATGCACTAATTCAGAAAGATACATGCACCCCAATGTCCATAGCAGTATTATTTGCAATTGCTAAGACATGGAAGCAACCTAAGTGCCCATCAACAGAATTAAATTTTGCCATTTGCAGCAACATAGATGGACTTGGAGGGTGTTATGGTAAGTGAAACAAGCCAGACAAAGATAAATACTGTATGATACCACTTATATGTGGAATCTAAAAAGTACAACAAGCTAGTGAATATAACAAAAAAGAAACAGACTCATAGATATAAAGAACAAACTAGTAGTTACCATTGGGGAGTGGGGGAAGGTACAAACTATTGGGTGTGAAATAGGCTCAAGGATGCATTGTATAACACAGGGAATATAGCCAGTATTTGGTAATAACTGTAAATGGAAAGTAACCTTTAAAAATTGTATAAAAATGAAAACTTTTTTAAAAAGGACATCTTAAAAGAGAAGTCACGATCATTTAACAGTTTGGCAAATAATAACTTTGTTTATGCTACTACTATCTGTTGTCCTCTGTTGATATGTATTGAAGTGTTCCTATGTTGGGTGCATAAATATTTACAATTGTTATATCTTCTTCTTGGATCGATCCCTTGATCATTATGTAGTATCCTTCTTTGCCTCTTCTAATAGTCTTTATTTTAAAGTCTATTTTGTCTGACACGAGAATTGCTACTCCAGCTTTCTTTTGGTTTCCATTTGCATGGAATATCTTTTTCCATCCCCTTACTTTCAGTCTGTATGTGTCTCTAGGTCTGAAGTGGGTCTCTTGTAGACAGCATATATATGGGTCTTGTTTTTGTATCCATTCAGCCAATCTGTGTCTTTTGGTGGGAGCATTTAATCCATTTACACTTAAAGTAATTATCGATATGTATGTTCCTATTCCCATTTTCTTAATTGTTTTGGGTTTGTTATTATAGGTCTTTTCCTTCTCTTGTGTTTCTTGCCTAGAGAAGTTCCTTTAGCATTTGTTGTAAAGCTGGTTTGGTGGTTCTGAACTCTCAGCTTTTGCTTGTCTGTAAAGGTTTTAATTTCTCCATCAAATCTGAATGAGATCCTTGCTGGGTAGAGTAATCTTGGTTGCAGGTTTTTCTCCTTCATCACTTTAAATATGTCCTGCCAGTCCCTTCTGGTTTGCAGAGTTTCTGCTGAAAGATCTGCTGTTAACCTTATGGGGATTACTTTGTGTGTTACTTGTTGTTTCTCCCTTGCTGCTTTTAATATGTTTTCTTTGTATTTAATTTTTGACAGTTTGATTAATATGTGTCTTGGCATGTTTCTCCTTGGATTTATCCTGTATGGGACTCTCTGTGCTTCCTGGACTTGATTAACTATTTCCTTTCCCATATTAGGGAAGTTTTCAACTATAATCTCTTCAAATATTTTCTCAGTTCCTTTCTTTTTCTCTTCTTCTTCTGGAACCCCTATAATTCGAATGTTGGTGCGTTTAATGTTGTCCCAGAGGTCCCTGAAACTGTCCTCATTTCTTTTCATTCTTTTTTCTTTATTCTGCTCTGCAGTAGTCATTTCCACTATTTTATCTTCCAGGTCACTTATCCGTTCTTCTGCCTCAGTTATTCTGCTATTGATCCCATCTAGAGTATTTTTCATTTTCACTTATTGTGTTGTTCATCGTTGTTTGTTTCATCTTTAGTTCTTCTAGGTCCTTGTTAAATGTTTCTTGCATTTTGTGTATTCTATTTCCAAGATTTTGGATCATCTTTACTATCCTTATTCTGAATTCTTTTTCAGGTAGACTGCCTGTTTCCTCTTCATTTGCTAGGTCTGGTGGGTTTTAGCTTGCTCCTTTATCTGCTGTGTGTTTTTCTGTCTTCTCATTTTGCTTATCTTACTGTGTTTGGGGTCTCCTTTTTGCAGGCTGCAGGTTCGTAGTTCCCATTGTTTTTGGTGACTGTCCCCAGTGGCTAAGGTTGGTTCAGTGGGTTGTGCAGGCTTCCTGGTGGAGGGGACTAGTGCCTGTGTTCTGGTGGATGAGGCTGGATCTTGTCTTTCTGGTGGGCAGGTCCACGTCTGGAGGTGTGTTTTGGGGTGTCTGTGGGCTTATTATGATTTTAGGCAGCCTCTCTGCTAATGGGTGTGGTTCTGTTCCTGTCTTGCTAGTTGTTTGGCATAGGGTGTCCAGCACTGTAGCTTGCTGGTCGTTGAGTCAAGCTGGGTGCTGGGGTTGAGATGGAGATCTCTGGGAGATTTTCACCGTTTGATATTATGTGGAGCTGGGAGGTCTCTTGTGGACCAGTGTCCTGAAGTTGGCTCTCCCACCTCAGAGGCACAGCACTGACTCCTGGCTTGAGCACCAAGAGCCTTTCATCCACACGGCTCAGAATAAAAGGGAGAAAAATTAGAAAGAAAGAAACAGGATAAAATAAAATAAAATAAAGTAAGATAAGAGTTATTAAAATCAAAAATAATTATTAAGAAAAAAATTAAAAAAAAAAAAAGGACTGATAGAACCCTAGGTCAAATGGTGAAAGCATAGCTATATAGACAAAATCGCACAGAGAAGCATATACATACACACAAAAAGAGGAAAAGGGGAAAGAATAATAAATCTTGCTCTCAGAGTCCATTGCCTCAATTTGGGATGATTCGTTGGCTATTCAGGTATTGCACAGATGCAGGGTATATCAACTTGATTGTGGAGATTTAATCAGCTGCTCCTGAGGCTGCTGGGAGAGATTTCCCTTTCTCTTCTTTGTTCTCACAGCCCCCGGGGCTCAGCTTTGGATTTGGCCCCGCCTCTGTGTGTAGGCCGCCGGAGGGCGTCTGTCCTTCACTCAGACAGGACGGGGTTAAAGGAGCCGCTGATTCAGGGGCTCTGGCGCACTCAGGCCGCGGGGAGGGATGGGTAAGGAGTGCGGGGCGGGCCTGCGGCGGCAGAGGCCAGCGGGGCGTTGCAGCAGCCTGAGGCGCGCCGTGCGTTCTCCCGGGTAAGTTGTCCCTGGATCCCGGGACCTTGGCAGTGGCGGGCTGCACAGGCTCCCCGGAAGGGAGGTGTGGATAGTGACCTGTGCTCGCACACAGGCTTCTTGGTGGCGGCAGCAGCAGCCTTAGCGTCTCATCCCCGTCTCTGGGGTCCGCGCTGTTAGCCGCGGCTGGTGCCCGTCTCTGGAGCTCCTTTAAGCAGAGCTCTTAATCCCCTCTCCTCGCGCACCAGAAAACAAAGAGGGCATAAAAAGTCTCTTGCCTCTTCGGCATGTCCAGACTTTTCCGCGACTCCCTCCCGGCTAGCCGTGGCGCACTAACCCCCTGCAGGCTGTATTCACGCCGCCAACCCCAGTCCTCTCCCCGCGCTCCGACCGAAGCCCGAACCTCAGCTCCCAGCCCCGCCCGCCCCAGTGGGTGAGCAGACAAGCCTCTCGGGCTGGTGAGTTCCGGTCGGCACCGATCCTCTGTGCAGGAATCTCACCGCTTTGTCCCCCGCACCCCTGTTGCTGTGCTCCCCCCCGCGGCCCGCCGCTTTCCCCCTCCGCCACCCACAGTCTCCGCCCGCGAAGGGGCTTCTAGTGTGTGGAAACGTTGCCTCCTTCACAGCTCCCTCCCACTGGTGCAGGTCCCGTCTCTATTCTTTTGTCTCTGTTTGTTCTGCCCTACCCAGGTACGTGTGCGGTTTCTTGCCTTTTGGGAGGTCTGAAGTCTTCTGCCAGCATTCAGTAGGTGTTCTGGGGGAGTTGTTTCATGTGTAGATATATTTCTGGTGTATCTGTGGGGAAGAAGGTGATCTCCGCGTCTTACTCTTCCGCCATCTTCTCGACCGGCCCTGTAATATAGTTTTAAGTCAGGAAGTGTGATGCTTTCAGCTCTGTGCTCTTTCTCAGGATTGCCTTGGCTATTTGGGGTTTTCTGTGTTCCCATACAAATTTAAGGTTTGTTTTTTCTATTTCTGCACACAATGACATTGGAATTTTGATGCGATTTACATTGAATCTATAGGTAGCTTTGGATAATATAGATATTTTAACAATATTAATCCTTCTGATCCATGAACTCAGGGTATCTTTACATTTATTTGTGTATTCTTCAGTTTCTTTTACCAATGTCTTGTAGTTCAGTGTAGAGATCTTTTATCTGCATTTCTTAATTGGTAAGCCAAGCAGAGCTGAGAAACTGCAAAGAATTTTTATTCTCATTGTGCAATAGAGAGAATAAATGGATTTCAGGGCCCTCCAAAAAGGAAAAAATTCAGTTGAGATTCTTGAAAAGCTGCCTTCAAGTGTAATATACACTGGGAGCACAACGGTCTCTAACAGTGAACAAAATCCAGCTCAGCTTAGCTCCATACCAGGAGAGAGTAAAATGTTTGCTCCTTCTTTAACTGCATACCAGAAACAAAAATAACTACTCTTATAGAAAGATAACATCTTATAGAATTGGTAATTTTTTTGAAACACAATGGCTAGTATGTATTCAAAATTTACCAGCCAAGCCAGGAGATGGGGCTATGAGAAAAATTCAATTAAGCAGATTCACAGTTAATTCTAGTTATTAGAGTTATCACAATTGAGTTTAAATATATGTAGAATTAAAATATGTGATAGCAAAATTTCACAATTTGGGAATATAGGAAGAGACTCTAAAGTGTTTTAAGACCATTATTTGGGAAGTACTAAGAGATCTGATCTAGATTAGAATGTAGTTTGTCAAGAATGCATATCAAATTTCTGAAGTAAATGTTATAATTATTGTAAAAGAATGGCTAAGTAGGTAATAGAAGGTAAACTGAGTAATAATTAATACTTAATCTAAAAGAAGTTAAGTAAAATAGAAAGTAAACAATTTTTAAAAATTTAAAAATAGTAAATTATAGTCTTAAAGTACTTGAAGTATTCATTGTATTTTGCCTTTAATTTGTATGCTGATTACTGTGTTACCTTGTTCAGAAAATATAGTTTACCAGTATATGTTGAAACATTATTATTTTGTGTTTTTTCCCCACTCTTTTTAACTAGAGCAGGATGTTCATGTTTTACAATGTCTCTGTGAATGGAACTGGTAGTCAGCTACTGAAAGAACAAACTATGGAATCAAATGTCCCATATAGAATCCCAAGTCCACCACTTTGTGTCTGTTTGGCCTTAAGACATTTAACAAACTATACTTTGGTTTCACCATTTGTAACATAATAATAACGATTATGTGGTAGATTTGTTGATGGTTAATTTTATGTGCCAGTCTTGCTGGGCTAAGGGATGCCTACATAGCTGGTAGATTATTATTTCTGATTGTGTCTGTGAGGGTGTTTCCAGAAGAGATTAACATTTGAATTGGTAGACTGAGTAAAGGAGGTCACCCTCACCAATGCAGCCCAACAATTGGGGTGAACATCACCCCAATTTGTTGAGGGCTTGAATAGAACAAAAAAGGCAGAGGAAGGACGAATTTGCTCTTTTTTCATAAGCTGAGACATACATCTCCTCCAGCCCTTAGACATCAGTGTTCCTAGTTTCCAGGCCTTTGGACTCAGATCAGGGCTTACACAATCCAACCCTCGATTCTAGGGTTTTTGGACTTGGACTTGCACCTGGAGCTCACCTGTTTCTCAGACCTTCAGACGCAGACTGAATTATACCACAGGTTTTCCTCATTCTCCAGTTCATAGGTGGCACAGACTTCCATGCCTCCATAATCCTGTGAAACAATTCTTATAATAAGTGTATATCCTATTGGTTATGTTTCTCTGGGGAACGTTGACTAATAAAACATCTATATAAAAGTGCTAAACACAAATCCTGGCATAGAATCAGTGCTCTTATATTTATTAGAATTGAATGTAAATTATTTAAAATCTAATTTTAATTTTTGTATTTATATTAGATTACCTAAGAGGTTTAGGGATAGAATAACATATTTAATACAGTTTTTGTAAAACACTTCAATTTATACAATACAAAACTAATATTCAATCAGATGACTTTTAAATGAACTGTAATAAAAATAGAAATACAGGTAAGGATGTTTAAAATTTGGAGTTTAGTATATCATATTTAACAGGAATTTTAAAAGATGGCTTTGAGGTTTAAGCATACAATTCAAGATTATGTTGTTATAGATTCCCAATCATAAATTAACTCTTTAGCTTGAAGAGAAAACGACTTTAAGAAAACAAAAACAGATATTTAAAAAGAAAAAAAAGTTTCCATTGAATAGGATAATTGCGTTCATATTGTGCCACTCAACTCAAATTCAAATAATTTCCAAACCACAAAGGCTTTGATAGAAAAGTTGTTAGTACAAACAATCTAGAAATTTCACACAAACATTAGACATTTTCTAGAGTAATTTGATATTCTATATATTGTGAAGATAAGAAGACCTCACCAAGTTTTTGGTTTTATTTCTTTGTTTTTATTGTCTTCCATTATTTCTGTACATCAAGTAGGTAGGAAAATTCCTTTTCATTGGTGAATAAAATTCACTGGCCCCTAACTGTTGGATTTAAAAAGACAAATCCTATATTCACTGGTTTACAAAAGAAGAACTGAAGAATGGTTCTGAAGGGCAAGTTTTCTCAATAAAATACATTATTACCTTGAGTTTTCCCTAAGGAAGAGTTTGCCAACAGTGATCTGAACCCACTATCAGGTCTCAGCCCATGCACTCTTCTCAAACGGTTATGACTCAGAATTCTTCAGTAAATGGAGAGGACTTTACTTTTTCTAGATTTAGAAAGATATAAAGTAGGAAACTTCTAATGATAAAGAATCGAACTGAACAATCAATTATCAATTAAAATTGATAGGAACATCTGTAACTATTCAAAAATAGTTATTGGCTTAAAAACCTATATTAATTTTTTCCATGTTTCATAAAATATGCCTGATTATGGCTTTGAATAATGATAATTCACTTTTGCAGTAATATCGTTTCTCTCTGACTTTTGGAAAACACCTATTGTATTTTAAATGCTTAAAGCTATGTCTCTGTTTCAGTTAATTGAATGAATTACATGAGTTGCACTGAGTGTATGAAATCTAGTTATGCTGGACTTTTCATCTGGGCCCTGCTATGGGAAAAATGCTATTAAATAGTACTGTCGATATTGCTATACACAGACCCTCTCTTTTCTATGTTCAAACCACTCTTTCTTTGTCTCATAGGCTGAACTGGAGTGAAAGACATGAGTTGAATATTTCATGCTGCACTGGTATGTATAATTCACGATTAAATTCTTCAAAAAGAAATAGATAAGAAGTACTGAAAGCTATAAATGAAATATTTTTATACCTAACAGAAGCACTGCATAGAGATCTTTTAAGTCTTGTCTGCACTGATACCATGAAGAATTATGAAAAATAACAAGCCACTAAGAAAGAATCAAAGAGAGACAGAAAGGGAAACAAAAAAGAGAAAGAGAGGCAGAGAAAGAGGTAAAGAGAAAAACAGATAACTGTCCACATAAATTGCAGAAATGATTTTCTCACAAGTAATATATTAAAATGTTAGCAAGTTTTGGCACAGTATATTTTAGTCTGTTACTCACTTTGTCCTTTTCTGTTGGGGACACAAAGTGAATGATCAAGTTTTTAAAAGAGGTCATTCTAAAATATCTTTAAAAAAAACAGAATTAAGGATAACTGGAGTCAGTTCATTTATTGACTTAATTGTTTATTCATTTATTAATTCCATAAATCTTTGAGTGATCACCATTTACCTAGCTTTCTGGTGGTTGTTAGGGGTATAGGGTTTATAAGTGGAGTGACCATATAATTTATCATCCAAACCAGGACAATTTGACTGCAATATACAGGATGTTGAAGAGACAGTTAAAAAATAAAACTGTCTCTGGCAAAGCAAGGTATATAAACAGCATATTTATAAGACTTGCTCTTTGACTTCAAGGTATGTCACTGTATACTTCAAAATGAACATAAAACTGTAATGTGGTGTGACACATTTTTAATGTGAGCAGCTCCAGTATGGTAGAAGTGTGTATAGAATGGAACTAACCAAGTTAATATGAAGTCATAAAATTTTTTTGGAGGAAGTGTCATTAAGCTGAGGCAAGGGAAATATTGGTTAAATTACAACTGTATAATAATTAAATATCAGACTTAGAAAACCCCTAAAAGTAAATCTGAAATCTTCAACCAAATAAACACCCAGAATAGGAAGAAATTATATAATACCTTCATGAGAAATAAACAGAACTTTGTTTGTCTGTGTACCCAAAATTATATGGTAGGTAGAAACAAATACCTAATCTGAACCCTAGCTCTGAATTATTATGAAAAACTGGTAAAGTAACATAAAAAATTCTGTTATCCTGATAGAGTATTCTGATTGGGATTAATACTATGAGTCACAAGACAGTGTTTCCAGTTATAAATACAACAGACAGTAGTTCTGCACCACCTTTTTCTGAAGTTGATACCCCACTATCCAAATAACCAGAGCCATCAGTTTATGTCATTGTACTTCAGAATCCTCCATCTAAATGGCTTCCATTTCCAGTAAATATCAACTATCCATCTTCAGGGCACAGCCTTAAACTCTGCCATTGTAGAAAACTGTTCTACTTCCAAGGTGATACTCATGGCATTCTCATCCCTTCACATCCCTTGATTTCCATAGTTCCTAATTCTTCAAGATCATTCAAACCCTCATAATTCATTCAGTTCATCAACTCCCTTCTATTATTCTAATCAGCACCCCCTGTACCTTACCCTGAAACTCTCTAATTTCTCTTTCATCGCAATACTCATCAAGCAGCGACAAATAATCCTGCCTTACCTGCCACTTTACTTGCTAACGGTTACTGCCATGGAGTTGATATCCTATGAAATAGTATTCAAATCCCACAAAATAATCTTAAAATGTTCTTAAATCCTTTTGTTTATATTTCTTTAGTGGCTGTTTCTGTTCTTCTCTTCTCTGAATTCCTCACACTTTTTTTCTTGAAGGAAGATGATCTTAGTTCATGCTGTATTTAACAGAATATGGCAATATAGATTCATGTCTTCATTTCTCTCCTTTTCAGCATTTCACTGAAAAGAGAGATATTGAGAGAACACAACTCATTTGAAAACATGAAGTTTCTGCTTATAAATATGTTTATATAAGCAGTTTTTATCAGTTGATTCCAAAAGGTTGTGCTTTCCTGAACGTTATTCTGTGGAGTACCAGCCTTCAGCTTCACTTGTTAATCTCTGAAATATCTAATCTCAGCATCCTGTTGTATTATTCTGCCTTACCTATGGGGATGGCTAAAGTATTAAGGTTGGAAGTATAGTTTTCTCATTGGAACTTAAGAGAAAATAGCCACTTCAATCATATAGTGCTATGCCATATTTTGTGCAATACTGCTAAACATTTTCTGAGCAGCAAAGTTTCTTTGTTTATTAATTAACTGCTTCCATGTTCACTGATATACTCTCAGTGAACATTGTGGGTGCCACATTTGCTGTTTATCATTTTAAGCTAAGGGGATATATTCCACTTATGAACATTTTAGATGTTATCAAAGCAAAGCAAATGTAAAAAGTTTGGAATTCAGAGTACCTTTTTTGTCCCTCAAATACATTAATTTAGAAGTTCATTTATTCATTCAATAAATGCTTATTGAAAATGGTGGTATATAAAAATAAGCATAGGTTTCAGATTATAAAGATCTGTGTTTGATTTTCAACTCCCTTGCTTAGTAGTTATCTGACTAAGGTAGGTTATATAGTCTCTTTGAGCTTCAGGTTTCACATCTGAAAAATGAAGGCAATGATTGTTATCTCATAAAACTGTGAGGACTAAGAGTACATGCCTAGAATACAAAATGTCTAAAACATGGCACGTGTTGAATATCTTTTCTTATTACCTGAATTTCATCTAGAGAAAAAATACCTAGAGGAAAATTATGCCAACAATAGCACTAAGGCCAGGAGGGGAGGGATAAGAGTACAGAGTTGTAAGGTTTTTATATTATATCAAAATTCTATAATATCCTTTGAATATAGTTTTTTATAAGTTGAAAATGTATCATGTAAACCCTAAAGCAAGTAATAAAAGCAGGTAAAGATAATAAGCTAACAGATAAAAATGAATCATAAATAATATTCCCTTAATCTAAGGGAAATCAGAAAAAAAGGAAAAGAAGGGGAAAAAAGTAGAAATGTGGTACATTTAAACACAACCATATCAATATTCACATTAAAAGTAAACTAAATCCCAACTAAACTCAAAGATTGCCAGGTTGGATAATAATAAAGCAAGAAGCAGCTATAAGTCATCCATAAGAAACCCATACTAGATACAAAAGATATCAATAGCTTACAGTGAAAAGAGACTGACAATACATGCCATGCTAATACTCAATAAGGAAAGAAGAGTGGTTATATTAATATCAGGAAAGGTGGATTTCAGCCACAGAAAGAATATTACTAGGGATAAAGAGATAATTGTAATAATAATGATTAAGGATGCAATCTGAAAAGGATGTAAACCAAAACCAAAACCAAATTGTTTATACACCTACCAACAGAGCTAACAGAAGTAAAAAGTTATAAAAAACAACATAAAAGATAAACTAGGCAAATCTGGAATTTTCAACAGAGATCTCAATACTTGCTTTCAAAAACTGATAGTTCGGACAGACAGAAAATCATGAAGAATATAGTAAACTTGAGCAACACCAACAACCAACTTTTCTTAAAATTTATAGGACACTCTACCCAACAACAGCAGAATGCACACTCATTCAACGGGCAATTTGATCATTTACAAAGAAATACCACATTCTGGACCATAAGACCAATCTCTATAAAGAGTTCAATTAACGCGTATATGCAGAATCTCGAAAAGTGGTATAGATGATCTTATTTGCAAAGCAGAAATAGAGACACAGACATAGAGACCAAACATATGGATGCCAAGGGGGAAAGGGGAGGGTGGGATAAATTGGCAGATTGGGATTGACATATATACACTACTATGTATAAGATAGATAATTAATGAGAACCTACTGTATAGCACAGGGAACTCTACACAATGCTCTTTGGTGACTGAGTGGAAAGGAAATCCAAGGAAGAGGGGATAGATGTATACGTGAGGCTGATTCACTTTGCTGTACAGCAGAAACTAACACAACATTGTAAAGCAACTATACTCCAATTAAAAAAAGAAAGAAATCATACCAATTCCACATAAATTCTTTCAGAAAATAGAAGAGGGAATAATCTGTAATATATTCTATAAGGCCAGCATTATCCTTACAGCAGAACTAGTAAAGGAAATAAAAGAAAGAATACTACAGGCAATTATCCCTCATAAATATAGATACAAAAATTCTTGTGCTCGCTTCGGCAGCACATATAATATAGATACAAAAATTCTTAACCAAATTTAGCATATTGATCCAAAAATATAAA
The DNA here is from genome assembly GCF_937001465.1 of Orcinus orca. Taxonomy (NCBI): domain Eukaryota; kingdom Metazoa; phylum Chordata; class Mammalia; order Artiodactyla; family Delphinidae; genus Orcinus; species Orcinus orca. Next base: position 143,549,840 of record NC_064560.1, on the reverse strand, counting down.
AAGAAAAATATGTCATTACTAACTGGGGTTTATCCCAGGAATGCAAGATTATTTTAACATTTCAGAACTTCCTATATGATTATATGAATCTTTCTGGAACCACAGTTTGACTTCTTTCTCTGTCAAGGGAAAACCCACTCCCTTCAGAGTTTTATTTCCTAATAAATAAAATGCATTCTAAAATCTGTCTCAAGTTATGGTTCCAGTGAACAAAAACTGTGGTAATGTTCATAGCCAATTTGTTTCCCAGACAAGCCTTTATATTTGAAGTTAATAAGTGTCAGGAAGATTACATAACTTGTCATGGTCTCACATTTTGTTAAGTTCTGATATTCAAAATAGGTGATCTAATTCCAATGTCTCACCTCTCCATTGTCTTACTAGTTTGTTTTTTTTGAATTATAAAGCTGTTTGTTCCAGTATTACAATACTAAGCTCTAATAAATTTATTAGTGTGTCTAGAAAATTGACTGAGATTTTCAGGTACAACTGCATCAGTACCTCTACTATGTCCTGCCTTATACAATGAAGTCTCTATTTTTGGAACATATCTTCAATTAGTTGTTATTAATTCATTTAATAAATGCATGTGTGTAAAATATTTAAAGTATTTATATATACAAGATATCTTTATACTATCTGAGACAAAAAAAGAATATGAAAATAATTTTTTAGAATTTTCTGGAAGTAATATTTTTCAGAAATGTTATTTTAATCTTTTAAGATGTTTCCTTAACTTTGTTCTGAGGTATTTTATAAGCTCTGTATATTACATATGCATGTATATATCTTTTCTGTTTTTTTTCCTTGGAATAAGGACCAATGACTATAAACCCTAGAACATAGCCATTGCCTTTTGCCCTAGGTTTGCTCTTTTTATCAAAGTAGATTAGATCCCTTTTCATATCCACTTCAATATGGAAGAGAGTCTAATGTTATTTTCCCCATCTTAGCCATGTCAAAACTGCAAAGGGTCTGAATTTTACCCTATTTGCAAGCTAACAAACCAATGGTTTATTAAAACTAATAAATAATTTCATGCAAACTGACAAGAGACAGAACACTCCTGGGTCAGAGACAAAATATATTCACATACAGCAGCAGAAGGACACTAACGTTAATGCCAGTGTCCCGTGGCTCCCAAGTCTGGTGGGCCTGGATGAATCAGGTACACACAATTGATTTGTGACATAGCAGTTGCATGCCCAAATTAGGAAATTCCAGCCTTTAAAATGGGATGCAAGCAAACCTGCCCAACCTTGCTCTGCAAGAAAATATTATCTTTATTGTACCGAACAGTAAACAAACCCACCCTCTGTAGCAATGAAAACTCTCCCTCCCAAAGCTATTTGCTTTATGAACATTCTTGGAAAAGTAGTCTGTAGCTAAGGAACATCAGTACCTCTGCTGACAAGATAGACAGAAATGTGAGAGTTCCATGGACAATTGTTTCCTAACAATGCAGAGTTGTAACCAGTCTCATGTGGCTTCACTAGTAGATAAGATTTTCTTCTCTTCATATTCTCTGGCCTTCTGACACTGGTTTGATTGGGAATCTGTGATCTCATATTTTTAATTTGCTTTTACCTAATAATACTTTACTTCTAGAAGGCGAGCTTCCCCAATTTCAATGTATTTTCTCCAGAATACAAATTGTACCATTTTTCTGTTTATATATCTGTTTGAAAAAGAGAAAAAGGGCAGTCTTCATAGGAGTTAGGAAAATAATCTTTGCTTTAAAAAAAAATAATAATAATCCAAGCCCTGCCAAAAAGGAAATGATTTTCTTACTCGTGTATTCTTTGTGTTTTGAACCATGTTAGAGACTATGAGATAGCAACTTTTCACTGCTTTTCATCTTGGTAATTCTTCACTATTTACAATAGAGTGGCAAAAATAGGGAAATAGTTCAGATAGTAAGCTCAACTGGCATTTTTAGTTTTGAATTTTCATTTTATGGTGTTTCTTCATGGGAATTTCAGTGGAAAGTTATAAAAAAATATCTTAGGAACATTTTTTCTTGTAAACTTTTCATTTTATATTGGAGCATGGTCAATTAACAATGTTGTGATAGTTTCAGGTGCACAGCAAAATGACTCAGCCATGCATAAACATATATCTATTCTCCCCCAGGCTCCCCTCCCATCCAGGCTGCCACATAACATTGAGCAGAGTTCCCTGCACTATACAGTAGGTCCTTGTTGGTTATCCATTTTAAATATAGCAGTGTGTACCTGTCAATCCCAAACTCCCTAACTATCCCTTCCCCCCATCCTTCCCCCCTGGTAACCATAAGTTTGTTCTGTAAGTCTGCGAGTCTGTTTCTGTTTTGTAAATAAGTACATTTGCATCATTTTTTTAAGATTCTGTATATAAGGGATATGATATAATATTTCTCTTTCTCTGTCTGACTTACTTCACTCAGTATTACAATCTCTAAGTTCATCCATGTTGCTGCAAGTGGCATTATTTCATTATTTTTAATGGCTGAGTAATATTCTATTGAATGTACATACCACATTTTCTTTATCCATTCCTCTGTCGATGGACGTTTAGGTTGCTTCCATGTCATGGCTATTTTAAACAGTGCTGCAATGAACATTGGGGTGCATGTATCCTTTCAGACCATGCTTTTTTCGCTGGATATATGCCCAGGAGTGAGATTGCTGGACCATATGGTAGCTCTATTTTTAGATTTTTAAGGAACCTCCATAGTGGCTGTACCAATTTACATTCCCACCAACAGTATAGGAGGGATCCCTTCTCTCCACACCCTCTTCAGCATTTATTGCTTGTGGATTTGTTGATGATAGCCATTTTTACTGGTGTGAAGTAATATCTCATTGTATTTTTGATTTGCATTTCTCTAATAGCGATGTTGAACACCTTTTCATGTGCTTTTTGGCTATCTGTATTTCTTGGTTGGAGCAATGTCTATATAGGTCTTCTGCCCATTTTTTGATTGGATTGTTTGTTTTGATGATATTAAGCCTCATGAGCTATTTGTAAATTTTGGAGACTAATCCCTTCTCAGTCACTTCATTTGCAAATATTTTCTGTCTCCCAATCTGTGAATTGATTTTTCATTTTGGTTTCCTTTGCTGTACAAAAGCTTTTGAGCTTAATTAGGTCCCATTTGTTTATTTTTGTTTTTATTTCCATTATTCTGGGAAACAGATCAAAAAAGATATTGCTGCGATTTATGTAAGAAAGTGTTCTGCCTATGCTTTCCTCTAGGAGTTTTATAGTGTCCAGTCTCACATTTAGGCCTTTAATCCATTTTGAGCTTATTTTTGTGTATGGTTTTAAAGAATGATCTAATTTCATTATTTTACATGTAGCTGTCCAATTTTCCCAGAACCATTGTTTTTTTTTAACATATTTATTGGAGTATAATTGCTTTACAATGGTGTGTTAGTTTCTGCTTTATAACAAAGTGAATCAGTTATACATATACATATGTTCCCATACCTCTTCCCTCTTGCATCTCCCTCCCTCCCACTCTCCCTATCCCACCCCTGTAGGTGGTCACAAAGCACCGAGCTGATCTCCCTGTGCTATGTGGCTGCTTCCCACTAACTATCTATTTTATGTTTGGTAGTGTATATATGTCCATGCCACTCTCTCGCTTTGTCACAGCTTACCCTTCCCCCTCCCCATATCCTCAAGTCCACTCTCTAGTAGGTTTGTGTCTTGATTCCTGTCTTACCCCTAGGTTCTTCATGACCTTTTTTTTATTTTCTTATATTCCATATATATGTGTTAGCATACGTTATTTGTTTTTCTCTTTCTGACTTACTTCATTCTGTATGACAGACTCTAGGTCCATCCACCTCACTACAAATAACTCAATTTCGTTTTTTTTTATGGCTGAGTAATATTCCATTGTATATATGTGCCACATCTTCTTTACCCATTCATCTATTGATGGACACTTAGGTTGCTTCCATGTCCTGGATATTGTAAATAGAGCTGCAATGAACATATTGGTACATGACTCTTTTTGAATTATGGTTTTCTCAGGGTATATGCCCAGTAGTGGGATTGCTGGATCGCATGGTAGTTCTACCTGTAGTTTTCTAAAGAAACTCCATACTGTTCTCCATAGTGGCTGTATCAATTTACATTCCCACCAACAGTGTAAGAGTGTTTCCTTTTCTCCACACCCTCTCCAGCATTTATTGTTTCTACATTTTTTGATGATGGCCATTCTGACTGGTGTGAGATGATATCTCATTGTAGTTTGGATTTGCATTTCTCTAATGATTAATGATGTTGAGCATTCTTTCATGTGTTTGTTGGCAATCTGTATATCTGCTTTGGAGAAATGTCTATTTAGGTCTTCTGCCCATTTTTGGATAGGGTTGTTTGTTTTTTTGATATTGAGCTGCATGAGCTGCTTGTAAATTTTGGAGATCAATCCTTTGTCACTTGCTTCATTTGCAAATATTTTCTCCCATTCTGAGGGCTGTCTTTTGGTCTTGTTTATGGTTTCCTTTGCTGTGCAAAAGCTTTGAAGTTTCATTAGGTCCCATTTGTTTATTTTTGTTTTTATTTCCATTTCTCTAGGAGGTGGGTCAAAAAGGATCTTGCTGTGATTTATGTCATAGAGTGTTCTGCCTATGTTTTCCTCTAAGAGTTTGATAGTTTCTGGCCTTACATTTAGGTCTTTAATCCATTTTGAGCTTATTTTTGTGTATGGTGTTAGGGAGTGATCTAATCTCATACTTTTACATGTACCTGTCCAGTTTTCCCAGCACCACTTATTGAAGAGACTGTCTTTTCTCCACTGTATATTTTTGCCTACTTTATCAAAGATAAGGTGACCATATGTGCGTGGGTTTATCTCTGTGCTTTCTATCCTGTTCCATTGATCTATATGTTTGTTTTTGTGCCAGTACCATACTGTCTTGATTACTGTAGCTCCAGCACCATTGTTGAAGAGACTGTCTTTCCACTATTGTGTAGTCTTGCATCCTTTGTCATAGATTAATTGAACATAGGTGCGTGGGTTTATTTCTGAGCTTTCTATCCTGTTCCATTGATCTATATTTCTATTTTTAAGCCAGTACTTTACTGTTTTGATGCCTACAGCTTTGTAGTATACTCTGAAGTCAGGGAGCCTGATTCCTCCAGCTCTGTTTTTCTTTCTCAAGTTTGCTTTGGCTATTCGGGGTCTTTTATGTCTCCATACAAGTTTTATGACTTTTTGTTCTGGTTTTGTGAAAAATGCCATTGGTAATTTATAGGGATTGCATTGAATCTGTAGATTGCCTTGCGTACTATAGTCTTTCTGACAATATTGATTTTTCCAATCCACGAATATGGTATATCTTTCCATCTGTTTGTGTCTTCTTCAATTTCTTTCATCAGCGTCTTATAGATTTCAGAGTACAGGTCTTTTGTCTGCTTAGGTAGGTTTATTCCTAGATATTTTATTCTTTTTGATGTGATGGTAAATGGGATTGTTTGTTGAATTTTTCTTTCTGATCTTTCATTGTTAGTGTATAGAAAGGCAACGTATTTCTGAGTATTAGTTTTGTAACCTGAAACTTTACCAAATTCATTGATGAGCTCTAGTAGTTTTCTGGTAGCATCTTTAGGATTTTCTATGTATACTATCATGTCATCTGCAAACAGTGACAGTTTTACTTCTTTTCCAATTTGTATTCCTTTTATTTCTCTTTCTTCTCTAATTGCCATAGCTAGGGCTTCCAAAACTATGTTGAATAAAAGTGGCAAGAGTGGACATCCTTGTCTTGTTCCTGATCTTAGAGGAAATGTTTTCAGCTTTTCACCATTGAGTGTGATGTTAGCTGTAGGTTTGTCATATATGACCTTTATTATGTTGAGGTAGGTTGCCTCTATGCCCACTTTCTGGAGAGTTTTTATCATAAATGGGTGCTGGATTTTGTCAAAAGCTTTTTCTGCATCTATTGAGATAATAATATGGTTTTTTTTCTTCAGTTTGTTGATGTGGTGTATCACACTGTTTGATTTGTGGATATTGGAAAAATCCTTTTATCCCTGGGATAAATCCCACTTGATCATGGTGTGTGATCCTTTTAATATATTGTTGCATTTGGATTGCTAGTATTTTGTTGAGGATTTTTGCGTCTGTGTTCATCAGTGATATTGGCCTGTAATTTTCTTTCTTTTGTGATATCTTTGTCTGGTTTTGGTATCAGGGTGATGGTGGCCTCATAGAATGAGTTTGGGAGTTTTCCCTCCCCTGCAATTTTTTGGAACAATTTCAGAAGGATAGGTGTTAGATCTTCTCTTAACATTTGATAAAATTCACCTGTGAAGCCATCAGGTCTTGGACTTTTGTTTGTTGGGAGTTTTTAATCACTGTTTCAATTTCAGGGCTTGTGATTGATCTGTTCATATTTTCTATTTCTTCCTGGTTCAGTCTTGGGAGACTGTACCTTTCTAAGAATTTGTCTATTTCTTCCAGGTTGTCCATTTTATTGGCTTACAGTTGCTTGTAGGAACTTTTGTATAGGAATCCTATATGTAGATTTCTTCACCTGTGTATGTGCTTGTGTGTTTAAATTATAGCAAATGTACTCTGTAAAGCTACATTAATATCAAGTGGAAGTCAAAAAAGCACTAGAACACTTGGGCCTCCATCAAAGAGGATTTCTTTTAAAAATTATCAGAGGTTTTTCAGTAACATAGCCATAGTGACAAAACTTGCTTTGTTTTCAAAGAATATTCTAATTTATAGTATTTTTATGTTTTTTAAAACATTAAAAATTACAGAAAGTCACACACACAAAAATAGCATATCACAGTTATCCAGATTTAATTTCTCAGATGATGACATTTCTCAAAATAAACACAGAGACTTTTTTGCCACGGTTTTTGGTCAGGTTGGTAGCTCTAGTTTGAGTTTCAAATATATTATGATATTATGCAAAAATTAGTTCTTAAGCAACAAACCTGTGGTAACTTTTAAGTTTACTAAATCCTGCCTAAATTTACCACACCTCTGAAAGATCCCAAGAGGGGACAGGATTTTATTTACTCTCACACAAGACCTGATTTGTTTTTTCCCCCATGACTTATTTTAGGGACCATCTCAGAGTAATACTCTTCTTGATGTTTAAATAGCATACAAAAAGCCACATATGATTCAATACACAACATGATAAATTTTGCCATATGGTACACTCGTAAAACCATTACCACAACTGAGAAGATGAATATATCCATCATTTCCAAAAGTTTCTTCCTGCCTCTTTATAATCCTTCTGCCAGGCCTTTCCCTGCTGCTCCCACTCTGTCCAGAAGCAACCAATTATTTATTTTTTACCTTTATAGAATAGCTGTATTTTTTTCAGAAGTTTGCATAAATATAATCCTATGGTATTATTTTTTGTCTCTCTCTACTCATTCAATATAATTATTTTGAGATTTATACACATGTATATATCAATAGTTCATTACTTTTTATTTCTGAGTAATATTCCATTTTATGGACGTACAATAAATTTTTTATCTGTTCACCTGATCACGGATAGTTGTTTCCAGTTTGGAGCTATTATGGTTAAAGCAGATAGACATTTATATGCAAGTGTGGATATATGCTTTCCTTGGCATGAAATAACTGGGTGATTTTATGTATATGTTAAACTTTTCAAGAAACTGCACTTTTATAAAGAGTTGCATTATTTTACATCCACACCAACAATGTATGAGAATTCCAGTTCCTCCACATCCTCACCTACCCTTGATATGGTCATTATTTTTACTTTTTTTTTTTTTTGCGGTACGCGGCCCTCTCTCTGCTGTGGCCTCTCCCAACACAGAGCACAGGCTCCAGACGCGCAGGCTCAGCGGCCATTGCTCACGGACCCAGCCGCTCCGCGGCATGTGGGATCTTCCCAGACGGGCACGAACCCACGTCCCCTGCATTGGCAGGCAGACGCTCAACCACTGCGCCACCAGGGAAGCCCTATTTTTACTTTTATCCATGCCAATAGGTGTACAGTGGAAACTCGTGTTTTTAATTTCATTTCCTAATGACTGATGATATTTAGAAACCTTTCATATCCTTTTTGCTTTCACATATCTTCTGTGATGAAGAGACCGTTAAAATCTTTAGCCCATTTGTGTTGTTTGTTTTCTTATTATTGAGTTGAGAGAGTTCTATGTTCTATTCGACATTCTTTGCCACATATGTGATTTGAAAATATGTTCTCCCAGGCTATGTGTTGTTTCTTCTTGATGAATTATCACCTTTATCATTATATAGTAACTTCTTTATTCCTCTTAATTTTCTATGTTCTGATATCACTATTTTCATGTTGTCTGATTTAATTAAGTTTTCTTTGATAAGGGTTAGCATAATATATATGTTTTTACCATTTTACTTTTAACTTATTGTGTATTTATGTTTTAAGTTTTTCACTTGGAGACAATATGAAATTAGGTCTTGATTTTTTTTAAAGATTGGAGGAATTTTATTTATTTCTTTATAATTTTTATTGGAGTATAGTTGATTTACAATGTTGTGTTAGTTACAGGTGTACAGCAAAGCGAATCAGTTATACATATACATATATCCACTCTTTTTAAGATTCTTTTCCCATATAGGCCATTACAGAGAATTGAGTAGTTTCCTGTGCTCTACAGTAGGTACTTATTAGTTATCTATTTTATATATAATAGTGCATATATGTCAATCCCAGTCACCCAATTTATCCTACCCCCCTTACCCCCTGGAAACAATGTTTGTTTTCTACATCTGTAACTCTATTTCTGTTTTCTAGATAAGTTCACTTGTACCCTCTTTTTAGATTCCACATATAAGCAATATCATATGATATGTCTCTCTCTGTCTGACTTACATCACTCAGTATGACAGTCTCTAGGTCCATACATGTTGTTGCAAATGGCATTATTTCTTTTTATGGCTGAGTAATATTCCATTGTACATATGTACCATATGCATTCCTCTGTTGATAGACATTTAGGTTGGTTCCGTGTCTTGGCTGTTGTAAATAGTACTGCAGTGAACATTGTGGTGCAAGTATCTTTTCGAATTATTTTATTTTCTGGATATATTCCTAGGAGTGGGATTGCTGGATCATATGACAGCTCTATTTTTAGATTTTTTTGTTTTTTGCGGTACGCGGGCCTCTCACTGCTGTGACCTCTCCCGTTGCGGAGCACAGGCTCCGGACGCGCAGGCTCAGCAGCCATGGCTCACAGGCCCAGCCGCTCCACGGCATATGGGATCTTCCCGGACCAGGGCACGAACCCGTGTCCCCTGCATTGGCAGGCAGACTCTCAACCACTGCGCCACCAGGGAAGCCCTATTTTTAGTTTTTTAAGGAACCTCCGTAGTGCTTTTAGTTTTTAAGGAACCTCCACTCTTCTCCATGGCGACTGTACCAATTTACAGTCTCATCAACAGTGTAGGAGGGTTCCCTACATTGGGAAAAGAGGGAAAAGTGGTTCCCTTTCCTCCACCTCTTCAGGCCAGAAGGGAGTGCCATGATATATTTAAAGTGATGAAAGGGAAAAACCTACAACCAGGAATACTCTATCGAGCAAGGCTCTCATTTAGATTTGATGGGGAAATCAAAAGCTTTACAGACAAGCAAAAGCTAAGAGAATTCAGCACCACCAAACCAGCTCTACAACAAATGCTAAAGTGTCTTTGTGTATGTTTTGCTTTGGAACTGTAGGTTTATTAGTTTTCACCAAACTTAGAAAGTTTTCATACATTATTTCTTTAAATATATTTTTCTTTACTCCATTCCTTCCCTCTTTTTCAGGCATCCCAATTACACATATGTGAAGTAGCTTAAAATTTTTCCACAGCTCAGTGATGCTTTCTTGTGTATTTATTTTCTTCTTCATTTTTCCTGTTTTTTATTTTGAATTTTTTTCCGATATGAAGGCTCGTGTTCAGTAATCATTTCTTCTCAATGTTAAATTTGATGTTAATACCATCCATTACATATTTAATATTACACATTATAATTTTTTCTCCTCTATACTTTCAATTTCTTACATCTTCCATGTCTTTGCACTATTTTTTGAGATTATGAATGGTGTTATAATAACTATTTCAACATCCTTGTCTGCTAATTTTAACATCTATTTGACTTCCAGGTCTGTTTCAATTAGTTGACCTTTTTCTCTCTTTAGTCTCATATTTAATTTTTCTCTCTTTAGTCTCATATTTAATGACCCATAATGAGAAATTCCTGTTTGTTTTCATGCCTGCTAAAATTTTTTTGGATGGCAGACATTGTGAATTCTACTATATTGGAAACTGGATAATTTTATTTTTCTATAAATACTCTTGAATTTTATTCTGGAATGTGATTATGTAATTTGAATGCCAGATGCTTGTTTGGGGGTTTGGTTATAATTTTAGTTAGGTAGATGAGATCAGCACTGTATTTACTTTAGGTTTTTTTTCCAGTACTGGGGAAGATTCTGATTGACATTGAGTTCTTAAATTAAGTTCAATGAGGTTGAGTTCAAGTATTTTTTTCTCTTAGAGTATTTTTGTTTTGTTTTCTTATTTATGAAATTAAATACTCAGTTGCTTACTTACTTTTGCATACCTTGTTTCCAAGTTATCTATTTAGGAGTGATTCTCATATAATTCACACATTTACCTCACTAAATCACATATATAATATATCAATTAGAGAAATATAAAATTGCATATTAGTTTACCAAATACATGCACTTTCAGGTACATTAAATAATGTGTAATGTATACTAGTTTAAAAACTTGGGGGCTTTCTGGCTTAAGTAATATGTATAAAAATAATCTTTGGATTAGAATAGCCAGAAAATCATGTCGAATCATAAATAAATGGAGGTGTAATGAAAGATATTTGTAGAGTCTGGTTAGATTTAAAACAACATAGGTCAACACAGGCAGAATTTTTTTCCACAAATATAGCAGCAGTAAATAAATACATAAGTGCCTATGTCTCTTGAAAATATCTATAAAAATATTTTTTAAAACAATACATTATTACACTGACCAAGGCCTATAAGCAAACAAAAAAATCATTAAATATGAGCCTTCACTAAGAAATAAATAGGCAGATATTTCAGATATTATCTGAAACCTGTATGTTTGAACTGAGTTTATTGTGGTGAAAAGATTGTTCATATCCTTGGAAACATTCACAAATTAAGTTTTATACTAATTTACTAAAATTTTTAATATTACAAATAATTCAATATGCATACAAAATGCTAGTATACTAATGAGTATGATGATAATACTTAACACAGATTGAAACTTTATTATGTCTTAGGCACTGGGTACTATGCTAAACAGTGCCTCTCACTATTAGATAAATATGGAGACAGCAAATGAGTATTCATTTGTTCCTATACTTATCAAAATCATAGTTGGTAAAAGTCTGATATTGAACATAAGAACATAATCTTTTTGGTATCATTACATCCTTCTCCTTCTATATTGTGGTTTCAAATGCTAAGGACATTGTGATGCTAAAGACAGCTTTCAGGGTCTATAAACCCCTGATATTGTTTGTGAAATTTAATATGAATGTACACTTTTCTGGATAGATAAATGTCTTAGTTTCGTTAAGGTTTTAAGGAAGCTAATAAGGCAAAAAGTTAATAATTCATTTTCAATTTGATCAAAGCACCTCTATTCATAAAAGTGAAGCCAGAGTGGTTCTGAAAATCACAGTGGTCATTCAATATGTGTAGCAGAAAAATAGTGACCAACTAAAAATAACATATAATATTTAGTTTCTGGATACTTATTATTTGGCAACTCTAAATGTGTTGTGCATCCAAAATAGGATAAATTCATTAATTTATTCCAAATTTATTGAGTATCATTTATTTAACTGACCCTTTATAAGATCACAGAAATGAAAATAGACAGATATGTACTGCAGGAAAGATGTATGACATCATCTTTTAACACAAAGAAAAACATTTAAGACTGAGAGTCAAAGGAAGCATCACGAGTGAGGACATGGTTGAGATAAAATTTCATGAGTGTTCCAGCTTCCTTCAAGAGGAGAAAAATGTAGAACAAAATCTCCACAATTTTCAAAGGTAATATATTTGGCACAAATAATTTGTACAACTCAAAACTGACATCTTAGAAATAAGTAACATATAAGAGTTTTGAACATGTACTAAATAGTGAGTATTATTCTTTTGAACCCAAATTTGGATTCAACTAGAAGATAAGCTAGAGAAAAAATATGCACAAAAGAAACTCATATTCCACAAAGTGCTTATAAAGCAACTTATATTCCAACTTATATTCTAATTTACTTCATATGAAAATAGCTCACTGTTGTCATTAGGCAAAGCCAATTATAGCCCAATTTAACAAATGAGTATATTTATAAGACATATCACAGAAAAAAGAAATACAGTAATCCTTGAGAATTTGAAATGGTACTCTATCTCACATACAATAAAAGAAAAATATGAAAACTACACAGAAATAGCAGTTGTTTACCTATCATACTGAATTAATTTCAAGGTCTTAGTGACACACTGTGATGTAAATGTGTACAGTTTTTAGGAAACACATTCTGCCCAAATCTATTAAAATGATAAATGTGCGTACTATTCAATCCAGCAATTCTTCTCTTAGGTATTGAACCTGCAGATGTATTGGCATATGTGTGAAATAAAGTATATACAGTTTTATCCTTTGCAGAATTATAAGCAGAAAAATCCTAACTATCCCTCAGAAAAAGCAAGGTTAAATAAAATATTGTGCTGTCATAAACTAGGAGACCATATAGCCATAGAAATAATGTTGGACCTCTTTTTGTAATGGCACAGAAAAACATCCATTTTTGAAAAATCAAAATGAAAACCTGTGTTTATTAACCCGCAATATATGTATAAAAGATTATATATGTGCCTGATTATCATTAAATATTTCTGGAATAATTTTTTTTTAATCTTACAATATTGATCGCCTTCAGTGAAGAGAGCTTTTCCTTTGGAAGAACAGGTGTGAAGGTGACACTTTCTACTGTATAACCCATTAATTATGCCACTTGAAAACAATATATTACATATATTTTAAAATGTTAATGATAAAAGATATATGTATTATTACAAATAATTTAAGAATAAAATTGTTTTCTAAATAAAATATTTATTATGTACATGTATATACTTTATATATATGGACAGTTTCTGGAAATATACACAAGAAACCAGCAACATCAGTTACCTCAATGACTATTCAATAAATATTATCTTAAAATGTTTGAATTTGAAATCATTACATAACTTAAATATTTTTGAAACCATAAAATATTGAAACTTAAGCCTTAAGAAATGAGATAGAGCTACGAGGTCCAGATCAGATATAAAGCCGATGCTCAGTATTGTGTAGTTTCCTTGAACCACTCTGCTTTTGTGGAATAGGAAAGCAAGTGGTTGAGGTTGTTTTGTGAGTTAGGATCTACGTATGTCATTTAAAAAAAAATCTATGTTTTCTGAGTTGATTGCATTGTCTGTGGGCAAACATGTTCTTAGCATGTAAATATTAATTTTTGTAGACAAATGCTAATTCTCAAGGGGAAAGAGAATGACACAAGATGGAATAGGTAGAATACCTATTTCAGGTGGAGAAGTTCAGGTGGTGGGGAAACCCCTCTTAACTATTTGAGCAGAGAATGGAATAAAATAAGACAGTGAGCCACATGGGAATACCTAAGGAAACACATTCTGAGAAGAGGTAAGAGCAGTTGTAAAGATCCTAATCTTCTGATGCGGGGACAGGTTTGGCATCCTTAAGGAATAGTAATGGATTGGATTAGAGTGATTGAGGAAAAGAGAAGTAGATATAGGCCTAGAGGTAGTTAGAGATGCAATCTGGTGGACTCTTGTATGGATTGCTGGATCATATGGTAACTTTATTTTTAGTTTTTTAAGGAACCTCTATACTGTTCTCCATAGCGGCTATACCAATTTATATTCCCACTAACAGTGTAGGAGGGTTCTCTTTTCTCCACACCCTCTCCAGCATTTATTATTTATAGCCTTTCTGATAATGGCCATTCTGACCAGGGTGAAGTAATATTTCATTGTAGCTTTCATTTGCATTTGTCTAACAATTAATGATATTGCACATCTTTTCATGTACCTGTTGGCCATCTGCATGTCTTCTTTGGAGAAATGTCTTTTTAGGTCTTCTGCCCATGTTTTTTTGATTGGCTTGTTGTATTTTTATGGTATTGAACTCTATAAGCTGTTTGTATATTTTTGAAATTAAGCCACTGTTAGTTGCATCATTTGCAAACATTTTCTCATATTCTGTAGGTTGTCTTTTCATCCTTATGGTTTCCTTTGCTGTGCAAAAGCTTTTAAGTTTAGTTAGGTTCCATTTGCTTATTTTTGTTTTTGTTTCCATTACTCTAGGAGACAGATACAAAAAGATATTGCTGCAATTTATGTCAAAGATTGGTCTGCCTATGTTTTCCTCCAGGAGTTTTATAGTATCTGGTCTTACATTTAGGCTTTTAATCCATTTTGAGTTTTATTTTTGTATATGGAAAAAAAAAAACCAGTATTCTTTATAGCAAAAATGTTAGAACTATGCCACCAAGTAGTTCACATCTTTTCTCTCCATCCTATTAAAATTCAAGGGAATGATATTAGTAGCCTTTTTTTTAGATTGAAGCAAAATAATGATTTAAAGATTTTTGAGTATAATCATGACCTGTTAGCAAGAAATGTAGCAGTTAATTCTCTAATTGTCTAATATGGCATACATTAGCATTATTTCTGAAAATGCCTAGCTTTCTCACATAGGATACTTACCCTTCTCTTCCCTCTGTGAATTAGCTTTGGCCATGTAACTTCATTCATCCAGTGAAAAATGAGTGAAAATTTAATTGTCCATGCTGGTCTTTCCCTGCTATGGTAGCCCTGTTGAGATGAAACATCCATATACACAAGTACCACATGGAGCTATATTCATCAAAGGTACCACCTAATTGACCTAGAGGTCATAAGATATACAAAAAGTAAACTCTTGTTTTAAACCACAGAGATGTTGGGGTTGTTTTTTTTCATCAGCATAAGCTAGCCTATCCCCAAATACACAATTAGTATTCTCAGCTAGTATTCTCAGAAAATAAGAGGAGGGAAAGAGATGGAGAGAGAAAGAGATGGAGAGAGAAGACAGAGAAACAGCAAGAGATTCTGAGTTATTGAAGAGCAAAACAATATTTAAAGACATGTGTGAAAATATTTCCTAAAAGGAAGTGTCACAGATACTTTGAACAACATTATTATTTTACGAATTAAAAAATAATGTAGATTCAATTTGAAACTCTTAAAAAGGAATAAAAGTTACCTGAAACACCTCAACTCTAAAATAGTTCATACTCAAATCTTCAAAAGAGATTCTTGTAAGAATTTTGGTAATATGTTCTTCCAGTCATTTTCTTAATGGACATCTATGTTTGCTTTCTAGTGGGGCTGATTTTAAACAGTTGGAATAGATTCTGAATAACTTAAGCAGGAAGGATTGTATTGGAAAGATATTGAATAGATTACAAATCCAACATAAACGTTGATAATTCAGGATTGGAAATTGGTCAGGGACCGAGCTAGATTATATCACAAAGAACATAGCACACGATCTAGTTTAGAAAATGACACAAAAAAATTGTTGCTTTCGCACCAACAAGCACCATAGTTCCTGATCATGGGGTGTCTCCTTTACTGGGCCTTCTCATTGCAATGAACTCTCTGGATAATATACGTTCATATTTTCATCTTGGTGTTATTGAACCAAACGTCAGTATCACAGACTAGGACATCAAAAAAGAGAAAGATAGTTAAAGACTTAGAGAAAGGCGTCAGCGTCTTCCTAATTTTAGGATTTAGGTTGGGTGGCAAAAACATAACAATATTCAATGTTTGTAAACAAAATATACACAGAGGCACACAGGCCCGTATACACATACAATGAGTATGTTTTCAAAAAATTCAGTCATGCTCCTAAAATTTTATAGATCTTTTATTTGACTGCTCAAAATTATTTTCTCCAGGTATATTCTCTTATACGTGACTTTTACAGCTACAGAATAATTCATGTTAGTGATTCAGATAAAATTAACTAATGAACCCCATTGAGTTTTCTTTGTTTTGCTCTAAAACTATGATAACATTATAAAAAATTTTAAATCTTTTTTCTTTAAGTTCAGATACATGGATTTCTGGGTAAAAGGGGAATTTTATGTATTAATAGGTAATAGTATGAAAGTAGCATTGTTCACATTGATCACAAACATTTAATCAATAAAGAGAGGGGGAGAGAGAGAATGAAATGTAAAATTCTCCTTTATCCATACCTCACAATTCTCATTCATCCCCAACAGGTAACTACTCAGTTTGGTACATATCTCTCCAGCCCTTTACTTGTATACTTGTGATCATTATCTATGCACTGTTTGTAACTTCATTTATTTACTTAATGTATCTTGGAGGTATTTCCATTAATATGGACATTTCCATTCAGAAATGTCTAACTCATCTAAGTCATTCTTTTAAGTAGCTATACAGCATTACATAATACATTTCTTATGTATGTATACACACCTTATTGACAAGTATTTAATTTGTGTTTTTCAATTTTTTATTATTGCAATATTATATATGACCAACCATATGAAAATTCTAATATTTAACCATACTTAATCTACCCAAATGACATTTTCATATAGCTCCATGCGGTACCATTAGAGAAAGACTGCAATAAACATTTTAACACACAATTACATGCGTATGTGCTTATATGCATATCCTTTATATAGATTTCTAAAACTGGACATGGTGGAGGAAACAGTCAACACATTTTAATCTTTCAGATA
Organism: Orcinus orca; assembly: GCF_937001465.1. Lineage (NCBI taxonomy): Eukaryota > Metazoa > Chordata > Mammalia > Artiodactyla > Delphinidae > Orcinus > Orcinus orca. The sequence continues at coordinate 143,532,957 of NC_064560.1, read as the reverse complement.
GTAACATACTTATAAAGATAAATTCATGACTATTTTCTACTCCCACAAATGGTGTGTAAGACACAATTGTTCTGCATCTTCCTCAGCCTTTAAACTATTTTCAAACTGATAGACAAGAATACATTTCGAAAATGTTCATATCATCATACATGTCCCTGTAAAGAATATTGGCGATCATTTTAACTTTTTCCATCTGAGAAGCAACAGCTATATCTCACTCATTTCCCTATATTTTAATGCCTTTTGATTTTCCATTTTTAATTGAAATTTGTGTTGAAATAATTGTAGATTTGCTTGCAGTTGTAAGAAATAATATAGCGAGAACTGCTATGCACTTTATACATTTTCCTCCAATGGTAATGTTTGGCAAAACTATATGTATTATAATATCACTACCAGGATATTGATATCAATACAATCCTCCAATCTTATTCAGATTTCCCTTTTTTTTTTTACCCATATTCATGTGTGTGTGTATCTGTATTAAATTCCATATAAGTTTTTCACTTGTACAGGCTTTTGTATCTACTATTATGACCAATATTCTGAGCAAATATCCCTTTTATAAACACATCCACTTCCTTCCCATCACCTCCCAATACATAACTTTGGCAATCAACAGTCTTTCATTTCTAAATTTTGTCACTTCAAAACTGTTATACAAATATAAATATATTAAACAGTATTAAACCTTTTGTGATTGGCTTTTTTTATCCATTCAGCAGTATCTCCTTGAGATCCATCCAGGTAGTCGAGTGTATTAACAATTCCTTCCTTTTTACTGCTGAGTAGTATTCCATGGTATGTATGTACCACGGTTTACCATTTGCCTGTTGAAGGAAATCAGGACTGAGTGCAATCTGGGCTATTACAAATTATGCCTTTGCAAATATTTGTGTATAGGTTTTTGTGTAGATATAATTTTTTATTTCTTTGAGATATATGCTCTAGAGTGCAATTGTTGGGTTGTATGAAAATTGTGTGTATAATTTTTTAAGCAACTGGCAAACATTTTCAGAGTAAGTGACCATTTTATACCCCCACCATCAATATATGAGTGACTTGGTTTCTCCACATTCTCACTAACATTTGGTGTTGATATTATATATTTTTTTCATTTTAGTGATTCTGATAGGTTTATAGTAATATACCAACTATAGTTTTAATTTGTATTCCTCTAATGGCTGGTGATATTGGAAAGCTCTTCATGTTTTCTTACTGGAAAACTAATTTTCCCAAAATATTTATTTTATAAATCATTTTTGTAAGTGTTTTGAATGTTTTAAATTTTTACATTTAGAAATACAAACACATTTGTATTCCTAAAGAGTCTTTTCTGCCTGCCAGAGGAAATAGTGACCCCAATCACTACCTGAGGTCATAGAACCTCTGCTCCATCCTGATTTACTGTTACCAAATTTCATTGTCAACTGAAAGTAGAATAGGTCAAGTCATATAAGGGGCTCCTGTAAATCTGTCTCTGGCAGAGTACATTACTAGTACAAATATGTGTGGTGGAGCAAAACACACACAAATGAAAATCAGAAGGAGATGTCTGATAACATTGACACGGAATAATATGGTATTAACTCACTGATTAACTTAAGAGGAATCTTCAACAATATTTTATTTAAGAAATATCTGCTTAATTTCAAAATGAAAATATCATTACATCATCATCATCTCATTTTTGTAAGTATATATAGTTTCCTTGATTACTTAGTTGTGACAAATGTAGGGAAAAAATATTTCCCCCAACTTAAATAATACCACTACTTTTATTTGTCTCATAATCAAGAAATTTTGAAGAGCCTATAAGTTGTAAATTTGTTGGTTGATATTAAAAATTGTTTTTATTTCTTCAGTGGTGGATAAAGTCATCTAAAATTAAACATTTTTACACTTGAGTTTTTTTTTGGTTCAGGAATTAAGATAGTCTAGTCAGCTGTTTAAGTTGGAATATAAGCAGATGGTCAGTGAATGCTCTGTTCAATTCTAAGCCATCCATTTCTGATATTTTCCTATTTAATCTCTTTTTAACCAAAGCAGAGTTAAATCTAAATTATTCGCTCTAATTCATTTTAAGCCAGTACTTAATAAATGGCTTCCATAAATCTTGCAATTTAGATTTTAATAGTAATTATCAATGATTACCTTTTTTGTTGTTGTGAATAATACAATTTTTAAAGTTTTTTGCAAAACCTTTAAAAACAAAATAATAGCTTTTCAGAAAGTCAAGTCCTGGCACTTGCGGCACTTACGTAAAAAAGTGGCAAATTAATGTAATAGTACATAAACAAAATTACTAATAATAAGTAGCCAAAGAGGAATTGATTGGCAGGGTAAATCACTTTAAAGCTAAAAGAAATATTTTTGCCTCATTGATCTTCATAGCTCTTTGAACAGTTACCATTGTTTATTTTACATCCCTTTGGGTGGTGATTGTGCCCCCATGCTAAACTAAAATTGTGGTCACACTACCTCTACAAAGGAGAAGAGCCAGATAGAATGCAGTATGCAGTAAAACTAAGTTTGGTTTTTAGGTGTTTCTTTTCAGCATAGCTTTTAAAGGGAAAAAACAAAATATAGATTTCTGGAAGGTCATAGGATTAATGTTACAAATTAGATTATCTAGCTCCATACACATACCTGAGACATTGCAACAATCAAATGGATAGTGGTTTCTTTCATCATTTTCATTAGCACATGATAGCACCTACTTAGAGATGTACAGGTTTTAATCAACATTCATTTTCAGACACAAATTTTCACATATTAAAGTCTCTCAAAGCAAAATTACTACCAAGTTGTTCCAGACTCTTTGTTGCACTGTGGGCCATTTTAAGTTCTTTCATGAGAAAAAAATATATATATTGAGATTATCTGTTGGCAACTTGGCAACTTACTTCTGTGTATATTTAGTTACTACTTTTGAATGTGTAGAATTGTTTGACATATTGTTCATATCAGCTTTCTCTCTCTAGGTCTACTTTCAAAGGTGTATTTTCTCTGTATAAACAAAATTCCAAAACTTGTAATTTAGTCTCTTGTCAGAATCTTCACTATTGATTTACATGAATTTCAAGACATGTTAAAGTCTCCTAGAAAATTATTTCACTGAGAGACTTACTGTCTTTTATTCTATATACTTTAAGTTATCTCTGTGTTTTATTATATGTATATTTTCACATAAATTTCATTATTACTGAAGTTCTGGTTCAACAATTATAAAGAGTTATATCATGAAATAATTCCTTACAGAACATTGCTATAATTAAAATGATGTAGATCTTATTTAAAAATTTGCATTATTAATTTGTCTCAGGTTATAATGGCAGTATACATGAATGTCTCTACAAACAATTCTTTCTGAATGCTTCTGATATTATATATCAATAACTCAGTGCTTTCCCATTTTTGTTTTGACTGCCAATATGGTCTAAATTTGTTGCTAAATGGAAGTAATTAATATGTTCTACATGATAGAAACTTCTTTTTGGTCCTATTTGAATATATGTGAGAGATAAATCATGGATAAACTAAAATAATTCACTCATGAAAAAAAGACTATAGAATTAAGCAGATGAATGATACAAGCAACAGTATAATGCATTCTGTTCACATGATTTATGGCATTTGAAGGAAAATTAGTATTTTGCAAAGGTATTGATCATGAAAAGGTTATTCATTTTGTTTTTTTATCCTCTACCTGAGACAATGATAAAGTGTTACTCTTTTGTTACTTAAAACACAAGACTTTAAAGTGTTTATATTAGTCCACTACTAAATATCCTAAGGCAAAAAAACCCCAGGAAAAATGGGCCTATTCTTTTTATTCCTCTCAAACATAGTTAAATGGCAAATCCAATTTTGAATACAAAATATTTAGATTCTTTCTTTACAAAAATACTTTCACTAAATATTGACTTAATCTCAATTACCAGTTAAGCTATATAAAATAATATAAAATTTTATAGTCAATTTTGAAAAAGAAAAGACTATGTAAAAATCATAGTGAATCACCAAAGATGCTTCTGGTAATATTGTTTTAGTATGACATTTTTCTCTTTATTTAAATCATCTTTTATACATAATAAGCTTAATGGTAGCAGCCTGCTTTGGAATTCTTTCAAAAGAGAAAAGAACTAGAGAATAGGAAATAGTATTTCTCCAACTGTTTTTTTTTTTTCACTTTTAGATATATCTTTATATACAAATCATTTGAATTCATTTCCCCGTAGTTTTCCAAGTACAAGTTCATATATCTTATAAAAGTAATAGGAGGAAGACATCATATGAGAATACAAACATGTGGTTCCCACTTTATCTAGCTCACAAGCCTATGCTAATATATAGAAATATAGACACTACATGTAGTGGGAACTATGGATTATATAATTAATACAGGTTCAAATTCCAGTTCTGCCAGTTACTGGTTTTGCTGCTTCATCCATGTCACAACACTTCTCTGAGTTTAGTTTCCTCATCTCTAAGTGGAAGTAACAATCCTGTGTTATTGTAGTGTTATGATATCATGAGTTGATATAAGTACTGTGCTAGAGCCACAGTGTACATGATTTACAAATACTATATTTGTCAATCTCATCTTTCACATTTCCTACTTTTAGTATTAGTACAAATATGATGCTACTGTCCCAGTTGACAAGGAACAAGCCTGGAGATTTCTCTTGAAGGAAAACAGCATAATATAGTCAAAATTAAATCCTAATAAAATATTCTTTAAACCTAAGACTGGTGTTGGTAATAGATAGAACAGAGTTTTTATATAACCTTGAGAAAATTCTGCCTTTTCAAGGATATTTTGCCTTTACAAGAAAATTTAAAGAAATTTTTTGTGACTACTCAAAAGAACTTCACATGTATATCCAAGTGCTGCTTTATTTCAGGAAATAAATGTCATGGGGGTGCAAATTCTAAACAGAATTTGATACCTGAGATAGACATGAATATGCTTTCCTCCTGTGATGGACACTGAGATCTAGACTAAATTTACTTTGAGTGAACAAAAGATTTGCTAGGAAGAGCTGCACTACAGCAGTATTTTTAGAAATTAATTCTAATTTGTTCTCATGATATTTTCTTTTCCCTGTTCCACAAAGGCATCTAGTGCTCTTTGTTTGTCTTGTTTTGGGCAGGAATGTTTGTATTTTGAAGAAAAAAAACCTTAAAAATGCAGACATTGTCTTTCCTTGATTTTATTTTGCAAAAGTCTGAGATCTAGAGTGAATTTTGAGGGGAGGGAAATGGGAAGGGGGATGACAGAAAAAAGAAAACGGATATTTCCTCTAACATGGAATGGAGATGGATATTGACAGTCCCACAAGTAGTAAGAATTTAGTCCCCACTCCTTGGGAACATTCTGAGAATGATAATCTCAACCTCAGAAAGGAAGGAGCTGGTGGTGCATCTAGCAGGGCTGCTCAACAGACAGTGATCAGGACTCCCAGGCTTGGCAGAGCCATTTATTTTCAAAAGATAATACAATGAGATTATCTTCTATGATGATGTCTTACTAAAGTTAGAGAAACTGCCTCAGTTTTTCAGGCATAAATAAATCTAGCTCCTAAGTGACACTAGATAATATGAGGAAGGTCACAATGAATACTGGGTAGTATGGAGTTAGACATCAGAGTTGTATTAATTTCATGGGGCATTATCTGGAAACAGATGTTTATGAATCATAATATCTAGCGAGCACATAAATTTAAAGGGCGAGTAAGAGGGATTTTCTGTTTACATATATATTCTGGTTATATTTAACTCTTTTAGCTAGAGCGAGAGTCCACAGAGATGACATGTTATGGACATCCACCACAAGATTTCAGTCATGAGTTGTGTCCATGTGTTCACTTTTAGAATTTATAGATACTCAAAAAATTGGCTTATTGTACCACATGCGAAAGCAACCAAACCAACTTAGCTTTTATCTCTCAGGACTAAGATTTCTGATTTGGAGGTGACAGAGGTAGTAAAAAGATAGGATGCTATGTTTACCTTCTGGATTAAGAAGTTACCTGTTTATAGTGAGATTAAAGAACATCACCTAAATATTGGCACTATGTCTGAAGAGAATGATTTTTTAATTCAGCATCATGCTATGTCATTCACAACCCTGAGGTTCAGTCTCTGAAGACACTCTGGCCAAGTTCATAATAAAAGCAATGTTAAAAATCTAAAAGAGTAAGATTGATAAACTAGATAAACTAGAAGTTTTAGGGAAAATAGATGATAAACTAGAAGTTTTGAAATATACTGAGAATAAGTCCTGTCTTCTTTGTTTGGGAATTTTTTTTTTTTTTTTTTTTTTTTTTTGCGGTACACGGGCCTCTCACTGTTGTGGCCTCTTCCGTTGCGGAGCACAGGCTCCGGACGCGCAGGCCCAGCGTCCATGGCTCACGGGCCCAGCCGCTCCACGGCATGCGGGATCTTCCCGGACCGGGGCACGAACCCGTGTCCCCTTCATCAGCAGGCGGACTCCCAACCACTGCGCCACCAGGGAAGCCCTGTTTGGGAATTTAATGAAATAAGGTCGAAAGTTTCTTGGAGACATGCCCTTTTCCCCACATCCACCAGATGGCATAAGAGAGGAGGTTCAGCTAGAACTAATTGAGATAAGAGAGTGGCTGCAAAAAAAAAAAAAGGATTTTTCTCAATTATTAGGCAGCAGGGTCCATTGGCAGCAGTAGAAGCAATGAAGCAATAAGGCCTGAAGATTGGCACCACTGTCTTCTGAGGGAATTTAATAACTTATTTAATAACTTTTGCCAGTTACAAAGGAAGAACCATGAGCACTTCTGGAACCCTAGAAGGAAAAAGAAGGTGCATCTGAGAGCTATGTTCTTTCTTATGGAGACTCTGATCCAGTGTCTTTACTATATTCCATCTGTCAATGTGATATAGCAAGGATGACTTTATACAAAAATAAAATAAAATATCGTTTTGGTATTCAAAGGGTAGGTACAAATTTTTGCAAAAGACATGATGGATAAGGGCATTAAGTGTAAGTTATTTTTCAAAATATTATATTAGAGGTCTTACTATAAAGGGAGAGATAATAATGAGAAGCAATTTAGATTATTCTTCCATGCTTGAAAAACAAATTCCTTTGCTTGGGAAAACTGAAAATGAAGGACTTAGAAAACGTCAATGACTTTTCTATATCCTCAATAAGCAGTATTCACAGGACTGTTATTGAAGATGTGAAGAAAGTCAAATTAGCACTGTCTATCTGACTGCTCAGAGAACTCACCTAGCCAACTCTAAATTATCCAGGGTGTAAGATCTGACTGCAGACACCATTGAAGCCACCCTCAGTTTCAGCCACTACAAATGTATTATGGTTAATTTTATGTGTCAACTTTGCTGAGCCATGCCCAGATATTTAGTCAAACATTATTCTGGAGGCTTCTGTGAGCATGTTTTTGGATGAGATTAGCATTTTAATCCGTGGGATTTAAGTAAAGTAGACTGTCCTCCATAATGTTGGTAGACTTCATTCAATCAGGTGATTGCCTGAATAGAACAAAAACTAGCCTTTCCTGAACAAGAAGGAATTCTGCCAGCTGACAGCCTTGCATGTTGAACAGCAACATCAACTCTCAGCTCTTCTCTAGGTGTCCAGCCTGCTGGCCAGCCCTTCAGATTGTGGATTTGCCAGCCTCCAGAATTATGTAAGTCTCATTGTGAGAAGGAAGTGAAGGCTAAGGTTGAGTTTTATGTGCTGAAGAAGTGCTCCAGGCCAAGCCACCCTACAAAGACTGGGAGAGGTTTTTCGTTTGCTTTTCTCTTTCTCTTTCTCTTTCCCTTTCTCTCTCTGTCTCTCTCTGTCTCCGTCTCTCAATCTCTCTCCATTCAAGGAAATATCATTCAAAACACTATAAAACACAAACTAAAGAAACTGAGACTTCAAAAAAACACACTTGAAAAAAATACACATTTTTAAAAAGTAGCTTAGAAATGTCACTAATTGAGCAACCAAACTACAGCAAGTAAAAAAAAAAAAAAAAGCTGAGGAGAGGCAATAATCTGATTTTCAGAGTACCGGTTACCACATTATGTTATTCAAAATGTCCAGAAAGCACAATGAATGTGAAGAAACAAAGGAAGTATGGCCCATTTACAGAAAAAATGAACAGAAACTTTCACCCAGGAAGAACAATCTTTGGATTTAAAATAGAAAATTTTTAAATCAACTGATTGAAATATGCTCAAATAGCTAAAGAAAAGCATAAACCAATCTCTAAAGGAAACCAAGAGAATGATGTATGTGCACATAGAGAATTCTGGAGCTGAAAGTTATGAAAATGAAATGAAAAACCCACTAAGAATTTCAATAGCAGTTTTGAACAGAAGGGAGAAATAATTAGTAAGACTGCGGATAGGTCAATTGAAATTATCCGTTCTGAAAAGCAAAATGAAAAAAAGGATGAAGGAAAATGAGCAGCACCTAAGAAAGCTGTGGGACACATGAAGAATGCCAACATACACCTAATGAGAATCCCAAAAGAAGAGGAGAGAGTGATGGGTAGAATATTTGAAAAAATAAGGGCTGAAAACTTCCCAAATTTGATTTTAAAAATCCCACAAATCTACACATTCAAGAAGCTCAACAACCCCAAGAATGATAAATACAAAGATAATGATTTTAGTTATAGTTTCCAATTGGGAAAATTGATATAACAGGATGCTTTTAAATTATCTTTTCCACAGTTGATATGTTCTATCTCAGTGTAACTTTTCTTTTGGTTTGAAATACATAGTTTTATCATTCAGATATGCTATGTTTAGGATAAAATTCTTTTAGATCCTAGTATCTCAGGTGTAGGCTCAGGTGCATCCTATATTTACATCAGCACTCTGTACCTGATAAGAGGCTTTTAAAATTGTTTTTAACAATGATATTCAGACTCTGGAGTAATAGCACAAAGTAAAGGGATCAATCAAATGTAAACCTTGACATTTCCTGAAATACCACCATAAAACCAAAGAGACATTGTAGAAATAGCATGTGATTTTTCTATTATGACACACTGCACTTTTGGGAACTGTGCGAACTAACTAATCAAAATGATTTAACACTTTTGTTTTTTACTCTTTTGGAAACTTCTAATAAACTTTTCAGTATCTATTAAACTGGAAATTAGTTTTCACTCGATATCTACATAATAATTTTTTAAAAATAAATTTTACTCCTTTGGCTCCTTGAATTCTTGTGCATGTCCAAACCTCTTGAATCAGTCCAAAACAAATGCTGGGCCAAACTACCATTTTTGGATCCTATAAAGACACGTCCTTGATTTTGGGATTTAAAATTAACTAAGCTTTGGACTAGTAGTACAGGAACTTGTCAGTAGACAATTATTATAATTCCAAGAAAAGGACATGGGAATGCAGTTCAGATATGATATTGAAAGAGTACATGTATGAACAGGCTAAGAGAAAATGAGAGGACACTTTTTAGCCTCAAAACTAGAAGTTATATTTTGTCTCCTATTAGATTTCTTACATGAAGACACCTCTAAAAGTAGCAAGGGTTCATAGGTGCCAGGAAGCTGAATAAAAGTACATAATATGATCTAGTTTAACATTTTGGCTACCCAACATCATCATATGCATTTATTTTCAAACTTACACTTTCACAGTACATTGTTTGGGCGAGATTCTCTCTTATCTCTCATCCAACAGAGAATAGATACATATGAACTATTAATCGATTTCAGTGATGAACAAAAGATCAATTAATTGCTACCTGCATTGATTATTGGCTGCATTAAACAAGCCAAATAAAAAATGAAAGATAATTTTATATATAGTAGTATGTATATGTAGATCCCAATCTCCAAATTTGTCCCTCACCCCTCTCTACTTACACACTGGTAACCAAAGTATTTTTTCTACATTTGTAACTCTATTTCTCTTTGTAGATAAGTTCATTTGTACCCTTTTTTTAGATTCCACATATAAACAATATCATATGATATCTGTCTTTCTCTGACTTTGCTCAGTATGACAACCTCTAGGTCCACCCATGTTGCTGCAAATGGCATTATTTTGTTCTTTTTTATGGCTGAGTAATATTCATTTGTATATAGGTACAATGTCTTTATCCATTCCTCTGCTGATGGGCATTTAGGTTGCTTCCATACTGTCCTCCATAGTGGCTGTGCCAATTTACATTCCCACCAACAGTGTAGGAGGGTTTCCTTTTCTCCACACCCTCTCCAGCATTTGCTCTTAGACTTTTTGATGATGGCCAATCTGACCAGCATGTGTGGTGATACCTCATTATAGTTTTGATTTGCGTTTCTCTAATAATTAGTCATGTTGAGCATCTTTTCATGTGCTTTTTTGGCCATCTGTATGTCTTCTTTGGAGAGATGTCTATTTAGATCTTCTCACTTTTTGATTGGGTTATTTATTTATTTATTTTTTTGATATTGAACTACATAAGCTGCTTGTATATGTTGGAGATTAATCCCTTGTTGGTTGTTTCGTTTGCAAATATTTTCCCCCATTCTGAGGGTTGCCTTTTAGTCTTGTTTATGGTTTCCTTTGCTGTGCAAAAGCTTTTAAGTTTAATTAGGTCCCATTTGTTTATTTTTGTTTTTATTTTCATTACTCTAGGAGGTGGATCGAAAAAGATCTTGCTGGAATTTATGTCAAAGAGTGTTCTGTGTCTGTTTTCCTGTATTTTAAAATATCCGACCTTACATTTAGGTCTTTAATCCATTTTTAGTTTATTTTTGTGTATAGTTTTAGGGAGTGTTCTAATATCATTCTTTTACATGTAGCTGTCCAGTTTTCCCAGCACCACTTATTGAATGAGACTGTCTTTTCTCCATTGTATATTCTTGTCTTCTTTGTCATAGATTAGGTGACCATAGGTGCGTGGGTTTATCGCTGGGCTTTCTATCCTATTCCATTGATCTATATTTCTGTTTTTGTGCCAACTAATAAGGACCTACTGTATAGCACAGGGAACTCTACTCTATACTCTGTAATGGCTTATATGGGAAAAGAGTCTAAAAAAGAGTGGATATATGTATATGTATAACTGATTCACTTTGCTATACACCTGAAACTAACACAACGTTGCAAATCAACTATACTCCAATAAAAATGTTTAAAAATAAATTTTAAAAAATTCAAAAAAGAAGGAAGACAAGATATAAAATATAAAAGTAGCAGAAAGGAAAAATGAAATGAGGAAAACAGAGTCAGAAAAGTTCTGTGGACCCTTTGGATTCTCCTCTAGGACCCAGAAAAAAGCTTCAACTGGATTTAAACTGTTTTATGACATACACTACGCTGGTAACAAATTTACTTAGTTCTGCTAGGTGAATCCAATGGGGAGCCATTGGAAGACATCCAAAACTGTTAAAGATAAGTTTAATGAAAACGTAAAATCATGATTCTTACACAAATATACAGATGAATACCTGTTAAAGTTTTTATTTAACTATAGTGAGGGAGTCAAGGAAATATTTTAACAGGTTCAAAGGAGAATTCAACGAGACACACTTATAGAACAGGAATACATAAATAAATGTAAAAATGGTCACAGAACTAGATTGTTTCATAGTCAGGGAAATAAGTCAAATGAAACTCCATCAGAAAGGACAGAGTTTATATAGAAAAGAATTTGTCTACAAGAAATAGTAGTTTTGCTTCACTACCAGATATCTGTAATTTACAGAATTGTGAAATGGTTTCTGTAAAATAAGAATTATATAATATGGAATGGTATTCTATAGACAATACATAGTATTCAATGAAGCCTGAATTATTTTCCAATGAATTCTTTGTAGATTATGTGGTGATATTATAGCACTTTATGTCCCTATTTTTATATTTAATCTTTTAGTGATATCTATCTATAGAATTATTTGTCTATACCCTTGTCTCTAGAAATATGTCATTCCTTGACCCTTTTTCAAACTCTATTTTCCTCAAACATGAGAATAACTGAAGAGTCAATCAGAACAACTTGTCAGTTTCACCTCTACTGTAGTATGTTTAAATGTAAATGTTTAAAAAATTTTCATTATGAGTCTTTCTTTTTGCATGTAAGCTGAAACTAAATTGTCTAACATACTCTGATTTTCTAAAAGCCTGAAAATAAACATTTTTTAGGAAACAGAGTAATATTTCTACAGCATTCAAATCTATCAAAGCTGAACAGCTTAATGAGTATTCTCATAAAATGATTAATCAAAACAGTTTTCTTCATCTTTGTTTGCCCTTAAAATATTAGAAAAGGTCAAAATTAAAAAATCAGGGAAAGGGAAAAATGGCATATTAATTGTATACTAATTTAAGCCTAGAAGAGAATTTTTTCAATCTGGAAAATTTTCATCAAAATAATAAATTTTTTTATAGCTTTGGAGATTAACATAAATTTGTTCAATACTTAACCCAGATGCTTGACTTCTAAGAATATTGTTTTAAAAACAATTATTATGTAATGTAACTTTAGAATGGAAATATAATTTACATCTTAAGCCTGGAGGCACTCTAAAAATAGATATATATTTTTCTTGTTTCAGATTAACAATTTATTAAATACTAAATTGTATCACAATGATAACTGAATTTTGGCATAGGGAATTACTGCTTTTTCTAATTGCATTGTTTTATAATGGCATCTGGTACAGATACTCCTTGAAGTGTTAATAAAAGTAATAGTTTCATCTATCTCAAAATGAATAATTGAAAGGTATAATTTGCCATGAAAAGAGACTTGCTTCTAACCCCTTTTTTTCCAATCAGAAGAAAACAATGATAACTGGCCTTCAATGGACATAAAATGCTGTACATTGTTGAGATTTTCAGATTGGTTTGTCCTCTTATTCTTCTTACAAGTTTTACAGTTTTTGTTTTGTTTTTTCTTTCAGTTGTTAGAATAAAAACAATCTTATTAGACACATTTACTCTTGGATGTAAGTATATGAGAATAATAGCTGTTCAGGGACATCTATAATTTAAAACTGAATGGCTGCTTACATAAATAAAAGTCTCCAATTTGTGTTACTTCAAGCTCTGGTGAAGGTTTGGGAGAAATTTTTCTACTGTTTTGTAAATCCTCTTATTTAAACAGAAGTTAATTTGTATAATAACATTTGGATGCTATATACCTATTCTTTTACATTATGGTAGGCAAAATAAGATACTAATCAGAAAATACTATGGTAGGTGTTTTATTTTCACATACACTGAAGGATTTGGGTTAGGATTCTAACTAGGGCTGTCAGGGTAACTAGGTGCTATGTCTCCTCTAGCACTTACTAGCTACAAATATTTGGTAGGTCAGTCAACATGTTTCCTTATAGATAAAGTAGAAATTATACCGATATCACAAGATTCTTCTGAATACACTGCAGTGTTTTTCAAGATTTCTTGAAAACAATTAGCTGCAGAACATTGTTTTTAACAAATTATTGTATAATATAAATATAATTATATATTTATATAATATATAAAAATTATATATATAAAATATATAAAAATATATATATAATATATAAAAATATAAATATAATATAAATTCCCAGAACATAAGTAAATATTTTACAGAGATGATCCATTTCAGGGGTAAACAAAGGTTTTCTATAAAGGGGCAAAGAGTAATATTTTAGGCTTTGCAGATCACATGTCTTCTGCAGCTACTCTGGTCTACAATTGTAGAATGAAAGCAGCCATAGACAATCAATGAAAGAATGACTGTGGCTGTATTCCAATAAAATGTATTTATGGGCACTGAAATTTGAATACCATAGAGATTTCCTTTGTCATGGAATATTAGTTTTTGACAATTATCAAATTATAGTTATGTAATAAAACATTTTAAACATGCAGATCATACAAAATAGGCAATAAGACTGAGTTTTGGTGGGGGAGGTTGTCCTAATATTCCTCCTATTTGGCTTCTTCCTCTTTTGTCAGGGAGGTCCCTTCATAACCCCTAGGAAACTTCACAGGGAATTATTTGAAAGTCAGTGGTATAATGCATCTGAGTTACATAATTTGTAAAACCCTAGACAACTAGTCATTGTTTCATTAAATTATTATAAAAATAATATATTCCAAGCTTCAACTTGGAAGTTTATAATACATTTTTGCTATTAAAATAATCTTTGAAATAATTCCTTAAATTTAAAAATTCAGGCTTTTAAAATAGACTTGATGTTTATGTTTATCAGTAAAGATAACACAATAGATTAGTTACATTAATATTTATGCATTTTTAATTGCTTCATGAGCTCAATGAGAAAAATGACTGAGTGATATCCAGCTTTCTATTTCCATTACCTAAGAGAGTACTTGGCTTTCAATACATTGAAATTTAAAAGTTAATTAAATTACAGATAGCAATATATTCACTTGAAATGAGGTTTATTTTATTATAGTATTATAGTATTATGGTTTGTCAATATAGCAAAACTATGTTTATATTTTACAAAAATGTAAGCACTTTATAAGTAGATGTAAAGCAGAGGTAGAAGGAGCTGGACTTCTACCAGCTTAGATTTTTATTCTTTAAATTGGCATATGACCCTTGGTGATCCACTAGACCTCTTTCAGCTCTGGTAGTCCAGGAAAGCAGCTAATGTCTATTACCTCTTTTTAATATAATGACTTTTAGTTATGGCATGGGGTATATAACATAAGAGATTAGGAGTGAATCTTTCTTAATTAAATGACAAACTACAAACTGAATTTGCATTAATTATTTTTCTTAAAGCATTGCTCTAATTCTAGAAATTAGCCCAAGTTTAAAATGTAAATATGGGTTCTCTGTATTTCTTCACTTTCTTTCATCTCTCAAATTCCTCTTATTTTTCATTCTAAATTGTATTTTCACCTTTATAAAATTGATCTTTGTTTCAACTGGACTGAATCACACTCTATCTTCCTGAAATCAGGTTTTATTTAGAACAGAGAAGTTACATTCCATAAAGAGGTTAGGAATTGCATTAGTTAGCATATAATTGTGGCTGCTCTGAGAATTCCAAAACCACAGTGACTTAATTAAGAAGTTCATTTCTATCTCCTATGAAAACCTAGGCTGATAGGGCAGCTCTGTTCTCCAAATAGAACAAGGCTACTACTATTTTTTTGTTTGTTTTTTCTCCTCTATCCTTATGGTGCTCTTTATCCACATAGTCCAAGATTGCTCATCACATATCCACAGTGTAATCCATGATAAGGGAAGAAGAAGAACTTGGGCAATCGTACCCTCTATTATAAATATATGAACTAGACCTTTCATACATCCCTCCTGCTTCTGCTTACATTGACTAGTCATTAGTAACATTGTGGGCCTCACTTCAGAGGAGGCTGAGTAATACAGGCTTATTCTTAGCAGCCATGTGTTTGCTCAGCATTTAGGTTATATTGATATGGATATATGATTAGGGACAATAAGCTCTCTCTGTCACAAGTATATGTAGAATTTGATTAAATAAAGTTTTATGTGAAGAGATAAGACAGACCTCAGAATAAGAGGGAAACTTAAAGTTACCATCAAAGAAAACAAAGCAGCAAACTGTAATATAATATAATAGGAAGAAATTGGTAGAGAGCAATAATGTTTAAGATACGGTAGAATTCAATAGCTCTATGATTCTAAGGAGAATTCTTTTGTTAATTTATTGCCAATACACGTTTAAAGCCTTCCCTTGGTTTTCTTAGCTCAGAGATTATAAATCAATATTCTGTGTAATTTCAACATGAACTCAAGTATATTTAAAATGGGAATGTAACATTTTGAGAAAGTGATCTGACCAAGCCCTCTGACAAAGCACTTCTAGTGGTAAGCCCAAACAAAATCTCCACCCCCCTGCCACCCAGCAACCACAACACTTAATGAAGTGGTGTGAGGTGGGGCTAGTCCCCACTAACCTTCACACCCCCATTTAGGTGTTAGTTGGGCTAAGTGGAGAGTTGAGCCTCTACCTCTATCTGTCATCAACAAAGTGGAATGAAGTGAAGTGAGTCACGGTAGTAGACACTGTTTTCCCCCACTCCTGGTGTCAGCAGAGCCACATGGAGAACTAAGCTCCTCACCTCCACTCCATCAAGGAGGAAGAATGAAATGGTAGGAAGTGGAGTAATTGGCACTCTGCTTCCCCTCCATGTCATTAGGGCCCGGCAGGGAACTAACTTTCTGCCCCAACCATGCACCAATAGAGTGGTATGAGTAGCTCTCCACTTTCCCTCTCCCTATTGGGCACTGGGTCCACAAGGGAGCTCTTAGAGGAAATGAGATAGTACAAATTTGTGGCCCACTTTCACTGGAAAGTTGTCAGCATGATGGAGAGGTAGCTGAACTTTCGCTCCATCTGTCTGCAAGGAGGCAGTATGAATCTTCATTCTACTTCTGCTGGGGCCCAGGGCCCAGTGGAAAGCTAAATATATATACTTACCATGCACTCATGCTACAACTTAAAAGAAGGATTGACTACTGAAATCAAAATATTTTTAATATGGATCCAGTGTCTCATAAAAATAATATCCTAAATATCCAAACTACAGTCAAAAGTCACTGGTCACACAAAGAATCAGGAAATCACAACATAAATGAGAAAAGACAATCAACAAATGACAACACCAAGATGATGCAGATTTTGGAATTATCTGACAAGAGTTTTAAAGCAACCATTATAAAATTGATTAAACAATTAACTATGAAATATTTTGAAACAAAAGAAAATCAATAAGTATCAAAGAAATAGAGGTCATAAAAAGAAGTAAGCGAAAATTATGGAGCTAAAAAATACAACAGCAGAAATAAAAAAACTCAATGGATGCCCTGGATAGTAGAGTGAAGATGAGTTAATGAGCTTGAAGACACATCAATAAAATTTACACAATATGAAAAAAAGACAGTCTTGAGGACTTGTAAGACACTAACAAAAAAGCTATATCCCTATAACCAGAGTCCCAGAAGGAGAAGACAGAGCAAGTGGGACTGGAAAAGTATTCAAAGATGGAATGACTAATTCCTAAATTTTGTTAAACATATAAACTTAAAGATTTAAGAAGTTGAGTGGATAAATCAAAATAATCCATGATGAGACTTATCATATTGAATTTCTGAATATTGAAGACAAAGTCTTGAAAAGCAGTCACAGAGAAACTAAAATATTACTTATAGGGAAACACCAATTAAAACAGCAGTGGATTTCTTGCGAGTGACATGATGGAGGCCAGAAGGAAGAGGCTGAATATTTTTTAAGCACTGAAATCAAGAACTATCAATAGTGAATTTTATATTAAGTAGAACGATCCTTCAGGAATGACTGGGGAATAAAGACATTTTCAGAAGAAGGAAGACTAAGAGAAAGGAAGGGAGTTTGATGTTATTGTAACACAGGAAACTTCCTGGTGATGTTGCTTTTCTGTATGTTTATTACATCTAACTCAATATTCTGGTTGTGATTTTTTATTACAGTTTTGCAGGATGTTACCATTAGAGTAAATTGTGTAAAGAGTATACAGGATCCCTATAATAAGATGATTAATTTGGATTTGGTTCTCTAAACTGGGAACGAATTCAAAATTGTTTAGTTCTTTTTTTTGCGGTACGCGGGCCTCTCTCTGTTGTGGCCTCTCCCGCTGCGGAGCACAGGCTCCGAACACGCAGGCTCAGCGGCCATGGCTCACGGGCCCAGCCGCTTCGCGGCACGTGGGATCTTCCCGGACCGGGGCACGAACTCGTGTCCCCTGCATTGGCAGGCGGACTCTCAACCACTGCGCCACCAGGGAAGCCAGTGTTTAGTTCTTAATCTGGATATGGAATGATACTTCAGTTCTGTCTGTGGTTACTTTACCATAGGAAGGGGAGCTAAAAACTCCTGGTTGTTTGCCTCCATCTCTGCCCATCAGAACAGAATTCAGAGTGAAAATACAACACATATTATATATTCAGACTCTTTAAATTATTATTATTATGTTAGTAAAAGGGAACTTAAAAAAGAAATAAATATTCAGTTATTGGGTGACTAAACTTTGCAAACAAGTAAAGGTGGGGATGCACAACTATGTGTCAAGAGTGCAGGAAAATCCAGGATAACCATGAAATATTCTTCTAAATTATCAATTTTAATCAGTGAAACTAATTTGAAACCTCCAAAATGTATTTTTCATTGTAGATCAACTACTTCTACAACATTACTTGTTCATGGGCTCTGATGCATAATATTACAAAGTTCGGGTAACTCCTCAAGGGTGGCTCTTGTATGGAAATGGAATTTATAAATTAAATATAATTCTGTCCACTGAAGAAATATTTTAATTCAGCTCTCAGTTAGTTATGAGTCATGTACCTCTTTCAGGAGACATCAGCTAAATAACTAAATAATGCTCACAATTAATACTTATGAGACCCTTTCAATAAAACAATATTGAATAATGTCTCACAGGAACTTAGATACCATTTTGAACTATAATTATTGCTCACTATTTCTTTAATTAAAGTATGTATGCATTCAGCCCCCCAAAGGTTTTCTCAGCTTGATGTATTTTACTCTTTTGCTAAACTTATGTTATTAGTTTTAAATTATCTCATGTTACAGTAATTATTCTATGTTATTTTCTGAAAACCAAATCTGTCAGAGGACTGAAATGCTCCAACTGAAGAAGGTGAGAACAAATCTAGCAGAAAAAAATAACAGAAAAAAGAAATTCTCAGACTAATAAGGTAAGACCAACATTTTAGGTATAAAACATGACCTAAAACAGTCTGATGTTATTGTCAAAGAGGCCCCTTCTTTCCTGAAGACAGTGGGTTGGAAAAGTTTTTGAAGCATTAACTCAGCTTCTCACTTACACTCTTATCCAGGAAATCTATATGCAAAGCTAATTGAACTCATTTTCAAGGACTGCTCATTGTAGAGATAGATTTTATGTGTAACAAAGCAATTCCAATTACAGGAGAAAGCATGTACTGGATTTTCAGCTCTATAAAAGCCTTGCTTTATTTACAAATTTAGACTGACTGAAACAATGATCAAAGTTTAAATGTAAAAGTCTAGGTTAATGAGAGTAAAAAGGCAAGTGTTAAGAAAAAAATCATAATCATCTTATAGTATCAACTAGCGTGATGTCATTTGCTAAGTTATCAAAGCAGAACAAGTCTTTTTCAACAGTGATGCTGAGGGATAACTTAAAAATGGCTTTGGATATCCTTGTTTTTTATAAAATAAAAAATTTGTAATAAAAACATTCATGTTTGCAAACAAGCAAAATTCCCTGGTGCCAGGAGAATAAGAATTGGCAACCAAGATGAAGTGAATAAGTAAGGAGTAAGGTATATTAATTGATTAATCAATTAATTAATTTTACATTAAAGTGATATTATGAAAATAAAAGAAGGCCTGTAAAAAGCAGGGCATAGTTTATATCACAACAATAGAACTAGAAGGAGATTAGGGGAAAAACTATCTGTGGATGTGATCAAAACATAGATTCGTTGGATGACAGATGGCATTTTGACCGTTAGCCAAAAAGACTAGTCAAAGCAGGAATAGCCAAAGAGGGCTGCTGGACGACTTACCTGGCCAGGATCAAGAAGCCAGTGGAGCTGAGCCAACAATGGGGAAGGCTGAACAACACATTTCTTGGGTGAAGAAGACATTCCTTCTTGTTCTTTTGCTAGAGATACAAGAACTTCCACTATGCCTCAAGGTTTTCAGAATTCTCATCCATAAAACCAAATACCACCCGACTCTGAGCTAACCCTGATGTAACACAACCGAGGTCAGAGACCTTGACACTCAGAGGGGCAGAGGTGTTAAGAAAAGGGAAGAGGCAGCATCAACACTTGGATGGTACTTGCCAGTGGATTAAACCTCAATTATAACATTCCTTATATTTGTAATATATGAAATTTCCTTATATGTAACAAAATTCCTTACACCTAAGCCAAGAAAAATAAAATACAAGACAGATTAAATAATGAATGGTATCTTCTTAGAAACAAAGATTACATATTTCAAAACTCTTCTGCCTTCCATGTAAAATGAATTATGGCATGCTCCGGATTAGATAAGTTGCCTAGAGCCCTGCTTCACTCTGCACTGTGAAGATATTATGTTTCATGCCACACTTGGAATTTCTAAGCAGAAATTATTCTTCTAACATTAATATTAATGAAGAGGAGAAAATTCTAAAGAAAAACGTTGGCTACTACACAAATAGCTAGATTTCCTGTTTTAAAGAGAAAGTTATGCCTCAAATAGTCTCTTCAGAATCTCATCCTTTATCTACAAATATAATAATACTTTGCCTGGCAAAAAAATGAACATTTAAAAAATTTAAATTAACATTAAACAAACATTTACAACAGAGAAATTCAAGAAGAATTGTGGACTTAAAAAAACAAAACAAAAACTTTATCCCTTTATCCGTAAGATGTTACCGAGAAAACCTGAACGCCGAATGAACATTTTGGCCAACCCAATAGTAAACTGTAAATGTACTGTAACTATTGGATTCCATGAGCAAGATGTGAGGACAATGACAAGAAGAAAATTTCTTGGAAATAAAAGCAAAACGCTTTAAATTTTATAGGCATGTATCAAAATCTATTTACATAGATATAAACCTTTTTTTTTTTTTTTGCGGTACGCGGGCCTCTCACTTTTGTGGCCTCTCCCGTTGAGGAGCACAGGCTCTGGACGTGCAGGCCCAGCGGCCATGGCTCACGGGCCCAGCCACTCCGCGGCATGTGGGATCTTCCTGGACCGGGGCACGAACCCGTGTCCCCTGCAGCGGCAGGCAGACTCTCAACCACTGTGTCACCAGGGAAGCCCAATATAAATCTTTTAAAATATATATAAAGCAAGGGCACATTTAGGGATGTTCTAGAGTTACACCTAGTATTAATATTAGATATTCTAATATTGTATTTGAGATCTCAAGCATTTAAAAATATCTCTTTATATATTTTTTTCTCTTAATACAAATAAAAGCAACATATTGGTGTAAAAATTCCGATTATTAGCTTATACTGATATATATATATATATATACATAAATCTATCTATATATATAAGAATGTTAAAAATGACCATAAATCACCAATTTGCATATAAATATTAATGTTATACAATTTATATTCTTACAGTCATTATACCTAACTTTTAAAGCTAAATAACAAGTGTACCATACATTTTTTTACAAATGGTCAGAATGTCCTCTAGAAAGCTTGTATCAACTTTTGCTTCCATAAATGTTTCTAATTCCATACAGATTTGGAAATATAGGATTACTAATGCATAGTAAGTAATATCTTGCTTAATTTGAATGCCTTTATCTCTGCAAATTTTTTCACAACCCTCCTCTGTCCTTCTAACCTCAACATGCCAGCTGTTTGAAATTTTGGCATGAGTTTTGACCTGCTACTGACACTTCCAGGGGTTGAGCTCTTAGCTGGCTCTTGTAGCACCGATTTATTCCTTTACCCTGTCAGACTCAGGATTGGTGAGAGCCTCCTACTCTTGCTGGTCTAGAGTTAATCGTTCTCGGTTGTTTTTCTGTGAAGATACCTAAGAATGCAGTCCTTTATTGAATTCTTTTTGAAGTCCAGCTGTGTGCTCATATATACATATATATTCCTTGATTATTTCTAGGTATTGATTTCTGTCTATAATATTCTTGACCCTTGTTTTTTTTTTTTAACCTGAATATTTATCTTTATTGACCTATTTTTTTTCCTTTCTCATGTTGTTCTTTGTATTCTAAACTTGTTTATAGTTGGACTTTTTGTTTTGTCTTGATTGTGTTTGCTTTGCTATAAAATTTATTATAGTTTTCTCTCATCACATTGATCATGTATAATTTATGACATTTATTTTGGAATAAGGATTGATACTGTTTTCTACTCCTCAGTAGCACCATCCCAGCTAGTTATCATAACCTAATATCATTTACAAAACAATTTATTATTCTCAGAATCACTACATACCTCCATATATGCTAGAGTTTATCTCTATTTAAATGTCACATTAACTACATCTTTTAAGTGGTTATTTTATGACAAGAATTGTGAAAATTCTGAGAACTTACCCTACTTATGGGTGACAAATTAGCTTGCCCCATGATGGTGTAAGACACAAGTATCCTGGGATGGAGACTATTGCTCATGATGCTGCAAGCAGCCTGAGCTCCATGTTTGTGTCAGGTCTCCTTGACAGCAAGTCATAAGGGAGAGTGGAGGAGAGCCCAGATAGATGCTGTGCATAAAGTGGGTTTGCATCATTCTTGGAGCTGAGAAACTCCAAGCTAGGGAATTATGAATCTTTTATAAATGGCCCAAAGAAAACATTTTCTTTATTATACTGGACAGTAAACAAATATGACCTGTTCTCCAAAGGGAGACACTATTTCAATCTTCCAAAGCTGTTTGTTATATAAACATCCTTGAAAATATAGTCAAGATACTAGATGCTACTAGATATGAGACGTGCAGATGTGCAATAAATCCATGGAGAACAAACTAGCAACATTAAAATTGTAAGTAAATAATTGATATGGTGTGCAAATTTTGTCATTAACCACACTCTGAACGTTTTAAATTACTTTTTTTTAACTTTACACAGCTAAATTTCTTAAATCTAGGTAGACAAATCAGCCACAGATACTTATATTTTACTTCCTATTTTAAAAATCTATATAGCTAATTTCATTTTTCTTATCCGATTACAGTCATCACAATTTTCAAAAAAGGTTTTAAGCAGTGTAGTGCTAATAATCAGTAAGTGTATGTTTTCATGTTAATGAGAATATGACTAGATTTTCATCCTTAAGCATAATTGCTGCTTGGTGATACATAGATGAAAACACACAAACATACATATATGCACTGATATTCCTTTATCAGACTGGAATGTTCAACTCTATTCATTACATACTAAAACTTTAACTGGGCTCATAGCTAAAGTTCAGGAGATTTCTCCTTTCTAGCATCCTAATTTTTTTTTTCTTTTTGACAGAAATAAAACTAAGGGAAACTCTTACCTTCAAGTATTTCTTTACTACTAAATATTTCTAAACTCTCCTTATAAAGTTTTAAAAAGACTATGAAATACAGTGAAAGGTTATGGAATTTTTTGTTTCTAAAACATATTCTTTTATTTCTAAAATATTTGCTGATAGCCAGCTATGTGTCTTGAGGGCACTGGCACTCTCACACTTTTATCTCTGCTCCACACACATCTCAGATTTATTCGTTAGTCATCATTTTATGATGACATTTCTCATGGCATTTTATACTTTTACATAATCATGAGTGACAAAATTGTTTAATTTCTTCGTATTTTTATCATGTTAATCTGTGCTCATTAGCAGTCATCTTATCTCAGATTTTTTCTTTACATTTTCTAGTTTTCGTCTTTTTTTATCCTGTCTCAATTTAATTGCTAAATGAAGTTTACCTTATCCTTAAAAACAGTTTATATGTATGTTCATGTTTGTGAATGTCTGTATTGTTTTTATATTTGAATGAAAACTTGGCTGAGTAAAATGTTCTGAAGACCACACTGGTTTTTTTCTTCTTTAAGAACTCTATTATTGAATAATAATATAAATATTATTTTAATTGAAATATGGTTTATATATAATATTATGTTAGGTTCAGGTGTACTACATAATGATTTGACATTTGTATACATTATGCAGTAATCACCACGATAAGTCTAGTAGCCATCTGTCCCCATACAAAGTTATTACAATATCATTGGCAATATTCCTTATGCTGTATATTACACCCTAGCAACTTATTTATTATATAAGTGGAGGTTTACACCACTTAATCCCCTTGACCTATTTTTTCTGCTCCCCAAGCCCCCTCTCTCTGGCAAACACCTGTTTGTTCTCTATACCTGTGAGTCAGTTTTTATTTTGTTTTGTTTCTTTTGATTTTTAGATTCCTCATAAAAATTAGATCATGCAGTATTTGTCTTTCTCTGAGTTATTTTACTTGGATAATACACTCTAGATCCATAATGTTGTCACAAATTGTTAAGATTTCATTTTTTTTGGCTGAGTAATATTCCATTGTATGTATCTATAAGTATGTATATATGTATGTATGTATGCACACACCACATCTTTATTTGTCTATTGATGGACACTTAGGTTGCTTCCATACCGTGGCTAATGTAAATCACGCTGCAATGAACATTGCATGGCTAATGTAAATAATGCTGCAATGAACACTGCAGTGCATCTGTCTTTCAAATTAGTGTTTTTATTTTCTTTGGGTAAATACTCAGAAATGAAATTTCTGGATCATATGGCAGTTCTATTTTTAATTTTTTTGAGTAACTGTCATAATGCTTTTCCATAGGGGCTACACCAATTTGCAATTCCATCAACAATGTACAATGGTTCCTTTTTATCCACATCCTTGTGAACACTTGTTACTTGTTGTCTTTTGAGGATAGCTGTTCTGATAGGTATGAGGTAGTATCTCATTGTGGTTTTGATTTGCATTTCCCTGGTTACTGATTTTGAACATCTTTTCATATGTCTGTTGGCCATCTGTATGTCTTTATTGGAAAAATGTCTCTTCAGGTCTTCTGCCTATTTTTTAATCAGGTAGTTATTTTAATGTGTTGTATGAGTTACTTATATATTTTGGGTATTAGGTCCTTATCAGATATATTGTTCGCAAATATTTTCTCCCATGCAGTAGACTGCCTCTTCATTTTGTTGATAGCTTCCTTTGCATTTATTTATTTATTTTTAAATTTTTTATTTGGCGCATCTTAGTTGCAGTATGTGGGATCTTTCATTGCAGTGTGAGGGCTGTTCATTGGGTTACATGGGCTCTTTGGTTCAGCATGAGGACTTCTCTCTAGTTGTGGCATGTGGGTCTTTCTCTCTGTAGTTGTGGCACGTGGGCTCCAGAACATGTAGGCTCTGTAGTTTGCAGCATACAGGCTCTCTAGTTGAGGTGTGAGGGCTCAGTAGCTGTGGCGCACGGGCTTAGTTGCCCCATGGCATGTGGGATCTTAGTTCCCCGACCAGGGATAGAACCCACGTCCCCTGCATTGGAAGACAGATTCTTTACCACTGGACCACCAGGGAAGTCCTGCAATAAGCTATTTAATTTGATGTAATCCCTTTTTGTTTCCCTCACCTGAGGAGATACATCCAAAAGATATTGGTAAGACCAGTTGGTAAGCCTGTACTGCCTGATTTCTTCTAGGCGTTTTATGCTTTCAGGTCTCATATTTAAGTCTTTACTCCATTTTGAGTTTGTTCTTGTATGTGGTGTGAGAAAGTAGTCCAGTTTGATTGTTTTGATGGTAGATGTTCATTTATTAAACAAGCTGTCTTTCCCCCATTATATATTCTTGTCTCCTTTGTTGTAGATTAATTGACAATAAGTGTGTGGGTTTATTTCTGGGCTCTCTTCCATTGATCTATGTGTTTGTTTTTTGCCACTGCCATACTGTTTTGATTTCTGTATGTTTGTAGTACAACCTGAAGTCAGGGAGCATAATACCTCCATCTCTTCTTTTTTCTCAAGATCGGTCAGGCAATTTAGGGTCTTTTGTGGTTCCATATGAATTTTAGTATTATTTGTTCTAGTTCTGTGAGAAATGTCATGGGTATTTTAATAGGAATTGCATTGAATCTGTAGATTGTCTTGAAAAGTATGGTCATTTTAACAATAGTAATTCTCCCAATCCATGGGCACAGGCTATCTTTCCATTTGTTTATGTTGTCTTCAATTTTTTTCATCAGTGTCATGTAGTTTTTCAAGCACAGGTCTTTTACCTCCTTAGATTTATTCCTAAGTATTGTATTTTTTTTTTGATGCTATTGTAAATGGGATTGTTAATTTCTCTTTCCAGTAGTTCATTTTTAGTGTACAGAAATGCAACAGACTTCTGTATATTAATTTTGTATCCTGCAACTTTACTGAATTCATTTATTAGTTCAAATAATTTTTGGTGATGTCTTTAGGATTTTCTATATATAGTATCATGTCATCTGCAAACACAGTTTTACTTCTTCCTTTCCAATGAGGATTCCTTTTATTTCTTTTTCTTATCAGATTTCTGAGGGTAGGACTTTCGATACTCTGTGGAATAAAAATGGCAAAAGTGGGCATCCTTGTCTTGTTCCTGATCTTAGAGGAAATGCTTTCAGCCTCTCACTACTGAGTATAATGTTAGCTGTGAGTTTGTCATATATGGCCTTTACTATGTTGATGTGTTTTCCCTCTCTACCCACTTTGCTGAGAGTTTTTATCACAGATTTTTGTTGCCCCTCATCAAGTGATATTTCTGCATCTATTGAGATCATCATATGATTTTTGTTCTTCAATTTGTTAATGTGGTGTATCATATTGATTGATTGATTTTTTAAATATTAAATTATTTAGATATTGCATCCCTCGGATAAATGCCCCTTGATCATGGTGTATGATTCTTTTAACCTACTGTTGAATTTGGTTTGCTAATATTTTGTTAAGGATATTTGTATCGATGTTCAGCAGTGACATTGGCCTGTAATTTTCTTTTTTTGTGGTGTCTTTGCCTGGTTTTGGTATCAGGGCCTAGTAGAATGAGTTTGAAAGCATTCCTTCCTCTTCAATTTTTTGAATAGTTTGAGAAGGATAGGTGTTAACTCTTTAAATGTTTGTTGGAATTCACCTGTCAAGCCATCTGGTCATGGACTTTTGGGTTTTGAGAGTTTTAACTTGCTGATTCAATTTCATATCTGTCTATAAGTTGCCTGTTCATATCTTCTATTTCTTCCTGGTTCAGTCTTGGAAGATTGTACATTTCTAAGAATTTGTCCATTTCTTCTTTCATCCATTTTATTGGCATATAATTGTTCATAGTAATGTCTTATGATCTTTTGTGATATGTGAGAAGTGGCCTTATGTAGAAATTGTCCTATGAGGCCCAACAGCACACTCCCTTCTGGTCATCAGAATTACATACTCTACCGATGTCCCATATGTGGTCTGTGTGGACCCTTCTGTTGTAGCAGGGCTGACTACTATGGGTGCCCTGGTAGGCAGGACTTTGGAGCTGGTGCCAGCCCACTGATAGGAGGGTAACCCCCCAACACCAATAAGTTAGAGGGAGGACTTGAAAATGGTGCATGGTGGCACCAGTGCCCTTGTTGTAGAAGGAAGTTCCCAAAATATCTGCTGCCAGCCTCTCTGTCCACATGGGAAGTTGCAGTGGCCTCTTACCTCTCCAGGGGCCTCTCCAAGAGCAGCAAGTGGGTCTGACCCAGGCTTCCTTTAAATTACTGTACTGGGACTTAGAGCATGTGAGATTTTGTGTGATCTCTTTAAGAGCAGAGTCTCTGTTTCCTACAGCCCTCCAGTTGTCCAGTAAGAAAGCCCTGCTGGCTTTCAAAGTCAGACATTCTGGGACTAATCTTACTGGAGCATGACCCCTGGGATGGGGAGCCTGATGTGGGGCTCAGGTTCTTCACTCCTTGGAGAGAGCCTCTGCAATTGTGATTATTCTCCCATTTAGGGGTTGCCTATCTGGGGGTGTGGTTCTTGACTATACCATGTGTTTATACCTCCTACCCATCTCGCTGTGATTCCTTCTTTATATCTTTAGTTGTGGAAAATCTTTTTTGCTAGTCTTTGGGTTGTTCTCGTAGATAGTTGCTCTGTAAACAGTTTTGATTTTGTTGTGCCCTTGGGAGGATGTGAGCTCAGGTTTTTCTTACTCTGCCATCCTGGCCACAACCTCCTACAAACATTGTTACATCAGCCTTTGACTTTAACTATTCTTATGGAGAAGGCTTCAAGCTACTCTAATTTTTCACTGTGGGAATAATTTGCACTTTTCTCCCAGGATGTTGAATATATTTAAAATTTATCTCTGACATCCTATAACATTAAAAAGCCTCAGGGTTGTTCTTTCTTTATCAAATTTCCTTGACATTCACTTTGCCTTTTCAACTGGAATATCTCTTCTTTTCTCCTTAGAATCAATGACATCACATCAAATATTTGGAGGATTTCCAGTTTCATTTTATTGAGTTCTCTAGAGTAGTTGATTAAATGACATTGGATCATCTTTGCTTACCATGTGAAGTACCTTGGATTTTATTTCTCATTGTTTATAACTGTATTCACTGTGATTATTTTTAAATTTTTCTGTGTGTTAGTTTATTTTTAACCATGTCTATTCTGTGCTGCTGATAATTTATTAATTTTTAAAAGCTGCTTTGTGTGTGTCTTTTTTTTTTAGTGTCTCATGTCTTTTTCTTCTTTCTTATTTCATTATGCTGACTTATGAACTTATTTTTGTGTGCTTATTTTATTTATTACAATATTTTTTATTGTGTAATTTATAGGTTAAGGCACTATTAAGAAAATTCCTTCTAGTTGATTAGGTTTTTATGTAGGCTGGGTTCTTTCTCTATTCCTTTCTTTTAAATTATTTTAAAACTGTCTTCATTTTTAACGTATCCAGGTACTTGTCAGATTGTTTATTTAAATTTTTCTCATGCTTATAATACTCTGTCCAGATATTCTATTTGCTTTGAACTGTGAGGATGACTTATTGACTTCCTTTCCTAAGAAATACCTGCTTCCCCTTGCACCAAGATTTTCAATTTCAGAGTTAAGTTCTATCCATATTTACCATAGACTGAGAGAATGGGGGTGGAGGTTGGTACACATCTTAATTATTTATGTTGTACTCACAGCTCTCATTTCTCTGTCAGTATTTACACAACTGTTTGAAATGTGAATTTCATTCCCTTACAGGAATATTCTTTAGCTTCAGACCACACCCTTTTCTCAAACTGTAGTTCTAGATAGTTTATGTCCGTCAGAAAGTTCAGCATGTGAATAAACTTCCAGGATTCACTTATTTCTTCATAGCAACACTATTTCCATTATTTCAGAAAAAAAATGATTTAGTTTAAAAAAGACTTTTAATTTGGGGCTATCTTCAGAAGAATTCTCAGAGTTTTCTTAATATTGGGCTTCTGAAGGATAAGCTTTCGTTTCTATTGTTTTGGTTTTCTAAAAGCTGTCACTATTCTGACATTCAAAGTCTTGATATTTCCAAAGTTTTGTCTTTTATGTACTCAGTATATTAGAATAACACGTGTCACCATTATATCTCTCTTCTCTCCTCACTCTTTTCATCTGCCTACTTCTCATTTGAAGTAATACCTGTCAAAGTTGATAATATTTAAATTATATTCTGTAAAAATATTCAGTTCTTCTATAAATGTTTTATAGGTTGATTCAAAAAGTTGAATAGACAAACAATACTTGCATTATATTTTTGTAGTAAATTTAATTTTTTACTGAAGGTCCACACAGTACGGTAGGATTATTTTTCCTTCTTTATTGGTAAAATGTCACAATCTATGTTCCAATCAGACAATTATTGTTAGTATACAGGTAAAATTAAATTGTATTTGTTATAGAGTCATCAATTTTTCAAAAATCATAGAATATTAAAACATATGATTTTCCAAATATATTAATCTGGCTTTTCCTTATATTCTAATTTAACTTTCTGGCTTTATTTTTTTGTTGTTGTTTTTTCTATTGAACAAAAGAAGCAAATGCTATATTTGTGACATATAGCCAAGTGGTTATTTAATTTATTGTATTTAACGTATTTTGTTTTTGCAGACATTTCCACTGAAGTCCAGGAACTCTCTATTCTAACTTTTACCAACTGATTTTTAGGGGTGTTACATGATTTTAATAGGGGTTTACTTTACAGGAAAATCATTTTTAGATATAATTTATTTCATCCCATGTTATTCATTTATTTGATTTTTATTTTTGTTTTGCTAACTTTTTCTCAATGTGCAATGAGTGGTAAATTTTTTAAATACCTTGTACTTGAAAATGCCATTTTTTGTTGTTAGGGGGACTGAGCCTTACACTTACCTGATAGTTTAATGGAGTATGTAATGCTTGGTCCATAACAATATTGATTCCAAATTTTGAAAGATTTTACTCCAATGTTTTCCTGTATTCAATGTTTCTGATTAGAGTTATCAAGACAGCCTTATATCACTCCTTTGTAAAATACTTATTTATTTTTTCTCTATATCCTTGCCAAAACTTGTTATTTCCTGTCTTTTTGATGATAGTCATTCTGAAAGGGAGCCCTAGTACACTGTTAGTGGAAATATAAATTGGTACAACCACTATTGAACAGTGGAGGATCCTTAAAAAATTAAAAATAGAACCGCCATATGATCCAGCAATTCCACTCCTTGTTATATAACCAAAGAAAACAAAACAGTAATTCAAAAAGATATATGCACCCAATGTTCACAGCAGCATTATTTACAACAGCCAAAATGGAGGCAACCTAAGTATACATCAACAGATGAATGGATAAAGATGTGGTATGTATATGTACCATATATATATATATATATATACATATATATTTATTTATACATATTAAGTTATATATATAACTGAATATTACTCATCTATATAACTGAATATTACTCAGCCAAACAAAATGAAATTTTGCCATTCACAGCAATATGGATGGATCTGGAGGGTTATTATGCTTAGTGAAATAAGTCAGACAGAGAAAGACAAATACTGTATGTATTCACATATATGTGAAATCTAAAAAATAAAATATATCAACGAATATAACAAAACGGCAACAGATGCACAGATACAGAGAGCAAACCAGTGGTTACCAGTGGGGAGAGGAGTCGGGGGAGGGGTAAAATAGGGAAAGGGGATTAAGAGGTACAAATCACTAGGTATAAAATAAATAAGATACAAAGATGTAATGTACATCATAGGGAATGTAGCCAATGTTTTATAACTTTATATGAATTATAATCTATAAAAATATCAAATCACTATATTGTACATTTGAAACTAATGTACTATTATAAGTCAAATATACTTCAAAAAAAAAAAGAAAGACATATTTCCATCTTGGAGGCTTAGCATTTTCTCTTTCTTTTTAGTCCGTAAAAATCTCATAATGAAGTGTCAACCTGGATTTTTTTCCCGTTTTAGTGTACAGCACTTGATGTGTTCAGCTTATACAATTTAAAGTTTTGTGTATGTTTTTAGTGGATAAAAAGTGCCAAGCTCAGTCCACCTCCTTGAACTAAAGTTCTTTAACGACATGAACAAGGCATTTAAGTGATGTATTTTGTAGGTACAAAATAGAAGAATTTCAATGAAGCTTTATTTCTTCAATTGTAAAATGTGAACATTAACATAATAGATGTTTAACTTCAGTTGCTTTTTTGTTGCCACATTGACAGAAATCTGACTAGTTATTTTGATTTATCCAACCCACATGTAGTTCAGAGTTTAAGTCCTGAGATCCTTAGTTTCTGTTTAAGTAAATTAGAGGAATGAAGTTTACGAGTTTACTTCATTCATAACAAAGTTTAGTTCAATGTTAAAAATCAAATGGACATCAATTCAGTACTTAATTAGACCACTGTCGTCTTAATAGATTTCTTTTTCACTTTTTTGCATACTCAGCTATGATCAGGAATCAGAAAATCTTTTGTCTTTCTCTGATTTTCCTTGAGTTGGCCTTTTCATCTATATTATATAATGAAGTTACCAAATATCATTAGTCTTATATCTACCTGATTATGAAAAAATGGCTAGCTAATTCTCAATAAGAAGCTAATCACTTTTTCAAATTGCAATATTCCTTTTGAAAAGCCAAATGTATGCTAGATGAGTAAGTTATAGAGATCTGCTGTACATCTGTCTATACTTAACAACGGGTATTCTGCACTTCAAAATTTAAGAGGGTAGATCTCATGTTAAATCTTTTTAACCATGACGCCTTTCTTGGGTTTGATAATTTACTAGACTGGCTTGTAGAAATCAAGGAAACACTTACTTACCCTTATCATTTTATTATATAAGAAAGGTCTGATAAAGGATTCAGATAAACAGCTAGATGAATAGATATGTAGAGTGAGGTCTGGAAGCTCCCAAACATAGGAGCCTCTGTCCCCATGGAGTTGGGGTGCACCACCCTCCCAGCCTGTGGATGAATTCACCGATCCAGAAGATATCCAACCTCATAATTTTAGGATATTTATGGAGGCTTCATCATGTAGGCATGACCCATCATTAACTCAATCTCCAGCACTTCTCTCCCTCCTGGAGAATGGGGAGGGGGTAATATAGTAGGGCTGAAATTTCTAAGCTTCTACTCATGACTTGTTCTTTCTGGTGACCAGCCCCCTTTCTGAAGCTATCCAGTAGTCCGTCAGAGGGTGCCTTATTAGAATAAAAAAGACATTCCTATCACCTACGTAATTTCAAGAGTTTTAGGAGCTCTGTGCCAGGAACTGGGAGCAGGGATTATTCTATATATTTATATTTATTCTATTATTTTACACATCCAATATCATTTTATATGCAATTGGTCCCACAATTACTGTCTCAATGCAAAATTTCTTTTTTTAACTCCAGATCAGTACTCAAGTGCCTATTGGGCATCTCTGCCTGAATATAAATAGGAACCTCAAATAAAATGCTTAGAAGTCATTAACTTTCTTCCCCCAATGCTCTTTTATATTCACCATATCACTGAATATCATCATAATCCCTACATGCTGTGGAAGTAATATTTTGGTAGTTTTATTAATCCTTTATCTTTACCCCGTTTACTTCATTTGCAACTAATAAGATATTAAGTTGTGTTGATTTAACTTCCAGACAGTGCTAAATTTATTCATAGCCCCCATCCCCTTTGACATTGCTCTCTACTTTTTTACCTGGACTATTATAGCAGTATCCCAACTGATTCTATGGAGCCAGTAAGAGGTTGAGGCTTCTTCTCTTCACCCTTCTACATTCTTACTTAAGGAAGAAAAGAAAAAACTGACTTGCACTGATTCAATTCCATGGACTGGATTTGGCCACACTTTTAATGGAGTTTCCATCATCATCATCATCATCATCATCATCTCATTGACTGAAGGCATAGTATGTGCCAGGCACTATTATAAACACTTTACATGATTTATACAACCATGTGAGTCATTATGCACATATTGCAGGAAACTGAGTCTTAGAGAGATTAAGTAACTGTCTAATAAACAGTGGAGTTTGTGTTAGAAGTTGATCTGGGCTTTTAATCTCCAGATTGGGATCAGATCTGTTTCTCATGTCTTTCATTATGTGGTGAGAGACTGACTATACAAATGAACAATGTCTAGACTGCAAAAGAAAAGAGATCTCTGACCCACAACCTGAAGCAACCAGCTGAGGTAACCAATCCATTATCTCCAGTAACCAGCCCAGGAGACCAGCCTGCTTTTTTTTTTTTTTTGCAGTACGCGGGCCTCTCACTGTTGTGGCCTCTCCCATTGCGGAGCACAGGCTCCGGACGCGCAGGCTCAGCGGCCATGGCTCACGGGCCCAGCCGCTCCGCAGCATGTGGGATCGTCCCGGACCGGGGCACGAACCCGTGTCCCCTGCATCGGCAGGCGGATTCTCAACCACTGCGCCACCAGGGAAGCCCCAGCCTGCTATCTAAGTCAGACTCATGGGAAGTAAGATCCCTATCTCTAGCAATGGGTCCAGGAAACCAAACATGACCCCTATAACAATCAGCCCCAAACATCAGGACTTGATTAGTAACTGATAGTTCCCTTGAGCTTTGTTCCCACTTCCACTTACAACCAACCAGAGAAATCCAAACATACACTCCTGACCAATCACATAGGATGCCCCACTTCTAGATGGCTCACCTACAGCTTCCTCATGTCAACAGCTTACAACCAGAGCATAGCTGACGTCTTCCTTTTAAAATTTCCACTGTAAGGCTTTCCACTCCCGCACATAAGAATTTCTCTGTGTTCACTTACTAACGTTAAACAACTAACTGCATGTTCAATTTGCTCCATGTGCACTTAATTTTTTTTAGTAATATTCATCTTACTGTTCATTGGGATTGTAGAATGAATTTATACAGTACCATCAATGTGTGAGTGAATTTTTTTTCAGACACTCAACACAGTTTGCTATCAAACTTTGTGATCATTAACAATCCAATTTTTTTATCATTTTAAATGAGGATTATATATATGTATAATATATGTATATGTATATAATATTTATTTTTTAATGCACACAATATATTAAAGGAAATTTCTTCTGAAGACTCAGTGAACAGTGTTACTGTTGCTCATTGAAAAATGGACATTATTTTCCTGATTTGGAAGAGTTTTAAAGTTTAGAACACATAGCCATTTCATTGCTTGGTTTTTGAAAAAGAAATTTGGATAATTTTTATATTTCAATTCAATATTTTCCCTTGATAATTGAATACATCTTATTTAGAGAGTAAAGCTAAATAACTAACTACTTTAAAAAAATATATTCGCTTGAATTCCAACTATTCTTTCAGAATGGTTCTTGCTGAACCTATACTTTCTTCAATTCCATTAAATTTACACTAATTATCATCATGGCATATATGATTTCTAGGTACAATGTAAATAACTTGGTTTGTTATGAGACATAGTCTAAATATTTTTCTAATAGAAGACATTTATTGTAAAATGCTCATCTCTCTCATCACAGCAGATTGAGGTCAAAATGATTCAAAATATATCATTTCACTCCTAGTAACAGGAAATTTATGAAATATCAGGAACACCATGTCCACTAAAAATGTTCATAAAATACTAGAATTCTTGTGTAAAGGACAATAAAAACACCATTTGTTTATGTGTGCTCCTTTTGATTGCAGAAGTGATATGGGATGCTATTTTTTCAGATACTGGTTTTCTCTGATGAAATTTGTGGACTAGGTGAGAGGAGGGAGATCAAAGCAGGGAGATAGAAATAGTTCTTTGTACTTTTGCTTAAATTTTTCAACCAGGCACATTAATTATGAAAATTATGTCAATTTCTAAAAAGATTTGGTACAGATAATTGCCTGCATTTCTAATAAGCTTTGCAAAAGCTTGAAATCCTTGGAGGAAAGTTACCTAAGAAAAAGCTATTGAAAAGTGTTGACCATAACATTAGTAAAAATGAATAGAGTCATACTTAGTGTTTTACAACATATATTAAAAGAGCAAAGAGATTTTGTTACTACCTAAAAAAAGAGCACTTATAAGTTGTGGGGTGTGATGTAAATTTAAATGGGACAAAAGAGGAATAAAGAATTAAGGAGTCATCTTACACTGCATTCACCTACTCTTGAAAGTTTTTTAGTATATTCTTAAAAGACATATTTCAAATACACAGTTAAATAAGAGTTTAATTTTTTCAATACTGTTGTAAAGAAGGTACTATGTATCAGGCAGTCTATTAGATGCTGGGGGCATAGTCAGTAATAAATGAAACAAGTAAAATTCCCTGATTTCATGAAGTTTACATTCTGGAGGGAGAGAAAGAAAATAAATAACATAAACCAAAGAGTACATTATCTAGTGTAAACTGTTAAGGAAAAACATGAGTTAAGGAAAGAGGATAAAAAATGTCAGTGGCAGGTTGTTGACATTTTTGGTAAGGATTCTAGTCAAGTTCTCATGGAGAAGGCAATTTTCAATTAAGAATTAGAAGGATTCTGGGGATTTAGCTGCGTGGACCTCTAGAGGAAGAGCAATCAAAAAGTAAGAATAAGAACAAAGACCAGAGCAGATAATGTGCCTGTGATGTGTTCAGGGAACAGGAAGGACAAGAGTGTGGCTAGAAGAGAGAGAAAAAAATGGGGTATGAGTCACAGATGAAGACAAATCCGAAACCCAAGAGGCAGATTATGAAGGCCTTTTAGGTCATGGTAAGTGCATTGACCTTCACAGTGAGAAGGGGTAGCCTTACAGGAACTTGACAGAGGTATAACATAAATAGAGCTACATTTTATGTTCTGCAATTTAGATGTTCTACTAATGATAAAAAATTGTATTTACAGTGGAACTAAAAGGGAAATGTCTGGTTCATATCAAAATGAGGAAATACTCAGAGCAATGTGTGCTGCATGTGTTGTAAACTCACTGGGATCACAAATGAAAGGGACTGTGTTAAATAATATCTAGAGATTTGACTGTAGTTCTATGTTGAGCTTCTTAAGGGTTAGGGTAATTATCATACAATTAAGTCGTAAACTGAAAGGTATTTAAACCATGTTTATGAGGAAAAGTCTCTTGACAAAACCATCATATTAAAACTAGTCCAGGTGTTAGATAGGCTATTTCCAACTTCTCCTTTTTAACTAGAAGTTGATTTCACTCAATTTTTAAAAGCCTCATTTTTCAGATGAAGAAAGAACATTTATTTTCAAAAGAAGTAACAACTCCCTTTATACAAGTGTGAAAGAAATAGAGTCCAAGGACAATGAATTAAACGTTAAGATAAGTTTGGATTTTTGTAAATGTATAGAAAAAATTTTGACATCTTACAAAAACGATTTTTAGGAAGGAAAGCAATAACAGGATAACAATAAAAATGTTATGCACATAATTTAAGAATGATTTTGGTGAAAAGCTATTAGGTAAATAAGCACAATAAAATATGTTTATAAAGTTGCATATTTTTCTAATTTATTTGTACAAGTATAATTGAGTTTTAATTATTTATGAGTTTTAACGAGTTTTCCACATGAGGTAAATGGACTGTAATGTAACTTTTAAAGACCATGAAACATTTATTCTTATCAATTCATGTTAGTATCCTATTACTGAGATTGTTCTTTGAAAAAGGAACCAAAATATCAGATGTGTCTGTTAAGTACATTTCATTTGGAGCTTAATTATTTGGGCAGGAATTCAATATAGAATTATCTAATGACTTAACAAGAAACACAATGCTATTTATTAAAATATTCCTCTTTAGTTACCTCATATTAGAGGAAAAAGATAAATATTTAATTGTCTGATACTATTACACACAAGCATGTCACAAAAATCACTTTGCTAATTTTATTTAAGAATCATATTTCAAAAGGTATTTATATAGTCTTACTTTTAAAACTACATCTAAAAGCATAATGATCAATCACTATCATGATCTGGGACAAAAGATTTGATCAGACTGATATGCATAATTCATTGACAAAATAAGAGAAATGGAAGAGAATACAGAGGTTAAGGAGAATAAAAAGCAATAGTATATAGTAAATACAGTCCAATAATTCCTTAATATTAAAAGTTAAAAAGGCAAGTGGTGAAAATTTATTTAAAAGAAATTTAAATGCATAAATGAATGACAGCTACCAATAAAAGTCAGTCCAGTAACATATTTTAACTTTAACAACAGATGGATATGTTCTATTCACCACTTGTTATCAGAGACAATAGAATACTTAATTAGATTAAGCTTATAGTGCCCTTCTTTCTGTCCCCAGTGAGCCATGTTCTCTACAGCTAGTATAAAGCCTAAAACATTAAACGGGATTTAGTGAACTGGCTACCCAATAAATTGTGGGTTTCTCGAGAGTCGAAGTTATGTTTTATTTATTTATTCTAGTACTTCCTTTAGTGCAGTAATGGCTTATTAAGGAAAGCCTAAAGGACAAGTCTGAATCACTGTCATTCTTCTTAGTCGCCCATTTTCTTCTACTCATTTTAGTTGCCTTTTATCCCCAATGACTCTAATAAAAATGTCACCAAATGGCATCATCTTATCATAATCCAATTGTTATTTCTAAGACCACATTTTATTTTGCCTCCCAGAAGCCTCCCACATTTTGCTTTGCAATAGTTTAATATTCTTTCTAGGGTGACTATTTCTAAAGATTCCTTGACTGTACCTATTTTTCTCCAGTCTCCATTACAGTTTCCTTTGTTGGGATCTGTGCCTCACTCTCATCTCCAAGTTTTTGAAACATCCCAGCACCTTGTCCTTTTTTTTTTTTTGTGGAACGCGGGCCTCTCACTGTTGTGGCCTCTCCCGTTGCGGAGCACAGGCTCTGGACGCGCAGGCTCAGCGGCCATGGCTCACGGACCCAGCCATTCCGCGGCATGTGGGATCTTCCCAGACCGGGGCACGAACCCGTGTCCCCTGCATCGGCAGGCGGACTCTCAACCACTGCGCCACTAGGGAAGCCCAGCACCTTGTCCTTTTATCTGTTCATTTGAGTTCTCTCCCTAAGTGATCTTATTGGCTTTGCAATTAGGAAAAATATCTAAATGGGATCCCTCCCTGTTTGATCCTGGTCTGAACCTTTCCTTTTTCTTTCATTCATTACAGTCATCCTCGTCACCCTGATCAAGCCATACTGGCCCATTAAATATGCCATGATAAAGACTGCTAGCTCTCACTAATATCCGTGGCATGTTTATTTTCTGGGTTTGGCTACAGCACATTTGTCAGCCTCTTATAATTAGTTGATGCCATGAAATTAGCTCTGGCCAGTGAGAGATATGGGTGGAAGTGCTGCATACCATCTTCAGACATGATTCCTAAACGCTTTTCTGTTTCATGTTCTCTTTCCATGTCTCCTGGCCAGATGCAGAGGATAGAGAGAATGTTTAGTTCAGTATGGGGCACTGCATTATACATCTCTTCTACTTTGCCATTGTGTGTGTATGTGTATGTGTGTGGGAGGATTGTTTGAAGAGTTATTGGGATTCTCATTTTCTGTTTTATTTTTAAATGTTTTATATAGCTAAATACAGTTTATATAGAGGAAGACAGATTGCTCTTTTGCATTTCTGTGGACAGGGATGACAATTTAGTTTATCAGGTTTCTAATTCAAGAACATTCCTTTTTTTTAGTGTAGCAAAGTACACTTTGCTTTATTTCTTTGTTGGAACAAATTGTTTCAGATAAAATTTGGGAGAGTTTCGTGTTTCTTTCCATTTTTACTTTTCTTTTCTCTTGTTCTGAACTAAATTACTCTTATGCATTGTTGTTGATGTTCTCTTCACTGCCCATTTTCTTAAGGCCCCTCACACTTGCTTCTATTTTTCTTCTAGCCTTAGGGCATTATCAATTTAAGGCAATAGTCTTATGTCCCCTGTGTACCTTATGTCCCCCTTTACCTTTCTCTGGAGTTAGTGTTTTGATCTACCAATAGACTTTTTCAGTATTTTAAAGCATAGAGTGGACTTTCTTATCCTTGGGAGAGTTTTTGATCAATCTTTGTCTTGTTTATTATGCTTTTTCTCTTTTCTTTGCAGTTTTCTTTGGATTTTAATTTCTCTCTGTGAAGACATGCAGTGGAAATGTGGTGGTTGTTGACTTGCATGGATTGGGTGGTGCTGTGCATGAGTGTTTGACAGGACTCAGTTTCCCAGTTAAACCTTTGAAAGTCTTCTATGATCTATATATATTAATAGATTTTGACAACATTAAGTTTTCAGTTCTTAATACAACTCCATGTGGTTTTAAGTACCCACTTTGGTTTTAGAGATAAGATGATTTCACAACATTGTTAAGAAAAAAAATTAATTCAGGTCTTCAAATTTCCTAAACCACTACTCATTTCCTTCTTCTATATTCCCACTCAGATTATATGGTGACTTGTTTAATTTTTAGCCTTCTCACTAGCGTCCATCTCAGGTAAAATTCAATGCTACAGTACCCTGCTAGGAACAGAAACCTTGAGCACTTGAAGTTCAAATTGATAAAGTTATTTTAACTGGAGTTGTGCTGAGTTGGTGTTTTAGAATGTACTTAAATTCTATTTGATATTTGAATAATCTCAAGAAAATATTATTTAATCTCAGTCTCCATGTGACGGTGGGTTTAAATCAAAGTTCTATTCATATTTTTCTCTTATAAATAATGAAATGCTGAAAAAGAAAACTTGTCATGATACTATGTACCATTATGAGTGACACATAATATACATTTAATGTATAGGGAAAATAGGAAAATTTCAAAACACTTTCAGATGCAAATTTTGGCCTGTGTGTGTGTGTTTACATACTGATAAATACATAGAGTCTCACACAGAGGCAAAAAACATGAATAATTTTGCAAGATGAGGTAGAATCTAACTATTGTAATAAATTAAGAGTTGGGTTTAAACATGTCTTGCATTTGTGACTTCTTTGACATTTTTACTGCTTTTTTCAAGTCCTTATTACTTTCTTTTTGATTTTTGCAGTATCTTCAGTACTTTTCCTAAAAATATCTAATCCTCTTCAAACTTGAATCCAAACTCCAATAAGAATTGTCCAAAGACACAAATAATTGTTTGGCCCATGATTTCTCATCACTTACAAAATAAACCAAAATATTCTAGCTTAATACTCACCATAATTTGTCACTAAGACAACTTTCCTTCCTAGTTTCGTCTCCTCAATACACCGAGAGGTCTACACTATAAACATAAACTTCTACTTACTTTTTCCTATGCATACACTCTACTGACCTCCCTCCTTGTTTATGCTCAAGCTGTCTCTTCAGTTTATTAAGCACTATAGACAAGAAGAATTTATTAATCTCCTGTTAGAACTAAATTCTCCCTGGAATTTTCCATAATGCCTAGACTTCCAAGGCACTATGTTATTTGTCCTTTTGTGGTGGTGATGGTTCTACCATTATAGTTGTTCTCACACTTGGTCACATTTTAAAAAATACATATGTAAACTTTTTTTGGTAGTGACCATGACTAATTTACATACATGAATCATTACTGCATATCTTCTGAAGCTAAGCATTTTGCTAAACACTGCTTATACAATGTCTTATTTAATAATCAAAAACCTCAGGTAGTAAATGGAGAAATTGGCATGCAAAGAAGTTAAAGAGCTTGCTCTTTATTGTCACTGAACTCTTTATGTCAATTTAATATATCCTTCAATTATAAATGTAAACTATACATTATCTTAGTATTAACACTTTCAGTATTTCTTATCAAGAGAAATCATATATATTTTCATAACATGTTACAGATATATATATTTAAACATTGTTTACTTCATCACATCCTCAAAATTATGGTACTTAATAGATTCTATTATTTAACATGTTAATAAAGAAGATCCTATAATACTCTCTTGCAAATTCCTTTTTTAAAAATAGACTTTATTTATCAGAGCAGTTTTAAGTTCACAGAAAAATTGAGAGGAAGGCACAGATTTTCCATATGGGCCCCTACATATGTATAGTCTCTCCCATTACCAACAACTTCCACCAGAGTGGTACATTTGTTACAATTGACAAATCTATATTGACATATCATTATCACTCAGAGTCCATAGTTTACATTATGGTTCACTCTTGATATTGTATACTCTATGGGTTTGGACAAATGTATAATGAGAGTATTTTCACTGTCCTAAAACTTCTCTGTACTCCACTTATTCTGTCCCTCCCTTCCTGCTAACCCCTGGCA
Source organism: Orcinus orca (assembly GCF_937001465.1). Taxonomy (NCBI): domain Eukaryota; kingdom Metazoa; phylum Chordata; class Mammalia; order Artiodactyla; family Delphinidae; genus Orcinus; species Orcinus orca. Next base: position 143,491,650 of record NC_064560.1, on the reverse strand, counting down.
ACCACTGATCTTTTTACTGTCTCCATAGTTTTACCTTTCCTGGAATGTCATATAGTTGAAATCATACAATATATAGTCTTTTCAGATTGGCTTTTTTCACTTAGTAATATGTATTTAAGGTTCCTTCATGTCTTTTCATGGCTTGATACTCATCTATTTTTAGTGCTGAATTATATTCCATTGTCTGGGTGTACCATAGTTTATTCATTTATCTACTGAAGGACACCTTAGTTGTGATTATGAATAAGGCTGCTGTAAACATCTGTGTGCAGGGTTTTGTGTAGACATAGGTTTTCAACTCTTTTGGGTGAATACCAAGGAATGCAATTACTAGATAGGATGGTAAGGACATGTTTACTTTGTAAGAAACCTCCAGACTGTCTTCAAAAATGACTGTACCATTTTGCATTCCCAGCAGCAATGAAAAAGTTCCTAATGTTCCACATTCTCACAAGCATTTGGTGGTGTCAGTGTTCTACATTTTGTCCATTCTAATAGATGTGTAGAGGTATCTCATTGCTGTTTTAATTTTCATTTCCCTAAAAACCTACAATATGGAACATCTTTTCATATGCTTATTTGTTTTTTGTATATCTTCTTTGATGAGGTGCATGTTAAGGTCTTTGGCCCATTTTTTAATTGGGTTGTTCATTTTCTTATTGTCATGTTTTAAATGTTCTTTGTATATTTTGGATAACAGTACTTTATCAGATATGTCTTTTGCAAATATTAGCAGCTTAATTAGACTGTCAAAGTGGTACATGGGAGAAAAATTAACAATGGTATCTGTTACCTACATTTATAATAATGCACTTTATGCTGCAATACTCTCAAAGCTCAGTGGTTTACAAATTGAAAAACTGGTCTCACACAGGTCTCCAAGTTGAGTGCAGTTTGACTGATGTAGGCTGTGCTTGGCTCCACAGCTTTGTTTCAAGGTAGGCTTGACTCCAGGCAGTGGGTTAGGATCAGGTCAGCTCCATGTGAATGTCAGTACTAGTAGATAGATACCTGGGGTATAAGGTTCTCATAAGAAATGGAAGAATCATGAGAGCTGAGCCAAACTGTGCAACCACAAATTAAACCTTCTTGAAACATTATTCACAATAGCCAAAAGATGGAAATAATTCAAATGTCCATTGACAGATGAATGGACAAACAAAATGTGGTAAATATATTGCACATAATATTATTCAGCCTTAAAAATAAATGAAATTCTGATACATGCTACAACATGCATGAAGCTTGAAAACATTATGCTAAGTGAAATAAACCAGTAAAAAAAGACAAATACTGTATGATTCCACATATGTAAGGTGCCTGGAATAGTCAAATCATAGAAACAAAAAGTGGAATAGTTGTTAAGAGACTGAAAGGAGAGAGAAATAGGAAATTATTTTTTGATGTGTATGGCGTTTCAGTTTGAGATGATGAAGAAGTTCTGGAGATGGACAGTGGTGGAGGATGCACAACAATGTGAATGTATATAGCCACTGCATTGTACATCTAAAAATAGTTAATATGGTAAATTTATGTTATATATATTTTATAAAATGTGAAAAAACACACCCCCAAAAAACTAATCATGAAAGAATACCAGGTGGGTGATTTGAATATATATCAAGGTTTAACTAATTGGGTACACGGTGAAGAAACAGAGACTTAAAACTTCCACAAACCTGGATAATACAGATTTCAAGATTAGGGCACACAATTAAATTTCTTTTGACAAAACTGGTGAAATGGGTGAGGACTTGGCTTGAGTTTTGGGAGGTGAAATAGGAAGGTAGTGAAATACCAAAAACAAACTAAGAACTCTGTAGTTAGAATTGATAAGAGACTACTATAAATGCATACCACAGTTCCAGGTAATTTAGCTAAACATTGTTGAATTGTTCTTGCTTCTTATAAAGATTCATACTTTGAGGTGAAGGGAGGCAAAGCTACTGTTGGCATTAAGTAATTCCAGCTGTTGGGAGAATGGTACTAAAGAAAAGTAAACAAAGACTGACAAATGTACACTTTACTCAAAGCCTGCATCCATGACTCTAGTAGTTTTAGTGACTCTGTGATATTTTCTAATTCAATAGAATTCTCCCACAGCAGAGTAGGACTTGATAAATGTGACTTCAGCTAGCTATCAACAATTGATGTTTGTCAAGAGAAAAAAAATGGAAGTATTTTTCTTCTGGTACATCCCTGTAATAAATTATAACACTTTGGTCTTTGACCAAACAAGTTAATGAATCAGCAAAAGGTATCATTAATTGTCTTACTTTCCTATATCCCCCAAATTTGCTACCTAAAAGCTGTTTCTGCTTTTTAAAGTTTCCACATCAATAATATAGCTCACCAATATTCAAAGAAGTCAATTATGTAACTAATATCTGATGATTATTACTGTGTTACAAAGAATCAACCAGATGTCATGTGGCAGCTTTTTACACAGGTGATAAATTGTGAAATAATGAAAATTTGACTATACAAATTTGTCTTCTACATGAACATCAGATTTATATTTGTCTCTGTTCCTGTCAGTATTAATAATGTGCATCATTAAAGAACACTAGGAGCAGACAGGGTGAAAAGGAAAGGGGAAGTAGAATAAATAGAGAACTATCTTAAATCAATGAAGGCAGTTCATATGAAAAGAGGAAAAAATAAAAGCTTAAAGAAAAGTATTTTAATGAATTATAAAATAGTTTAAATCTTTTAATGGAGACCAGGCTATTAAGAAAACATTTGCTTTATGCTGAAATCAATCAATTCAGTTTAACTCTGAAGAAATACAAATGTTTATAATTATAGTTTATGATTTTGTATGGCATAATTAATCATATCTTGACTCACATATCTAGCAAGGATGAATGTGCTTCAGTGCTTTAGCTAGAATAATTACTCTATAAAAATTAATTTTAAAGCATGTACTATAATTCAGTATTCATTCTACTCCAAAAGTTAATATCAAAATAATATTTTATCATTGTATAATACCAAGTACAATTGATCTTCCAGATATTCATGTCAGATTTATAGTAGGCATTCTGAATCTCCTAACTTAACCATACACATTTCCTGAAATGTACTCAAATCCAGTTTGAAAAGGAAAAACCTTGGTTGTGTATGCTCATTTCTCAGTTTTAAGTTTGTGCCAAACTCTGAGTTATCAGAACAAAAGTCTTTTAATCTGCCTGAAGACTCAGCTTTTGTTTCTGCCTTCTCCTAGCATTGATATACTACACAGAAAGCTGAGCCCCAATTCAAAATGAGGAGCCAAAACTTGATTTGTTACAGACCCTCTTAGTAGTCTTGTTCACACTAATTTATCAATTTATAGATGAGCATGCAATACCTTCCTGAGAATGAAACCCAAGGAAGTCTGCAAGTAAAATCAGACAAACAAAAGTTCATATTTCAATAGCAAAGTAATTTTGTAAACTCCAGATTAAAAAAAATTTTTTTGAAGGCACTGGAGATTGACCAAAAGTAGGCAGAAATTGGAGAATATACCCACAAAAGATGAAAACTATACTGGGTGAGATTCACATTCGTATGGTTTTTACCTGAGGGCATTCTCCAAACGATGGAGCATAGTGTAGCTATAATTCAAGCAAAAAAAATCTGGTATGGCTAAAATTCAAATAAAACTTATTGGATTCAGGAATTAGAGGAATAAGTTTGGAGCTATCATAGCTCCTGAAAATTCAGCAGGAGAGCAGCAGATAGGAAGATGTATGGGGATTTAGAAAATGTTCATACAAACTAGGTTTAATTCCTTGAGGGACACCTGAACTGAACATATTCAGGATCTCTAAGGGTTTGAGCAGAAAACATCAGCTGGAGGCATTAAAAAGGCTGAGCAGGAATTTCAGCTGCTTTCCCCCCACTTTTCAAGGGAGATTGAGCTTGTAATTTAAATGTAGCTAAGGTAAAAACCTACTAAAATATAATAAAAATTATTCAGTGAAAGAAAACCAAATTAAGGATTCTACAATGCATCATCCACAATATATAGTATGCAATTAAAAACACCAGATATATGAAGAAACAGGAAAATGTAAACAAATAGACAAGAGCAAAATAAGTAAACAGAAACAAATTACAAAAAATATATGTGGATACTAGAATTAGCAGAAGATGGCTTTTAAGCAGGATTATAAATATGTTCAATGACCTAAAATAAAATATAGTCATAAGGAGTAAACAGATGGAGAAGCTCTACACAAAAAAAGAAACTATAAAAAAAATACAAATTCTTGAAGTGAAAACTACAATATCTAAAATAAGAAATTCATTGTATGAGCTTTATATCAAATTGGAAAAAGTTAAAGAAAGTGTTGGTAACTTAGAAGATAAATTAATAGAAATTATTTGCTATGACAAGCAGAGAAAAACAGATTGCAGTAAAGTGATAATGTCTTTAGTTACCTCTAGGAAAATACCAAATGTGTAATTGAAGCTATAGGAGGAAGGAAAGAGAGAAGTAAGCAAAATCAATAGAAACAATTAATGGTTTAAAATTTCTCACCATTGATGAAAAATCTAAATTTAAAATTCCAAGAGGCTCAATGAATGCATAACATGATAATTACACAGAAAAACCACACCTACAATGTTGACAAACTGTTGAAACCTAATAAAAGTAAAATCTTGAAAGTAGCTAGAGAAAAATATTAATGCATTACATAAAGAAAATCAACTATACAAATTAAATCTGATTTTTTCTTAGAAATAATGGGGATCAGAAGATAATGGAATAACACTTTAAAGAGGGAAGTGAAGATACTTAAATAGACAAAAGCTGTTATAATTTGTTAGCAGAAGAATTAATAACAACTTTTTCAGACTGAGGGTAAATGACAGCAGGAAAGTTTTGGGTACAGAGGAAAAACTGAAGAAAAATCTGAAATACAGCAAATATGACACTATCTCCTTTTTAATTCAATTAACTTATTTGAAACACTAGTAACTAATTCCAGCTTCAAAAACACTGCATTATGGGATTCAGTAGATGTGAAATACATGACAGTTATAGTATTAAAACTAGGAAGGGAGGAGGGAGTAGTCAAGATGGCAGAATAGGAGGACACAGAATTCTTCTCTCCTCACAAGTACGTCAAGAATACAACTACAAATGGAACAGTTCTCACAGAGCACGTGCTGAACATTAGCAGAAGACTTTGGACACCTAAAAGGACAAGAAAAATCCCCTCAAAACCACATAGGATGAAAGGAAAAAAAGAAAAGAGGAATCAAAAAAGGACCAGCAACACAGGCGGGAAGGTAAGAAGAGGTTCCCGCACTCAGAAAAACACTCCCTCACAGTGGGGAAATCAACTGGGACAGAAAGGAACCCTCAGGGGATTGAAGGAGAATGCAGCAGACAGTCTGTGGAAATCAGGACAAAGTAAGAACTGCACTCATGGTCTGTGCCACAGCCCTGCACACCTCAGCCTGAGTCATGTGTCTCCTATTGCAGAGGGGGGGCTAGGTGCTGGAAAGTTGGGTTTGGAGTGCAGACCCAAGGAGGGGACAGCTGTTGGTTGTGAAAAGACAGCCTGAAGGGACAGGAGTAAGGAGCACCACAACCGGGAAAGTTTGTGGAAAAAACCCAGGACACTATAGAAGCAACGCGTCATTGTTGAGTAGTATGAAAAGGCAGGGCTGCCATTGTAACCCCCTTCCCCACCTGCTGGTTTCAGCCTCCGTGGGCACTGGGAAGGACCCCCCTCTGAGCAGACACACCTGCTCCTTAAGCCAAGGTCTCCTCTACCCGTGTAGGCTCTGGGGTACTGAGCGCCGCCCATCCCAATGCCTCCTCAGGAATCAGCCCTGGGCCCCCCTGCCTGAGACTGGAATCCGCTAATGCTGGTGGGGACTGAGTGCTCAAGTGTAGGGTTAAGAGAGAGAGGATCAGGGGAGAGTACTGCTGTCAGCTTCATGGATACAACAGAGGGGACTGGAGTGAGGGTCTCTGCAGCTGTGAATGCCCCTAGAGGAAGTGTGGTCTGCCTAGGAAATGGGGCACCATTGCGGAGTGGCATGCAAGAAGTGGGGCTACCACTGCCCCCACAAGCCAGCCCCTGCCTCTGTGGGCACTGGGAGGGACTCCCACCAGACTGAGCGCACCCCAGTCTGTTGCAACTGCCTGCTGGTCTCTGCCCCATAGATACTTTGTGCACACCCTAGTTGTGGCCGCCATACTGCTCCCCGGCCTGAGTAAGTGTGACCCAAACAGCTGCTGCTTTTACTCCCTCTCACCTGGGCTGGGAACAGACACCTGAGGGTGGCACACACAGAGAGGTGGGGCCAAAACCAAAGCTGAGCCCCAGGGGCAGTGTGATTAAGGAAGAGGAACAGAAATCTCTCTGAGCAGCTGCACAAGCTGTGGATTAAATACCCACAATCTGCTTGGTAAACCCTGCCTCTGTGGAATATCTGAATAGACAACGAGTGTTTCCACAGCTGACACTAGTCTAGCTTTAGCAGCAGTAGAATCTGGGGACAAGTACACATGGGAGTTGGGACAGGTCAGAGTATGAGCTGGCCCCACCGTGCCCACAGCAGGTCCAGAGACCTACCTAGAGGTACTGGAGGACATTCTGGGAGGTGGGGGTTGCCTGTAGCTCACTGTTGGAGCAAGGACACTGACAGAGGAGGCCCCAGGAAAATATTCTTATCACTATTATTCTTTGTTTCATTTTGTTCAGTTGTTGGTATTATTGTTTTATTTTTATTTTATTAAAAAATTTTTTTAATGTATTTTTTATTTTTCTATATTTACTTCACTTTGTTGTTTTGTGTTTTTTTCTTGTTTTTGTTCTTTTAATTCTTTTTAATGTTTGTTTTATATTTTCTTTGCTTTTTGTTTAGTTGCTTTCTCTTTTTGTTTTGTTTCTCTTTTTTTTTGTTAGTTTAGTCCTTATTGATTGTTTTCATTTTTCAGTTCATTTGTTTGTTCATTCTCTTGTTTTTTGTTTTCTTTCTTTTCTGTCTTTTTCTTTGTTTCTATTTGGTTTTGTTTTTATCATTTGTCTTGAGTTTGGTTTCTCTGTTTTCTTTCTTCTTTTTCATTTTTTATTTATTTATTTTTGTGTGTGTGCTGTTGTTGCTGTTTGTTTGGTTTTGTTTTTGCTATTTGTCTTGGGTTTATCTGTTTTCTATTCCTTTTTTTCTTCTTTTTTCTCTGGTTGGACTGCACAGCTTACAGGCTCTTGGTTCCCCAGTCAGGGGTCAGGCCTGGGCCTTGGGGGTGGGAGCACAAAGTCCAGGATGCTGGACAACCAGAGAATTCCCGGGCCCAGGAAATATTAATTGATGTGCGCTTTCCTTGAGTTAACCACCCTACTGCCCACTCCACCCAACTGCCTGCAGCTTCCAGTGCTGCACACCTCATGCCAAACAACCAGCAAGACAGGAACACAGCCCCCCCCATCAGAAGACAGGCTGCCTAAAGTTGTACTAAGCTCACAGACACTGCAACACACACCACATGACACGGCCCTGCCCATCAGAGGGAAAAGACTCAACTCTACCCACCAGAGAGCAGGCACCGGAGCCTCCCAAAGAAAGCCTACACAAGCCCCTGGACCAAACTCACCCACAAGGGGGTGGACAACAGAAGCAAGAGGAACTATAACCTTGCAGCCTGCAGAAAGGAGACCATAAACACAGTAAGTTAGACAAAATGAGATGAAGGAGAACATGTTGCAGAAAAAGGAGGAAGGTAAAAACTCACAAGACCAAATAAATGAAGAGGAAATAGGCAATCTACCTGAAAAAGAATTCAGAGTAATGATAGTAAATATGATTCAATATCTCAGAAACAGAATGGAGGCATGGATCAAGAAGACACAAGAAATGTTTAACAAGGACCTAGAAGAACTAAAGAACAATTAGTGATGAACAACACAATAACTGAAATGAAAAATACACTAGAAGGAATCAATAGCAGAATAATTGAGGCAGAAGAACAGATAAGAGAGCTGGGAGATAGAATGGTGAAAATAACTGCTGCAGAGCAGAATAAAGAAAAAAGAATGAGAAGAAATGAAGACAGTCTCAGAGACTTCTGTTACAATATTAAATGCATCAACATTCAAATTATAGGGGTTGAAGAAGAAGAAGAGAAAGGGAAAGTGTCTGAGAAAATATTTCAAGAGATTATAGTCAAAAACTTCCCTAACATGGGAAAGGAAATAGTTAACCAAAGACCACAAAGTGCAGAGAGTCCCATACAGGATAAACTCAAGGAGAAACACACCAAGACACAAGAAACATATTAATCAAACTAACAAAAATTACATTAAAGAAAAAGGGTTTTTTTTCATTTTATTTTATTTTACTTTTTAACATCTTTATTGGGGTATAGTTGCTTTACAATGGTGTGTTAGTTCCTGCTTTATAACAAAGTGAATCAGTTATACATATACATATGTCCCCATATCTCTTCCCTCTCATGTCTCCCTCCCTCCCACCATCCCTATCCCACCCCTCTAGGTGGTCACAAAGCACTGAGCTGATCTCCCTGTGCCATGTGGCTGCTTCCCACTAGCTATCTATTTTACGTTTGGTAGTGTATATATGTCCATGCCACTCTCTCACTTTGTCACAGCTTACCCTTCCCCCTCCCCATATCCTCAAGTCCATTCTGTAGTAGGTCTGTGTCTTTATTCCCATCTTGCCCCTAGGTTCTTCATGACCTTTTTTTTTTTTTTTTAGATTCCATATATATGTGTTAGCATACGGTATTTGTTTTTCTCTTTCTGACTTACTTCACTCTGTATGACAGACTCTAGGTCCATCCACCTCACTACAAATAACTCAATTTCATTTCTTTTTATGGCTGAGTAATATTCCATTGTATATATGTGCCACATCTTCTTTATCCATTCATCTGTCGATGGACACTTAGGTTGCTTCCATGTCCTGGCTATTGTAAATACAGCTGCAATGAACATATTGGTACATGACTCTTTTTGAATTATGGTTTGCTCAGGGTATATGCCCAGTAGTGGGATTGCTGGGTCGTATGGTAGTTCTATTTTTAGGTTTTTAAGGAATCTCCATACTGTTCTCCAGAGTGGCTGTATCAATTTATATTCCCACCAACAGTGCAAAGTGGGTCCCCTTTTCTCCACACTCTCTCCAGCATTTGATGTTTGTAGATGTTTTGATGATGGCCATTCTGACTGGTGTGAGATGATATCTCATTGTAGTTTTGATTTGCATTTCTCTAATGATTAATGATGTTGAGCATTCTTTCATGTGTTTGTTGGCAATCTGTATATCTTCTTTGGAGAAATGTCTATTTAGGTCTTCTGCCCAAGAAAAAGTATTAAAAGCAACAAGGGAAAAGCAAAAAATTACATACAAAGGAATGCCCATAACATTATCAGCTGACTTTTCAGCAGAAACTCTGCAGGCAAGAAGGGAGTGGCAGGATATATTTAAAGTGATGAAAGGGAAAAACCTACAACCAAGATTACTTGCCCCAACGAGAATCTCATTCAGATTTGATGGAGAAATCAAAATTTTTACAGATAAGCAAAAGCTAAGAGAATTCAGCACCACCAAATCAGCTTTACAGCAAATGCTAAAGGAACTTCTGTTGGTGGGAAACACAAGAGAAGAAAAACACCTACAAAAACAAACTGAAAACAATTAAAAAAATGGTAATAGGAACATACACATCGATAATTGCCTTAAATGTAAATGGATTAAATGCTCCAAGCAAAAGACACAGACTGGCTGAATGGATACAAAAACAAGACCCATATATATGCTATCTACAAGAGACCCACTTCAGACCTAGGGACACATACAAACTGGAAGTGAAGGGATGGTAAAAGATATTCCATGCAAATGGAAATCAAAAGAAAGCTGGAGTAACAGTACTCATACCAGGCAAAATAGACTTTAAAATAAAGACTATTACAAGAGAAAAGGAAGGGCACTACATAATGATCAAGGGGTCAATCCAAGAGGATATAACAAGTGTAAATATTTATGCACCCAACATAGGCACAACTCAATATATAAGGCAAATGCTAACAACTCTAAAAGGGGAAATCGACAGTAACACAATAATAGTGGGGGATTTAACACTCCACTTACACCAATGGATAGATCATCCAGACAGAAAATTAATAAGGAAACATAAGACTTAAATGATACATGAGACCAAATAGACTTAATTGATATTTATAGGACATTCCATTCAAAAGTAGAAGAATACTCTTTCTTCTGAAGTGCACACAGAACATTCTCCAGGATAGTCACATCTTGGATCTCAAATCAAGCCTCAGTAAATTTAAGAAAATTAAAATTGTATCAAGCATTTTTTCTGACCATAATGCTATGAGATTGGAAATCAATTACAGGTAAAGGAAAACTGTAAAAATCACAAACACATGGAGGCTAAACAATATGCTACTAAATGACTAAGAGATCACTGAAGAGATCAAAGAGGACATCAAAAAATACCTAGCGACAAACAACAATGAAAACATGATGACCCTAAACCTATGGGATAGAACAAAAGTATTTCTAAGAGGGAAGTTTGTACCAATACAATCCTACCTCAAGAAAAAAGAAAAATCTCAAATAAACAACCTGACCATACTCCTAAACTAACTAAAGAAAGAAGAACAAAAAAACCTAAAGTTAGTAGAAGGAAAGAAATCATAATGAGCGGAAATAAATGAAATAGAAACAAAAGCAAAAGTAAATGAAACTAAAATCTGGTTATTTGAGAAGATAAACAAAATTGATAAACCTTTAGCCAAACTCATCAAGAAAAAAAGGGAGAGGACTCAAATCAATAAAATTAGAAATGGAAAAGAAGTTACAACTGACACTGAAGAAATACAAAGGATTATAAGAGACTGCTACAAGATACTATATGCTAGTACAGTGGACAACCTGGAAGAAATGCACACATTCTTAGAAAAGTACAACCTTCCAAGACTGAACCAGGAAGAAACAGAAAATATAAACAGACCAATCACAGTAGTGAAATTGAAACTGTGATTAAAAATCTTCCAACAAACAAAAGTCAAGGACCCGATGGCTTCAGAGGCAAATTCTATCAAACACTTATAGAAGAGCTAATACCTCTTCTTCTCAAACTCTTCCAAAAAACTGCAGAGGGAGGAACACTCCCAAGCTCATTCTACAAGGCCACCATCACCCTGATACCAAAACCAGACAAAGATGTCACAAAAAAAGAAAATTATAGACAGTATCGCAGATGAACATAGATGCAAAAATCCTGAACAAAATACTAGCAAACAGATTCCAACAACACATTAAAAGGATCATACACCATGACCAAGTGGGATTTATTCCAGGGCTGCAAGGATTCTTCAGTATATGCAAATCAATCAATGTGATACACCATATTAACAAAGTGAAGAATAAAACCCATATGATCATCTCAATAAATACAAAAAAAAGCTTTTGACAAAATTTGACACCAATTTATGATAAAACTCTCCAGAAAGTGGTCATAGAGGGAACATACCTCAACATAATAAAGGCCATATATGACAAAGCCACAGCAAACATCATTCTCAATGGTGGAAAAACTGAAAGCATTTCCACTAAGATTAGGAACAAGACAAGGGTGGCCACTCTTGCCAGCAGTATTCAAAAGAGTTTTGGAAGTCCTTGCCATGGCAATCAAAGAAAGAAAACAAATAAAAGGAATCCAAGTTGGAAAAGAAGAAGTAAAACTGTCACTGTTTGCTGATAACATGATACTATACATAGGAAATCCTAAAGATTCCACCAGAAAACTACTGGTGCTAATCAGTGAATTTAGTAAAGTTGCAGGATACAAAATTAATACACAGAAATCTCTTACATTCCTGTACACTAAGAATGAAAGATCAGAAAGAGAAATTAAGGAAAAAATCCCGTTCACCACTGCAACAAAAAGAATAAAATACCTAGGAATAAACTTACCTAAGGAGGCAAAAAACCTGCACATAGAAAACTAAAAGATACTGATGAAACAAATCAAAGATGACACAAACAGATGGAGAGATACTATGTCCTTGGATTGGAAGAATCAATATTGTGAAAATGACTATACTCTCCAAAGCAATTTACAGATTCAGTGCAATCCGTATCAAATTACCAGTGGCATTTTTCACAGAATTAGAACAAAAAATTTTACAATTTGTATGGAAACAAAAGACCCCAAATAGCGAAAGCAATCTTGAGAAAGAAAAACAGAGCTGGAGGAATCAGGCTCCCAGACTTCAGACTATACTACAAAATTATAGTATGGTACTGACACAAAAACAGAAATATAGATCAATGGAACAGGATAGAAAACCCACGCACCTATGATCACCTAATCTATGACAAAGGAGGCAAGAATATTCAATGGAGAAAAGACAGTCTCTTCAATAAGTGGTGCTGGGAAAACTGGATAGCTACATTTAAAAGAATATTAGAACACTCTCTAACATAGTACACAAAAATAAACTCAAAATGGATTAAAGACCTAAATGTAAGGCCAGACTCTATAAAACAATTAGAGGAAAACTTAGGCAGAACACTTTGACACGAATTGCAGTAAGATCTTCTTTGACCCACCTCTAGAATAATGAAAATAAAAACAAAAATAAACAAATGAGACCTAATTAAACTTAAAAGCTTTTGCACAGTAAAGGAAACCATAAACAAGATGAAAAGACCACCCTCAGAATCAGAGAAAATATTTGCAAAGGAAACAACAAAAGATTAACCTCGAAAATATACAAAGAGCTCATGCAGCTCAATATCAAAAAAAACAAACAATCCAATCAAAAAATGGGCAGAAGACCTAAATAGACATTTCTCCAAAGAAGACATACAGATGGCCAACAAACACATGAAAAGATGCTCAATGTCACTAATTATTAGAGAAATGCAAATCAAAGCTACAATGAGATATCACCTCACAACAGTAAGAATGACCATCATCAAAAACTCTATAAACAATAAATGCTGGAGAGGGTGTGGAAAAAAGGGAACCCTCTTACACTGTCAGTGGAAACATAAATTGGTACAAACACTATGGAGGACCGTATGGACGTTCCTTAAAAAACTAAAACTAGAACTACCATATGACTAAGCAATCCCACTACTGGGCATATACCCAGAGAAAACCACAATTCAAAAAGATACATGTATACACTACGAAATGTAAAATAGTTAGCTAGTGGGAAGCAGCAGCATAGCACAGGGAGATCAGCTCAATGCTTTACGATGACTTAGAGGGGCGGGATACAGACGGTGGGAGGGAGGCGCAAGAGGGAGGGGGTATGGAGATATATGTATGCATATGGCTGATTCACTTTGTTGTATAACAGAAATTAACACAGTATTGCAAAGCAATTATACTCCAGTAAAGGTCTATTAAAAAAATAAAGTAAGAAAAATTTTTAAAAAGAAACATGCACCCCAATATTCATTGCAGCACTATTTACAATAGCCAGGACATGGAAGCAATCTAAATGTCCATCAACAGAGGAATGGATAAAGAAAATATGGTACATATATACAATGGAATATTACTCAGACATAAAAAGAACAAAATCGTGTCATTTGCAGAGATGTGGATGGACCTAGAGACTGTCATACAGAGTGAAGTTAAGTCAGAAAGAGAAAAACAAATATTGTATATTAATGCCTATATGTGGAATCTAGAAAAATGGTATAGATGATCTTATTTGCAAAGCAGAAATAGAGACACAGATGTAGAGAACAAACATATGGATACCAAGGGGGGGTGGTGGGATGAATTGGGTGATTGGGATTGACATATATACACTACTATGTATAAAATAGATAACTAATGAGAAGCTACTGTATAGCATAGGGAACCCTACTCGGTGCTCTGTGGTGACCTAAATGAGAAGGAAGTCCAAAAAGAGAGGATATATGTATACGTATGGCTGATTCACTTTGTTGTACAGCAGAAACTGACACAGCAATGTAAAGTAACTATACTCCAATAAAAAATATTAAACGAATAATTTGAAAAATAATGATCGGGATTTTGAAGAATGGTAAATATAGCAATTTGAAGGGAAAAAAAGATTTCAGTGTAGATGTTTCAGAAAATAATTTGAATATCAAAGAGAAGAGAGGGTCTTAGGGAATTTAATGAGGTTTTCTAATATATTAGCAAATTTTTAAAGACACTATGTACATGTTGCAAATGTCAAACATGTTTGTCAAAGTTGTATCTCTGTGAAAAAATATATGCCAAATGTACACTTCCGCTTTTCCTTTTTTAGGAATTTTAACTACAGGCATATTTCCTTTTATTGGGCTTCACTAGAAATATTTCAAACTTATTATTATTGTATTTCTTATGTTGATCTGTGATTTTTGATGTTATTACTACAGCTTGCTGAAGACTTAGATGAAGTTAGGATTTTTTAGCAATAAAGTACTTTTAAATAAGGTGAAAAAAAACTAGGAAGGGAGTGAATATAATGGAGATATAATGTTGCAGACTACGTTTATTTTATGTGATCTGGTACAATAGTAACTCTAACTACTTTGTGATAGTTTGAAGATGCATATGCTAATCCTTACTATAGATAAGACAGAAAAAAAGCTACATGGTTTCACAAGTGATGAACTTAAAGTAAAAATAGTTATATTGAAAGTAAAACAATAAGAAAATATACACCATGTCAAAAAATAAACACATGGAAAATCATGAGGCTATGTTAATACCAAGTCAAGCAGTCTTTAAGCAAAGGGTAAGCATACAGTATAGTGGGAAAGTTGAAAATAACAAAACTCATCAGGAAGACATAACAGTCATAATATGTATGCATCAAAAAGAAAGCTTCAGAATATCTGAAGCAAAAACTTAAAAACTAAAATTTAAAAAATAGTGGAAGGTTTTATCACCCCTCCTTTAGTAATTGTTTAAACATATAGACAAAAATTTAAGTAAGAATATAAAAATTTGAACAGCATTATGAACCAAATTAACCATGTTGGTATTTCACAGCATCGAGAACAGTGACTGACTACACTTTCATAGTTGTGTATATGAATAGTTATCAGCTTAGTCCACATGATCAGGAATTAAAAAAAGTACAACTCAATCAATTCAAAAGGAGGATTGAATCCTACCAAGAATATTATTTTACACCTCTTAAATGAAATTATATAGTAATAAAAATAAGATATTTTGAAAAACTATATGTTTGGAAATAAAGCAGTACACTTCTAAATAACCTATAAGTCAAAGAAAAATGTCATAAAGTACATTAAAAATACTTCTGAAAACACAACATATTAAAATTTGTGGAATATAGCTGAAGTGTACTCAGAAGAAAATTCGTAATATTTAGTAAGACAATCAGTAAAAGAGGATAATTTTAACTACAATTATCTAATTTTCTACTGTAGAAGTTTTAAAAAGATAAATTTAATTCCAAAGTTATTAGAAAGAATGAAATATTAAAGAATACCACCTATCAATGAAACAGAAAACAAGCAAAAATTATAGACAAAAATGTGTTCATTGAAATAATAAATAAAAGTGACAAAACCCCAGTGAAAAACTAAAGAGAAAATACAATTTACCAATGCCAAGACTGAAAGACAGCTTATTATTACACTTGCTACATTTGCTTAAATGATACTAAGGAAGTAGTATGAATAATTTTGTCAATAAATTTGACAATATAGATAAAATAGACAAACTCCTTGAAAAACATAACCAACTTAACATGAAAGAATTGAAAACCTAAATAGCTACACACATTGTAACTGAATTGGTAATATAAAACTAACACTAAGAAAACTCAAGATGTAGATAATTTCACTGGTAAATTTTATCAAATATATGAGGAAGATGTAATACACAGTTTACACAAAATATTTAGGATAGAAAGAGGATGATGGAGAACTACGTAGGTCCTTTTTATTGTGCCAATAATATTCTGATGGCAAATCTTGAAAACAACATGGCAAGAAAAACGATAGATCAATCTCACTCATGAACATGACCATAAAAGGAATGTCTTGATATTTGAATATCAACTAATGCATATCATTTCTCCATATCAGGAAAATAAGGGAGTGTATAATTTAATCATCTTTATATATGTAGGGAAAACAATTGACAAATTCTCAAAATCCATTTATAATAAGAGCTCTTAGCAAACTAGCAGTAGAGGGAAACTTCTTCAATTTACTGGAGAGCATCCACCAAGTGTTTACAGCTGTTGTTGCAGTAATGGTGATGTTTGGGGAAAGCATGATTAGGAACAGAAGAAGGATGCCCATTCTAACCACTTCTATTGAACATTATATTGAAGGTTCTAGCTAATGCAATAAGGGAAGAAATGTAAGTAAAAGGTATAAAGATTAAAAAATAAGTAAAACATTATTTGTCAATAACATTTTTATTTACATAGAAAATCATAAGGAACTTTAAAAACTCAGAACTAGTTAGTGAATTTTTAAAGGTTTCAGGATATGAAACTTATTTACAAAAATCAATTTCATTTTTAAATACCAACTAGCTGCAACAATAGAAAAAAATGAATTTAAAATTATAATTCCACTTACCATCAATTTAAGTATACATAACACCTGAGTAAAAATTTAATGGAAATATGTATTGCAAAGTTCTGATACACTAAATGATTTGGTATAATAGTAACTATAATTAGTAATACATTTAAGGGGCATATAGTACTCCCTGGAATAGCAAATAAAAATAATTCATAGAGGTATACCTAAAAAGTTAACAGTGGAAATACAATGAAGTCCTAAAACAATATTTCATCCACCTACAATGAGGGAGGATGATGAGAAACACAGAACAAAAATAGATGGAAGAAATAGAAAACAGACAAAAATTGGTAGATCTAAATCTGGTAATATCAACAAGGGCATATATGAAAATAGAATTAACACTATGTTAAAAGTAGAGATTATCTAACTCTATACTAAAATCTATAAATATCCTTGAGGTAAATTAAGAGAAGCCTAATAAATGTAGAGACATACACTTTTCCTGAATTAAAATCTAGACTTAACTACTGCCAGTCATAATCCCAGAGGTAGATGTTAACTGTGAACATACAATTTTACGGAAAATGAAAGGTCATAGAACATCCAGAGCAATTTGGAAAACGAACAAAATTGTAAGATTTCCACTACCTTATTTCAAGGTTTATTATCAACCTATACAGTATTGGATAACAGAATAGGTATTTCCTAAATAGATCAACTTATATAACAATCTTCTTTTTCTTATCAAGAGGCTAACGTAATTCAATGAATGAAATAATCATCTTTCTGACATATTGTGCTGCATTTATTATACATTATATTGGGATGGGGAAAAATCAGCATTGACACCACACAGAAATAATTCAAGGTAGATTTTTAGAAATCAACATAATGTATAAAACTATAAATGTTTAATATAAAACAAATTTTTTTTGACCTTGGGGAAGACAAAGATTTCTTAGTACTGAGGAAGTATGAAACATTAAAAGAATGTTGACTTGAAATCCATCAAAATTAAAACTTTACACTTCAAAAGTCACCCTCAAAAATAAAGAGGCAAAGCACAGAGTGGGAGAAAAATATCAGAAAAATGCATTTCTGAAAAATATCAGAATATATGTCCAGAATATATAAAGAACTCTTATATTCAGTAATATGTAAAACAAGTCCTGGCCAAAACTAAACCAAAACAAGCAAATAAAAGCAATAAGCCAACACTTGAACAGGTACTTTATAAAAGAAGCTGTATGATCATCCAGAAGCATGTGAAAAGATGCTCAAATAGTTTAGTGTTCAACAGAGCAATATTAGCCAAGTCACCTGAACAGCTGTTATGCATAAAAAAGCCTCTGGTAAGAATTTTTAGAGTTTTTTATATACTTCCTGTTTTTATTTTTTGATGCGTGTGCAAAGTGTTCCTATAGAGCAGTGCAAAATAAAATGATGCCTAAGTTTGCACGTGGTTTAATACCTAATAAAATAAATATAATAAGTACTTATTTTTAAATTGCATACAGTAACTATTAAAGAAAATTACTTTAACCACCGTATTTATCTTGTTAAATAGACATCTTATTATGCATGACTTAAGAAATATACTGTGATGATACTGAATTTTTGGATATTAAATACTGCTCAAGATCCTTCCCAATCCTTCAAACTGGCATTGACTCACATGGGCAGATAATGACTTATAGTTATGTCAACTATATCTTGATCTCAGAATGTCATTTGCCATCTGGCATTAATATCCCTAGACACTACTTAGCTCTATTCTTAATCTGAACTTGGTAATATTATCTCCCAAGAGATGAGGTTCCAATGTAATTTTTGTATATTGCAAAAAATACAGAATTCTAAAGCATGTTCCTTAGGTGAGAAAGTTATAAGAATAAGTAAAAAAAAATCTGTCTTCATTATTCATTTACATCATACCAGCTCCAATATCCATTCTGTATGTATGAATTGCTTTAATATAAATTGATCACCTGTGGGATCACCTGTGGGACATATATCATACTAGGGAAATAAATACATTCCTGAGAAGATAAGATATAGATGAAAAGCAGGTAGAAAAGTTCTAGAAAGAGTAGGGCTAAAGCATAGTAGAAAAGGAAAAAATCCATAAGAATTATGAAGAACAGATTTGAGATCATTAAACATGATTGCTACTGTCATAATTGTGAACCAGATCAAATGGGATGTGGTACTTCTACCTCCCCAACACTGCCAGAGCCTCATACTAAAGTAAAATATCAGTGAAATAGGACATTTATCCATTATAGCAGTATAGGCAGATTAAAAAACAACACCGATAAGAAATTGAGCTAGCCTCTAGATTGACTGATAAAGGCAAAAGCATAGATATCACTAGGATATGTTAACAAGTACCATGATGACAACTACAAAACCCACCACATAGTGCCTATACTTGACAAGTTGCAGGAGCCCTGAGGTGCTTGTGTAAAGTTAAATTAAAATTTTGTCACTTTTTATTAGTAGCTAAAGCATCAAAGTAGAGATGTACAATCAACTGAGAAGTGGTGACCTTAAGAAACCCAAAGTTTACTTGTTTTTATACAAGGTTTATTTATAAGAAACTTGTATTTATTGGCTTCCATCTTCCACTTGTCAAGGCTTGACCAACAGGTAATTACTTTTGTCTATTTCCAGGAATATGCGTGTGTGAGTGTAGAGCAGATTTTCACAGTATTCCACACACAGCGTTAAGAAGATTGAGAGTAAAAAGCAAGAGAAACAGGAGTAGTTGTCAGTTGTCCTCACAGGTTGGACTCTTTTCTCATAAGTTCCAGTGTTCTCTTGCATTCTCTAATTCCATGTCCATATTTTTTTCCAGACTGCCTGCAGGGCTGACCTATAGCAACTTTAGACCTACCACCAGACAAAGGAGTAAGAATCTTCCATGAACTTCTTTACCAGCATACCTTCATTGTCCATTGTGAGTGACTTCTTTTTTTTGATGGTTTATCATCTTTCAGATCTTTATTTCCCAAGCTTTACACATAATTTTAAGGTTTCATTATCATCTTTCAGATCTTTATTTCCCAAGCTTTACACATAATTTTAAGGTTTCATTCTCATATTAATCTTATTTCACATCATTCATAATGGTTGAATTGACATGACCAAGCCAAAAAGATAAATATCCCAATTATAAAACAGAGTAAAACAAAAATGTATATGGTTACTTGGTTGACTCATAATACAGGATTTTGGTAACTGCCAGATAATAATTAGCAATAAATTATTTATTTATTGGACAATGAATAACCAATATGATGTATATATGCCCAGAATCCCATACAGTTGACCAACAAATCACACAAAAAGGATGAAATATGTATTGGAGTAGAATATTATTAAGAATGATGTAATTGTATCAAAAATTTAGAGTCATTTCTATTACATTAAGTTTAAAAAAGGAACAAAATGAATGAGGCAAAAAGCCAGGTTGCCCTTCTCTCTTTTTTGAAAGAGAGTATACCTGGGTAAGTATAGAAGACCATAAAGAAAACAAAAGCAAATAATCCATTTGTATGCCTTATCTATAATGAAAAAGCACACACTTGTGGTGTGCGGACATGAATATCAGAAATACAGCATGAGGATTTATCTGAGAATGAGTGGCAGAAAAGAAAGCCAGTTTAGTGCTGGCTTCCACTAGTGGCAGACACTGATAAGACATGAAAATCTGAGGATTACATGCAGAAAGAATAATTAAAGTTTTTTTCTGGAGGTTCTATCTAATACAGTCTTCTCAAATTTTAATGGTTATATATATCATCTTGGGGTCTGGTTAAAATACATATTCATAGTCAGTAGATATGGGATATGACCTGGATTTTTACATTTCTTACAGGCTCTTAGGTGATACTAATGCTATAGGTCTGTGGACAACATAAGGTTTAACAAGGATCTTATAGAATTTACAAATAATTAGGAAAGAAGCATGCTATTGGAAATGAGACATATAGATAACCAAATATAATCAGATGAGTCAACAAATTTCAGAATGATGACCTTTTGCTAAATAAATATACGTATTTAAAATCCCCTTATAGATTAATAATACCCAGCACAAATCTTAATAAAATATATCACAAAACAAAGAATATAATATATCTTAAAATATTAAAAGGAAAGCAAAACAAGGAAAGACCAAGGCTAAATATTCTCTCATCAGAATATATTACATGTTACCTAAGAGAATACATTTATTTTTAAATAGAAAAACTGCATATTATAAGAAAGTCAGCTATCCTCATTTAATTTTAATATTAATCCTAACCAAAGACAGTGAGATTTTTTTTTAATTGAAGTATAGTTGATTTACAAATGTTGTGTTAGTTTCAGGTGTACAGGAAAGTGATTCAGTTATCTATACATATATACTTTTTCAGATTCTTTTCCATTATAGATTATTATATGATATTGAATATAGTACCCTGTGCTAGGCAGTAGGTCCTTGTTGTTTATTTTACATATAGTAGTGTGTATATGTTAATCCCAAATGCCTAATTTATCCCTCTCTACCCTTTTCCCCTTTGGTAACCCTAGGTTTGTTTTTTTTTTTTCTATGTCTGTGATTCTATTTCTGTTTTGTAAATAAATTCATTTGTATCATTTTTTCAGATTTCACATATAAATGATATATGATATTTGTCTTTGTCTACAAAGTCAGTGAGCTTTTGATCTACTTTGAAAAAATTTAAATACCATTTGGAATAAAAAATTAAAAAGATTAATAAAATTTACGATGCATTAAACTGTCTTTATGCTGACACAGGATTAGACAGATAAATTGAACATAAGAGAAAATCCAGAAAGAGAGGCAAATATATGCTAGAAAACATAATAGGATAAAAATGACATAAAAATCTGCAGGTAGAAGACACATTTATTTTATAAATAATGTTACCACTAGTAATGTATAATTTATAATCACTATGCTACATATGCCAATACAAAATCTTTTATTAAACACTTACCTACAAGTAAAATTGTTATAATTTAAAAAAGTAAACTGAAAATGTATAATTCCATAAGACTGTAAGTCTTTTTAAAATGACATTTAAGAGCAGACATAAGAAAAAAATGTTAGATCTACTTCTTTTAAAAATAACAGGAAAACAATAGATCTTTATGGCATAATCACCACTGAATAAAAAGGAAAAGGCAAATGACTGATGGGAAGAATTTGCTGCAAAGGATTTATATTCTTAAATATAAAAATATGTTTAATTAGCAACAGGAAATAAACACTTTGAGAATAAAATGTATACATCATTGAGAAAATATAAGTAGATAATAAAAATTTGAAAATAATTCAAAGTTACTTCAAACTAAACAAAATGCAATGGAAAACAAACATTTTACACATTTTCCCCAAGTTAAATTGTCAGCGTTAAAAATTATTTAAGAACTCAGATTGATGAGAGTGTAGATAGGCAAGTAGCCTCAAACAACTTGGGAACTGTAAATTGGCACAATCATTCTAGAAGGAAAACAAACTAACAACATACTTAGCATTTAAAATGTGTATAGAACATTTGACACAGCTAATCCACATCCAAAAACTGACTGCAAAGATTTGGTGGCAAGAATATTTACTGGAAATATTTATAATAGAAAAAAAATAATTTTTTAAAAATGCCCCCACCAGTAGTCCAATGATTAAAATATACAAGACAGATTGTTATAGTGGAATTTTCTTCAGTGTGAAAAAAAAAAGTTGCATAGAGTAAATTTGAATGGTTTCCAAACAACATGTAGACTAATGTTATATAATAGATTCAGTTTACATATTGATCCATATTCACTTATTCTGGCCAACGTCTCTTCCCCTTACAAATACTGTGGCCCTCCATGCTCACTTTGCTTTCCAGCACGAGCTTGCCTAGAGGTGGATCACATGATTTGTGTGAGCACCAAGCTTATATAACTGCACTCTTCGGACTAAACCTGTGGAGACCCTACCTTTGTACTGGCTGGACAGCTCAGGTAACCCAACAAATTTGTCTGGGAGAGTTAACCTCTCATGGGTATTAACCGTGATCTCCTGGAAGATGGAGGATGACATGGAGACCTCTCTTCTTCTCTTCATCTGTGCCCCTGTCCCCTCATACTGTTCTGAGAAACTAGTTTACAAACAGGCTTTCTGAGCACATTATGTGACACAAAACAATTGGGTAAGATTTTTTGTGAAGTATTGAAAAGCCTGGTTATGCTCTTTTATGTACTTGTTTTCCCTAGGTCCCTGTTTTATACCACTTTACCCCTTTTCTCTCCTTCTTACTTCTGTAGGCTTTCACTCCCCCAAAGAGCCTAAGCTTTATGCTTTATTTTTTATGAAGTACTTGGCTTAACATTACATATATATCAATATTATAATATATGATACTAATTCCCATAAATATACATTATATATGTATTAAATAGTATAATATATAAATATTAGTGTTATATATACTTAGAGAGGATAACTATTTGAATTTTATTTATTGATCAGCTACTACTATGCAACAACATCTAAGCACTTTTACCTGCATTTTTTGTTCATATTTAATTCTCTGAACCATTATGTAAGGTAAATGGTATTATTATCTCAATTTTACAAATGTGGAAATTGAGGCAAACAGATATTATGTACTTTAATATCAGGTAGCTAGTAATAAAGTTATAGAGTTTGTTTTCAAAGTGCATTTTTAACCTCTATGATACATTGTATAAAAATTTGTGAAGAAAAAAATCCGTATTTCTAACATTTCTACAATAGTCACAATTACTTATGTAATAAAAACATGTAAAATAATAGCTGGTTCAGTAAATAATAAATTCAGAAATAATTAGTGGTAGAAAACTCTTAGGAAGCATGTAGCCCTACTACATCATTTTAGAGATCTCAATCACTGAATGTCAGAAAACTTAGAATTTTTCTTGACCTCTTTTATCTGGATCAATGTGGTCTCTTCAGAGCCATAGATGATAGGCCAGCCCAATTTTTAAAAGTAGCAGATGTGAACTGAAAATTGTCCATTGCCCATCATAACTTTGTGGAAATGGAGATGCCTAGTAACATTGTTTTCTATTTTAAATAAATCTAAAAATATACTTGCAAAATTATAACAGTGATACATAATATTAGTATAATCTTGATAAACAAATACAAAACCTATTTAAATATTTAAAATCTATTTATGTCTTAAGCTATTATTTATTGCACACAGTTGCTGTTATGGCTTACTTCAGTATACTTTCACATATTCATGTGTATTCAAATTGAGCTATGTTAAATCTGAACATGTTGTCATATTATCTTTAGAGCTTTTTTTAATGACATAAAACATTATAGTTACAGTTGAAATCCCCTGTAAAACCCTCCTCTTCACCTCTCTTTCCCAGAATTAGTTTAAATGTAGTTAGAATTATTGCATCCTTGAGTGATAAGAATTCTGTAAAATGATCTGGAGCTGGTGTTAATGGTGGATGGATTTTTAACAGTTAAATTTATTACATCAATTTCCATCTAGCTGTTAAGATTTTCTATGTTTTCTACAGTAAGTTTTGGCATGTAATATTTTTCCCCTGGGAAATTGGATACTCCATCTATGTTTTCAAAGTTGTAGGTTTAGAGGTTTATTTAATTTTTAAAATGTTTTATAATCGTAGGTGTTCAGCATAATGAATTCTCTCAAAGGGAAAACATCAATGCATCCACCAACCAAGTTAAGACATACATTATCATTCTAACCTTTAAGCTCTTTATAATACAAGGATTAGAGCACCGAGAATTTAAGATATTGCAACTAATAGATAGGTATCATAAAAATTATGCTTCATATTGAACAAAAATAAAATGAGAAAATTAAATAATAGAAAAAATTCTGATTTAAACAACAAAAAAGGCCCCATCATGCGTTCCTCATCACTCTTCCCCAAACCTGACCTTACTTCTAATTCCATAGATCAAACGGTTTTTATGTAATAACAAAACCACAGAGTACACATTGTTTTATGGCTGGTTTCCTTTATTCCACATTGTTTGTGAAATGTATCTATATTGCTTCACATATAGCAGTTCTGATGTTATATGAAGTCATGTAGGACAATATTCATTGCTGCATAACATTCCATAACATGTTATTTTTCAACTTCCACTGCTGATGGACATTTGAATTTCTTCCTAATTGGGTTATGAACAATGCTGATATGAACAGGTTTATGCATGCCATTTAGTGCATTGCTACTCAAATTAACAGGTACAGAGTTTTCAGACAGACAGTGATGTTCAGACCACACTTTGAGTAGTTCTGTTTTTGTGTCCATATGCACACATGTCGTTTGGAAGTGAAACTGCCTAATAATAGCAATTGGAAAAGTGTTTAATATTACTGAATTTTACTAAACAATTTGGCTAAATGTTTGAACTGATTTATATGCTTAACAGTACTATGTAAGAGTTCTTTTTCCATATCCTTGCCAACCCTTGTTTTTCCAGTATTTTTCAATTAATCATTCTCATAAATGTGCATTGTTATATGTTATTATGATTTTAATTTATATTTCTCTCATTATTTATGAAGTTAAGCAGATATACCCTCACCAGAGGCTCAGACTGCCTCATTATTAGCAGAAAAACTAACATTATATGTCCATTATGTTATGCATTATAAAATACATATTATTACCTATAAATACTTCTTGCCAAAACTGCTTAACCCATATCTAATCAAGCCTTAAAAATGACCAGTATATAGGAAATAATAATAACAAAGTTAAACCACAAATAAAAATATAAAAAGACAAATTCGGATTGTGAAACATGTATACCATAAAATTCCATTGCCTCTTCCCCTCAAAAACTCAACTGGTAGGAGAATGAAGATGATGAAACTATTCTAAATTAAAAGAGAAAAAGATACACACTACTATATATATATAAAATAGATAAACAACAGGATTTACTATATAGCACAGGGAACTATATTCAATATCTTGTAATAACCTATAATGGAAAAGAATCTGAAAAAGAAATATAGATATTATATATACATATATCTGAATCACTGTGCTGTACACCTGAAACTAACACAATATTGTAAATCAACTATAGTTCAATTTAAAAGAAAAGACCAAGTTATTATAAAATCCAAATATAATACTTGAAACTTGATATTTCAACAAAGGAGCAACTATAGAAGACATTGGGGGGGGGGCTAGGGGCTAGAGAAATTGAAGTATGGAAAGGATTTTAAATATCTAGGAATGATTTTAAATTTTCTAATTTGTGATGAGTAAACTTTAGAAGATTAATGCTGAATTATGAAATAACATATCTTCAAGTTACTTTGAAATTTTTCAGCTGTAGAAAGGTAGAGGGAGAGAGAGAGAGAGAGAGAGACGGAAACAGAAATTAATTTATGGAATGTGTCAGTAATTGTTGAAACCATACATTAGTATAAGGGTGTTTGCTGTATAAATTTTTGAACTTTTATGTGTACTTGAATTTCCCATTAAAACACTGATAAGTATTGCTTCTCCGTGATCTCTCTTTTTATTTTTTTCTTCTACTGGACCTTCTCTTAGAGAAATCACCTTTGTTTCCATTAAATCCCCATGTTTTTTAAACTCTCACGTTCAGTGTTTTCTCTGTGCTGTTTTCTCAGTACTTTATTCAGTTCTATCCTGTATTTCACCCATCATTTAGTTTTTAATTTTAATGACCTGATGTTTTTCTTTGTTAAATTTTTATTTGATAGTTTTTCAATTAATTTTGTTGGGCTTATTCTGCTCCTTCATTTTCTCATTCTATTAGTTTTTAACACAAAGCATAATTTTTATGATACCTATTTATTAGTGTTAATATTTTAAATTCTTAGTGTTCTGATCCTAGTTCCATAAAGGGCTTAATGTTTAGAGTAAAAAAGTAAATAAATATATGCATTTTAAGATGCTATAATTCTGTATGTAGAAATCCCTGAGGAATTGATAAATTAGAATTTACAGATTAATAAAGTCAAGTCACAGACACAGGACAATATATTAAATAGGTCAAATTTCTATATATTGCAACAGACAATTGAAAACTGAAACAAAAATAAACTATTTACCAAAAAATGAAAGACCTAAAATATCTAGGGATATAGATTTTTTTTTTCTAATGTGAGGACATGTGTACTATGAAAATTACAAATATTAAGAGAAATTAAAATGATCTAAACAAGTAGTGAAGTGTATCATATTCACTGATTAGAAGGTACTATTTTAGGGTGTCAGTTCTTACCTAAGTGATCTACACATTTGAACACATTCCAATCAGTCTTCAAAGATGTTTTCTTTTTATATATTAACAATCTAATTCTAAAATTAAAGTGGAAACAAGAAGTATATAAAACATATACTGTAATATATAAACAATTCTGAAAATAAAAGAACATGCTCAAATTGGTTTCCATAATTAAAATGAGACAGTAATTGAGACAGTGTGTTATTGTTACAAGGATAGATAAATAAACATTGAGAAAGAATAAAGATCCCAGATACAGTCAAGAAATGAAAGAAATAGAGATTTTTTTCACAAATATATGATCAATAGATTACGATAAAATAATTTGTTGCATCGCATACTTCTCTCCATTTGCCAGCAGATATCCAACTTTCTAGATGGCAAAAAGCAGAAAGTTTCAGGCCAGTTAAGAGTTACACCTGGAAATGTTACATTGTCAGTCCAATCTTATTCTGTTGGTCAAAGCAGTCACAAAGACAGCCTGGATTCAAGAGGATGTAGAAATAAACTCCATTCTTGATACGGTATTGGAAAATTATAGTGCAAATGCACATGTAGGATGGGAAATACTGTTAAATCCATCTTGGGAAAATACAATTTGTCACACTCAAAAGTGTAGGTGAATCTCAAAAATACCTTCTGCTAAAGAAAGTCATCAACTGACACATATATTTATGACAATATATAAACTGGAAATGGGTATGTGGACATTTTTTTGTGATGATGGAAATATTCTATATCAGGTGTTAATTACATGGCATTTATATATTTGTTAAAATTAGTATGGCACTTTTACTACTTAACACCCCATATCTAAATTTCGTGGCTTAAAGC
Source organism: Orcinus orca (assembly GCF_937001465.1). NCBI lineage: Eukaryota > Metazoa > Chordata > Mammalia > Artiodactyla > Delphinidae > Orcinus > Orcinus orca. The sequence goes on along the minus strand of NC_064560.1, from coordinate 143,463,965 downwards.
ACAAATCTTTTATTATTTCTCACGATTCTGTGGGCAGAGCTGACTACATCATTTACAGGGCTTGGTGCAAAAGGAAAATGTGGAGTTTCTTCTTCAAAACCTGGGGACAAAACTGTTGTTAAAGGTCCTAAATGTAAAACTGTTTTCTTTCTTCCTGTGAGCTCTCTGTCATGACTTGTCGTGGTGGTTTTTAAATTTTTTAAAAATGTAATTGTCATTCTTCTTTGGACTGTGAATACTCATTGGCGAGTATGAACCTCATAGGTTCTAGGAGCCATATCCCATTATATGGCACATGCGTGTGGCTCTTTGGCTGCAGGATATCCTCTCCTGCCAGATGCCAGAGAAAAATACCATGTTCGTACCAAGGGCAAGGACACCATTCTCCCCATACTATGGATGCAGTGCCCATAGTATCAAGTGACAAGATGGCTTGACCACATGTTGATCATCATCCAGCAGGTTAGATTTGCCTTCTTATTGTTGGGTGTTTATTTAAACTACAGCATTATATTGCTGCCCTGGATCCATTTTGTGTGGCTAAGCAGCCTACAGGGGGCCTTAGGACACTAGGCCCTCCTGAGAATACATGATCTAAATAATAGCCTGCAGAGTCACAAGTAAGTTCCTGATATGACTTCCCTAATTCCTGAATGATAAGCACTCTCTCCTGCCTTCCAGCTCCTTCTCCTTGTACACTCCTTAGATAAGACGCCCATGGAGCTTACCAAAATCCCACCCTTTTGGGTTTGAATTGACAATCTCTGGCCTTAGCCCATGAAAGCTAAAAACACTCCACTCTCTGTTGATCATAAAAGCACATGCCCCGGACGCTGCTGCTCACCCTCTGCCTGCACCCTGCCTTGACCTTCTGAGTGGTACCTCCAAGCTGCTGTGTACTTCCTCCTGGACCTTGTTGTCTTTGTTGAACCAGGGCTCATCACCTGACACTCCAGGGCTCTACTTAACAAACGTTAATGTAACAAAAGTCACATTAACATTTTGGAAAGAGGGTTTCCAAAAGCAGCAAGCTAGCAAGTCTCATGTGAAAGCACTTTTCACAGCTCAGCTTGTGTCTTATGCTCAAATATCCCATTGGCCACAGCAAGTCACAAGGCCACCCCAGAGTCAGTGTGGGACCATACTGGCAAAGGACTTGGTTATAAAGAAAGGGATAATTCGCAGCCATTTCCCCAAGCTACCAAGCTCATAGAACTGTCCATTTCAGATCTGTGCTTTTCCCATATGTAAATTATACAATAAAATCAATTAATTAAAAAAATAAAAACAATCTGGGAGGACACTAAACACAACATCTGGACCTCTTGCTGCTTTAACTGAGGTGGGTCTTAAGCTAAAAATTTGTCTTTCTTTTTTTACTCTGGCAATTTTTATTTTTTGTTTTGTTGTTTTCCTGTAAGTGCAGCTGCAAGTTATTTTTATGTATAAATATATATGCATGTATATTTGTTTAGGCAACTTTTCCATAAGCTTGATTATTTGTCATGAAATAGCAAACAGCTTAAGTCTCATTCTTGCAATGATGTATCATGCATGGCAAGAGTGTATGTAATGAAAATACAATATACATTTCCAATATGGAATGTTCATATAGGTAATCTCAGTATTATTTGATTTTTTATTTTAATGCATTTAATTTAATTTAAATTTTAATAATTTAATGACATTTTATGAATGACTGAACTTCATTTGCCCCAATGTACAAGGCTTGTAAAGGGTACACATGTTCTACCTTTGATATTTCATTTCAATTGTTACTCAGCTAAGTAAAGGAAATAATTAAAATTTAGATTATTTTCAGTTCTCAAATATTTTATTCGGTTCCAAGCCATTTCAATTAGTGTCAGTTTCCTTGGATAGTGAAAGCATCTTTTCATAGACTTGTCTTCAAGGCCATACTTCCATTATATTATAGTCCTTTGTAAAACAGAGTAACAAAAGCCTTTTTAAAGGTCATAAAATTATATCAAGAGCCACCCTCTGTCAATTTTGTATTGCTGCTCCTAAAAGAAATTTGCTAGTACTTACTATAATCCTCCTTTTATGAATTCCTGCTGACCAAAGATGAATTACATAACCTACTTTTTAGGTCATAATGACAGACAGTCAAGTGCTCAGTTGCCCTGAAATCTTGACATTTACAACTTGAGAGCTACTAGAATTTAACCTACTGCATATTACATTTTCCTCATTATTTTTAATTTTTTTTTTCAATATTTAAGCTTTCAAGTTGTAACATGGAATTTTGGTCTATTTATTGTGCCTCAATTTCAATGTACTCTATGCATCATTTCAAATATGTTTTGGTCTCCTCTTTATCACTGAATTCTGAATTTCACCACAGCCAAATAACTAACTGGAGGATATTAAAGTACTTATCTTTTCTAAAGTAAGCCAATTTTTTAAATCATGAATTTCAAAAGTACTTCTTCCCTATTTTTCTATCTTTCTCTCTACAAATCTATTATATTACATCTATTTGTATCTGACTACATTTCATCAATTCTAAGAGCCATGTTTTCCACATTTTAATGCCTCTGAAACTGAGTTTTGTCTTAAAGTTACTTAAAGTTTTTTCTTTAAACTAACTAACTTAAAACTAAAAGTTTTGTCTTCAAGTTACATCTTAAAACTACTGCTGCTTGAATAGTTGTCACAACACAGTTGCCATTGCTCATGGGTGTGCAAAAATTGATATTTGTCATAATTTTGTCTCTTCAGTTCACTTAAGTGCATTGCTGATATTAAAATGTTAGGTTTAATTGCAATATAATCTGTAAAACAGATCAGTTTACATTCAGCATAGCAACAGAAATTTATTGTATAAATGTATATGTATAGAATTCAAGCACACAGATATAAATTTGATCAAATTGAAGCAAATTGTTACCATTGGAGAAGTGATGAAAATTTCCTATTTTTTTCCAGAACTATAGCCAAGTGGTCTATATTATGTAAGAAAGGAAAATATCTATGAGTAGACAGAGTTTTGTTGTATTTGCTGAGTTACAACAAAAAAAACTTTCACACATCAGAATAAAACTAATCCAGGGTAATCATGAATTATGTTTTTAAATAATAATACTTTTCAGAATATATTTGTATTCCAGTGAAAAGTACTTAACAGAGGAGAAGAAATCAGTTATATAGGAAAAAAAAATAATTGCAGGAAGAGAATCCTGGTGAAGGTGAGAGGAGGCACACTATGGACATAAGCTGAAGCAATTGAAATTCTAAAGAAATTTTCCAAGTTGGTAAGAAGTGAAAATAAAACCTGACCATAGGTTCTGAATCATACATTCACTTATTTAACAAGGTCTATTGAATATATCTTACATGCAAGACCTTGTGCTAAGCATGGGAACTGTTCTAGGCATGGGACATGCCAAGGGGACAGAATAGATGTTCCTGCTCCTGCAGGAGCCAGGAACTAGAAAAACTGTCACCTTCAAAAAATATAATTACATAGTGTTTTGGGTTAAATTGTCTCCCTAAAAGATAGTTGAAGTTCTAATCTCCAGTACCTGTGAATGTGACATTGTTTAAAAATAGGACCATTGCAGATGGAATCAAGTTGAGATGAAGTCATATTGAATTATAGTGGGTCATAATCCAAAAAAACTTGTGCCCTTATAAGAGAAAAGACAAAGACAGAGATACACAAGGAGAAGATGACAAGTGAGAGAGATGGAGTGATACCTCTACAGACTATGGAAAACCTAGGACTGCCGGCAGGCCCTAGAAACTAGAAGAGATGAGGAAAGATTCTCTTTCTCCCCTAGAGATTTCAGAGAAAGCATGATCCTGCAGATACATTGACTTAAGACCTCTAGGCTCCAGAACTGTGACATTTCTGTTATTTTAAGTCTCCCAGTTTGTAGCTGACAAAACTAATTAATATATACTTTTGTAAGTGAAATGAAGAAAAATGACAAGGTTCTATAACAGTATACCAGGGAGACCTAATTGTGTTCAGTGGATTCACAAAAGGACTCTTTGAGCAACAGTGAGCAGAAGGAGTGTTCCAGGCAAAGGGAAGTGTGTATACAGGGTCACTAATAAATAAAAAGCTTGATATATTTGAGGAAGTACAGGAAAGTCATATAGTCATATATGAGTGGCCCTATGGCCTAAATGTTACTGTCCCTGCAAAATTCTTATATTGAAATCTTAATCCCCAGTGTGATGACATTAGGATGTGGGGCCTTTGGAAGGTGATTGGGTCATGAAGGGTAGAACCCTCATGAATGGGATTAGTGCCCTTATCAAAGAGACCCCAGAGAGCTTTCTCACCACTTCCACCATGTGAGGACACTGCCAAAAGGCAGAAGTCTGCACCTGAAGAGGGTCTTCACCAGAACCCAACCATGCTGGCAACCTAATTTTAGACTCCCAGCTTCCCAAATTGTGAGAAATAAATTTCTGTTGTTTATATGTCACCTCATCTGTGGTATGCTGTCATAGCAGCCCACAAGAACTAATACAAAAGGCATTGCAATATGAGGCAGAGTGTCCCATTTATACCTAATACATAGCTTGTGCAACGTTAGGTAAGCTATTGGATTTTAAGGAGGGCATCTTCTCCCATCCTAATTGGCAGTTTTTTCTGACTATGAGATTTAGTGTATAAATGTGAGAGGTATGTGTCCATGTCCAAATAGTAAGACCTCTAAAAGCAATGCTTCCAGGATTTTTTTCTGTTTTAACCAACAATATGCTACATAGGATGGCAATAAATTTGTCTTTGAAGATGAAGCATAACACTTTCATTATCTCTAGTACAGTGCAATTTTATGAATGTTACATTACACAAATAGATGTTGAAATATGAAACAGAAAGGAGATGATATTGTGAGAACCTGGTAAATATTTCAGACATGTTTAGAAACGTATCAATATTATGTGGATTCATTGAAGCTGTCACAAAGTATAAAAGCACTAGACTGCAGGGGCAAGTTAAAGTATTACAACATCCATTTGGGTAGTTGATTGTATGAAAGGGCTGAGGAATGAAAGTAAGGATTCTGATATCATAGCATAGAGCCAATTAGTTGTTTTTGCTGAGTTTATTTTTATACAAAACAAGGAAAATTAAAAATATATTTTTTAAAAAAAACAATGGGTGGAAATCTAGGAGACAAGTTATTATAAGAAGGATTATGATAGTTTTTGTTTGTAACAAAATAATTCTGAGTTGGAGACCAGGCTTAAGAGTAATTCATAGGAAAAAAGTTAATAATAATTGAGAATTATAAATGACAAATACACCTAATATATTCACTTAAAGGCAAATAACCGTAAATTGAAATATGCAGGAATTATTTTTGACAAACTAACACATTAATAGATTAAATTTAGTAATTTTACCCAGTGTTAGCATGGTTAATGTTAAAAAAAAAAAAAAAAAAGCACTCTTTTTGTAGCAGAGAATGCACAGGTTGTTGAGCGCCAGAATGAGAAACTCAGTGATCACTTGAGGAGTGACCTCAACCTGAACAACTTCCAGACCAAAAGGAATCACGTTGATACCTGTGTGGAGGGCTCTACATCAGCCAGTAAACCTGGATTTCGAGCTGAATGAATAAGAGAATGTAAATTTAAGTTGTCTTCCTTGGGAAGGAGGTGGAGAGGATGTAGGTATGTCCTCAGTGGGTCAAATGGTGCGCAGACGTGGATCAGAGCAAAACTAATGGCTGTCCCCTTCCATAGCACACAGTTGTGTGTTGGAAGCAGCTCAAAACAAAGCACCCCAGACTCCTTGCAGCCATATGCTTAGTTCATGCAAAAGGAATATGAATGGAGATGATATATTTCAGGCCAAGGTTTTTAAAGCAGTCATTATTTCTCTTAGGTCCTAGCCTCCTTGATGCAGATGCCAAAGAGGAAGTAACTCAGTCTTTAACAACTGATTGAATGACAGTGCCCTCATTGAAATGAATATCCATAAATAAATGTTTATGTTTTTGCATTAGGTTATTTTTTTAATAAAATTTTAGTTTATCTTAATACATTGATATTATGTCATTTGTAAATCAGTATGACTGTCTGGTAGGTAATTTGACAATATTTCAGGATCTTTACAAAGGTATGGCCACTTTTAATATCTTTTAACTAAGGCAAAATACTGTTTCTTCTCTAAGGACTTACATATAGTTTGTTCATAACATTGCTGTTTACCTTGAAGAATACATTGGAAACAACATAATTGCCCAAACTTTGGAATAATATCAAAATGATAATGCATTCATATAAAATAATATTCTGTAGCCATGAAAACATGTCTTGGAGTACTGAAGAATAACTTTTAAGTCATCAAAATATAATAAATAAATAAACAAGATACATCACTATGTATTACATTTTTCATTTTTTACAGGAAGGAAGAGAGGAGGTCTATGAAAATTTTAAGCATCAGTACCAGCTGGTGAGATTATGCATATATGCATTTTATACATTTATGTAGTGAACATATTTCTTATAAATTAATGTGATCCAAAAAGTTTCATTAAAATTTTTTGCTATTTTAGGGGATTAAAATTTAATATCAGTTAGAAGTATACATTGGCTTCCACAGGCCAGATCATAATTATAATTTAACTAGATCTGTTTGTTAGAAATGTTTCCAGTAATAATATAACTATTAGAATAATATGAATTGTGTATGAAGCATTATATACTGGATATTTATTGTAATCAATATATTTATGCTGATGCTATTCATATTCAAAATAGAACAATGAACAGAATTTCCTTAATGTGTGTTTAGAAAATATCTTTTTAACTATAAAAAACAAAATCTTGAGCAACAATAGAGGGAAAATATGTTTTCTACAATGAGTCATTTCAATGGCCTTTTAACTAATTCATAAAATATCAAAGAGTACACTTAAGTCAGAGAAGAAATGCACAATGCATGTGGTTCTACCAAGATAAGACTTTCTAATCCAGTGTGAAATATTTGTATAATGCAAACAGACTCCTCCCTAGGGGAAGTCATTATCTCTGCACTATTTCATTTACAAAAGTATGTATTTCCCTCTTTGACTAAATTTTAAAGAAAATCATCAACTGTGAATGGACTTGGCTACAGCTAGTACAATGCTATCATACAGTAGATGTACAATACCTATTAATTATATCAATAAAAATATTAATTAAACCATTATCAAAAGTTTAGCTAAATCTCCAAAATTAGTGAGATGTAATGTCATTCCTTCCACATATATAACATGTTACATGCAATCTTATGTTGTAAAGTTTAATACATTTTAACTTCCACTGACATGGTTGTAATTTTTATAATGCAAAAGAATTGTATTCAGAGACAGATGGTAGACAATTTGACTACAGACTAAAGAGCCAGAGGTATTTTTTAGCATGTAGGACTAAAGCAGTATCTTGGTGATTGATGATCATGTACTTGTGAAAGCTCACAGCATCCCAGCAAGGGGAGAATGTAAGTCCTTTGAAAGCAGGGACTGTGTCCATTTCACTTTGCACTTCCAGCTTCTATGTCAGTGACCTTTACAGAGTAAATGTGATATAATTTTTTAATGAATAAATAAATTACATTGAACAATTTTATAGCTCAAGCAAAGAAAGGAACCATACAATATAAATCCTCCAAACACAGCCAATCACCCATAATCCTACCAAAATCTTCAAGTTATTTTAGGTAAAAAATACAAACTCATTTTTTATGTAGTCTTTTTAGAAATTTTATCTTGAAACATTTCATATTTTTTCTTGTCTCTCTAGCTTGAGAGATATTGACTTAGAGAAGCTTCACTGACAGCATAATAAAAGAAGTATGTTCTGTTTAAATGATGGATTATAATTACATTTCTTTTAGCTTAGTTTTAAAGAACAGAAGAAACTAATGGATAAGTGATTATATATTTTAAAGGCAAATTATAACATATATCTCTTTTAATATGATTTCATAAGAATAATTGGTATTCTTATGTAAACAGACTATAAAATATCTATATATGGGTGTAAATACACATTAATACATGAACGAAAAACAACAAAGAATTTGTGGGTTGGAGCTTGGTCACAGTTATATTAGGAGAAGTACTTGCTCTTGAACAAAAACTATCAGGTATTTCTTCAACTGGATTTAATAGTCCTTGGAGTTAGATAAATGTCATACAACTTTGAATTGGCTACAGTATTAATGACTGACTAATACCAGTCACAAATACTACCAGGTGTATGTTAATTTTATTAGTGGAAACTTGATCTTTACTAGAAATTAAAAACATGTGAAAGTCAACTGTAAGCATGATATAAAAGTCCTGTTCTTAACCTAGCTAAAATTTGTCAATCGAGACAGAGGTTTTATGTAGACAATGGATATATAAGGTGTTTTTAAATAAACATGTGTTTGCTCATATAGAAAATAATAATAGTGTGTGATTTATGTATCTGCTGCCTTTAAAATAAAAGTTGGTTAAATAATAACCCAACTAAAACTAGCTGAAAGAGTAAAAGATAGACTCTTTTTTTATTCCTTTAATCAAGATTCTTGTTCCATTACTTTCTGTTCATATCAACAATTCTTTCCTTTTTGTGTCAGCTTCATCCTCAAACTGGTTTCCCTCAAAGAAGCAAATGGCTTCAGTAGAGCCAGGCTTCAAGTTACATATCACATCATGAAGAAAAAAATCTTTGTTTCAACGTTCTCAGCAAATTTTCTGAAATTCAAGTACATTGAACAAAACCCAAATCATTTCTTGCGCTGAGACCAATGTCACACACACACACACACACACACACACACACACACACACACACACACACACACCATTGTTCTATGCCTGGGATTTACGAACTAGTCGATGGTGGTAAGAGGCATAAAATCATCCCAAATGCTTTAAATCATAAAGCAGAGGGAATAGTCATGCCTCTTCCAACCATATGCTACATAATAGGTGAAAAGAGGAAAGAATGTTACAGAGACCTCAAGATCCACTACAGCATTCAAAAGTAACTAGTAAGATAATGATGGAAAGAGTCCTGTGTGTGTGTGTTTACATATATAATTCCTTAATGAGGAACACTGCAGAGCTACAAGATTTAAAAATTAAGGCTGGTAAAGTAATTATGCCCTGTGTGTATGGATTCATATTCTTGCCATAAATGTAGCCACAACTGAATAAAACCTGAAGATAATAAAATTCTGTCAGGGGTCAGAGGGCTACTTTCTTTGGAGCAAGAATTATCAAGATATTAGAAAGCATCACTTTTTCCTTGTTCTTCCTAATTTTACTGTTTAGTCTTATTTTTGTAAAGTAAGCATTTCAAATATTTTCATGTTTGAGTGGTATTTTACTACTGTTACAATAAGATTTTCCTGGCTATGACTTGCTCAATGAAAATTTATGTGAAAATTATGAGGGAAAAACATTTTCAACATAGATATTATTCCATATATTTTCATGATTTATAATGTATTTTATTTAATTCAAACTTTATGTACAATGTACCTTTATTTTCAACTTCAATGTTTACCTTCATTAAGAAAATAAGCAATACAAGATTTATGCTTTATAATCCTTTTCTCATTGTTTTATCACAGACGATCACAAAATAAAATTCATCCCAAAGAAAGGACTCTCGTCTGTAAATGTCACACAGAAAAAAAAAAAAAGCATGATGCATAGAATTGAAATTAACACTAATAATGATAAACAGTTGAGTGATTGGCAGTTGTATCAGAAAACAATAGGCACTATGTTATCTGAATAGACTGGTTGTATAACTCAAACGGTTTGAATATAAATAGATTAAATGATTGAGTGCATACATCAGTTACTCTCTTTCATGTTCCACTTTCATCAATAATTCCATCAAATGAACTAATGGATTACTGATAAAAAGAATTAATTAGCTCAGAGCAGTGATAATATTATTTAAGCACAGCAACAAAATTTATATTTCAATAATTAATAATTATAATAAGTTTAGTACTTTATTGATTTAGAGTTTTTATTTGGTTCTTCCCAGGAGTCACTAAATTTATGTTTGTTTTCTTTCTTTGCTTCTTTTTTTTTTAGTATAGCTTACTGATTCCAGATATTTAAGGAAATCTCCATTTATCAACTGAGCAGTAAGCTAATCAGTCGCAGACTTCAGTGGCCACAACTGACAAAGACGTAAGTTTTAATTCTTCATATATATAGCATATTGCTGACAAGTGGAATTATTTTTGTGTTTTCTTTATCAGCTTCCTTTCTAAAATCTCTAATTAGTTCCAATGTGGGTTTTTTTCATAGAGTTTCTATGTTTAAAATGGTATTACTATACAATTAGTTCAGAAAAGTCACAAAACAAACAAATAAATGAAACAAAACAAAACAAAATAAAAAAACAAAACTGCCAAAACAATAATTGGGTGGGGAACATCTGATTTCCAGATTGACACATATTATAAATGTTCAGGTTTTTGCAAAAAAAAAAAATAAAAGAGAGAAAGAGATCAAAGAAAAAAGAAAGTATGACCCATATGCAGGGTGGGGTGGGGGAACAGTCACTAGAAACTGTCCCCAAGAAAGCCACTCAACAGAGCTTTAAATCAACTGTTTAAATATATTCACAGAGCTAAAGAAACCATTTATAAAGAAACAAAAGACATAAGAATGATGCCTCACCATATAGAGAATATTAATAAAGAGAGACAAATTATTTTGCAAAAACAACCAAATGGAATTTCCGGAGTTGAAGATTACAATAACTGAAATGAAAAATTTACTAAAGGGGCTCAAAAGAAAATTTTAGCATGCAAAAGAATTAGCAAACTTGAAGATAGGTCAGTTGAGATTATACTCTCTTAGGGAAGAGAAGAAAGAATTGAGGAAATGAACAGACGCTCAGACAGGGTCTGTTGGGACACCAACATTTGCATTAAACATAATGGAAGAATCATAAAGAGTGGTGATGGGCAAAAAGAAAGGTTGAAGAAATGGGGGTTAAGGGCTTCCCTGGTGGCGCAGTGGTTGAGAGTCCGCCTGCCGATGCGGGGGACACGGGTTCGTGCCGTGGTCTGGGAAGATCCCACATGCCGCGAAGCGGCTAGGCCCGTGAGCCATGGCCACTGAGCCTGCGCGTCCAGAGCCTGTGCTCCGCAACGGGAGAGGCCACAACAGTGAGAGGCCCACGTACTGCAAAAAAAAAAAAAAAAAAGAAAGAAATGGGGGTTAAAGCCTTTTCAATCTGATGAAAGACATGGATCTACTCTTGTAGTTTTGAGGAGCAAAAAAGACATCAAATATTCCAAAATAACCAAAGTAATTCTTATCTTTTAAGTAATGCATTAAACAAAAAGGAAAATTTTGGTGGAATGGATTTTTTTTAATACAGCATGATCCAACTATACACTTTCTCAAGAGTCACATATTAGACTAAGTACACAAATACTTTGAAAGTAAATGAATGGGGAAAAATAAGCCAAAAGAGAGCTGCAGTGGCTATAGTAGTATTAGAAAAATATTAGACTTTAAGACAAAAATTGTTATAAGAGATAAAAGGAAAATTTATAACGATAACAGGTTAAATTTATCAAAAGGTATAAAAAATATTCATAAACAATACCCAAAAAAATTTGCTATGATTTTGATTGGGATTGAGAACTTACAATTTGACAATATTGAATCTTCTTAGTCATGAACATGTAAGATCTCTCTATTTACTTAGTTCTTCTTTGATTTTGTTCATCAGAGTTTTGTAGTTTTCCTCATATATATCTCATACCTATGTTGTTAAATTTATACCTAAGTATTTCATTTTGGTGTGCTAATGTAAATGATACTGTTTTTAATTCAAATTTCTAAATATAGGAAAGAGATTGACTTTTGTATATCAAGCTTTGTTTTCATTTTCATCTTGTATCCTGAATTCTTGCTATAATTGCTTATTAGTTCCAGGAAATATTGGCTGATTCTTCCAGATTTTCTACATAGATGGAAGATGAAGTGTCAACAGAACAAAATATCAATGGAACAAAGACAGTTTAATTTCTTCCTTCCCAATCTGAGCAAATTTTATTTTCTTTTCTTACCCTATTCTATTAGCTAGTACTTCCAATGTGATACTGAAAAGGAGTGATGAGAGGGGACATCCTTGCCTTGTTCTTAATCTTAGAAGGAAAGCTTTCGGTTTATCACCATTAAGTATGTTACCTGAAGGTTTCTTGTAGTTATCCTTTATCACATTGAGGAAGTTTTCCTCTATTCCTAGTTTACTGAGGGTTTTCATCATGAATGGGTCATGGATTTTCTCAAATGTTTTTTCTGCATCTATTGATATGATCATGTGACTTTCCTTTTTTAGCCTGTTGATGAGATAGATTAATTGATTTCCAGTGTTGATCCAGCCTTGCATACTTGGGAGAAATCCCACTTCGTCATAGTGTTAAATTTTTTTTATGCATTGTCGAATTTAGTTTGCTAATTTTTGTTGAGGAATTTTACATCTATGTTCATGAATGTTATTGGTCTGTAGTTTTCTTTGCTTGTAATGGCTTTGCCTGGTTTTTATACTAGGGTAATGCTGGCCTCAAAGAATGAGTTAGGACATATTCTTTCTGTTTCTATATTCTGAAAGAGATTGTAGAGAACTGGTATAATTTCTCTGATAAATCTGTAGTAGAATTCACTAGTCAACCCATGTAGGTCTGATGTTTTCTGTTATGGAAGGTTATTAATTATTGATTCAATTTCTTTAATAGATATAGATGTATTCAGATTGTCTATTTGTTCTTTTATGTGTTTTGGAAAATTTTGTTTTTCAAGGAATTGGTGCATGTCATTTAGCTCATCAAATTTGAGGGCATAGAGTTTTTTAGAGTATTCCTTTATTGTACTTTTAACATCCATAGGATCTGGAGTAATGTTCACTCTTTCATTTATGATATTAGTAATTTGTGTCTTCTCTATTTCTTAGTCTGGAAAAAGGCATAACAGTTTTATTGATCTTTTCAAGACACAAGTTTTGATTTTATTGATTTTTGTCCATTGATTTCCTGATTTAAATTTCATTGATTTTTGCTTTCTTATTTATTTCATTCTGCTTATTCTAGACCTAATTTTCTTTTTTTCCTAGTTTCCTGTTGTAGAAACTTAGATGATTGATTCTGTATCTTTCTTTTTTTTCTAATATATGCATTCAGTGACATAAATTTCCCTCTAAGCACTGCATTTATAGCATCTCCCAAATTTAATAAGTTATGTTCTCACTTTCATTTTGCTCAAAATATTTTTATTTTCTCTTGAGATTCCTCTTTTACCCATGTTTCACTTAGAAGTGTGTTGTTCAATCTCCATGTATTTTGGGATTCTCCAGTTATCTTTCTGATATTAATTTCTAGTTTAATTCCATTATGATCTGAGAGCAGACATTGCATGATTTCTATTCTTTTAAATTTCTTAAGTTGCATTTATGGCCCAGAATGTGGTCTATCTTGATAAATGCTCCATGTGAACTTGAGAATAATGCATATTCTGCTGTTGAAGTAGTCTACAGATGTCAATTATACTGTTTATTGATGGTATTGTTGAGTTCACCTATGTCCTTATTGATTTTCTGCCTGCTGGATCTGACCATTTCTGATATAGAGGTTTTGACATCTCCAACTATGACAATGAATTCCTCTATTTCTCTCTGCAGTTCTGTTAGTTTTGGCCTCACATAGTTTGACAGTCTATTGTTAGTGCCAGTTGATTTTCAACTAGGGTGCCAGGGTAATTTAATGGGTAAAAACAGTCTTTCTGACTAATGGCTCTGGGAAAAATGGATACCTATATGCAAAATCATGGAACTAGTTTTTTACCTCCCACCATATACAAAAAGTAACTAAAAAATGAATCATACACCCAAATGTAAGAGATAAATGTATGAAACTCATAGAAGAAAATATATAAGTAAAACTACAAGATTTTGAGTTAGATTAAGGCTTCTTAACTATGACTCCAAAACCACAGGTGAAAAAATATATATATATAAATTGATTTCATAAAAATTAAAAATGTACTTCAAAGGACACTATGAAGAAAATGAAAAGTTGTCCCATAATATAGGGAAAATATCTGTAATCACACAGTTGATAAAACTCTAGTATCCAGAATATAGAAAGAACAGCTACAATTCTACAAAATAAAGACCAATAACCAAATTTTTAAATAAAGGATTTGAATAGCTATTTCTCCAAAGAGTAAATATAAAAATGATACACAAATTTAAAGCATTCTGGAATTAGATAGTGGGGATAGATGTGTACCTTTGTGAATACACTAAAAAACACTAATTTTTACTTGAAATATTGACTATCATCTATTTAACTATATATCAATGCAAAATATGGGTCTGATTGTCAGAAGTTTATAAGAAATATTATCTTTACTTGGACTAAACTAATTAATTCCTTAGTATGTTTTGTTGTTGTTTTTATTATAGCAGGAGCTCTTAAATCATCTGATCAGAAATGACTGATTGCTAACATTTAAGACTCTGAAAGGATGTAAAGACCAACTGAAATAGAAATAATTAGAAGCAAATTGATTATTAGCCCCTCTAAAAATAATGAGTACACTTATCTAAATGCTAAGCCTAGGCCATAATAACACGACTTAATGTTAAATTGAGTGTAATCTTAGAAAGACAGATGGTCTTTTCCTTAAGTTTAGTTGCATACAGTTTCACCTGACCAGTGCTATTTGTATTGATACAACATAGAATGTTAACTCTTGACTCTCTTGTCTCGGCAAAACTAAATCCAGAACAGTGCTAGAACCTGGTTAATGAATGTAAGGTTGTTGTCTAGAGCAAAATCAGTACATTTTGTTTTTTACTTCTACCAGGTTCAATGATAACTTCTGGTTCAATTTTTCTTCACGCTTGTATTCTTGCTGTTGGAACAGCAGCCCAAATAGTGCACATGAAGGTTTATTATCCCTCTAGGTAGTAATCCTAAGTAGTATGTGCCTGCCTTAGTTTGGAGATTTCCAGGTATAATTCTCGGGGAATATGGTCTCTTGGAGGAGAAAGGATTTTTAATATATGGAAATCTTTAGTAACTAGCATGGACACAAGGCAAGTTGCATGCAGTAGACAATTGAAAGTCTGCTTTCCACTTAAGAATTAATACCCTGATGAGGAACATACGGTACAATTTATCACATCAGGGATAAGCCAATTACCCATCCTTGAGATTAGTAGTTTCTCTTAGTAGAAATGAATAATTCCTGAGAAGCAGGCTGGAGAATCTCTGAAAAGAGCAGACTGAGGACTGTGGTGAGAATAGCTCCTGCAAAGGTGTTCCCCCTGGTGAGCTCAGTTATGCCCACAGGGTGAATGAAGTGCTTTATACAAAAGCATTCTGGTGATTTGTGGGGAGGGTACAATTACTACAAGATTGAGAGTGGGAGTTAATGTGTGAGAATAATTCCTGCCCAAAAAAGGACCTGTTGAAAGGAATCTGCCTTCTGTGGTATTAAAAGAACGTTAATTAGATGTTTATCAGGGGCTTAAGTGAGAGAAAATAGGTTCACCAATCATAAAGATTAGGAGAAATGCACAGATGAGTAACCTCTTCACATGCTAGAGAAAAGCTAAGAGGATTTAAGAGCGAGATAATTATACAGAAGTATAAAATACTTTGAAAAAACCCTTTTAGGCAATAGCTAGAGTTTATTTAAATAAAATAAGAAAATTTATAACAAAGGAGAAAAAAAGAATTACACAGATCTCCAAGCAAGATTCTTTTTTCTGTTATTGTAGATGGAAGCTTTCTATTTTATGCCAATATTGTCTTGATTTGAAGGTGTTGGTTTACCTGCCCAAGATCATCTATTTCTAGGGAATTCTTAAGATTACTCAATCCAAGATCTCACAGCCTTACTAGCATGTAATAAACAGAATCCAGGTTTGTGAGCAATATTTCCAGATTCATAGGATGTCCAGTTATCTGTTCATACGGAGAATGTCAATGGGATCTCAAAAGTGATCCCATTGTAATGAAAGCTAAAGGCAATTCATTAGATCAAAGAAATAAAGGATTTATAAATTGTTGATTAATTTAAGTTTAAAAATTCCATTTTTTGTTTCTACTTTTCTACTTTTCCTGAATTTGAGGGTGATGTGGACAATGGATTTTTTTTTTTAAGAAAAACTGAGTACACTTCTCATCAGAGAGAGGGGTTCCATAAAGGTTCCAAACTCTCTTTATGGAGTTTTCAAACTCCATAAAGAGAGTTGGAAAACACCAGAATCCTGGATGAGGGAATTGTAGGAGCTGCCTTGAAAATAGTCATGATCCTTTTTTTCCAGCGCTGTTGAGATACAATTGACATATTGTGTAAGCTTAAGGTGTACAATGTGTTGATTTGATACACTTATATACTGCAAAATGATTACCACCCTAGATTTAGCTAACATCTCCACCAAATCACATAATCTTTGAGGGATTGTGCAAAGCCAAAAATATTGAAGTAGGGTTGCCAGATAAAATACAGGATACCCAGTTAACACTGAATTTTAGATAAACAACTTTTTTTAGTATGTCCCAAATGTTACATGAACATACTTTTACTTTAAAAAATTGTTCATTGTTGGGCTTCCCTGGTGGCGCAGTGGTTGAGAGTCCATCTGCCGATGCAGGGGACACGGGTTTGTGCCCCAGTCCGGGAAGATCCCACATGTCGCGGAGCGGCTGGGCCCGTGAGCCATGGCCGCTGAGCCTGCGCGTTCGGAGCCTGTGCTCCGCAACGGGAGAGGCCACAACAGTGAGAGGCCCGCATACCAAAAAAAAAAAATTGTTCATTGTTGATCTGAATACCCTTCTTATTCTCTAAATTTAGCAATCCTACTCTGAAAGATGAGGCATGAGATTAAATAACCTAAATTCACTTTCCTCACTCTTTTTGTTCTTCAGTCAATTTTCTATTTGATTCAAACTACAAGAAGCTGTAGTGAGGAGGGTTCCATTACTGTAGTCCACCCAGGTCAGCCTCAGGCAGAGAGCAAGGAGACTGTGGGACAGTGTATTACAAGGAGCAAGCAGAATACATTCAGCATACTTTAATTTGGGCTTTCTCACAGGATACTCTCTAACCCATCTAGATCTTAAAGTATCAGTAATATTTCACACTGTTTCTACAAGGCAATTGGCTGAAGTGTCTGTGATGTCCTTTATGTAGAAAGATCAGACCACTTAGAGTTACACATTTAATCAGGAGTCTCAGTTCTAGGTCCTGCCGCAGTGTGGAAGGCTATTTCTCAATTGCAGGGGCTAGTATCCAGGTCCAAACACCATTAACTAATTTGATACCAGGCTTAAACTTTCAATTCTGATTTTGAGGTACCTTTTCTGTCAACTGGCATGAACTCAGGTGTGTATGTGTGTGTGCATGTGTGTATCTCACATCTTTTTGAATAACTCCTTGTTTGCAGCAGGTAGTCTTTGCATCAACCTAGTGTGCTATTTATTGTTTTAACTTTTCACCACCTCTGTCTCTGACATCATTGTAGGTCCATGGAATATTATAGTACCTGGTACACAGTTGGAGTTCACCTTATATTTATCCCAAAATTGGTTAAATAAAATTGAGAGACTCAAAAAACTGAATTAATAGATTGGCATAAATTAATTTTACAGCCTCAAGATATAATATATGTATTTAAATATTTTTAATACAATGATTTATCAACAATTCCTTATCAAATCTTGAAAAAATTGAATATTATTTATATTTAAATTATTTTATGATATTTCGCTCTAATTCTATATAATTAAGATATTGAACAGTTGCCACAATTATTTTTCTAGCTGTTATTTGCAATTTTGAAATGCATTGCTATTTATGTAATGGGATTTTTTATTAATATCTCTTATTTTTCATTATTTATTACATATTTGTTGCAAATATTTTCCCAGGTTATTCGCTGTTTTTATTTTTGTGTTTGTTTATTAAATATTACATGCGATAGAATGCAGTTGTTTTCGTTTACCTTTCTATGCATTTTGGCAAATGCGGAGAGTCATCTAACCACCCTCACAATCAAGATAGTTCTGCAATCAAAAAGAATTTCCTCCTGCTACCATTTGGTAATGAATCCCACCACTTATGCTAACTCCTGACAAAATCTAATCTGTTTTCCATTCTTAATGTTGCTCCTCCCTAAATACCTCCTACCTAAATACCTTTCTTATTTTAAACTATATTTAGACTTAAAGAAAAGTTATGATAGTAGTACAGAAAGTTTCCAATTATTCCTTACCCAGCTTACACTGAAGTTAACATCTTACATAATTTTCACAATTTACACAATTATCAGAACCAGTATGAAAACTAAAGGCCTTATTAAAATTTACCAGTTTTTCCACGACTGTCTTTTTTTCCCCTCCAGGAGCCCATTCAAAATCTGACCCTGTAATTGTTTTGCTTTTATTCTCCAAAGGCTTCTGCAATCTGTAATTGTTCTTGAGTATGTCCTTGCTTCACCACCTTAACATTTTCAAAGTCCACTAGTCATTTTGCTGAATGTCCCTCAGCTTAGGTTTGCCTGGAGTTTTCACAGTATTGGACTGAAGTTATGTATTTGTCTAGGGAACCAGAAAAATTATGTGTCCTTCTTGGTCCATCATGTTATGTTTTATCACCAGTTCACTATTGATGTTGATTTTGATAAATCAGTTAAGAAGGTTTCTGTCAAGATTATCCACTCTAACATTAATGTCTTTTCTCTGTACTTAACAAATATCTTGGGACAGATTTTGGGACTATACAAATCCCGTTTTCTTATTTGACTGTTAACTGTGTGTGCTTTGGCCGACAAACCCTACTTCAAATTCTGTATATGTAATTCAATGTATAGTTTACTCTGTGATAACTGCCTCTGGATATATGCAATAGAAAGGATTTACCCACACTTCCCTGGGTTAAATTTCATATCACTCTATTATTTTAGATTTTACTGCTTCACAGTTTTTAGAAATTTTAAAATTAAATTTTAGTATTTCCATTAGTTCTCTGGACATAAATTATAAATGCTCATGGACTAACAAGTTAACCTAAATAATAAAATTCATGAGAGATTTTTAAAAAAGAATTAAAACACAGATGAGATAAATTTCAATTCAAATTTACTTAGTTTAAACTAAGGAATTAACCTCAAGTTACATTTTATGATTTTATAAACAATTACTGTATATGTGTATCTGTGTATTTAAAGGATGACCAAGGAAGTTGTTCTTAATCAAAACTAAATGCAAATGGTATGCAAGTATATCATTTTTAATCTTTATGAAGAGTTAGAAACAGAAATATTATAAAATGGACAGTGGTTAATAAACCCACATATGTTTTCAATGAAGTTTTTCTGACCCAGCTTCACCTTAAAGCTATTGCTACTTTAAATTTCCATGGTATTTAATATGAACATATCAAACAACAAAATGCATTTCTCTTATTTGTTGTCAGTCTGTCTTAGATGATTTTGAGCTCTTTTAATTATCTTGCTAGTTCAAAGTGAACTTATTCTCCCTCTCTCTTAGGTTATAACTTTAAGGATTATTCTCTTTTATCTTTAAATAGTTTGCTTTCCTCCTGCCTCTGCCCAGCTCGACACTTGAATGAGTTTTGAACTCACATTACTTGCTGTGATAAAACCAATTACCATAAGACATTACATGTATAATGTGGGAAAACTCTTTCCCCAGGTAATTATAGATCATATTCTCCCCTTCCTCAATTGCCCGTTTAATAAAATACCCAGATTCATCTAATAAACTAAACTAATAAAATACTCTTTTTGGTCTTATCCACTTTCTTTAGTTGAATTCTGCTTTATAGAAACTGAACTTACACCATGATCTCAGACTTCCAGTCTCCAGAACACTGAGACTGTTCATATGCCACCCAGTCTACAGCAATTGTTATAGCAGCCCAAACTGACTAAGACCTTTCACCAAAGAAGATACACAGATGGCAAATAAGCATATGAAAAGATACTCCACATCATATGTCATTAGTGAGATGCAAATTAAAACAAATTTGGGATACCACTACACACCTATTAGAATGGCCATAATCCAAAGCACTGACAACACCAAATGCTGGCAAAGGTGTGGAGCAACAGAAATTCTCATTCACTGCTGGTGTGAAGGCAAAGTGTAGTTACTTTGGAAGACAGTTTGAAAGTTTCTTACAATTCTAAACATACTCTTACCATATGATCCAGCAAGTATGCACCTTAGATTTTATCCAAAGGAGCTGAAAACGCATATCCACACAAAAGCCTGCATATGGATGCTTGCAGTAGCTTTATTCATTATTGCCAAAATTTGAAAGCAACCAAGATTTTTTTTCTGACTCATATAATCTATACTTCAAATATATCTTATTCTCATAGAAATACAAAGATTTTCCCATTGGAGTGTTAGAGATCCTTACTGCTTTCCTTCACAAAGCAGCTGAGTTACTATACCAACACTTAGCACTTTGTTAGAAAATGACAGAAAAACCAACTAAACAGGATTAAGCAACACTCAGGGTGGTCTTACTACAGGCACGACGAGATACAGAAGCTCCAACAACCAAGAAGTTTTCCTCTTACACTTCCTGCACCTCTATGAGAAAAGCCTTCCTTAGGTAGCCTTGTTCAAGAAGGAGAGATATATGGAACAGATCCAATCTGAACTTAAGACCTGGAGAAAACAACCCACCCATGTTCCCTTGAACTCCAACTAATATGTAAATGAGTGAGCAAGGAGTAAATGCTTATTGGTGTATCCCACTGAGGGTTTGTGGTTGCTTGTCATATATCATAGTCGTCTCACTGAGCAGTAAACATTATACTCACATCAGTATAAGGTAAATGCTGTATGTTCCTTTTTGGCTTTTAGAACCAACTTTTAGACAAAGATTAGTGTATTTTTCATGATCTTAGAACAGAATGTTAATGTTTTCAGCCTTAATATCATCAAAGTACAGATGAGAGAAGCCAAGAAGTTAAGGAATAATGAATAGACATGAAGAACAGTATAGGAGAAACCTGCAAAATGAGAGTTAGTGTGCTACAAATGGTAGAAGATAAATAGATGTTTATTAGTCCTTCTATATTTTTACAGTTACCAAAAGAAAGAGCTGCAAAAGATACTTGAGAATATGCTTCAGAAAAAAGATAGTATCCCATAGAAACCAGGGATAAAGGAAGAGTATATCTAATCTAGAAGTGAGAAATTCATTGATGAATGATATTTTCAATTGGATTATAAAAGAACATGCCTTTTTTATTTGAGAATAGGAGATAATTAAAAAATAATGCCTTTCTTTGCAAGAATACATGGATGTAAAGGAAAGCATAGACATGACATATGTCAAAGTGGTGGTTCACATGAAACGATATATACAAGTTGAAATATAAAATGGAATAAATTATCTCCCAAATCACTGATTCCTGGTTCTAAATTGTACCTCACTGAAAACTTTCTTAACATTTATTAATACCTAGCTTCCTACACTCATTCTTAACCATTCTTGTAGATTTTCCAAGTTACATGCATAAATACTATTGGGATTATAGCTTTTTTAAATTAAAATTCAACAGTAGCCTCTGATAAGTAATTGATACTTCAGAATATGTACAATATTTTTTGGAAATTCCATTGACTCATGAATATGAAAAATAAAACCAAACTACAATGCAAAAGTTATTCCTATTATCAGAATGATACGTTACCCTTAATTTTTAATGCAACAAATTGGATTGTACTTGTAGACAACAAAAAAATTAGTTGATTTACTGTGTATTTACCTAATACTTTCTTAGTCTGAACTCTTACGTCATATATAACTTGAGCTGTTTTTGAAGTGATTTTATACTTGAGTCAGCCTAATGTTCAGTATCTCTACCCAGCACAGCTGGCATGGATTAGGGTCCACACATTCGTGAGGAAGTAGACAGCTGCTATATTCATATCAGCAGGCCACCATTATATTGATTACCATTCAGAATAATGTTACATAACTACTGATATTTTTTTCTACCAACCTATTATCTTGAGTATCACAGGTGGCAAAGTCATTATCAAAGTTCCATTATCTTTACACCAAAAAATTGACATAGTGACGGCAAGAAATCTAAAGATCTTTAAGTTCCCAACAGAGCAAATCAACTATTACAATCTTCCCATAAATAAAGAGCAGTTTGATTGAAGAGCTTCTTTTGAACGATTACCAAATATAAATAGCCAGCTTACATTCAGGGTAATTAAGAAAACTATATGCCAGGAAAAAGACATCATCCAGGCAGGAATGAAAGGAACAAAACCTTCTATCCAAAATTACATGGTAGGAATTTGTACTTTATTCTCACAGTTTCAGGGAATAAACTGGTCCTGTTCTCCTGATGTATATGAAAATTTGGAAGAAGAAAAAGACGTTATCTCCATGTAAAATGGAATGAATTAAGTCGTTACTGGGTTAGTTGTTTGACTTCAACAGATCTCTAAGGGTTTCATAAATAATTGCAAATAGTTTATAATTATTATATGAAACAAATGTTACTCTCCTGTAAATGTCTCTTTTAGCTATTTCCTTCATTTGGTATATCTTTCAAGCAATCTGATGATTTTTGTAGAGAATATAATTATATATGACATGGTCATTAAAAAAATATAATGCAAGTACTGAATCAAATTTTTTTAAATGATCAGAAAAACCTTTGAGTTGAGGTACATTCTACAAAATAAGTGCCTGTTTGGGTCAAAAATACCAAAGTAATGAAAGACACATGAAAATTTAAGAAGTGTTTCAGACTGAGGGAGACTAAAGAGATATGTCAACTAAATGCAATGTATGATCCTAAATTGGACCTGAACCTATAAAATAAAATATTAGAATCATCAGCAACCTTTTAACATCCCTGGAATAGATGAGAGAATTTTACCAGTGAATACATCCCAATTTTGACAGTTGTACTGTTGTGATAAAAGGAAACATTGCTGTCTGTAAGAAATACATGATAAAATGGTAAGCAGTAATTTGGCATTGTGCCTGCAACATAAGTGTTTCAGAAAAATATTTTATATGTATATATCCATATATACCTGTAGATAGCTAGATATTTCTACATTGGTAGAGTGACAGAGAATGATGAGATAAATGTAAAATATTAAAAATTAGTAAGTGGTGCTGGGAAAACTGGACAGCTACCTGTAAAAGAATGAAATTAGAACACTCTCTGATACCATACACAAAAATAAACTCTAAATGGATTAAAGTCCTAAAAGTAAGGCCAGACACTATAAAACTCTTAGAGGAAAACATAGGCAGAACACTCTATGACATAAATCACAGCAAGATCCTTTTTGACCCCCTCCTAGAGAAATGGAAATAAAAACAAAAATAAACAAATGGGACCTAATGAAACTTAAAAGCTTTTTCACAGCAAAGGAAACCATAAACAAGACAAAAAGACAACGCCTCAGGAGGGAGACACAAGAGGGAAGAGACCTGGGAACATATGTATATGTATAACTGATTCACTTTGTTATAAAGCAGAAACTAACACACCATTGTAGAGCAATTATACTCCAATAAAGATGTAAAAAAAAAAAGAATTTGCAAATGAAGCAACTGACAAAGGATTAATCTCCAAAATATACAAGCAGCTCATGCAGCTCAATGTCAAAAGAACAAAAAACCCAATCCAAAAATGGGCAGAAGACCTAAATAGACATTTCTCCAAAGAACATATACAGATTGCCAACAAACACATGGAAGGATGCTCAACATCACTAATCATTAGAGAAATGCAAATCATAACTACAATGAGTTATTACCTCATACCGTTCAGAATGGCCATCATCAACAAATCTACAAACAGTAAATGCTGGAGACGGTGTGTAGAAAAGGGAACCCTTTTGCACTGTTGGTTGGAATGTAAATTGATACAGCCACTATGGAGAACAGTATGGAGGTTCCTTAAATAACTAAAAATAGAATTAGCATATGACCCAGCAATCCCATTACTGGGCATATACCGTGAGAAAACCATAATTCAAAAAGAGATATGTACCGCAATGTTTATTGCAGCTCTATTTACAATAGCCAGGATATGGAAACAACCTAAGTGTCCATCGACAGATGAATGGATAAAGAAGATGTGGTACATATATACAATGGAATATTACTCAGCCATAAAAAGAAATGAAATTGAGTTATTTGTAGTGAGGTAGATGGACCTAGAGTCTGTCAAACAGAGTGAAGTCAGCAAGAGAAAAACAAATACTGTATGCTAACACATATATATGGAATCTAAAAAAAAAAAAAAAGTTTCTGAAGAACCTAAGGGCAGGACAGGAATAAAGACTCACACATAGAGAATGGACTTGAGGACCCGGGGAGGGGGAAGGGTAAGCTGGGATGAAGTGAGAGAGTGGCATGGACATATATACACTGCCAAACGTAAAATAGATAGCTAGTGGGAAGCAGACACAAAGCACAGGGTGATCATCTCGTTGCTTTGTGACCACCTAGAAGTGTGGGATAGAGAGGGTGGGAGGGATATGCAAGAGGGAGGGGATACAGGGATATATGTGTATGTATAGCTGATTCACTTTGTTATATAGCAGAAAGTAACACAACAGTGTAAAGCAATTATACTCCAATAAATATGTTAAAAAAAAAAAAAGAAAAGGCCTCTTTAGGAAAGAGGCTTCCTGGAGGAAATCCCAAATATGCCATGGAAGGGTAACTTGTTTGTTAGATGCTTGTGGACTGCTGCATGGGTTCAAGGATGCCTTGAAAACACAAGCTTCTTTAATGCATTTGAGATATTGTGCATCATGCACCGTAGCAAAGAAGAGAAGCAAATGGCTGCTGCAGTGGGCTGGTCTCTACTGTGGGCAGTTGGGCTGGACACTGATGCCCAGCTAGAGGCTCAAGCTCAAGTCAGAGAGTTGGAAGAAGAGGTAAGATTAGAGACAGACATGCAGTTGACCACTACTCTACTAACCCTGGGGATGGCAGAGAAGCTAGAAGAACAAGATTATAAATTAGAGAACTTAGCATGCCATTTTGCAAAGCCAGGAGGGCATAAACTGCTGCAGATTAAGATTGAGGGGCCGGTGACAAAGCCTGATTAGGATGCTAAGAGGTAGAATCCCTAGGAAAGTAAAGAAAGTATGTTATGGGATGGTAACCCAAGATTTGTCCCTATTCCCCTTCCCCACATCAGTAAAATGGACCTATTACACTGATGATATAAAGTTAACATGTGAAGACTTGCCTCTGCTGCAGGACAGCCTGCAGATTTTGCTGAAACATCTGTGAGGGAAAGGATAAATAGTGAACTCACAGAAAATTCAAGGCCCAAGCACCTCCATGAAGTGTTTGGAAGTCTTTTGGTCCGGTAAGATGCATACTGTCCCAGAAGCTATGACTGATAAAATGCAAACCTATCCAACTCGTAAGAATGTAAAAGAAATGCAAGCCTCCTTAGGGATTTTAAAGTTTTGAACAAATTGTATTCCCTGCCTTGCACAGTGTCTCCATTCCTTATACTGCCTGGTAAAGAAAGGACATGTATGAGCCTGGAGATCAAAATATCAACAACCTTTGAGAAGGCAAAAATACTAGTGAAACAGATTAAAGCTCTGGGCTTCTCCCAAGCAGGGCTACCACTTGAGTTAAATGCATCCATGTCTCTGGAAGGTATGAGTTGGGCAGTATGGCAGAGACAACAAAAGGAAAGAGTACCCCCTAGGATTTTGGGCTCACAGAGTACCCCTAGGATTCTGGAAGGGACAAAAACCCAATATATCCCCATAGAGCAACAGTCCCTAGCAGTGTAAACAGCACTCCTCCAGCTAGTGCCTCCCACAGAAGAAGAGCATATTATGGTAAGAACTCCCCTTCCCATCAAGGGGTAAATTAAGAATATGTTCTATCAAATTCCCTCTCCCATGGCTTAAACTCCAACCAGTAATAGATTGACAAATTGATTACATCGGCCTCGTCCCTCTGAGTGAGGATTTTAAATATTAAATATGCTTTGATTTGTGTGAACACTGTGTCTGGCTTAACCCAAGTTTTTCCCTGTCACCAAGCAAACCAGGCTGCCACCATTAGGGGATTAGAGAAGCTGAATACCATGTACAGATACCCTTGTCAACTAGACAGTGATCAGGGGTCACATTTCAAAGGTCAGGATATGCAAGACTGAGCAAAAGAACATGACATTGAATGGAGGTTCCATGTGTCATATAACCCACAATCAGCAGGGTTAGTAGGAAGGAAAAATGGAAAATTAAAGCAGCAAATTAAATTACTAAAAGGTAAAACCATCTTGGCTGGGTGGACTAAAGTACTGTCCAGGAGTTAATACACTTGAGTGATCAACAAGTAGAGCCTGCTGCCCCATATAGGAGATTGGGGGCCCCTATCAAGGCACCTAATACCATAAATACCAACACTCACCATGTATCAATGTGCTATGCTGCTGTGAACATAAAATTCCATCATGCCTGGGAAAGAAATTATCTATGTGAATTTGCAATGAGATATACTGTCAGGATGGGTGAGTAACTTTGCACCCCTGAGTGAGGGAGTATTCTCAATATCTACTGGGATTCTGTTGTCCTGCTGTAAGCTGGACCTGTTGAAAGGTACTATACCTGTAATGGAACACACACCATTGAAAGAAAGGAGAAAAGATGGGTCCTGGTTTGGCATATCCTGCCCAGTCCATCTCCTTATGCCTGATGGTGCTATCTCTGGCCAGCATGGATGGTGTGCATGACCAGGTCAAGTTCCTAAAGCTGCCAGCCTTCCACTCTTGAAGGCCAAGTGGGCATGTTCTGTTTTCCACTGGTATGATCATTTGGCCACCATCTTTGTTCCCTCCACTGCCCTGGAGGATATTAAATAGAAAGCCCTTACTATGTTCACCCAGCAAGCCTTAAATGATAGCTGACAATGCCTGTCCTTACCAAACACAGAAATGTCTCTAATGAGAAAACATGTCCTCCAAAATACGATGACCTTGGACATTATTGCTGCCTTGCAAGGAGGCACTTGTGCTATTATCCAAACAAAATGTTCTGTGTTCATATTTGATGAGTCGGCTAATGTATCATCTTTATTACATCACATGGAGGCACAAATAAATGCCCTGAATGATACAACCCAACCTAAGGAACTTAAAAAAATCAGTGGTTCCAATCATGGGGCTCTTGGTAGAAAAAGTTGTCACTTATTTTGGTAATCGTTATCTTTATCTGTGCTTCTCTTGCATGTGCCTCTATTAATACTATGGTATCTGCCTCCAATGCAAGTGGATAGCTGCCAGACAAGCCACCTCCATGCTAGTGAAACCTCTTGCTGACCTCTCAGGGCACACTGGGGAAGAGGAGGTGGTATAAGATTGTAAGAGCTGGTCTTGAGGGGTGGAATGTTGGAGGGAGGAATTGAGAGGACATGACCACTGGTTTACCCACAAGCTGGACCCAGGTGATCAAATGCTCCTCACTCCCACCCCACCATTCCCACACTAGGAACTGTTTCAAGGACACATCCTTGAGAGAGTGAGATGTTGAGCCCATCTGGATGGTATACATGACTGAACACAGTTAAGACCTCTACATAAAGTTATAAGATTTTGCAGGTGAGTGCAGAGATCTACTCCAAGACAAGCCTCATAAATAAGTTCCCTTGATTATTAAAGCAGAGAATATAATAGTGACCATCAGGGGCTGGACGTTGGGGGATATGGAGACTTGTAGTTCAACAGATATAAAGTTTAGGGACTTCCCCGGTGGTCCAGTAGTTAAGAGCCCTGGTCTGGGAAGATCCCACAAGCCGTGGAGCAATTAAGCCTATGTGCCACAACTACTGAGCACGCGCGTCACAACTACTGAAGCCTGTGCCCCCTAGAGCCCGCGTGCCACAACTACTGAGCCCATGTGCTGCAACTACTGAAGCCCGCGTGCCTAGAGTCTGTGCTCTGCGATAGAAGTCACCGCAATGAGAAGCCCACTCGCTGCAACTAAAGAAAGCCCGCATGCAGCAACGAAGACCCAACGCAGCCAAAGATATATAAAGAAATAAAGAGAGAGAAAGAAAGATGAAAGAAAGAAAGGAAGGAAGGAAGGAAGGAAGGAAGGAAGGAAGAAAGGAAGGAAGAAAGTTTCAATTATGCTAGATGAATAAATTCTAAAGATCTGCTGTACAATATGGTGCCTGTAGTTAACATTTGTTAAGAAGGTAGCATTCATGTTAAATCTTCTTACGACACACACAAAAATAAAAATGAAGGGACACAAGAAAACTTTGGGAGGTGTTGGATATGTCTATTACCTTGACTGTGGTGATGGTATCACAGGTGTTTGCATAAGGCCATAGTCATCAAATTGTATACACTAAATATGTGCTGTTCTTTGTATGTCAATTATACGTCAATAAGTCTGTTTTAAAAATTAGTTAACCACCAAGTTGCTGACTTATGCATTAAGTTTTGGCTTTTAAAATCTGTATTTTCCCATGACAAGATTTAATAATTTTTACAGAGTTTCAACTTTTTTTCTTATGATATCTGCTAAATCTCCCATATACATTTATGTTACTACATTAAAGCAATGTATAATAAAACATCTACATCTGGTCAGCCAAATTTGAAATGCTGATGCTTTTCCTTTAATTCTTGGTGTGATTTACTGATTGAGCCTAATTATAACTGACTATAATCTTTTAGCTGAATCATCTTATAAGGTTATTTCTCCATTTTATATATACTGCATGAGTGAGGCAATAGAACTTAAACTGGTACAAGATACTAGAGCTTATGACTCTTAGGCTAGAGTTTGTTCTATTACACCATGCTGTCTGTTATTAGAGGCCATAGCAGTAAATTCTGAAAAAGGATTTCAAATTATAGACATCATAAATGAGCCGTTATTATAAGTATTATATAAAATCTATAATAGGTGGGTTGTTTATGGCATGTAAGTATTTAAAAATTTCAGTTTTTAGACTAATGTATTAGGATCAAATAGGATAATAGTTACCTGTGAGATGCCCAATATTCAAAAAAAAATGTGACTTAAGCAAATAGAGTTGTGGCAAATGCTCAAAGAATCAAAAAATATCTGTGTTCCTCTTGAATCTTTCTTAGCCTGTAGCATTTTTCCTCATGGTCTCAAGATTGCTATTTCAATTCCAGTCATTGCAGCCAAGTCTCAAGTTAGAAAAGATATAAAGGGAGAAAGGTAAAGAACTAAATGTAATAGTTCTTCTCTCACAGGATAAAGATAGGTAATAGATATAAATATAGATAGATAGATATAGATGATAGATATATACATGCATACATACATACCTATATACACATATATATATACATAAACATATTATATAATATTAATTATGTATGCACATATATCACCAGGGACTTCTGCAAATATTTAATTGGCAAGTACTGTGTCATATATTGCATCAATAGTAGAATAAAGAAAAGCAGTTTTATTTGGGAACAAAATTTGGTTTATGTTAATGAGGAAAAAGGAGGAAATAAATATGGGTAGGGAACATACAATAACTATCAAATATTACAGAATGCAGATATGCATTTTTCATATACATAGTACTATAAATAGTGGGTAGACTGAATAATATTAATTCAATATGTAATTTCTCTTGCAATTGAACATAATTGGCCTTATTATATTTAAGAGTTATCATAGGTGTCTAATCACACCTTAAAATATTCTAAGGAAATGGCTGTTCTGTATTATGCATCAGGAAGAAAATACAGAATATATCTCTTACCCCACCTCTAAAAAGCCTGAACAAATTTCAGGGATTGTGCAGCAAACTAGGAAAATTGACAGGACTCAGATAACTCTGAAATAGGTGCTGCTACAGGGACATAAAATTGCCTTTGATTCCTTCTTTCCACTATCTGCCACCTTGAGTCAATAGCTAAGTCCTGTCTATTTTACTTTCACGATATTGCCTGAATTCATGTCTTCTCTCTCTTTCTACTATGCTGTCCTAGTTTCTTTCTCTGTCTCCAACTGGGCAAGTATGTTATAAACTAATGATCTCAAGTACATCAGTAGATGTGCCATAATAAAATTCTCAGGACTCAAATTGCATAGATCTATTTCAGGATTTCCTAGAGTTTTTCTCCTTACTAACAACCCTTGACAATCTCTGAGAGGTTATAGTGTTTCTTAAATATATGTTGTCAAGTATCACAGAACACAAAATATCCCTCATGTTACTGAACTCAGGTTTGGCTACTCGCCATACGACAGGCCAATAAGTTGAATGACAAGGTGTTTCAGCAAGGAAAGCAAAGTGTCCTTAAAAACCATCTTAACATCTCTCCATAGGCAAAGGGCTTTAAGGGAGAGGGCTGCAAAGTGCATGAGTGGCTTGTGCATAATTCTCAGATTGGTTGGCATCAAAGTGAAGTTTCAAGCATCACCAGTCTTCTGGTTTCAGCCAGTCTGGGGTCTATGTGCTTGCAGTCAGCAGTTTTCATCTGGTGGAGGTCTGCTTCGTGTACAAACAACTTAGGAATGTGTGTTAGACCTTTTTCTATATCTTCCAGGGAACCGGAAGTTCAGTGACTCTGTGGCTAGATGATAGTCTAAACTCTTACCAGTTTCCCGGCCCAACAGCTATTCTTTATTTCTACATCTTCACATTTCCTAATCATTAGCTCTTGAGCTAGCAATTTGAGACTCAAAGGAGGCCTGGGAGACTAAAGCAAAAAGCTTTTACTTCAAAAAACAGGGACCCAGGGGCTTGAATGTGGTTTCAATCCCCCTTTTCTTTGATACTCCTTGATCTTGAGGGGAACAAGTTTGGGGACAAGAAAGGGAATAAAATTTTGAGTAGAGAGGTTAATCATAAACTCGGCAGAGGAACTTTGTTTTAGAGGGACTTGGTTTCACTCATAACAGCATCTTAGTAAAACAAAAACAAAAAACATTGAACTAAACAATAGGAATAACCTTCAACCATTATTATTTTCTTTTTTCTTTTCTATGCATCATACATACTGATAAATTATTTTTCTATGTCATATATTTGATCATGTTACATATTTTTCTAAAATTTTCAGTAGCCTATTTTTATGTTAAGAATAAGGCACTCAAGATAATGCAATGTGGCTTCAATCTATATTTCCAGCTCTATTTTTGGTCAGTCCTCCTCTTCTTGGATGGAGTACTGAACAAAACCAAACTACCCACTGACCCTGAACATGGCATGCTGTTTCACACTTTTGTGCCCTTGTCAACTGATCCCTCTGTCTAAAAAATGTTTTGACCTGCTAATCTCTATATACTGCATACTAAAGACATTTAAGACAAAAAAAATTTTTTTTTAATTCTGAAATTCCCAAAGTATCTCTTTTCTAACACAGCATATTGTTTATACATAAACATAAATGATTATATTTCAACCTGAATACAGTTACATATGTATATGCTTTTTATTCTAAATTGCAAAATCTCAGGTGTAAGATCTATGTTTTACTCAATTGTATATTAATATTCTACACAGAACGTAGTGAAATATCTAATAGAAACGTGTATTTTGAAAGTATTTATTGAATTTAATTCAGGGTCATTAATGTGACCCCTCCTGCTTGCATCCAATCCACAATTAGAATGAATATAAAGACATTAAAAATATATTCCATTCTTTATATGCCAAAAGCAGAACAGTGCCTTCACAAACAGTAGGGTAAATGAAATAAATTTCAATCTCTTAGAACCTGGGTTCTGGAGGATTCCCATTTATTCAAAGTCCATGAAATATGTAATAACCATAATAACCTTATTTCTAAAAAATGATTTCATATATGCAATATAACTGAATCAAAAAATTACCAGAAGAATTAAGTATTTTGTATGTATATATATTTTTAAATAAGTTTTTGAAAAGCTGGATTAAGTGACTCACCCAAAGGTATATATTAGAAAAAAGATTAAGTAAAATTAAAATCTAGTTGTCTTGATTGTAAACTAAAAACCCTCTTCTTCCAAATTAGCCTCATTTACAGGTACAAGAATTTCCTAAACATATTTTACATATACCTGACCATATTTTAGATACTGGTAAAGAAAAAAAAGTACTATTCTCATCTTATTAAATTAAAATTGCCTTTTTAATTTCTCCCCAATTCAAGACTCACCTTTAACATCTTTAGAACATGTAGATTCAAGCATTTAAATTTATGTTGTGTTGTGGTAACTAGTCATTTTCACATATTACATTGTGAAAATATTTTAAAATCATAAATCTCAGAAGTTCTCTACAATATCCACATATACTGTGCAAAATAGGAAAAATACAAAATAAAAGGTGTTTCAGGGCTTCCCTGGTGGCGCAGTGGTTGAGAGACCCCTGCCAATGCAGGGGACACGGGTTCGTGCCCCGGTCCGGGAAGATCCCACGTGCCGCGGAGCGGCTGGGCCCATGAGCTATGGCCGCTGAGCCTGCGCGTCCGGAGCCTGTGCTCCACAACGGGAGGGACCACAACAGTGAGAGGCCCGCGTACCGCAAAAAAAAAAAAAAAAAAGTTGTTTCATTTTTCCTAATTACTTTAAAACATAATGGTGCATTTAACATTATTTTTTGTTTCTATTATTATTAATTATAAATAAACCATATATATTATAAATAAACCATATATATTAATATATATGGTTTATTTGTGTTTAGCAAATTAAATTATTTCAGAAATGTGTTCCAATATTGCTCTGAAAAACATTATAAGAATGTACTGCAAACAGCATAATCAGGAGATTCTGTCTTTATATATGTTCAAGAAGTGATCACAGAAATGTTTATATAGAAAAGTTGATCACATTTTAAAAATTCAGTATCTCCATTTAATCTGGTCAGACTATCTGTATGAGTTTTTAGAATATCATGTGGTAAAAATGAAGACTCCACTTAACATTAAATTTTGCTTAACTCAAGGTACATTTATAAGTGAAAATAATGCAAAATGCTTGAAATATTTCTAGTAACTCAGTAGAAACAGTACAATTTTGCAAAATGAAAGTTTAAATAACTAGTTGCTACTTTTCATAAATTATGACCTGAAATTAGGTGATGTGTACTTGCTGAGTTTTCCTGTTCTTAATATGTATTTAGCCAAAACTTTGGTCCCTTAGTAATTTCTTCAGATTGACAGAAACACAAATTGGGAAAAAATTTAAAATATATTTTTATTCTTTAGAATAAGTTGTGTGTACATTACATCTGCTTGCTGATTTTTTCCTGTTTGGAATTGGCTAGATTTGTGAATGAGTTCTTATGAATAATACTATACTAATTATAAGAGGAGAAGAGGGGTTTTTTTGGTCCAGGAAAAAATACATAACAAAGATAAAAATCCACCTGGGAATTTCAAAGAATTGCTATGAACTCCAGATTAGCCAGTTTTATTAATGTATACCCATTGAAACTAATTGTATATTAAGGCTTATTTGATAGCATAATAGCCTGAAATAACTTTGCATGGAGAGAATATAATGAGTAATATTTTTTCTCAAACAAAAGGAGTAATGTCTCTTAAGATAACACAGGATTTGAGCAACTTTGATATAGAAGTTACTTATTTTATTCATACCAAATTGATCTTGATTAAATATAATTTGCCAAATGAAAGTATTGTTACACTTCTTGTTAGTAGATTAGAGTAGTAACCAGGAAAAAATGATTAATGTAATTGAATCAATGATTGTTGAGAGAATTATTTAATATAGTGAAATAAAACTGTGGACTAATTCAAGCTTTTTCTCAATATGGCTATTGTTTCAGTAGCACTTTTGCTTTGAGCTTTTTACTTGGAACTTTGCTTTTTTTAAATTATAATGATACTAGATTTAGGTACAGCTAAACTGTGGTTTGAATTTTGTGCCCACTTACAATTTTTATAGCATAAGTTGTAAAAAAAACTATTATGTTTTTATTGGTGAGGCTAAAATAAAATACGTGCTGATTAATAACTCATCTGTTACACAATTTTAATTTATATTAAATTTTAGAATTGTAATATACATATGTAGTAATGAAGTTTTGTTATAAATTTGAGGAAATTAAAAAATGAAAGTGTCTATCATGTTTCCTCTTTTTTATTTACAATATTATATACAACTATCCTTAACCGAGAACGAAAAAAAAAAGATATATATATATCCACAATATTTGGAACATCTGTCTAAAGTATTCCTCACTGATAATCCAGCATTAAACATACTGCCTAGCATATAACAAGAGCTCTTATTCATAATTTTTTTGGAATCTATGTAATATGAAAAACTTCAATATATAATGTGGTCTCACAA
Organism: Orcinus orca; assembly: GCF_937001465.1. Classification (NCBI taxonomy): domain Eukaryota; kingdom Metazoa; phylum Chordata; class Mammalia; order Artiodactyla; family Delphinidae; genus Orcinus; species Orcinus orca. Next base: position 143,429,572 of record NC_064560.1, on the reverse strand, counting down.
GACTCAAATGCAAATAGGTTTGGATTTCCATTTATTAATAATTCGTGTTTTTTAAAATTTCCCTCTAACTTATTATAAAGGGAATACTATTAACACTAAGATTCTAAACTCCTTGGGATATAAAATGCATTGTTACACTGGAAAAGCAGGATATCTTAATACTGAGAAAAAAAGCCCACTATCCCCACACGTGCTTCAAATCACGTAGTTTGACAATTTTGATTAACTGTTCAAAATATTCAAACTAGTTTGTGTTTATAGATATTATTTTATACCATTATAATTTGGACCATTTCAAAATAGCCATTATTTTCAATTTCCCCTATAAATTTTATTTCTTGCACATTTTGTACTAAGCTTGTCTTCTATTGCTAGAGATTCAGTGCCTGAATCAATCATAGAGTACTAATAAAAAGCAGATCTCAATAATTTACCTAACCTAATCACTGGTGGCCTAAAGGAATTGAGAGTATTTTAATTCCAATCTTATAAAATAAACATATATGAGATAAGCTTAAATCCTCACTTATTTCAAATATTAAAATTTATTCTGTTAGGAACTATAGATTTGTTTTGAAAAAAATACACGTATGCATACTGGAAAAATTAGGGTCTAGTGATGTATATGATAGATCCATATTTTGTGATATATTTTACACCTGTATTTAATATTTATCTGGAATATTACTATGTGCTCATTAATTTAGCTATAAAAATAGTGAATATTTACACTCAAAAGAATGACTTTAACAGACTGGGATTAATAACATATTTTAGCAACTCCTTTTGTAAGAATGCACAAAGTATACAGTCATCTCTCCGTATCCAACAGGGATTGGTTCCAGGACTCCCCCATGGGTACCAAAATCCTCAGATGCTCAAGTACCTTGTATACAATGGTATAGTATTTGAATATAACCTCAGCACATTCTCCTGTATACTTTAAATCATCTCTAGATTACTTATAATAATTTATAAAATGTAAATGCTACGTATATAGTTGCTGGCATATGGCAAGTTCAAGTTTTGCTTTTTGGAATTTTCTGGAACATTTTGTTCGAATATTTTCAATCAGCAGTTTGTTGAATCTGCAGATGCAAAACCTATGGAGATGGAGGGCCAGCTAAATTTAAATCAGTTTTTCTCATATAATTTAGTTCTCATAAAATAACTGTAATACATTTATGTAAATATGTGTATGTGGGCATGTGATTGTGCTTAAAGAGATTAATAGGCCAATCAATATCAATTTGGGTTCATATGCCTGTATATATTTCTCTTCTGAACTTAATGATTTAGGCAGCTCTTATTTCTATAAACACCATCCCTCCCCCCAGCCATTTTGTAAACCACAGTATTATGGGCACTGGAATAAGACATTGATTACTGACATGTTCCATTAGAGTACTCCATCTATGTCATGTTTCTGTACTTCTTAAACATCTTTGTATCAACTACAATATTTCTTTGAAAAAATAACACCCTTCTCCTGTTGTAGATTTAGTCCTCCATCTATATATACTCCAAACCTTACCTCCTTATACTTATCCAGGATTCTCCCTTGGTCGCTTTTTCTCTTTTCATGTACACCTTTTTATGTTCACATATGCTTTTGATTATCTAGGGTTTATACCTAGAAGTGGCATTTGCTGAGTCATATGGAAACTGGTTTGTTTTTCATCATTATCTTGTTTTATTAAACAATCAAATTAATCTTATTAAAAATATTAACAAAACAATTATTTGTGGATTGTGTTAATGTTATTAACAAAATGAATATGTTAACTTACAGTAGGAATATTCCTTCCTAGAAAAACTATCCTTTACCCATATACCAAATATTAACATAAAGTGAAGTATATATCAAGAACCAAGTTTCAGTAAGTTCCAAATTCCAGGTCTTTGGTGGGCATTGCCAGAATACTTCCTTCATATAAATGCTTTACTGTATACGTTCCCAAAGATATTCTTCTCCAACTATTTTTCACCTTCCTCCATGGAAAACACTCTAAGTCAAATTCAATAAATTTCTTAAAATCACCAACTGTACAATTTGACATATCTTATTTATATATAAATGAAATTCTTTGGCTGCAAGAGTACATACTCATAAATTGCATTCATCATGTGGGAGGTGCCACAGATTAAGGGAACCATGATTTTCCCAGGATTTATACCTTGCGGTCCTGGGGCCAATATCCCTGAACATCTTCCTTGGACTAATTCTAATTACATTGGGCTAAGCATATTAATAGTCCTATTGACTTTAGACAGTCTCTTCCCCACCTCTCTCTTCTAGCATACTGTCTGATCCTTTGTTGAGTTTTTCATATATGTCATTTGTTTCTTGAGTTTGTCATCCTTTGTTGAGTTTGTCATCTAGTAAACAAAAGTTTACTAGATGCTCTGAGTAACGTTTCAGCTAAGATACCTCTTCAACCTAGAACATCCCAAGCTAAGTTAAGGTAGAGCTTTTAAGAGTGTGCATCTTAAAAATAAATCCAAACATAAATTGTCAGTTGATCTTTGACAAGGGTGCCAAGAAGACAATGGGAAAGGATAATGTCTTCAACAAATGGTATTGGGAAAACTGAAAATCCACATGTAAGAGAATGAATTGAACCCCTATCTTATACAATACACAAAAATAAACTCAATATCTATTAAAGACTTCAACATAACCTTGAAACTCTAAAACCTCTAGAAGAAAACAGGAGGAAAGCTTAATGACATTGGTTTTGGAAATGACATCAAAACACATGCAACAAAATCAAAAATAAATAAGTGGGATTTCATCACATTAAAAATCTTCTGCACAGCAAAGGAAATAACAGAGTGAAAAGGCATCCTATGGAATTGGAGAAAATATTTGCAAACCTTATATCTGATAAAGAGTTTATTTCCAAAATGCCTAAGTAACTCCTCCTACTCAGTAGAAAAAAAACCTAATAACCCAATAAAAAATGGATTAAAGACCTGCATAGACATTTCTCCAAAGAAGATATACAAATGGCTCAATCTCACTAAGCATCAGAAAATGCTAATCAAAAAAATAGAACTATCATATGATCCAGCAATCCCACTTCTGGGTATCTATCCAAAAAAATTGAAATCAGGATCTCAAAAAGATATTAGCACTATTCATTGCAGTGCTATTCACAATAGCCAAGATGCAGAAACAACCTAAATGTCCTACAATGTGTGAATGAATAGAGAAAATGGGATATACACAGTTGACCCTTAAACAACATGGGAGTTAAGGTGCTGACCCAGCTAGCAATGTAAAATCCCATATAACTTTAGAGTCAGTGGTCCATATCCACGGTTTTGCATCCTCAGATTCAACAAACCACAGATAGTGTGGTACATATTTATTGAAAAAAAATCAGGTATAAGTGGACCCATGCAGTTCAAACCCATGTTGTTCAAGGGTCAACTGTACATGCAATGGAATATTATTAGCCTCAAAGAAAAAGAAAGAAAAGAAGGAAATCATGTCATTTGTGACAGTGTGGATGAAACTTTAGGACATCATGCTAAGTGGAATAAGCCAATCTAAGAAGGACAAATACTGCATGATACCACTTATATGAGGTATATAAAACAGTGAAATTCACAGAAGCAGAGAATAAGATGGTGGTTGTCAGGAGCTGGGGGGAGGGAGAAATGGGGAATTTCTAATTAGTGTATAAAATTTCAGTTTTGCAAGATGAATAAATTCTAGAGATCTGCTGTACAGGACTGTAACTACAAATAGCGGTAGGGTATTGTACACTTAAAATGCTGTTAAGGGGGTCCATCTCTTATTAAGTTTTTTTACCTCATTTACAAAAAGAGTATGATTCTGGAATCATTTTCTGAGCACCTGGCTCACAAATGTAAGTCTTGTACCAGTGAGAAACCTGAGCTATTCCTCTTCTGTGTAGATACTGTTTTGTGAGGAATCCACTCTCTTTTATTACACGTTGTTTTGCAGGCTACACATTCCTGGAACTAGCTGGAGAAAGTGGGAGCAGGGTTGGACTGGGGTTAGACAATTGAGAGGGTGAAACTTTTTAAAAAACACTTCAGTAGCAGCATATGATAACAGAATCAAGACGTTTCTACTCTATTCTGTGTCAGAGGACCAGGAAATTGGGCGAGGAATAATGTTATCTCAAGACAGCAGAACTGCATTCATCACAGGGAATTGACTAGGATCTTCCACGTATAACTGACTTCTTGCTGTGACTGTGGCTCTGAGGGGAAATTTGATTAATAACCAAGTAAAGAAAGACGGGGAATAAGTGTCGTGTACCTCTCAGCCTATTATGAACACAGGTTCAAGCTATCTTCTCAGCTGAAGGATAATCTAAGAAAGTAGTTCAAAAGAATTCAACATATTCCAGAAAAAAAAAAATCAATGAAACAAGATCCAAAAGGTAAGAAATAATTGTCTTTTAACATTATAAGATAAAGTAAATGTTGTATACATAAAAATATGTATTAGGGAAAGTATGTAATAGGGAAAATATTACCTATTATGTAATGAAATTCAGACTTGCCTTGGATTTCTGTTTTCTATTCAGCAATAAATTCCAGAAGTCAGCATGGTCAAGTACCGGGGTTAGCAATGATAACTATTTATTGGGGGTTTACTATGTGTCTGGCACAGTTTATCCACAGCAAAAGCCCTATCAGGTAAGAACTAGTGTTATCTCTCCTTAAGAAGTGAGGAAATGATGGATTAAAATTCTTATCTAAGGATAGATCTTATAAAGTGATTGACATAGGAATTACAACTGGGACCTCAGGCTTTATAACAGGACTATTGTGCTGTGCTGTGTTTCCTATTCTAAAATGTAGGACCAAATAATTTTAACATTTACATAAGAAAAAGCAAAAAATAAGATGTTTTAAAATATGCATAAGGTCAGAAACTATACCACCTTTCTGACTCAAAAAGGAAACAAAGATTAGAATATGGGAATGCAAAAGATGGGATGTAAGATAATTGATTGGAATCATTTAAACCAGTTAGGCACAGAAGATATATTATGTAAAATATATTAATTGAATAATAATATTCTGAATCTAAAACCCCAGCTATTTTAGCACATATAAGAAAATATGGAAGGTTTGTTTCCATATTTAATAAAGTAGGCTAAAATTCTTGTTTACAAAGAGGAAATTTTATAAAATTATTTTAATCTTGAAATTTGATAGATAATTATATTCAAGTGAAGAAATATATGACTGAATTTCAGAACTGTTCATTTAAATATAATTGATTTTTGTATATCAATATGTTATAAATTGGAACAATATATTGATAGATAATATCAATTTTAGCATATATTGGCACAAAGTAATCTATTACAGAAATTAATCTCTTATCAGTGATCAAAAGATGGAAATTTCAATCTGGCTGTTGCATTATTATTAGACTGTTTGCACTTTTTGGTTTGGGGTGTATTTATTGCACAGAAAAGAACCATAAACATAGCAAGGACAAATCACATAACCAGGAAAACAGAAAACAACAAATAAAAATTATTTAACAACACCCTCATACTCTGAAATGTGTCATTAGTGGCTAGAGAATATAAACAATCATTTTTGGTTAGTTATTAACAACATTTTCTTTATTATCATGTTACATGTCATGTGATAAGCATTGGCTGATGTAAAACCATTCTGAACCACTTGGTCAATTGTGATTAAAACTGAAAAATGAATAGATAATTTTTCATTATAAAATTAGAATGTCACAACATTCATAAGTACTTTCTCAGCATATTTTGTTTGAGAAAGAAAAATGGGAGAAATTCAGATTATATTTCCACACATTTCTGCTGTTATGCTTTGGAGGTAACAAAGAAGATTTTATTATTATTATTCCAAGGGTGTTACTTGCTGTCAATTACATATGCAATCCAGGAAACAGCATAACTTTTATTACATTTTTTCATGAAGGAAATAGAAGATATTCATTAGTTCTGGTTAAATAGTCCAATCCTTTCTGTCAGAGTGACAAGACAAGGTCTCTTGGATTCACGGTAACAAATCCTCTAACAAAGGAATCCTGATAGGCAATTAAAATGGACTAAGGAGAAATTGGATCTTATCTAAGAACCTCAAAAAGTGACATGGCCCGTAATATTAAGGAAATGGCAGAACCAGTCAGTTTGTCAGTCTTTTCCTCTGTCCCATGCTGCCTTCTGTGTTGTAAGTGGAAGAACAGCGGTGGAGACTGCATTGAGTGCCCATCACTATGCTACTTTACCTGTTGTCATTCTCCTGAGATTGACTTACTTCTGCCTGGGACATTCAATTTTTGTCTCAGACACCCATACTTATGCAAGTGGCTAAGTATGTACAACATATCTATTCAAACTTTTAATAATATAAGTATTAAGCTTTGTCTTTTGAAATTGCCCTCTTCAGAACATAACTTTTGTTCCTACCTTTAAGAAGTTAGAGTCTACATTTCAACTTCATAGCCATTATTAAATTCAAACTCATTCAGTGCATGAATGTTGAATATTTTCAGTTATATAAAAATAAACAAATGCTTTGCCAAAAACATGTGATTTGTTTTTAATAGTGTCTTATTTGCATGTTATTAAATTCATTTCACATTGTAAAGCACTGCCTTAATGTACTGAAACCCCTCATGGTAAAATAAAAGGCTTTAAGGAAAAGAATAAAATATTGATCAGTTTATAGTGTATTACTTGATTTACTTTTGTGAATATAAGAGACAGGTGCAAAATGATTCTAGAACAGTAGTACAGAGCAATATAAACCAGTAGTTGACTTTACTGTATGGCAAAAGTATAGCCTTAAATATAATTTCTATTTTGAGTCATAAGATGTTATTATGTACTATGACCTCTATACAAAGGTAATTTTTCTGGAAAATTATGTATGTGAAAAATTTCCAAACTTCCACTTATAAGATAAATAAGTACTAGGGATGTAATGTACAACATGATAAATATGATTACCACTGTACGTTATATATGAAAGCTGTTAAGAGAGTAAATTGTAAGAGTTCTCATCACAAGAAAATTTTTTTTCTATTTCTTTAATTTTCTGCCTATATGAGATGATAGATGTTCACTAAACTTGTGATAATCACTTCATGATGTATATAAATCAAATCATTTTGCTGTATACCTTAAATGTATAGAGTGTTATATGTCAATTATATCTCAATTAAATTGGAAGAAAAAGAAAAAAAATTTCCATTACTCCAGTGGCAAGGATTTCTACCCTTCTTTAAGCTTCCTTTCTTCAACTAAGTTAATGAAACGAAAGTTTATTCAGAATCTACCTTATACAATATACTCAGGACGCAGGTAGTAGTTGACAACGCTGAGTAGGAAACTCACTTTCTACATACAGATCCAAAGTAAGATCTGCACTTAGTTTTAGCAGCCAGGTGGCTTCAACCAAAGAATGGCATATATAGTTTCTCTGTGCTGTCCATTCTGAAGTCAGTAGTCTTTATCAGATTAAACTATCACACTTTCCATCTTCCTTTTCCACCATCAGTTCTTCCCGAGGTAGAGTCTTGCTTATTTGGACATTCCTTCATGTTCCTTTTTTTTACTTAATGACCTCTCCAGGACACAGCTAGCTTTTCCAAACAGAAATGAGTGACTTAGAATAAATGATAAAGCTTAATAAGCTCACTTGTAAGATCCAATTATTTTCTTATTTTCCTATAGTGATTTTTACTTAAATACAATTTTTACTGAGTGCTTTCTATGTGTGAAAATCTGGTCTAGTGGTTAGTAGTTCAATGAAGAATGATACACAGTCTCAGTGAGTTGATTTACCTCATAGTGAAACTTATCTTTAAGAAAACTGTGTCTAGAATTCAATATTGTAGAGTCATATAATAGACTCAAATATTGTCTTGATAAAATCATATGTACTTCTATACTTCTAAGTAGAGCTTGGTTTAAAACTTTATAGTATACATAATTAAACATCAAATTTATTTTTCATATTTGATGTCTATTTGCTGATTTAGCTATGTTAAAGTACGATGATGTTTTATATTTTATTCTTTCCTGACAGAATTCATGGGGCCCTTTTTAAAAGTTCACTTTGGGAATGATTCACATGCAAAACTTGATGAAGCAGCATATTCTTTGCCATGTTTGACTTCTTAATTATAGAGAGAAATGTTCTGTATAACAACTCTGAACAGTTAGTATTAATGTGAGTATGGCTTTCCAAAGCAGTGTCTTCTGACAGGTTATCATTCATGTGGCTTGATTTGCATTACCAACAACTAAGAGGAATTGGAAGCCAAGAAAACAATGTATAATATATCATAAGTTTGATTTATAAAATTTTCACAGGCAAGGCTGTTTGCTGGACATCAAATTAGCAACATGGGCAAGATGTAATTTATACTTGCCTTCAGGCAATATAAAGACAAAATGATTAATTATTTATTAATGAAGTCTTAATTAATCTTCTGAAATGCTTTTGTGTAGATGAGAAACAAGGGCTTTATCTTAAAAGGCAAAATATCAAGTAATTAGCAATACAAAAATTGTTCTCTGTTGCAGATTTAAATATGCACCTAATGTCCTCAATCTCTATGCAATAATGCTAACACCTAATGCAACGATTATCTAATCTCCTTCACTGACAGAATTGATTTATAATTTAGTAATAAGGGCATAACTTGTATAGCCTAATTATTTTTAAATAGTTCCTAGGCCTCCATTTGCTTTAAAAATACATCTATATTTACATATATGCAACTTTAAATTAAGATTGCACACATATGTTTTAATTAGATGTCATGACAGTGGATGAATTTTTGCTATCATTTCTGTCTCAGATAATGATATTCTTTATAGAAAAATGTCAGAATAAATAGACTGATATGTGTCAATGGAGAAAAATTATCATAAATTAAATATAACTAAATATAACATATTTATAAAAACATGCATAACTTTCTTGATTTAATAAATAAATAGAATGTTAAATATTAAAGTACTGAATGCTCCTTTAAAATGTGTCCTTTCAAAATATTCATTTTATAAGATCAGGTTCAGTTTATTCAGAGAAAATGTTGAGGACATTTTATAGACGAATAAATTATTTGAATAAACGTGCCCAAGGTGCAGGCTAAAAATGTGGCAGATTAAGACTTGCAACCAGTATGCCAAGTTCTCTTCATTCAAGCAGATAATATATTGTTTCACTAAGAGCCTTGTACAGTCAGGTCCTTTAGGTTTTCCAAGACTTTACCTCCTTTGTCTTAAAAAAACCAAGTAGCTTAGCTAGATATCTTTCAGGTCCATTTCATATTCTAAAAGTGTATCTTTGTGCTTATTTCTAAAGAAGTTGTTACTTTTTGGTTTCTCCATTCTTAAGGTGCTTATTTTTTTAAGGTGGGGAGAGATAACTCTTGAAATAAATAAAAAATATAGTGAGACATTATGCAGTAATTTCAAATAAAGTTTAAAAAGGAAACATTGAAGTTATCTAGAATACCCAGAGGGAAACTTACGAAGCAGACGGAGTTTGCTCATGGCCTTGGAAAAAACAGAAGACTGGATAGATAAAAGGGAGAACAGAAAAAATTTTCCTTGCAGTGCTGATGATGGGCACAGTGAAAGTTGAGCAAAGATATGACAGGAAAACACAACAGGGCTTACAATGAAGATGAAGAGTAGGTGCACCTCATGGCACTTGAGAATATGCTCAACTAAACTGACTCATTATATATTATACTATGAAAGTAACTTTTTCCCCACAAGTCCTCTTTTGTGTGTGATTACAGTTAAGAGAAAGACGAGCTCATCATTACAAAATTGGCATAGTTTTGGCTATTGCAATTAGCAATCATTATTTTATCTCTGTTTACTGTCCCCATCTCCCTTCCATTAGTGGCAGTCTCTTCTCAAAGTAAGAAAGTAAAAATTGAAGTTGTCAGATCAACTACCCTTTTCCACTTTAAATCAATGAAGTAAGAGGTTTTGATAGAAGAAAACAGGAATATTTCAAAGCAGCATCAGATTCATAGGGATACACAACAATATGTGTATAAGAGAATACATAAAATAAGAATGTAAGCAATGACTGCAGTCAACTAAGTGCTTTAAACATATTATTGCATTTAATTCTCACAACAATCCATTATCGGTACTATAAATATTCCTACTTTGCAAGACAGGGAAATAAGTTTTAAAGACTGACTTCCACAGTGAAAAGGGTTGATCCAAGAATGAAAACTAAGTAATCTTTCTCCTAAAACTGCATTTCATTAAGGTATACTATTAATACTTCAAAGGAAGAAAACATACAAAACCTTGTTCCTTCCACAAGTACTATTGTTAGTATTTTTTAAAGAAAAATCACATAGAGTAAAATGTTCAGATATCTTAAATGTTCTACTCAACAAATTGTGACAAATATTCACATCCTTGTAGACAAAATTCCCAAAATGATATAGCCACTTCTATCACCTCAATAAGTTCCCACATGCCTAGTATACATCATTTATTATTTGCATCATGGTAGGTTAGATTTACCTGTTCTCTTTTTTTTATCTGAAGTATAGTTGATTTACAATATTATATTAGTTTCAGGTATACAACATAATGATTCAATATTTTTATAGATTATATTCCATTTAAAGTTATTATAGTGCTTCCCAGGTGGCACAGTGGTTAAGAATCCACCTGCCAATGCAGGGGACATGGGTTCGAGCCCTGCACCGGGAAGATCCCACATGCTGCAGAGCAATGAAGCCCGGGCACCACAACTACTGAGCCTGTGCTCTAGAGCCTGCGTGCCACAACTACTGAAGCCCGCGAGCCTACAGCCAGTGTTCTGCAATAAGAAGAAACCACCACAATGAGAAGCCCGTGCACCACAATGAAGAGTAGCCCCCGCTCGCCCTAACTAGAGAAGCCTGCACACAGCAATGATGACGTGACGCAGCCAAAAATAAATTAAATAAATAAATAAAAATAATAAAGTTATTATAAAACATTAGCTATATTCCCAGCACTGTGCAATATATCCTTATAGCTTATTTATTTTATATATTAGTTTTATCTGTTCTTAAACTTCATACAAATTGAATTGTCAGTTTGTAAACTTTTGTGCCTACTTTCTTTTATTCAATAAAATCTTGTATTTTTAAAAAATTTTTTGGCCATGCTATGTGGCCTATGGGATCCTAGTTCCCCAGCCAGGGATCGAACTGTGACCCCACATTGGAAGGCTAGTCTTAACAACTGGACCACCAGGGAAGTCCCCAATAAAATGTTTTTGAGATTTATCCATGATGCTGTATGTAATACTAGTTCTTTTTTTTTTTTTCTTAACTGAGTGGTATTTCGTTGTTGGAATTTACCACAATTTTATGCAATTCCTTGATAATATTTACATTGTTTCTAGTTATTGCTATTAAAGTAAAGCTTCTATCATTGTACAAATCTATGTTAATACATATTTTTTCATTTATCTTGGATAAGCTCACAAAGACGTGAAAATAGTTGAGTCAGAGGGGTGGTGTATGTTGACCTTTATAAGAAACTGTCAAACAGATCCAAAGGTATTATCTCATTGCTTTAATTTGTATTTCCAGGATGACAAATGATGTTGATCATCTTTTCAGGGAGTAAATGGCCATTATCATCTTCTTATGTGAAATTCAAGTCAAGTTTTTTGCCCATGTTTTAAGAATTGGTTTGTTTTACACATTATTATCAATTTGTGGTAGTTCTTTACATATTCTGGATATGGTCACTTTTTCAGATGGATTTACTGCAAATGTTTTTTCCCAATCTGTGGCTTGACTTTTCATTTTCTTGAGGTTGATAAGTAAAGGCAAGACTCAACTTGGTTCAGCCAGTAAAGAAAAGAGATTTCAGACAATATATTACTTACATAGACAGCATAATCAAGGAAATCAAAGGTGCCACCACCCCAGGTCCCTTCTTCCACAAGACAACGCCAAAACAAAATGGTCTGGATGACTAAAACATTAATGTGGGGCAACCTGCTGCTGAGGGGTAAGTCTGTGGACAGCTAAACAGTTCTATAATCTGCAGTTACACCCAAAGGGAGGTGAGGCAGAAAGCCTCATGCCTCACTAGAACCCAGAGGCAATGAAAGAAATTCTCATGCCAGTCTTACATGAAAATAGAAAGGTAGTAGGAACTGGCCTTGTAGAATCTCATCACAGATCTCCATGCTTTCATTATTCTGGAGGAGAACAGGGCATTCTGACCAGACTTAAGTCAGCTGCAGTTAAACCTTGCCCACATGGCTTGTGTGGAGATATGCAAAGTCATCAGGCCACCATGGCAAAGACATTCCCCTACATAGATTCATTAACACTTCTTAAAATTTTACTGAACTCAAATATATAATTTATTTTATTTTACTGTTAATGATTTTTATTGTATGCCCTTCAAGTTATACTATTTTAATTAATTAATTAATTAATTATTTTTGGTCTTTGCATTGCCATACAAGTTTTAGAAAAGGTTATCAAAAAAAAGAGAGAGAGAGACAGTTGATATTGTTAATTGGGATTGCATTGACTACATGGCTCAATTTGGAGAAAATTAATACCTAAAACATATTGTGTACCTCAATCAATGAACATGGTATAACTTTTCAATCATTTAAATCTTCTTTAGATTATCTTTTCATATGTTTGTGAAAAATGAGTAGAGATAAAATTGATTTTGGTATATATTATGTGGCCATAATTCCCTTAATAAGCCTTGCAATTTTGTTATAGGTGCCTTTGTGTTTTCTTTATAAACAATGGTTCTATATGGACAATTTTTCTTTCTCCTTTGAAATATTAATTTATCTTATTTCATTTTTTGCATTTTTGTTCTTGACTAGGAGCTCCACTAAATGTTGTATATAAATGAAGAAAGCATATATAGAGCACTGAGAAATATCACTCTGTTCTTAGATTGTTGTTTCAAAAACTGGTATGGAATATTTTCAAAGTATTTTCTACATCTGTTGAAATTATATGTCTTTTCTATGATGAATTAAATTGGTTGATATCAGAGTTTTGAAAAGAGTCCACCTTCTTGTGATAAACTACATTTAGTGACAATTTACTGTCTTTTTCAAGATATTTGCAATGTATTTCTCCAATATTTTGCTAAGGATTATTCTACTTAAGTTCACAAATCGTATTTGTCTGCATACCTTACTTCTGAAATGTGTTAGTGGGATTCAGTACTTTTCTTGAAGATGGCTGTTAATAGAACCCAATAAAGCTGGCAAATTTCTGCCTCAGGGAAGCTGATATGGTAAAAACATTCTAAGAGCCAGTCAGCAGTACTAAGCATGGTAAAAGTTAGAAGGAGGGTGTGGGGGGATTAGTACATTAAATAATGGCCATCCAGGGCTTCCCTGGTGACACAGTGGTTGAGGGTCCTCCTGCCAATGCGGGGGACGCAGGTTCGTGCCCCGGTCTGGGAGGATCCCACATGCCGTGGAGCGGCTGGGCCCGTGAGCCATGGCCTCTGAGCCTGCGTGTCCAGAGCCGGTGCTCCGCAGCAGGAGAGGCCACGGCGGTGAGAGGCCCGTGTACCGCAAATAAAAATAAAAATAATAATAATAATAATGGCCATCCAAAGATACCAAGTTCTAATCACTGGAACTTGTTACATTATTTAGACAAAGAGTGAATATTATTTGATAAATTAACAGGTGTGATTAAATTAAGAATCTTAGATGAGGAAACTGTCTGGGATTATCCACGTGGGCCTTAAATGCTATCACAGAGAGGACCTTCAAGATGGCTGAGGAGTAAGGCATGTAGATCACCTTCCTCCCCACAAATACATCAGAAATACAACTACATGTGTAACAACTCCTACAGAACACCTAGTGAACGCTGGCAGATGACCTCAGACTTCGTGAAAGGCAAGAAACTCCCCACATAGCTGGGTAGGGCAAAAGAAAAAAGAAAAAACAGAGACAAAAGAATAGGGATGGGGCCTGCATATCTTGGAGGGAGCTGTGAAGGAGGAAAAGTTTCCACACACTAGGAAGTGCCTTCACTGGCAGAGACAGGGGGTGGCAGTGGGGGAAGCTTCAGAGCCACGCAGGAGAACACAGCAATAGGGGTTCAGAGGACAAAGTGGAGAGATTCCCGCACAGAGGATCGGTGCTGGCCAGCACTCACCAGCCTGAGAGGCTTGCCTGCTCACCCGTCGGGCCAGGTGTGGGCTGGGGGCTGAGGCTCGGGTTTCGGAGGTCAGATCCCACGGAGAGGACTGGGGTTGGCTGTGTGAACACTGCCTGAAGGAGGCTAGTGTGCCACAGCTAGCTGGGAGGGAGTCCATGAAAAATTCTGGACGTGCTTAAGAGGCAAGAGACCATTGTTTCAGGGTGTGTGAGGAGAGGGGATTCAGAGTACTGACTAAATGAGCTCCAGAGATGGGCACAAGCCATGGCTATCAGCACGGACACCAGAGATGGGCATGAGATGCTAAGGCTGCTGCTGCAGCCACCAGAAAACCTGTGTGCAAGCACAGGTCACTGTCCACAACTCCCCTCCTGGAAGCCTGTGCAGCCCGCCACTGCCAGGGTCCCGTGATCCAGGGAAAACTTCCCCGGGGAGAAAACACGGCACATCCCAGACTGCTGCAATGTCACACCAGCCTCTGCCACCACAGGCTCAGGCCGCATTCTGTAACCCTTGCTCCCCCAAGCCTGAGTGAGCAAGAGCCCCCTAATCAGCTGCTATTTTAACCCTGTTCTGTCTGAGCGAAGAACAGACACCCTCAGGTGACGTACATGCAGAGGCAGGGCCAAATCCAAAGCTGCCCCAGGAGCTGTGTGAACAGAGAAAGGGAAATTTCTCCCAGCAGCCTCAGAAGCAGTGGATTAAATCTCCACAATCAACTTCATGAACTCATCACCTCTAGAATACCTGACTAGACAACGAATTGCGGTGGACTTTGGGAGCAACTGTAGACTTGGGGCTTGCTTTCTGCATCTAATTTGTTTCTGGTATTATGTTTACCTTAGTTTAGTATTTAGAGTTTAGTATTTAGAGTTCATTATCACTGGTAGATTTCTTTATTGATTTGGTTGCTCTCTTCCTTTATATATATATATATTTTTTTTTTTTTTTTCTTTTTCTCTTTTTGTGAGTGTGTATGTGTATGCTTATTTGTGTGATTTTGTCTGTGTAGCTTTGCTTTTACTGTTTGTCCTAGGGTTCGGTCAGTCCGTTTTTTTGTTTTTATTTAGTATAGTTTTTAGCACTTGATATCATTGGTGGATTTGTTTTTTGGTTTGGTTACTCTCTTCTTTCTTTCTTTCATTTATTTTTTCTTTTTTTATTACTTTTTAATTTTTCATCTTTAATAATTTTTTATTTTAATAACATTATTTTCTTTTTTCTTTCCTTTTTTCTCCCTTTTCTTCTGAGCTGTGTGGTAGACAGGGTCTTCATGCTCTGACTGGGTGTCAAGCCTGTGCCTCTGAGGTGGGAGAGCCGAGTTCAGGACACTGATCCACCAGAGACCTCCTGGCCCCATGTAATATCAAACAATGAAAGCTCTCCCAGAGATTTCCATCTCAACGCTAAGACTCAGCTCCACTCAACAACCAGCAAGCTACAGTGCTGGACACCCTATGCCAAACAACTAGCAAGACAGAAACACAACAACACCCATTAGCAGAGAGGCTGCCTAAAATCATAATAAGGTCACAGACACCACAAAACACACCACTGGACACAGTCCAACCCACCAGAAAGACAAGATGCAGCCTCATTCACCAAAACACAGGCACCAGTCCCCTCCACCAGGAAGCCTACACAACCCACTAAAGCAACCTTAGCCACTGTGGGCAGACACCAAAAACAATGGGGAACTACAAACCTGCAGCCTGAGAAAAGGAGACCCCAAACACAGTAACTTAAACAAAATGAGAAGACAGAGAAACACACAGCAGATGAAGAAGCAAGGCAAAAACCCACCAGACCAATCAAATGAAGAGGAAATAGGCAGTCTACCTGAAAAAGAATTCAGAGTAATGGTAGTAAAGATGATCCAATATCTTGGAAAAAGAATGGAGAAAATACAAGAATGTTTAACAAGGACCTAGAAGAACTAAAGGTCAAACAAACAATGATGAACAACACAATAAATGAAATTAAAAATTCTCTAGAAGGAATCAATAACAGAATAAGTGAGTCAGAAAAACAGATATGTGACCTGGAAGATAAAATAGTGGAAATAACTACTGCAGAGAAGAATAAAGAGAAAAGAATGAAAAGAACTGAGGACAGCCTCAGAGGCCTCTAGAAAAACATTAAACACACCAATATTCAAATTATAGGGGTCTCCGAAGAAGAAGAGAAAAGGAAAGCGTCTGAGAAAATATTTGAAGAGATTATAGTTGAAAACTTCCCTAATATGGCAAAGGAAATAGTCAATCAAGTCCAGGAAGAGCAGAGAATTCCATACAGGATAAATCCAAGTAGAAACACTCCAAGACACATATTAATCAAACTATCAAAAATTAAATACAAAGAAAATATTTTAAAAGCAACAAGAGAAAAACAACAAATAACATACAAGGGAATCCCCATAAGGTTAACAGCTGAGCTTTCAAAAGAAACTCTGCAAGCCAGAAGGAGGTGGCAGGATATATTTAAAGTGATGAAAGGGAAAACACTACAACGAAGATTACTCTACCCAGGAAGGATATCATTCAGAATCGACAGAGAAATTAAAACCTTTACAGACAAGCAAAAGCTAAGAGAATTCAGCACCACCAAACCAGCTTTACAACAAATGCTAATGGAACATCTCTAGGCAGGGAACACAAGAGAAGGAAAAGACCCACAAAAACAAACTCAAACCAATTAAGGAAATGGTAAAAGGAACATACATATCTATAACTACCTTAAATGTAAATAGATTAAATGCTCCACCCAAAAGAAATAGACTGGCTGAATGGATACAAAAACAAGACTCATATATATGCTTTCTACAAGAGCTCAACTTCAGATCTAGGGACACATACAGACAGAAGTGAGGGGATAGAATAAGATATTCCACGCAAATGGAAATCAAAAGAAGGCTGGTGTAGCAATTCTCATATCAGACAAAATAGACTATAAAATAAAGACTATTACAAGAGACAGAGAAGGACACTACATAATGATCAAGGGATCAATCCAAGAAAAAGATATAACAATTGTAAATATGTATGCACCCAACATAAGAGCACCTCAATACATAAGGCAAATGCTAAAGACATAACAGGGGAAACCAACAGTAACACAATCATAGTAGAGGACTTTAATAACCCACTTACACCAATGGACAATCATCCAAATTGAAAATAAATAAGGAAACACAAGCTTTAAATGATATATTAAACAAGAGGGACTTAACTGATATTTATAGGACATTCCATCCAAAAAAACAGAATACAATTTCTTCTCAAGTGCTCATGGAACATTCTCCAGGACAGATCATATCCTGGGTCACAAATCAAGTCTTAGTAAATTTAAGAAAACTGAAATCGTATCAAGTATCTTTTCTGACCACAAAGCTATGAGACTAGGTATCAATTACAGGAAAAAAATCTGTAAAACTACAAATGCATGGAGGCTAAACAATACACTGCTTAATACCCAAGAGATCACTGAAGAAATCAAAGAGGAAATCAAAAAATACCTATAAACAAATGACAATGAAAATACGACGACCCAAAATCTATGGGATACAGCAAAAGCAGTTCAAAGAGGGAAGCTTATAGCTATAAAATCCTACTTCAAGAAACAAGAAACATCTCAAATAAACAGCCTACACTTACACTTAAAGGAATTAGAGAAAGAAGAACAAAAAAACCCCAAAGTTAGCAGAAGGAAAGAAATCATACAGATCAGATCAGGAAAAAAAAAAGAAATGAAGAAAATAGTAGCAAAGATCAATAAAACTAAAAGCTGGTTTCTTGAGAAGATAAACAGAATTGATAAACCATCCAGACTCATCAAGAAAAAAGGGGAGAAGACTCAGTTCAACAGAATTAGAAATCAAAAAGGAGAAATAACAACTGACACTGCAGGAGAACAAAGGATCATGAGAGATTACTACAAGCAACTATATTTCAATAAAATGTACAACCTGGAAGAAATGGATAAATTCTTAGAAAAGCACAACCTTCCAAGACTGAACCAGGAAGAAATAGAAAATATAAACAGACCAATCACAAGCACTGAAATTGAGACTGTGATTAAAAATCTTCCAACAATAAAAATGCCAGGACCAGGTGGCTTCACAAGCAAATTCTACCAAACATTTAGAGAAGAGCTAACACCTACACTTCTCAAACTCTTCCAAAATACAGCAGAGGGAGGAACATTCCCAAACTCATTCTACGAGGCCACCATCACCCCGATACCAAAACCAGACAAAAATGTCACAAAGAAAGCAAACTACAGGCCAATATCACTGACGAACATAGATGCAAAAATCCTCAACAAAATAGTAGCAAACAGAATCTAACAGCACATTAAAAGTATCATACACGATGATCAAGTGGTGTTTATCCCAGGAATGCAAGGGTTCTTCAATATGGAAATCAATCAATGTGATAAAACATATTAACAAATTGAAGGAGAAAATCCATATGATCATTTCAGTAGATGCACAAAAAGCTTTCAACAAAATTCAACACCCATTTATAATAAAAACCCTCCAGAAAGTAGGCAGAGAGGGAACTTACCTCAACATAATAAAGGCCCTATATGACAAACCCACAGCCAACATTGTTCTCAATTGTGGAAAAATGAAACCATTTCCTCTAAGATCAGGAACAAGACAAAGTTGTCCACTCTCACCACTAGTATTCAACATAGTTTTGGAAGTTTTAGCCACAGCAATCAGAGAAGAAAAAGAAAAAAGGAATCCAAATCTGAAAAGAAGAAGTAAAGCTGTCACTGTTTGCAGATGACATGGTACTATACATATAGAATCCTAAAGATGCTACCAGAAAACTACTAGAGCTAATCAATGAATTTGGTAAAGTAGCAGGGTACAAAATTAATGCACAGAAATAGCTTGCATGCCTATACACTAATGATGAAAAATCTGAAAGAGAAATTAAGAAAACACTTCCATTTACTGCTGCAACAAAAAGAATTAAATACTGAGGAATAAACCTGCCTAAGGAGACAAAAAACTTGTATGCAGAAAACTATAAGACACCAATGGAAGAAATTAAAGATGATACAAGCTGATGGAGAGATGTACCAAGTTCTTGGATAGGAAGAATCAACACTGTGAAAATGACTATACAATCCAAAGCATTCTACAGATTCAATACAATCCTTATCAAATTACCAACGACATTTTTCACAGAACTAGAACAAAAAATTTCACAATTTGTATGGAAACACAAAAGACCCTGAACAGCCAAAGCAATCTTGAGAAAGAAAAACAGAGCTGGAGGAGTCAGGCTCCTGGACTTCAAACTATACTACAAAGCTACAGTAATCAAGACCGTATGGTACTGGCAAAAAAAAACAGAAATATAGATCCATGGAACAGGATAGAGAGCCCAGAAATAAACCCACACACATATGGTCACCTTATTTTTGATAAAGGAGGCAAGAATATACAATGGAGAAAACGCAACCTCTTCAGTAAGTGGTGCTGGGAAAACTGGACAGCTACCTGTAAAAGAATGAAATTAGAACACTCCCTAACACCATACACAAAAATAAACTCTGAATGAATCAAAGACCTAAATATAAGGCCAGACACTATAAAACTCTTAGAGGAAAACATAGGCAGAACACTCTATGACATAAATCACAAAAAGATCCTTTTTGACAGACCTCCTAGAGAAATGGAAATAAAAACAAAAATAAACAAATGGGACCTAATGAAACTTAAAAGCTTTTGCACAGCAAAGGAAACCATAAACAAGACGAAAAGACAACCCTCAGAATGGGAGATAATATTTGCAAATGAAGCAACTGACAAAGGATTAATCTCCAAAATATACAAGCAGCTCATGCAACTCAATGTCAAAAAGCAAACAACCCAATCCAAAAATGGGCAGAAGACCTAAATAGACATTTCTCCAAAGAAGATATACAGATTGCCCACAAACACATGAAAGGATGCTCAACTTCACTAATCATTAGAGAAATGCAAATCATAACTACAATGAGGTATCACCTCACACCAGTCAGAATGGCCATCATCAAAATATCTACAAACTATAAATGCTGGAGAGGGTATGGAGAAAAGGGATCCCTCTTGCACTGTTGGTGGGAATGTAAATTGATACAGCCACTATTGAGAACAGTATGGAGGTTCCTTAAAAAACTAAAAATAGCACTATCATATGACCCAGCAATCCAACTGCTGGGCATATACACTGATCAAACCATAATTCAAAAGGAGTTATGTACCACAATGTTCACTGCAGCTCTATTTACAATAGCCAGGACATGGAAGCAACCTAAGTGTCCATCAACAGATGAATGGATAAAGAAGATGTGGAACATATATACAATGGAATATTATTCAGTCATAAAAAGAAATGAAAGTGAGTTACTTGTAGTGAGGTGGATGGATCTAGAAGACTGCCATACAAAGTGAAGTAGGTCAGAAAGAGGAAAACAAATACCATATGCTAACACATATATATGGAATTTAAGTAAAAAAAAAGATTCTGAACAACCTAGGTTCAGGACAGGAATAAAGATGCAGATGTAGTGAATGGACTTGAGGACATGGGAAGGGAAAAGGGTAAGCTGGGATAAAGTGAGAATGGCATGGACATATATACACTACCAAATGTAAACAGATAGCTAGTGGGAAGCAGCTGAATAGCACAGGGAGAACAGCTGGCTGCTTTGTGACCACCTAGAGCGGTGGGGTAGGAGGGCGGGAGGGAGACGCAAGAGGGAGGTGATATGGTTTTATATATATATATATACATATAGCTGATTCACTTTATTATACAGCAGAAACTAACACAACACTGTAAAGCAATTATACTCTAATAAAGATGTTAAAAAAAAAGAAAATAAGTAAACCCCGCTCCCCCACCGAAAAATATTTCCAAGGAAAAATTACTGTCACCTCTATTACCATAGATTAGATTTACCTGTTCTTGAACTTAATACAAGTAGAATGGCATAGTACGCATTCTTTTATATCTGGCTTTTAGCTGGCAGTTGTTTCTGAGATCCATTTATATTAATTCAGGAATCATAATTTCTTCCCTTTTTTTGCTGATTAGTATCCCATTCTACAGCTGTACCCCAGGTTTGTCATTCATTGCTGGACACCTGGGTCATTTCCAGTTTTGGATTATTATGAATAAAGAAAATGTTATCAAAAGTGTCCTTGAGAGAAAGGAAAAGGGAGATGAGACACATAGAGGAAAATGTGATGTGAAGATCAGGCAGATATTAAAGTCATGTGGCCACAAGCTAAGGAAAAACCAGGAATGCCTTGACCCACCGAAAGCTAGAAAATGCAAGGAACAGATTCTCCCCTAGAACCTTCAGAGGCAGCCCAGCCCTGCTGAAACCTTGATTTCAGATTTTGGGACCCCAGAACTCTTAGAGAATAGATTTCCCTTGTTTGACCCCAGCAAATGTGTGGTAATTCATTATGGCTGCCCCAGAATACTGATACGGGGGAAGAGTAGCATAGTAAATAAGAGCATAACATTATTGAGAATTTAAAAGAGATAATCCATGTAGACTGATTAAAATAACACTTACTCATCAAGTGCCCATAGTTAAGTACATTTGTGATGTAAAGAAACCCTGCACCTTAAGGAGACAGCGCACGTTGATTGCTGGGACACATACAGCTTCATGCATGATGGGTGCTCTTGAGCAGATTTCTGTGGAACTGTAAACTTCAGGCATCAAGACATATTCCTATGATGTATTGGACCATAACCTGGACGTTTAAATTACCCAGGAAATATCTGTCATCACCTCAGCAACAAGAGAAGGATTGTGCTGGGTGATATTTGATACAGGTGAACTCAGCTCTCTAAAGACCTTCAGGTGGGAGGCATTTCCTTCCAAAGACATGCCTGGGTTCCTGTACTGTCCATGAAAATAGCAATTAGTGAGGATAAGGGAGGGATTATTTAAAATCTCATTCGGCCCACCAGCACACAATCCAAGGGCAATTCTCTCCTGCCCACACCTTCCCCACTCCAACCTCAAGGACATTTAGAAATAACTGGAAACATTTTCGATTGTCATGACTATTGAAGCAGAGGTCCTGGCATCTAGTGTGTAGATGACAAGGGTGCTAATAAACACTGTACAATAAACAGCATCACACAACAAAAATAATTACTGATCATAAATATCAGTTGTGCCAAGGCTGATAAACTCTGATATAACCTAATAGTTTATTTATTTACTTTTCTGTTTTTGGCCCTCTACCACTAGAATATGAAATCCATGAAGGCACGGATGTTTTATTTGTGTGTTCTGCTCTGTTCCTAGGAACTACAATTACGAAGCTGA
The DNA here is from genome assembly GCF_937001465.1 of Orcinus orca. Taxonomy (NCBI): domain Eukaryota; kingdom Metazoa; phylum Chordata; class Mammalia; order Artiodactyla; family Delphinidae; genus Orcinus; species Orcinus orca. The sequence goes on along the minus strand of NC_064560.1, from coordinate 143,407,023 downwards.
GAGCTCAACAATGTTTTATTTTAATGACTGGATTAGTATTCTATGAACTAGTGTAAAGATATTTAAAATATTTGGAGAGATCTCCTAGTGAAATAAACACCATTTTATCAATCATGTTTGTTGCGTTTTTTTGTAACATACATTTCACCAATATTTAAATACATATATTGCATGAGTAAGCTTTCTCATGGGTCCTAAGTATTTCTGTAGTTCATACTATTTGGGTTATTTTTTTTCTTTTTTATAATTGAAGTATAGTTGATTTATGATAATATTAGTTTCAAGTGTACAACATACTGATTCAATATATTTACAGATTATATTCCATTTAAAGTTATTAATGGCCATATTTCCTTGTGCTGTAATTTATCCCTGTTGCTTGCTTATCTATTATATTTTATACATAGTAGTTTGTATCCCTTAATCCCATATCCCTATTTTGTCCCTCCCACTCCCCTCTCCCCACTGGTAACAACTAGTTTGTTCTCTTTATCTGTGTGTGTTTTTGTCTTGTTACATACATTTGTTTTTATTTTTTAGATTCTACATATAAATGTTAACACAGAGTATTTGTCTTTGTCTGACTTATTTCACTAAGCATAATACCCTCTAGGTCCACCCCATGTTATTGCAAATGGCAGAATTTCATTCCCTTTTATGGCTAAAACGCCATTGCGTGTTTTTTATATATATATATATATATATATATTAAAAACATGGTATATATATATTTTATATATATATATATATATATATATATATATGCAACATCTTTATCCATTCATCTGTTTATGGACACTTAGGTTGCCACCATATCTTGGCTATTGTAAGTAATGCTGCTATGAACATTGAGGTGTATGTATCTCTTCAAATTAGTGCTTTCATTTTCTTTGTATATATACCCAGGAGTGGAATTGCTAGATCATATGATAGTTCTATTTTTAGTTTTTTTCACACTTTTCCACAGTGGCTGCACCAATGTACATTCCTAGAATTCTTACTATTTTGAAGAAAAAAATAAATATATTAATATGGAAGTTTATATGAAACCCAACTATACAAATAACTTTATATTTTCATAATTGAGATATGTAAGTCATTAAAATTAAAATTTTGAAACACAGCTCAGTAATGTCAGATCCCTGAAACATTTTAACCAATGTATAATATTTGGAAGAGCTGAATAAATTGCTTTACTATACTCCCTGAAGAGAGATTTTTTTCTCTAAAGTGCTTCTGTATGTCTTATCACATTAAAATCTTTTTATTAAAGGAGATTCCATAAATAAGAAATTATTATTTGTCTTTGGTGATTAAACAAATTGTCAATTTTGAAATGGTATGACTTAATGGCTATGATTATTATCACTAGTAATTTATTATTTCTGTGCTTGCTTGAAATTAATCAAATATATAAAACAACATATCAGGTAATTCTTACCTTTGTGAGGACCTGATCACATTTCTTAATCTCATCGTATTTCAGAATCCTTACTTGTAAAATGAGAATAGCAGCACTTTTATGTGTGGAAATTTTGATGATGAATGGATCAATAAAACACACAAAAGGTTGAAATAGGTCATCATATTGCATGAGCTGTAAAGATTTTAGTTCAGGTAGACATTTGGACATGGAATTTTATATTTTATACGTTTGAATTTATTTGCCTTCTTCTTTACTCCCCTTTCCTCCTTCTGTCTCTTTTGTAAGTGCAATGAGAAGCATTAACACACATAAACATCCTGGTCTGGTTTGGTTCTAACATAGGTGATTCATACAAACTAAGGTAAGAGAATTATCTTCTGTCAAGACAATTTCTAAAAATAAGAATACAGAGATATATTTCTGATTACTTCAATTTTCTTACAAATTATAATAATATTATTTTACTGCCCTATTACGACCTCCTATATTTAAAAGACAGAGATTAAAATCCAGTGTTTCTTCTCAAGGTTTTCCCATATGTTTCTTAATGTGAAGTCACATCACTAGAACTAGGAGTGAACTAAATCACAGAGTAAATACTGGATAAATATCCTGGTCCTGATAGGATATTTTAGGTACATATAAAGGGTTGATCTTTTTCCATAGTAGCAGCTTGACATATCTAATAAAATGGAATTTATCTGTAATTGTGGAGTTCCTCCACACACTTAAAAAAAAAAACTATAGGTATGACAGGAGACTCACTCTTATTGAAGCTATGAACACAACTATATTTCAATGAGGAATGAAATGAACCAGTAAAGAGATGTCAAATATTTGCTCTATTTATGTATATAACAAAGCCATAGGTTTTACACAATAATTTTAGACCCTGACAGAGACACAACCTAAAAATATGTTTAATTGTTTTCAAATGTGGAGTGGTTAAAAATAGTGAAATTTAACAGAATGTCTTTTTTTCAAGGTGGCTGTGATTTTTTTAAGCTTGATCTGAGGAGTAAAACACCCCTATGAATTCCAATTATTACCTGCATTGTGCTTCAGTTCTCCTGAGACACATTTGCTTGTGTTAGCAATTTTTCACTTTAAAGCTTGTTACATGATAATTTCCTTTTTAATGATCCCATCTAAGGAAACCTATGTATTTCTTTGATTCTGATGGGTTAAGACCCAGATATATATATATATATATATATATATATATATATATATATATATATATATATATATATATATATATATTTTGTGGTACGCGGGCCTCTCACTGTTGTGGCCTCTCCCGTTGCGGAGCACAGGCTCCGGACGCAAAGGCTCAGCGGCCATGGCTCACGGGCCTAGCCGCTCCGCGGCCCGTGGGATCTTCCCGGACTGGGGCACGAACCCGTGTCCCCTGCATCGGCAGGCGGACTCTCAACCACTGCGCCACCAGGGAAGCCCCAGATATTTTTAAAGTGGATTCTGAGGTACCTGCTACAACAATAAAACAATGAAAAAATAAATTATAAAAAGCCAACAGCAGAGACTTCCCTGGCAGTCCAGTGGTAAAGACCCCATGTTTCCAATGCAGGGGGCGTGGATTCTATCCCTGGTCTGGGAACTAAGATCCTGCCTGCTGCATGACGCATGGCATGGCTAAAAAAAGAAAAAAAAAAAAGAAAAACCCCACAGCTGAAGTATTTAAGTTAATGACTCCTTAAACCATGTTTTTTAAGAAAGAGTGTTCATTCTAGGTTATTTAAGTATACCTCAAAAAAGGAGGGTTAAAGATAGGTAAACAGGGAACAAAAGAGTATGAGTTTTATTAAGCATTAGAAAATAGAACACTGAAAATAGTAATAAGAATATTCTCAGATAAACAAATACAAATCAAATTTCCTTTAGGGTTTCACCCAGTCCAATATATTGGGCTGGCCAAAAAGTTTGTTTGGGTTTTTCCATAAGATGTGATGGAAAAATTGTAAGTTTTGCTCTACTGGCCTAGGGCAAGCAAAGCAATCTTTCTCAAGTCATAGGTTTATAACTAAACTATCTCAAGACATCCTAGGTCTTTCAGTTGTCTGTTTCATTTTGCTGTCAGCTTACTCTGGAAGCACTTTCCCCCAGATTATCCTTTGCAATATTAACAACTAAGTATTCCTCATACAGTTGTTTCAGGAGGCCAACCTTTGGCCTGGAGCTCATAGAAGGAGATTTCATGTAGATGAAGAGACTGAATATCTCAGATTAATTTATGTCAGCATTTAAAAATCCAAACTGAGAACAGGGGAATCCCTTTGGAGTGTACTATGTAAATCCATCTGCTTACGTGTAGGAAGTTTGTAAGAGTTAGATGATGATTATGGCGAGGAGTAGAATGAATTATAAATAATGACAGAGATTTTTCTGTAATTTTCAAGCTTTACCAACACCCTACCTCAGATATTCTAGGAATGATCTGATACTTTGAGATGTAAAATCATCTTGACTTAAGCCAAGGTTATTTATAAGACTGTTGCACAGTTGTGTCCCATAAGCACAGGCAATTTGATAATTCTATTTTTGTATGATACCCATCAAAAATATATATTGCATACTACATGAGTGAGGGTATTTCTTTCAGTAGTAGCAAAGGGCTAAATCCTCAAATTTCACATGTATGATAATTAAAAGAATTTTCTATATACCAAATACTGATTTGGTATATACTGGGTTTTTTGGTTTTTTGGTATATACTGGGTTTTTTGGTTTTTTGTTATTTTTGTATTTTGTTTTTTGTTTTTTGCCAGGCACAATAAAACACACATCATGATACAATCACTGGCCTTGTTATAATTTCGTGAGCTGGGATCCATTCAGCACACCTTATTCTACTCCCTAGAAATTGGCTATGGCTATTTGAATTTTTGAAATAAATTAAAGAAAATAAAACTGTATCTTACGTATAAAAACTCCAGCTGGATGTCATAGTAGCCAAGTCAATGGTTATCTCCCGCCATACTCCAATAAGGCCAAATCAGGATGAGAAAAACGAAAACATATTCCTCCATGAGAATACGCAAAGGCAATCTTGGACTTTCATTCTCCTCCAGCAATATACAACCAGCATCAATTTACACTGGTCACTCTGCCTTGGCAAAGATTTTTTTTTTGGAAGGACCCTTCTAGCTTCTTTCTGTGAGCTCTTCAATTCAGGTCACACCATAAATTATTACTCAATAGTTCAGGCTTTACTGGTTATTTGGAGACTAAATGTAATAGTTGTGTCCCCAGCACATGTCCAGGAATATGTTTCAACTATGTATGCAAGAGGGACGAGATATGGGGATATATGTATATGTATAGCTGTTTCACTTTGTTATAAAGCAGAAACTAACACACCATTGTAAAGCAGTTATACTCCAATAAAGATGTTAAAAAAGAAAAAACTATGTAAAAGCTGAAGCATTATATCCCAAGACTAAGAGTGGCTCTGTTCAATATATTTGGAAATGAAAACTCCAGAGAATTAAGTAGGATGACCTTGGCCCTTGATCAGTATTATATAAACAGAGAGTTGAGACTATCATATCAATTTCAATCATAGCCCTTCTAAAAAATGCATACAATGTTCACCACCCCTATGCTTATTGCAAGGAATATTTAATAAATAATTGTTTAATTGTTATTTTATAGTTAATGACTGCTAATATTAATAAATGCCATTTATTTAGTATTTACTATGTGCCAGATACTGTTCAAGGCCTTACAGCTACACTATTTCTTATTAACTCTACTGTGATGGTTAATTTTATGTGTCAACTTGACTGGGCCATGAGATGTCCAGATATTTGGTCAAACATTATTCCAGATGTTACTGTGAAATGTCTGGATGAAATTAACATTTAAACTCTAAAGCTGATTAGGCTCTACAATGTGTGGGCCTCCTGCAATCAGCTGAATACCTGAATAGAGCAAATAGGTTGACCCTCCTAGGAGTTAAGAAGGAATTCCTCCCGTCTGACTGCCTTCTGGCTGGGGCATCATTTTTTTCTTTTTTTCTGCCTTCTGACTCACACTGAAAAATTGGCTTTTCCTGGGTCTCAGGCAGCCAGCCTTCAGACTGGACCTACACCATCACCTCTCTGGGGTCTCCAGTTTGCCAACTGCATATTTTGGTACCTGTCAGCCTCCATAATAACATAAGGCAATTTCTTATATTAATCTCTTTATATATGTGCGTGTATACATATCCTCTTGGCTCTGTTTCTCTGGAAAACCCAGGCTAATACACCTACAAATCTTTAAATACTTTTGTTATTGTTGTTGTGTTCTTTCTTTCTTTTAAATTTTTTTGTATTGTTTGTTTTCCACAAACAAAGATACTGAGAATGAGAAGTTAAATTACTTGCCCAAGTCCACACAATTAGTAAGTGAAGAAGCACAGCTACACAGCCAACTTTGTCAAACTCCACAAACCTAGTCTATCCATTACACAATACATCTGTATTCTCAAGGAGATTTCCTGCGGGCATTCCATTTGCATTAAATCCCTTAGATACTCATAACTTGAAATAATAATCTGTAATAACTTTATAGATTTTTAAAATAATTTGTGGACTTTATCTAATTAAGTTTCAATTGTAGCTAATGTTTTCTCAGAAACTCATCATTAAAAAATAGGTTGAATTCTTATATTTCCTGGTGACTATAAAGTATTTAAGATTGCCTCTATGTCATATAAATCATATTAATGAATAATATAAAACAAAATTAATGTGTTTTCACATTAATTTTTTCACATTAATTCAATTACATATACATTTCAAGTCTAAAATAACAGATGGAAATGAAATTCACAAATGCACTTGTATACCTATAGTTTAATTAAACTCTGCAAAGTCATGGTAGGAAAATTTCTTGTTATGCACAAGATTTATAAGACCAGAGAACAGTGCCATGAGGAGTATCAACTTTTTGCCTGAAGGAAAGAAAAATGTTATGCTCATTTCCTGGTCATATAAATGTGAGTCAAATTTGTGAATTTATTCATCTCTTTTCACATTCAGTATGAAAAAATTTTCTGAAATATAAATGTCTTGTTTAAACACTTCCATGTTTTCATAGACATTGACAAAGTGACACTGACAGATATTGAAAGTTATCATTTCATTTGTTCAGTAACCATTGACAGAAAAATTGCATATTGGGTTAAGTTAAAAATAATAATACAACCGGGTTCATTTTCCAGACTGTGAAATATTCATTTTAAATTAAAATTACCAAAATCTCAATATATCTACTGAATATAATTGGTTATTTCATAAATATTTTTCTCTATTGTTACAAATGTATCTCTTAATCAATATTCTCTGTTTTACTAATCCCTGTTAATAGTCTTAATTGTTAATGTGCTTTTTTTTTTTTTTTTTTTTTTTTTTTTTGCAGTAAACAGGCCTCTCACTGTTGTGGCCTCTTCCGTTTCGGAGCATAGGCTCCGGATGCGCAGGCTCAGCGGCCATGGCTCACGGGCCTAGCCGCTTCGCGGCATGTGGGATCTTCCCGGACCGGACCGGGGCACAAACCCGTGTCCCCTGCATCAGCAGGCGGACTCTCAACCACTGCGCCACCAGGGAAGCCCTTAATGTGCATTGTTAAAATATTAGAGCTAACATTTCCTCCCTTTGTGAATCTAAAAATAATCTAAAATATGCTTTTTTTGTTTACATTTGCTTTTATTATATAGTAGGCATCTGTCACTTTTTGGAAAGTTTTTATGAACATTACATCCTAATTTTAAAGACATATGTAATTCAATGAGCATTGAAGTGAATTTACTTTAATCTTATATAGTTAATTCTCCACCTAGCAGTCACAGACATCCTTTCAAAAACCTAAGTCATCCTATCATTCACTTGTTAAATTCCTTTAGTGGCTTAAAAAAGTGTGAATAAAATCCAAATTCCTAGCATAGTTTTCAAAGATAAAGATTATATGTCCTCACTCAATCTCGATGACCACTTCTCTAACCATTCTGACTTCCCTCCAGCCACTTCAACCCCTATGCTGTTCTTCAATCAAAGGAGCCTATGCCACCCAGGAGCCTTAACATGCTAGACTTTTTGTTGTTTTCTATTGGCTATTTCTCCCATTTAGACATTAGTTCCATGAGGACATGAATCTCTGTGTCTAGAAACTAAATATTTGTTTAATACATGAATGAACAAATTTATTGAGCGTTTAACTATGGGTCAGACACTCTATCAGAAGCTGAGGATACTGATATGAATAAAGCATATACCTACTCTCAAGGCATATGAGCAAATAATTTTCAGACAAAACAAGTGGTATAAAAATTCTTTAGAGATGATACCATAGAATTATGACATTGTGTTCAATTGAAGTGCTGCAGCTCCATCATATGCTATCTGCATGCTTTGGGGCAAGTTATTTCCCTCTTAATACTTTAGTGACACCTCTACAAATTGGAATTAATAATATCACCTACCATATGTTTATTTTGAGGACTAAATAAACCTAGAAAGCATTCAATAAATGTTATTTTATTATAATTATTACTTTTATATTTCTTTTCTACTTTTTCCAACTAAACCTCAATTTAAGCCCTTAGTCAAGGTGATTAAAAAAACTGTAATCTCCTCTGTCACACATGTAAGTCATCTGGTTCCTATCTCTAAAGATGATTTTCCCCGGTGACTCATAAAATGCAGAAATAACATAGAAAAAAATAAAAGCTTGATAAAAGGAGAATAAGGACGTAAAAGTAAATAGAAAAGAACCTTAGCTGACACCTCACTAAAGAAGATATACAGATGAGAAATAAACATATGAATATATGCTCCACATCACATGTCAGCAGGGTAATGAAACTTAAAACAACCATAAGATAATACTAGACACCTATTAGAATGGACAAAATCTCAGACACTGACAACATCAAATGTCTGTAAAGATGTGAAGCGACAGAACAACTACTGAACGCTGGCAGAAGACCTCAGACGTCCCAAAAGGCAAGAAACCCCCCACGTACCTGGGTAGGGCAAAAGAAAAAAGAATAAACAGAGACAAAAGGATATGGACGGGACCCGCACCAGTGGGAGGGAGCTGTGAAGGAGGAAAGGTTCCTACACACCAGGAATCCCCTTCGTGGGCGGAGACTGCGGCGAAGGAGAGCACAGCAACAGGGGTGAGGGGGTCAAAGCGGAGAGATTCCCGCACAGAGGATCGGTGCCGACCGGCACTCACCAGGCCGAGAGGCTTGTCGGCTCCCCCGCCGGGGTGGGCGGGACTGGGAGCTGAGGCTCGGAATTCGGGCGGAGCGCAGGGAGAGGGCTGGGGTTGGCGGCGTGTACACAGCCTGCAGGGGTTAGTGCGCCACGGCTAGCCGGGAGGGAGTCCGGGGAAAAGTCTGGACCTGCCGAAGAGGCAAGAGACTTTTTCTTACCTCTTTGTTTCCTGGTGCGTGAGGAGAGGCATTAAGAGCGCTGCTTAAAGGAGCTCCAGAGACGGGCGCGAGCCGCGGCTAACAGCGCGGACCCCAGAGACAGGCATGAGACGCTAAGGCTGTTGCCGCTGCCACCAAGAAGCCTGTGTGCGAGCACAGGTCACTATCCACACCCCCCTTCCGGGGAGCCTGTGCAGCCCGCCGCTGCGAGGTTCCCGGAACCCAGGTACAACTTCCCCGGGAAAACGGACGGCGCGCCTCACGCTGGTGCAACGTCACGCCGGCCTCTGACGCCGCAGGCTCTTCCCGCACTCCGTGCCCCTCCCTCCCCACGGCCTGAGTGAGCCAGAGAGCCCAAATCAGCTGCTCCTTTAACCCCAGCCTGTCTGAGCGAAGAACAGACGCCGTCCGGCGACCTACACGCAGAGGCGGGGCAAAATCCAAAGCTGAGCCCCTGGGAGCTGTGAGAACGAAGAAGAGAAAGGGAAATCTTTCCTAGCAGCCTCAGAAGCAGCGGATTAAAGCTCCAAAATCAATTTGATGTACCCTGCATCTGTGGAATACATGAATGGACAACGAATCATACCAAATTAAGGAGGTGGACTTTGACAGCAAGATTTATGATTTTTTTCCCATTTTCCTCTTTTTGTGAGTGTGTATGTGTATGCTTCTGTATGAGATTTTGTCTGTATAGCTTTGCTTCCACCATTTGTCCTAGGGCTCTATACGTCCGTTTTTTTTTTTCTCTTAATAATTATTTTTTTATTTTAATAACTTTATAATATTTTATCTTTATTTTACTTTATCTTCTTTCTTTTTTCCCTTCCTTCCCTCCTTCCTTCCTTCCTTCTTCCCTCCCTCCCTCACTCTCTTTCTTTCTTTCTTTCTGTCTTGCTACTTCTACTTATTCTTTCTTTCTACTTTTTCTGACTTTTATTCTGGGCCGTGTGGAGGAAAGGCTCTTGGTGCTGCAGCCAGGAGTCAGTGCTGTGCCTCTGAGGTGGGAGAGCCAACTTCAGGACACTGGTCAACAAGAGACCTCCCAGCTCCACATAATATCAAACAGCGAAAATCTCCCAGAGATCTCCATCTCAACACCAACACCCAGTTTCACTCAACGACCAGCAAGCTACAGTGCTGAACATCCTATGCCAAACAACTAGCAAGACAGGAACACAACCCCACCCATTAGCAGAGAGGCTGCCTAAAATCATAATAAGTCCACAGACACCCCAAAACACACCACCAGACATGGACCGGCCCACCAGAAAGACAAGATCCAGCCTAATCCACCAGAACACAGGCACTCGTCCCCTCCACCAGGAAGCCTACACAACCCACTGAACCAACCTTAGCCACTGGGGACAGACACCAAAAACAACGGGAACTACGAACCTGCAGCCTGCAAAAAGGAGACCCCAAACACAGTAAGATAAGCAAAATGAGAAGACAGAAAAACACACAGCAGATGAAGGAGCAAAATAAAAACCCACCAGACCTAACAAATGAAGAGGAAATAGGAAGTCTACCTGAAAAAGAATTGAGAATAAGGATAGTAAAGATGATCCAAAATCTTGGAAATAGAATACACAAAATGCAAGAAACATTTAACAAGGACCTAGAAGAACTAAAGATGAAACAAACAATGATGAACAACACAATAAGTGAAATTAAAAATACTCTAGATGGGATCAATAGCAGAATAACTGAGGCAGAACAGACAAGTGACCTGGAAGATAAAATAGTGGAAATAACTACTGCAGAGCAGAATAAAGAAAAAAGTATGAAAAGAACTGAGGACAGTCTCAGAGACCTCTGGAACAACATTAAACGCACCAACGTTCGAATTATAGGTGTTCCAGAAGAAGAAGAGAAAAAGAAAGGGACTGAGAAAATATTTGAAGAGATTATAGTCGAAAACATCCCTAATATGGGAAAGGAAATAGTTATTCAAGTCCAGGAAGCACAGAGAGTCCCATACAGGATAAATCCAAGGAGAAACATGCCAAGACACATATTAATCAACCTGTCCAAAATTAAATACAAAGAAAACATATTAAAAGCAGCAAGGGAAAAACAACAAATAACACACAAGGGAATCCCCATAAGGTTAACAGCTGAGCTTTCAGCAGAATCTCTGCAAGCCAGAAGGGACTGGCAGGACATATTTAAAGTGAGGAAGGAGAAAAACCTGCAACCAAGATTACTCATTCAGAGTTGATGGATAAATTAAAACCTTTACAGACAAGCAAAAGCTGAGAAAGTTCAGCACCACTGTACCAGCTCTACAACAACTGCTAAAGGAACTTCTCTAGGCAAGAAACACAAGAGAAGGAAAAGACCTACAATAACGAACCCAAAACAATTAAGAAAATGGGAATAGGAACATACATATCTATAATTACCTTAAATGTAAATGGACTAAATGCTCCCAACAAAAGACACAGATTGGCTGAATGGATGCAAAAACAAGACCCATATATTTGCTATCTACAAGAGACCCACTTCAGACCTAGAGACACATACAGACTGAAAGTAAGAAGATGCAAAAAGATATTCCATGCAAATGGAAACCAAAAGAAAGCTGGAGTAGCAATACTCATATCAGACAAAATAGACTTTAAAATAAAGACTATTAGAAGAGACAAAGAAGGACACTATATAATGATCAAGGGATTGAGCCAAGAAGAATATATAACAATTGTAAATATGTATGCACCCAACATAGGAGCACCTCAATACATAAGGCAAATACTAACAGCCATAAAAGGGGACATCAACAGTAACACATTCATAGTAGGGGACTTTAACACCCCACTTTCAACAATGGACAGATCATACAAAATGAAAATAAATAAGGAACCACAAGCTTTAAATGATACATTAAACAAGATGGACTTAATTGATATTTATAGGACATTCCATCCAAAAACAACAGAATACACATTTTTCTCAAGTGCTCATGGAACATTCTCCAGAATAGATCATATCTTGGGTTATGAATCAATCCTTGGTAAATTTTAAAAAATTGAAATTGTATCAAGTATCTTTTCCAACAACAACGCTATTAGACTTGATATCAATTACAGGAAAAGATCTGTAAAAAATATAAACACATGGAGCCTAAACAATACACTACTATATAACGAAGTGATCACTGAAGAAATCAAAGAGGAAATTAAAGAATACCTAGAAACAAATGACAATGGAGACAGGATGATCCAAAATCTATGGGATGCAGCAAAAGCAGTTCTAAGAGGGAAGTTTATAGCAATACAATCCTACCTTAAGGAACAGGAAACATCTCAAATAAACAACCTAACCTTGCACCTAAAGCAATTAGAGAAAGGAGAACAAAAAATCCCCAAAGTTAGCAGAAGGAAAGAAATCATAAAAATCAGATCAGAAATAAATGAAAAAGAAATGAAGGAAACAATAGCCAAGATCAATAAAACTAAAAGCTGGTTCTTTGAGAAGATAAACAAAATTGATAAACCATTAGCCAGACTCATCAAGAAAAAAAGGGAGAAGACTCAAATCAATAGAATTAGAAATGAAAAAGGAGAAGTAACAACTGACACTACAGAAATACAAAAGATCATGAGAGATTACTGCAAGCAACTCTATGCCAATAAAATGGATAACCTGGAACAAATGGACAAATTCTTAGAAATGCACAACTTGCCAAGACTGAATCAGGAAGAAATAGAAAATATGAACAGACCAATCACAAGCACTGAAATTGAAACTGTGATTAAAAATCTTCCAACAAACAAAAGCCCAGGACCAGATGGCTTCACAGGCGAATTCTATCAAACATTTAGAGAAGAGCTAACACCTGTCCTTCTCAAACTCTTCCAAAATATAGCAGAGGGAGGAACACTCCCAAACTCATTCTATGAGGACACCATCACCCTGATATGAAAACCAGACAAAGATGTCACAAAGAAAGCAAACTACAGGCCAATGTCACAGATGAACATCGATGCAAAAATCCTCAACAAAATACTAGCAAACAGAATCCAACAGCACATTAAACGGATCATACACCATGATCAAGTGGGGTTTATTCCAGGAATGCAAGGATTCTTCAATATACGCAAATCAATCAACGTGATACACCATATTAACAAATTAAAGGAGAAAAACCATATGATCATCTCAATAGATGCAGAGAAAGCTTTCGACAAAATTCAACACCCATTTATGATAAAAACCCTGCAGAAAGTAGGCATAGAGAGAACTTTCCTCAACATAATAAAGGCCATATATGACAAGCCCACAGCCAACATCATCCTCAATGGTGAAAAACTGAAAGCATTTCCACTAAGATCAGTAACAAGACAAGGTTGCCCACTCTCACCACTCTTATTCAACATAGTTTTGGAAGTTTTAGCCACAGCAATCAGAGAAGAAAAAGAAATAAAAGGAATCCAAATCGGAAAAGAAGAAGTAAAGCTGTCACTGTTTGCAGATGACATGATCCTATACATAGAGAATCCTAAAGATGCTACCAGCAAACTACTAGAGCTAATCAATGAATTTGGTAAAGTAGCAGGATACAAAATTAATGCACAGAAATCTCTGGCATTCCTATAAACTATTGATGAAAAATCTGAAAGTGAAATCAAGAAAACACTCCCATTTACCATTGCAACAAAAAGAATAAAATATCTAGGAATAAACCTACCTAAGGAGACAAAAGACCTGTATGCAGAAAATTATAAGACACTGATGAAAGAAATTAAAGACGATACAAGTAGATGGAGAGATATACCGTGTTCTTGGATTGGAAGAATCAACATTGTGAAAATGACTCTACTACCCAAAGCAATCTACAGATTCAATGCAATCATTATCAAACTACCACTGGTATTTTTCACAGAACTAGGACAAAAAATTTCACAATTTGTATGGAAACACAAAAGACCCCAAATAGATAAAGCAATCTTCAGAACGAAAAATGGAGCTGGAGGAATCAGGCTCCCTGACTTCAGACTATACTACAAAGCTACAATAATCAAGAGAGTATGGTCCTGGCACAAAAACAGAAATATAAATCAATGGAACAGGATAGAAAGCTCAGAGATAAACCCACGCACATATGGTCACCTTATCTTTGATAAAGGAGGCAGAAATGTACAGTGGAGAAAGGACAGAGTCTTCTATAAGTGGTGCTGGGAAAACTGGACAGGTATATGTAAAAGTATGAGATTAGATCACTCCCTAACTCCATACAGAAAAATAAGCTCAAAATGAATTAAAGACGTCAATGTAAGGCCAGAACCTACCAAAGTCTTAGAGGAAAACATAGGCAGGACACTCTATGACATAAATCACAGCAAGATCCTTTTTGAGCCACCTCCTAGAGAAATGGAAATAAAAACAAAAATAAACAAATGGGACTCAATGAAACTTCAAAGCTTTTGCACAGCAAAGGAAACCATAAGCAAGACGAAAAGAAAACCCTCAGAATGGGAGAAAATATTTGCAAATGAAGCAACTGACAAAGGATTAATCTCCAAAATTTATAAGCAGCTCATGCAGCTTAATAACAAAAAAACAAACAACCCAATCCAAAAATGGGCAGAAGACCTAAATAGACATTTCTCCAAAGAAGATATCCAGACTGCCAACAAAGATATGAAAGAATGCTCAACATCACTAATCATTAGAGAAATGCAAATCCAAACTACAATGAGATATCATCTCACACCAGTCAGAATGGCCATTATCAAAAAATCTAGAAACAATAAATGCTGGAGAGAGTGTGGTGAAAAGGGAACCTTCCTGCACTGTTGGTGGGAATGTAAATTGATACAGCCACTGTGGAGAACAGTATGGAGATTCCTTAAAAAACTACAAATAGAACTACCATATGACCCAGCAATCCCACTACTGGGCACATACCCTGAGAAAACCGTAATTCAAAAAGAGTCATGTACCAAAATGTTCATTGCAGCTCTATTTACAATAGCCTGGAGATGGAAACAACCTAAGTGTCCATCATCAGATGAATGGATAAAGAAGATGTGGCACATATATACAATGGAATATTACTCAGCCATAAAAAGAAACGAAATTGAGCTATTTGTAATGAGGTGGATAGACCTAAAGTCTGTCATACAGAGTGAAGTAAGTCAGAAAGAGAGAGACAAATACCGTATGCTAATACGTATATTTGGAATTTAAGAAAAAAATATGTCATGAAGAACCTAGGGGTAAGACAGGAATAAAGACACAGACCTACTAAAGAATGGACTTGAGGATATGGGGAGGGGGAAGGGTAAGCTGTGACAAAGCGAGAGAGTGGCAGGGACATATATACACTACCAAACGTAAGGTAGATGGCTAGTGGGAAGCAGCCGCATAGCACAGGGAGATCAGCTCGGTGATTTGTGATCACCTGGAGGGGTGGGATAGGGAGAGTGTGAGGGAGGGAGATGCAAGAGGGAAGAGATATGGGAACATTTGTGTATATATAACTGATTCTTTTTGTTGTAAAGCAGAAACTAACACACCATTGTAAAGCAATTATACTCCAATAAAGATGTTAAAAAAAAAAAAAAGATATGGAGCAACAGGAACTCTCATACATTCCTGGTGGGAATGTGAAATGGTACAACCACTTTGGAAGAGAGTTTGATGGTTTCTTACAACACCAAATATGCTCTTAACATGTGATCAGCAACTGCACTCTATGGTATTAAACCAAAGGACTTGAAAACTTATGTATAAATAAAAACTTGCATATAGATTTTACAACATTTTTATTCATAATTTCCAAACCTTGGAAGCAACCAAGATGTTTTTCAGAAGGTGAATAGACAAATAAACTGTGGTTCTATTTATTTTTGTGCATGAACAAACATCCAGACAATGTAATATTCAGAGCTAAAACATGAACTGTCAAGACATGAAAAGACATGAGGAAACTTAAGTGCATATTACTAAGTGAAAGAAACCAATCTGAAAAGGCAACATACTGTATGATTCCAATTATATGACGTCCTGGAAAAGTCAAATCTATGGAGATAATAAAGATCAGTGGTTGTTGATGGGGGAGGGATTAACAAGCAGAGCACAGAGGATTTTTAGGGCAGTGAAAATACTCTGTATGAAATTTTAATTACAGATATATGTCATTATACATTTGTCCAAACTCACAGAATGTGCGACACCAAGGTGAAATCTAGGTAAACTGTGAACTTTGGGTGATTATGGTGTGTCAGTATGGATTCCAACCTGGTTTAAAAAACAAAATGTACCATTCTGGTGAGGGATGTTGATAATGAAGAAGCCTCTGCATGTGTGGGGGCAAGGGGTATATGGGAAATCTCTGTACCTCCCTCTCAATTCTGTTGTAAACATAAAAACTCTCTAAAAGAATAATCTTTAAAAAGAAAAACAAGTGGATCCATATATCATCTCTATAGAACAGATTAGTTAGTTACATTGACCTTCTGGTGCATTGGAATTATTACCTCCACCTTGCCCACCTGTATGAAACACCATTGCATTGCCTTGTGTTCTGTTACAGTAAAATGTAAATAATGCATGTTTGCACAACATGGGATCCTGGAGTATAAGCAAACTATTCTGATAACAGTATTGAAAATCTCCTGTGAACTTAATCCAATTGTATGAGTAGAGAATAAAGATATTATGCCAAGAGTTTAAAAGGCCTAAATAAAAGAGGATTTTTTATTAGAGAAGACCATTGTGAAATTAGAAACATATTTATCTAAAAGAAAAAGATAGGAAAATGTGAATAATGCAACAAAAAGAGGAACTCTGAACTGGACAAGGAAAACAACATTCTATTTATGTCTTTGCCCAAGAATTTTCATCAGATACATGATGAAGAGAGTAGAAATCTATATCAAACCTATATATTATTTCTTTATAATTTATTGCAAATATTTACACACAATTGGCAGCAAATCATACATTTACAAATGTATACATGGTTTGCTCATTAGTATTTGTAAAAATCTAGACAGACATTATTACAGTTAGGTTATCTGTAATCACCATTCCCTGCCCCCGCAAAACAGCTAAGTTTCTAGGGCCTACTTTGGCCACAACCATTAAAGAAGTACCCTTTAGAAACTATTGCTTAAACAAGAATTATTTCTGCCTGGGTCTACCATATATTAAATAGTAATGGTAGAGATGGTTAGAGATAGTACCAAGGAGTTGATTACCATAATTGAATATTGGTCAGAAATGGATTCTAGCAGGAGGTGATATCTAACCTGGGTTTGGAAAAATAAAAAGAGGAAAAAAATTAACAATTTTAAATCCAGTCTCTGTTATATCAGCTGTGTGTTTTGGACTGGTTATTTAATCATTATGAGTTCTTAGATACAACATTCTCTAGATAAATGGAAATAATAAAGCATACTTCACAAAGCTATGGAAGAGCTAAATGAGGTACTTTGGAAATTATAACTGGGTTGAGCACATATCATAGATTTGCAAAAAAAAAAAATGAGTTAAATTTCTATTTTCTCATAATAGTATATCAATTAGGATATAGTTCATTATATTAAGGATTGAGCCTGCTGGAAATTAATTTTTTTTATAACTTGCAGAATGTTTTATAAATAATGAGCAATTTAAATGGAGAAATATTTTATGTTGTTTATTTATTTAACAAATATTTACTGAATGCCCACTACCTGCCAGGCAATACTCTAGGCACTTGGGATACATCAGTCAAGATCCTTTTTCCTCTGGGGGGATATAAAAATAAAGACAGCAATGAAAACTTTAATGAGCTAACTTAAAGGAAAGACAGGGTAAGTGGGATGCTTGGAGTCATGATTTCCTGGGATTGTGTAGTTAAAATAGATGTGTTGCTTTTCCCATTTTTCTACCACTCTTTTAGGTCCAACCCCTGCTTTACTCTGCATCCTGGAAGGTTTACTTCTACAATGTGGCATTGCTCAGGCTTCCTTTCTAATTGTTTTATGAGTCAGTTAAGCCACTGGGAGTTAGTGACAAAAAATTAGAAAAGAAAGAATGAGAATGATTCTTCACACACCAGCACTTTTGTTCTAGAAATCATTGCCTCCTTCCACTACTATGGGTATCAAGGAAAGATTAACCACCGCACTCTTGAGGCAGCTGCAACTTTAAGGAGCTCAAAAAACACTATTTCCTCACCATTTCCCTTTACCCTCTTGGGAGTCTTAGATCTTAGCCATCGCTCTGTCACGTGTGTCATGTTGAAAATCATGAACCTCACTGAGCCTGAAATTTTTGCTCTATAAAAACAAATACATCTATCATATTGTGGTTTTGATTTGCATTTCTCTGATTAGAGATGCTGAACACCTTTCATGTACCTGTTGGCTGACAGTATATCTTCTTTAGCAAAATGTCTCATCAAGTCGTTTGCCCATTTTTTAATCAGGTTCTTTTTTTGCTACTGAGTTTCAGTTCCTACAGTTAACAATATGGTGTTGTGCCCTTAAAAACTTAAGGGGATAGCTCTCATACTCAATGTTCTTACTTGCCCCTCATCTCCCGCCCGCCACACACACACAGATGCACACACACACACACACACATACACGCACACAGAAGAAAAGAAAAAAAAAAAAGAAAGAAAAGACAAAATAGCAAAGGGGATCTTTTGGAGGTGATGTATATGTTTATTATATTTTTTGTTGTGATGGTATCACAGGTGTATACATATGTACAACCTCATTAAAATGTATATATTAAATATGTGTAACTTTTTGTACATTAAGTATACCTTAGTAAAGTTGGCTTATTCTTCCTTGACCCAAAGCTCTGTGTGAAATCCAGCAGATAGCAAAACAAAGGTCCATATATATCTCAGCTCTACTTTTGGTTTTTTTTTTTACATTTCAATGGACTGAACCCCCACTAAAAGAAAAAAAGTATTACAACATCTTATTTACAATGTCTTTATAATAATGTTTCATAACGGGTAGGATAATTCCACCCTTCATATTCTTCTTTTTCTGAAAATAGTATGTGAACTTCTTTAGCCCTTTAATCTTCCATGTAAATTTGAAAATCAACCTAACAATTTTCATGTAAAACTTCGTTGGAATTTTTATTGGAATTACATTGAATGTATAGAAGAGTTAGTGGTGAATTCACATCTTAGAGAAATGATTGTATGACATCATTTTTCTGGTATTATGGTAATTTATATTTACATATTTTCTAATATTCAGGCAGTCTTCAATAAAACCACTTTGTCATGGGGTAGTACATTGTTCAGTAAATGCTGCATTTGAATTGGCAATATTTGCTTTAAAATGGTCACATCTAGATCTATGAGAAAAATGCACTTCTAGTTGCCTTCTCATTATGTATTCTGTCTTTCTTGATACCAATTCCTTTCTTTTTTTGGTAGCTGGAATCATAAACAAGCTGGAACTATTTGCTACTTTTGTTCTCTAGAAAACTTTGAAAAATATTTCAAAGATGTATTATCTGAAAGCCATTTTTAATTTATGTCATAGAAAAAATGAAAAATAAAGCTTTAGACTTCTAATCCAGAATTTCCACTTTACTTTTCAAAAAACTCAATGCTGTATAAACACTTTAAATTTTAATTCAAAGTATGTATTTGCATGTCAAATAATTTAGCCCTCTAGTGTAACAAGAGATTAAATCCCCTATTTGAGCTCTACCAAATCTATCAAAATAAATTAAGCTTGAATATTTATTCATTATCACAAATTGCCTTTGAGATTAACTGTTTTATTTAGAATGCTATTCTAAGAGAACACTAAGTCTGGTTTGAAACTACAAATACGTATAGAATAAATCATTGAGACTTGATACTCAGGACTTCCTTTGAGTAATAACTTGCAATTTCAATTCCATACAGTACATTTTTGATCATCTTCAAGTAGTGCTCTTTGATCTAATCTAACAAAATGCAAAATTGTTCTTCAATTTGCTCAGATTAACTAATATATAGGATATAGGCTAAAGAAGAAAGGAGGGGACTTTCAATTAAAATGTAACAAGAATATGTCTTCATTTCTTACCACAGTTAGATTAGACTGTGATCAGTGACACATTATTTGTTACAGAATAATCATAGAGATTGTTGTTCTGTTAACTGACTTCTAGGTTTTAAGAATGAATTTTAAATGGAAATTTTATTTATAAAAAATGGAGACAGCACTGAAATAAAGTCATTGACATATGCTGAAATCACAAACTGTAATTAATATATTTTATTTTTATTTTGCTATATAAGAAAGCTCATAGTTTAAGAGTCTTTCTATGGATACTCCTTCCAGATAGAGAATAAGGAGAGAAAATATATCTAAATTAATTTACATAAAATCTGGTGGTGCAGAGCATTCATTTGTCTCAGCAGCTCCGTCAAACTAATGAGCTGTCATACTAAGGGACAGCCTTCTAAAGTTGTTCGACTCCCACAGAAAGAATTGAAGGGTATTAGCAATATCTATCGATAGATATTAGCAGACAAGTTTATAAAAGTATTGATATTAGCTATCACTCTTTTAATATTTTATCAAACTGTTAGTAGAAAAAACAGTCTGTCTACTTTCCTCACCTTTTCTCAAAAGTATTATATCTGGCATTATTCTACTCCTAGCTTACCTTTTGCTTTTGTTGATTATATTGTTGGTTAATATACAATCATCTTAATGAGTTGATTAAATAGGGAGAAAAATTAATCATTTCTAATATCTTCTCAAGATCAAAGCAAATATTACTTTAAAGCTGTTAATTACTCAATTAGGACAAGTGTTAAAAATAAATGAAAAAACAAATCTTCACTATACTGGATACATTGATATACCAGAATGAGACAAACTCCAACAGATATTCTGAGATTGAGCAAAAATATCTAAGTACATTTATTAATTCAATTATTTACTCATTCATATATTCACAATTTAAATAGATATATTTAATAACTGTTTGATATTTAGTCCATACCGCAGTAATAGTGACTATAGTTCATGGACTCTGTCCTCAAACACTAATCATACCAATGGATAAGATATTTTTGTCCTCACATCAGTAAAAGATGCATAAGGTAAGTAAATTGCTAGGAACATAGGTTCTGCCTTCAGCTTTTGTGCATCCCAAGTTGCTGCTTATTTTTATCTAACTAAAACACAAGTCACATCAGTCTAAACCTCAGTATACTTGTTCCTAAGATCAGGCTAATAATAGTAACTGCCACCTAGAGACTTTTTAAGCAAATGAATGATTTTATATAAACTTCTGTTTTAATTATTATGACTGTTAATAGAATTCACAAATCTGTTGTCTTAACACACGCAGGTGTTTTAAGGGCTCCTATGCTCCATCAGTCTTATTTTGAAACATTTTGAAACATTTCAAAATATTAACTTGCCATACACAGTGAGAAGACTCCTTCAGTCCTTAAATAAGTCAGAAAAAAAGTCAAAATAATTATGTAAATGTTTAGATCAGTTATGAATTATAAAATAAAGCCTAAGATTTGTAAAATCATAGGTTCCCATGTTGTCAGGAATACTGAAGTGACCTAGAAACTAATTAATTTTCACTAAATTCTCTTTTTCAGCCTTATTATGAGTATATTTTCAGCCTTTGTTTTCTAGCCTTTGTTTTACAATAGCTTTGAAAATAATCGCCAAGATTTTATGTGACATTTTCTCCTGCTCTCCTTTTAAAGACAAAACTAAGAGGACACAGTGAAAAATCTTACAAAACACAAACTAATTACGCTGTTGTCTTATAGAGAGAGACTGATTATCATTAACCACATAGATTCATCTGCCAGAGGAAAGAAAAAAGGTAATGTATTTTTCCCAAAAGGGAGTAGAAAGCATGGTGTTAGGAATGCAAATTTTAGAGTCAGAAAGACCTGCCTTAGAATGCATCCACAATTGGTTAGCTGTATGAGCTTAGAGAAGTTAATTTCTCTGTGCCTCAGTTTCTTCTCCCATGAAACAAACAGGTGTAACAATTTTACTTATCTCATAGTGCATTTCTAATGGTTAAATAAAGGAATGCTAGTAAAGTGTTTAAAACATGCACTGAACTTTGTTAACTTAAGCATTTGTAACATACTAACTAGATTCAGTTAATCACTTGGCCTCTTCTCCAGCTGATAATTAACCATACAGATTCTGTTTAGGTTACTTAAACCCATTTATAACTACCAGGAAGTTGAGTTCTGCAGATATTTGTAGGACATTTAGTTGGCTCATACAGCAAGTAAAAAAAAAAATCACTGTACTTTCCATAAATCAAACCTTTCTTGTTTTTCAAAATAAGCAATTTTCAGAGGTGTCACTTAGGAAGGTGACACCTGTATTGTGAACATGCACAGGGAGGTGGTATCAGGGACATGCTGTCAATTCTTATGACATTGAAAGAAAAGGTGACAAGGACCAAGAGTCTTGATGACTTGCACCTGACACAACTCCACTCATAGAGCAAAGGAGACGAGATCAAGTTGAGACTGCCAGGGACAAGGAGATGAATACATTAAAGAAACCTGTAAATAGAAAAAGACATTAAACATGAAGGTAAGAAATAAAAATTTAGGGACTTCCCTGGAGGCACAGTGGTTAAGAATCCGCCTGCCAATGCAGGGGACACGGGTTCAATCCCTGGTCCAGGAAGATGCCACATGCTGCGGAGCAATTAAGCCCATGCACCACAACTACTGAGCCTGTGTGCCACAAGTACTGAAGGTCACACACCTAGAGCCTGTGCTCTGCAACAAGAGAAGCCACTGCAACGAGAAGCCTGCACACCACATCGAAGAGTATCTACTGCTCACTGCAACTAGAGAAAGCCTGCTCACAGCAACAAAGACCTAATGAGGCCAAAAATAAGAAATTAATTAATTTAAAAAAAAGAAATAAAATTTAAGTATAGAACCTTTCCTTCACTAACAAGCGTACATTATCTAATAGTAGAAGTGAAACTAGAAGATTTTTCTTCTTTTTCATTAATCTCTTTATGTCTTTCCTCAAAAGAAGAAATATGAATGACAGACAAGGAAAAAGACACTAATTACCTCAATATAAAGTGATTGGAAAGGGAAAACATAGGAAGAGGATGTGTTTTAATGTAATAAGCAATGTATGTGATGTACCTTAAACATATCAAGCATTTGATAAAGGGTAATAGCTTTCAACAGCATCGTAAAAACCTATACATAATCCCCAAATCATCATATTTTCCACTTTTCTTTAATCCTAGCTCATTTCATTTCACTTGGCTTTGAGGAGGAGAAATCAGTATCTTCTGAGACTTCTTTATAATAACTACAGCATTACTGCATGCAAGAAATATACAGTGTAAGGGAATTAGCTATCACTTTTCAAAAATATAATATTTACTTCCCATCCCTTCTTTCCCCTTCCTCCCTCCCTCCCTCCTTTCTTTCTGAACAAGAATATGAATATTCTTAATATGTACTGTTTTGCATTCAAATGAACCTGGAAAATCTATATAAGCGTAAATTCACAATTATATCATTATATTTTCTTGGCCGTAAGTAGAAGATGTAAGTCAATGGTGGTTGTTATTCAAAAAGAACCTCCACAATTTTATTTCAAAATGGCCACTGCCATCATAGTTGATTTACCATCCACACTTCAGAGGAACAAGGTTCACACATCTGATGTTGGTGGAATCTTTTTATGAAAGTGCAGTATGACTTTGTCAAATATCAGCTAATATTAATCATGTATACCTAATAACTTCATGAAAAGGAAATGATTCACATAACTAGAATCAAACAAAGAAATTATGAAAGTAGAACTACCTAGTTATAAAACATTGTTAATAGGCTTCCACATTTATTTCTTGAGAAACTGATAAATTATAAATGAAGTCAATGTTATTCCATTTGGATGCAGTTATTGAGCAATTTCATTTAAGAATATGTAATATTCTTTTGCTAAAAGGGAAAAAGCTCTTGAACATTAAAAATGTAGGTTCATATCTCATTATTACATAACAAAAAGAGTATAAAACTAAAACCAAGAAACTTAGTTATGCCAAAAATCTATAGTCTGACTTTGCCTCTATCATATTCCTGCACTATAATTTTCATTATATATAATTAAAAGATTGTGTTTAGTCATACTTTGTTTCCTTCCTACTCTAGCATTTTGTATTTCTAAACACATAAAAGATGGTATAATGTTATTACAAATCACAAATGTAATGATAATATTGTAGCTAACGGAGGTTAGCAGGAAGTATATTGTAAAATATCACAAAGACTCTCTTTCTGACCGAACTTTAGCCAGTCTCCTCTAAGCCACGTTCTCAACTAGGCTTCTGCATTTGAACCTCCTTGTTAATCTTTGCATTCTCAAGATTCCTACTAAGTCGGTTTAGCTAGAACCCTCATCTTTGACATCTGACTACTCTCCATACCTGATCAAATTCCTCACCTCGCCAACCCCAGGTAATATCTGAAAATCCTGACCTGCCTTCAGCAAGAAATCTGTTAGGTCTGTTTAGCCAGAATCCAGCTAGAAACATCTTCATGTTTCCCATTAGTTAGTGTCCATCCACTCAACCCCCCCTTGCTTTTGGCTCTAAATCCCTACTTCTTTTTTGCTGTGGTCAGAGTGGAGCCCAAATGCCTCTCCTCTACTGCAAAGCCTCACTGGGGTAGTCCCTTCTTGAATGAAGTCTTCCTTACCATCTTTGGACTCCTAATCATAACTTATTTTCAAATGTCAATCAGATGTTTTTTAGAAATCTGTTAGTCACTTAAATAATCCAAGCCAGTTTCTTACCACTTACATTTGAATTACAGTAGTTATGTTTAGATACAAATTATAAGATTACACCTAATTAATCATTAGGTCATTTCCCATTGAGATCAGAGTGACCTGCCATTTTTTGGGGTGTCCAGGATGTCTGTTGACAGGTTTTTATTTCTTTTTATGTTCTTGAATAAAGAGGGTTTTAAGAAAGAAAAAAAAAAACCTCAATTTTTAGTTGTTTTAAATCCATTTTCTAAGTTTCTGGCAGATTTTTTTTTTTTTCTTTTTTAAGGTTCATTTCAGTTTTTCTCCTCAAAGATTTGTCAACAGGGCTTCCCTGGTGGTGCAGTGGTTGAGAGTCAACCTGCCGAAGCAGGGGACACGGGTTCGTGCCCCGGTCCGGGAAGATTCCACATGCCGCGGAGCGGCTAGGCCCGTGAGCCATGGCCGCTGAGCCTGTGCGTCCGGAGCCTGTGCTCCGCAACGGGAGAGGCCACAACAGTGAGAGGCCCACGTACCGAAAAAAAAAAAAAAGATTTATCAACAAACCCATTTGCATGTATTCTCATAATTACAGCTTTATATGATCTTCTCTCAGTGAACTAAGCTGGTGAAGAGAACAGAATCAGCCCATTACAACAAACATCTCATGCGGAGAGGCAGTGGGTGGATGCACTAAACTGCTTCAAGGAGCTGAACACCAAAGGCTCTCCTGAGCTGCAAAAGCAATGATATTTAATTTGTCAACACTGAGGTTTCAAACCTACTATGTAGTGCACAGATATGGAAAATACAGAAGAGTGGAGATTCACAGCTGGAGTTATTGGTTATAGGAGATAAAATAAAACCTAAATAAATCCCTAAGTAAATGGAGGAAAACACTACTACCAGTAAATAAGCTCAGAGAAATCTTCAGTCCTGAAAGAGACCTGGACCACAGGGAATGGAAGCCAAGTTTGCAATACAGATACAGAGATTTATTTGTAAGACCATGCATAGCTGAAAGAGTGTACAGTTTGAGACTGTGAAAACAGTGACAAACTAATGGCTTTGCCACTTGCCAGAAAAATTACTTAATGCCTTTGAGGCCATTATATCACCTATAAGATGGGAATAATACCTATTTGGGAGTGTTGCAACAAAGGTTGGGGAAAATCACCTACACAATATTCTATATGTTGGCTTATTGATATGAATTTAAACATGGATTTTTTTTCTGGTATAAAATTACCAAGTTAGGTGGACACTTTACTGATGATCTTAGGATTCTAGTTTTAAAGATTTGTAAATCATACTGTGTTATCCATATACATGTAGCCGCAATATTCTTTTTGGTGCACGCATTTAATTACAATCACGTTTGTTACCTCATAAGAAAAATCTGTCCTTAAAAAGGTAGCTTTAAAAGTAGTTCAATTTCAAAAAAGGTTGCTATATCAAAGCTAGCAGTATTAAGTATTTTCCACTTGTGTGCAGAGAGGGTCTTTGTTGAACTAGCACTTCCTGAAGTTAAGGGTATGCTGTGTATTTTGCAGCATTTCTTCAAGAACAAAAGAAAGATCTACAGATTCTAGTACTGACTTATCTTAGGTTTCTACAAATGTAAAACCTGTGCCAAGGACTTATAGAGTTGTAGTTTATTTGAAGATGCAGAAGAGGAAAAGCCAATTTAGGTTTACATTACCAAAATTGTTGCTTTGGGCAACAGTGCTTGATTCCATTAGGAATACTGGACAAGAGTCCAAATGCCTGCCATCATTCTCAACCTAAAGGATAGGAGGTGGGAGCATTTTACTCAGCTGTTCAGTCCACCACTCTTCCCCAAACGTGAGGGTTTTCTCTGGGGTGTTAAATCCTCACACTTCTGAGTTGCATCTGTGTGCATCCTGAGGAACTCTGAGAGATGCAGAAGTGTCACAAGGGAAAAAAACAAGAGTAGTTGAAGTGAGATGTTGTCAGCTCAAACATGTCTCTCTCATAGCTTCTAGTGGTTTGCTGGCAATCTTTGGTGCTCCTTGGTTTCTGCTGCATCACCCCAATCTGTGCCTTCATCTTCACATGACATTCTAATTACAAGGACACTAGTCATATTAGATTATGGGCCCATCTAACTCCAGTATAACCTCATCTTTATTAATTGCATACACAGCAATCCTATTTCCAAATAGGGTCACTCCTGAGGAACTGGGGGTTAGGACCTCAATGCATGAATTTTGAGAGGACATAATTCAACTATATAAGTAGTAGCATGTATTTGTATATCTACCAAAATAATGATTTTATAATTATAAATATTACTATATTGTTACATAAAATCATTGTTACACATTTAAATTTAAATTAATGTAGGGATTTATTCACATACATGAAATTGTTCTTGCTTTTAAATATCAATACTTCCTGTATCTCTGACCCTCTAGTTTAAATTATTCTTCTTCTGTCTGGCATATAGACAGAATTTCTTTTTTGCTGCAGGTGTGCTGGTAGCAATTCCCTTATTTTTAATGTCTGAAAATGACAATTTAAATTTCATTCTTAATATATTTACTTACTATTGATAGGTTTTGTTTCATTTTTTATAGTTATTTGAATTGTTTCTGTTGAGAAACAAAATGATCAGTTCTACTCATTACTTTTTTGAACGTAAACTTTGTTTTTTCTTGTAGTTGTTTTGAGATTTTTTCTCTGTCTTTTTGTTAAACTATGATCTCCTATAATGTAGATGACTTTTTATAATTCCATCTTTCAATTTAAAGAGTTTTAAATCTGTAGCTTGATATATTTTATCAGATTTGGAGATTTTTTTATTCATCATCATTTCTAATATTACTTCTGCTCCATTATTCCTTACTAGTTCCTCTAGGGTTCCAGTTAAATATATGTGAGGATTTCTTACTCTATCTTCTTTACTTCCTATTTGCACATCTGTCTCTTCTATCCTGTGATTTCTCCAAGTGTCACTTTGGCTATTTTACTCAACCTCTTACTAATTCTCTCATCATCTCTGTCTGTTATGTTGTTAAACCTATCAACTTACTGGTTAATATTACTTATTGTTTTTTTTTCAGGTCTACAATTTCTATTTTTTAAATCTGTAATGTTTCCATTTCCATTTCTCCATTGAAATTCTAAATCTTAGACTTTTATTTTGTTGAGTATAGTGAGCAAAATTATTATTTTTAACAATTTTTATTTGAGATAATTATAGATTCACAAGAAATTGCAAGAAGTAGTACAGAGACACCATGTGTACACTTTACCTCATATCCTTATGGTAATATCTTGCAAAATTATAGTATATCACAACCAGAATATGTGCATTGATATAGTCAAGATATAGAACAATTCTATTACTGCAAGAATCTCTCATGTCCTTTTATAACTGCACCTACTGCTTGTATCCTTGTTCTTGTCCCCTGACAACCACTAATCTTCTCCATTACATAATAATAAAGTGATAATGCAACATAAAAGGAATCATATAGCATGTAACATTTGGGGATTCGGTTTTTTTTCACGCAACATGATATTCTGGAGATTCATTCAAGGTGTTGCTATCATTGTTACTCCTTTTTATCATTGAGTAGTATTCCATGATAGGTATATACCACAGTTTGTTTAACCATTCACCCGTAAGTGACATTTGGGTTGTTTCCTGGTTTGGCTATTACAAACAAAGCTGCTTTGAACAAACATCCATTCCCAGGTTTTAGTGTGAACATAAATTTTCATTTCTCTGGGATAAATGCCCAGGAGTGCAATAGCTGGTTCAGATGGTAATTGCTTGTTTAGGTTTTTAAGAAATTGTCAATCTGCTTTACAGAGCAACTGAACCATTTTATATTCCTTCCAGCAATGTGTGAGCAACCCAGTTTCTCCACATCCTTGCCAGCCTTTAGTGTTGTCATTACTTTTGATTATAGGTATTCTACTAAACATGTATTTATAATTCATTACAGTTTAATTTGCATTTCCCTAATGGCTGAAGATGTTGAATGGTGTTTCGTATGCTTATTTTCCTATTAGATTAGATTTTCCTACCTAACTAGCCTTTTCAGTGAAATGTCAGTTTATGTCTTTTGTCCTTTTTCTTATAAGATTGAGAGTTCTTTTATATATTTATATATTTGGGGTACTACTACTTTGTCTGATAAGTGGCTTGCAAATGTTCTTTCCCAGTCAGAACTTCTCTTTTCATCCTCTTAACTAAACCTTTCACAGGGCAAAAATTTTAATTTTTATTAAGTATGATTT
This sequence comes from Orcinus orca, assembly GCF_937001465.1. Taxonomy (NCBI): domain Eukaryota; kingdom Metazoa; phylum Chordata; class Mammalia; order Artiodactyla; family Delphinidae; genus Orcinus; species Orcinus orca. Next base: position 143,378,138 of record NC_064560.1, on the reverse strand, counting down.
ATATATTTTTTTTTCTTTTATGGATCCTGTTCTATTGTTAAGTCTAAGAATGCTTAATGTACCCTTCTTAGGTGCTGACGATTATCACCTATTTTTTTCCTAAAAGCTTTATAGTTTTTTTTTATAGTATTGTATTTTGCATAGTATTGTGTTATGAGCTAATTTTTGTATCAAATGTGACATTTAGGTTAAGACTTTTGGAGGGCAGGGGGGACTATGGGAGTCTTATTGCTCCAGCACAATTTCTTGAAGTCTATCCTTCCATCATTCAGTTGATTTTGCTCCTTCTCTATTCATTTGCAGATATTTGTGAGGGGTTATTTCTAGAGTCTCTATTCTGTTCCATTGATCAATTCTGGCAATATTCAGCCAATGGCAACTGATAACCACAGTTATATAGTAAACCTTAATTCTAGGTATGCTGATCCATTCATTTTCTTCTTTTTAAAAATTGTTTCAGCTATTTTAAGTTTCCATTTCCTTTGCCTTTCCCCATAAATTTTAGGACATCATGCCTATCTCTATAATGAATCTTCTAGGATTTTTATAGGAATTGAATTAAATCTATATATCAATTTGGATAGAATTGTATCTTTACTTTGTTGAATCTTTCAATCCATGAAAACTGTATGTTCTATTTAAATACAGCATAATTTACGTAAATCTTTTATTTCTTTAGTTATGATTTTGTAGTTTTAAGCATACTAGTCCTTTACATGTTTTGTTAGATTTACATCTAAGTATTTCATTTTTAGAACAACTGTAAATGGTGTGGTAACCTTTTTATTTTTTTGTCCAAGAGTTCACTGCTCCTATGTAGAAATACAATAGATTTTGTTTGTTTATTTTGTATCTTGTGACCATACTGAACTCACTTAGTACTAGAAGTTCTTTTTGCTGTTGTTGTTATTCTTGTTTCTTAGTTTCCTTGGTATTTTCTCCATGGAAAACTATGTTGTCTGTAAATAAGTTTCTTTTCTTCCTTTCTAATCTGCTTACCTTTTATTTCATTCACTCAGTCATTCCTTTTTGCCTTATTCCATTGGCTAGAAATTGCAGTACTATGCTAAAAACGAATGTGAAGAACAGAAATTCTTGCCATGTTCCCAACCTCAAGGGGAAAATTACTAATTTTTAGGTGTGATACTTGCTGTACTGTTTTAATACAGGCATAGCTTGGAAATATTTGATAACATTTTACCCATAGTTGAATTTCTTTCAAAATCAGAGTCAATCCTCTCAAACTCTGCTGTTGCTTTATCAACTAAGTTTAAGTAATATTCTAAATCCTTTGTTGTCATTTCAACAATCTTCACAGCATCTTCACCATGAGTAGATTCCTGATCAAGAAACCACTTTCTTTGTTCATCCCTAAGAAGAAACTCTTATCCATTAAAGTTCTATCATGAGATTGCAGCAATTCAGTCACAACTTCAGGCTCCATGTCTAATTCTTCAAGAATTACCAAAATGTGACACAGAGACATGAAAATGTTGGGAAAATGGCACCAATAACTTTCTGGATGCAAGTTGCCACAAACCTTCAATTTGTAAAAAATGCAATACCGTGAAGCACAATAAAATGAGGTTTGCTTGTATAAGCCCTTTATCAAATCAGAATCCTCCCTCTAAGTCTACTCAGTTATTATCATGAATGGGTATTGAATTTTCTCAATGAAATATGCTCTGTGACTTTTTTTTTTTAGCCTATTAATATGGTGGAGTTTAGTGATTGATCTTCAAATAATGAACTAGCCTAGTATCCATGGAATAAATAAATTTGGTAATGGTATATATTTCTTTTTATATATTGCTGAATTATATTTGCAAATATTTTGTTAATTTTTGCATCTATATTCATGAGGGATATTGGTCTATAGTTCCCTTTTTTGGTAATATCTCTGATTTTGGTATCAGGGTAATGATGGCCTCATAAAATGAGTTGAAATGTTTCCCTCATATTTTGTGGAAGAAATTGTCTAGATTCAATATTCATTCTTCTTTATAAATTTGGTAGAATTCTTGGGCCTAGAGATTTATTTGGGGGAGTTTTAATGAGTGAATTCAATTTCCTTAATAGTTATGAAGCTACCAAAATTATTATTTCATATTAGATGAGTTGTGGAAGGTTGTGCTTTCCAAGGAATTGGTCTACTACACCAAAAGCTAAAGTTATGAGCATCAAGTTGTTTCTAGTGTTCCCTTATTATCCTTTTGACATCTACAAGGTCTTTAGTGATATCCCATTTGGTTCTATTCCTGACACTGGTAATTTGTGTCTTTTCTCTACTTCTTTGTCAATATTTGAGGTTTATTAATTTTATTGATCATTTCAAAAAGTAGGTTTTTAATTTTCCTTTTTGCTTTTCTGTTTCATTTATTTCTGCACTTACCTTTTTATTACCATTTTGCTGCTTGTTTTGGTTTATTTTGCTTTATAATATAATTATCTTTTTTTTTAAGAAAGAAGTAAAAGTACCTGTAATTTTGATAATTTCTTGACATGGTAAAATAATTTTACATTACAATCCAAAGGTGGTAGGGTGAGGAGGAGGGGCAGTGGAACAAGCCAACAAACAAAAAAGAAATTGAGAGACACATGGTAAGAGGAGGGAAGGGTTTTAGCTGGAAGGGGTCTGGAGAGTGGGTAGGGGCACAACTAAAATGCAATTGCTTTGTTACTGAATACTCTTCATGGGAAAACAGCATCCTGACTCCTTCTCTACACCATACTGGGAGTAAAAAAAAAAAGATGCATTCAGGTGGAAATATGATTGGGGGTTGGAAGACAGAGACAAAGAAAGAATAAAAGTCAGAAATAGACACTGAGAGAGTCACCAGCAGATTGACAGCAGATATTGACTCTCCAGTAGTGGTAGAATAAAAAACTGGGGGTGTTATGGGTTAGTACAAAAGCTGTAACAACTGATATCTCTGGAAGATTTGAGATATAAAAGCAACTTTTCTATGGTTTTGACTTGCCTGACAGATTTCTATATACACAGAATATGTACATGTCCGTGTGGGCATTTACACATATGCACACAAGTGACTGCTTTCCCTAGAAGTAAAATTCCAAAAAGAAAGCCCAAAAGGAGCAGCAACAACGGCAGCAGCTGACCTTCACAGCTGCAGACACCCCCCACTCCAATTTACCAGAGCAGGGGGGAGGAGATGACAGCTAACAGAGTAGGAAGGCATGTGTGTGCATGACTATGTGTAGGTGTATTATGGATATATGTGCATGTAAAAATCCTAGTTATAAAAACATCTGAAGGAGCTAGGGATTTGGCTGAAGGTCCAAGGTGTTTTTTGTCATGCTCAGGTTCAGGTTCAAAGTGGAATGTATGTAGATGGGAAACCCTAAGTCATCATCAGGGCAACTGTGGTAGGCAGGATCCAATGTCCCACAGTGGCAAGAGACACTAATCTTTCCTCAGGAAGAGAAGAGCTGATCCACTTGACTCCAATTTTTAAAAAATACCTAGCATTTTCTTCTAGTTCCCTCAGTTCCTAACCAACTAACCATCAAAAGGAAGAAAACACGAAGCCCAAGATATTAGCTTGTCTCTCCTAAAGGAAGGAAAAGTGGAAGAGAGAAAGCATATGTATTCTTGTGCTAACATATTGGGCACACAAACCTGGAGTTCTCCAGAAATTAGGACAGGTTTAATGATTTTATTTTATTATGAGGTATTGGGGAAGGAAATAGAAGGCCTGTAAAAAAGAGGTAAGTCTGTCACAGAACTACATGACAGTTTCATTAAACTCTAACTAAAAACACAGAGAAGTGTGATTACTATTTCCAGCCAGTTTCCCCATCACCATAGTCATGTAACAAACTAAGGTGATGTGGGTCTTGAGCCAGACTCACAGAGTCCCCTGGCCCTGGCCTCTGCACAGTGTCTCTGCATTTGATCTTTTTGATATTTTTCAGGATCATGTCATGTAGAATGACATATTGATTCTTTAGCTCTGATATGATGAGCTAAAAGCTGTTATGTTCTTTCTCATCAATACCTGTCAGGGTGCAGGAAAGTCCTCCACATGGGGATATTTAGCTATTTTGGAAACCAATTTGGCTCTTGTAACATAATATCTAGAAATCTGATCCAGATGAGATGCAGGTCTCAACATTCTTAGCTCTGCAATTGTCTTCTCCTAAATGGACACCCCGAAGTTGTTCCCATCTTCTAACACAGGAATTAGGAGTTGTACCCACATTTTTATGGTGCTTCATTTCAGGATCAGCGGCCAGATCTCATGTTTCACTGTCTCAAAACTCTCCACTAACTCCTGGTTGCTTTTTAGCATCACATTGGGCATCACAAATACCATGGTTCCTTGGAAGGCCTCCACACTCACCCAATCTTCGCTTCTTGGAAGTGGGATCTTCCAGTCCATTGTGGCTATTGGTGAGAAGAATAGTCAGGGACCAGCAGACTCATGTCTGAGTGGATCTGAGTTAGGTTATATATGTTTAGGATTGGTCCTTTCAAAAAACTGTCAAGTTCTAACAACTTCTTTGAGAAAATGTTTTCCACCAAGTCTTCTGCCTCAATTGTGATCTGCTCTCTGAAAGAATCAACCTTTGAATGGTGGGTAGCGTCAGAGGGACTAGAGGAATCTCAGTGCTCCCTGGAGGTGGCTGCCCTCGCTTGGCTCACACACAGCTTGCTGAGTCCCACCCTCAGTTCCTTCCTCCCACTTGCTCTCCTGCTGCCTGCTGCCTGCTCACACTCTATAATTATCTTAATTACTCCCTTTACATGTATCAGTGTTCCAATTTTTACTTCAGCCATCAAATATAAAACTTGAGAAGGAAACTGAATTTGCCCACATATTTGCCATTTCCATGTTCTTCCTTCCTTCCTGATGTTCCAAGTTTCCTTCTTTTAGAGAACTTCCTTTAGCTATTCATTTAGGGCAGGTGTGCTGGCAACAAATTCTCTATTTTCCATCATTTCAGAATGTCATTATACTCCCTGTCACTCCTAACATTTTTAAGCAATTGCTTTTTTTCTTCATTTCCGATGTTCCAAATTTCTGTTATCATTTCCCCTTTGTATTAGTTTCCTAGGACTGCCATAACAAAGTACCATAAACTTGGTGGTTGGCCTACAAAAACAGAAATTTACTGTTTCACAGTTCTAGTTGCTAGATGTCCAAGATCAAGTTGTTGGTAGGGTTTGGTCCTTCTGAGGTCTGTAAGGAAACATCTGTTCCATGCCTCTCTGGGTCTTCACATTGTCTTCCCTCTATCCTTGTCTTTGTGTCCAAAATTCTTCTTTGTGTAAGGACAGCAGTCACATTGGATTACAGCCCACCCCAATGACCACATTTTCACTTGATTCTCTCTGTAAGAAATCTGGGGGCTTCTATATACCTTTTTTTGGGAGGGGGGGACACATCAACCCATAACATCCTCTTTTTGAAGAAATTCCTTTAAGTAATTTTTTTAGAGCAGTTCTGCTGCAATGAGTTATTTTAGTTTTGCTTCATCTGAGAAAGCTCTTATTTTACATTTATCCTTAAATAATATTTGCCCTGAATACTGAAACTTGGTTTTAAAGCTTTTTTCTTTCAGCACTTAGCACTGTGGTACCCTTACTTTCTGGAGTCCATGGTATCTAGTGAGAAATCTGCAGTCATTGAAATTATTGTTCCCTATAGACAGTGGTTTTTTTTTTGTTTTCTGTTTGTTTGTTTTCTCTAAGAATTTTTTAAAGACTTTTTTCTTTATCTTTCATTTTCAGTAGTATCTGGTCATGGAGTCCTTTGTATTTACCCTATTTGGGATTCACTAAGCTCTTCAACTGGTAAGTTTATATCTTGGAACCAAGTTTGGGAAGTTTCTGTGATTTTTTTCAAAATTTTTTCTACACTTTGCTCTATCTCCTCTCCTGATACTCCAAAGACACAAATAATATAAATATTTTGTTACATGACATAAGGTTCTTGTCATTATTTTTTTTCCCCTCTGTTGTTCAGATTGGATAATGTATCTTTATCTTCAATTTCACTGACTATTTCCTCTGTTATCTCTATTCTGCCAATTAGTCCCTGTATATAGTGAGGTGTTTTTTTCCCCAAGTAATGTGTACCTTATATTTCCTTGCTGAAACAAATTTTCCTTTTGGTTTCAAATGCCTTTTAAATTGTTTTCTGGAGCTTTGTGAAATTAATAGTTTCTTTCAAGTCTTTGCCAAATAATTCAAATATATGTGGCATCTCATCATGGGTGTGTCTTGATTTTTTTTTTCCATATGAAATGAGATTTTCCTGGTTCTTCAAATTCCAAGGATTTCTGAATTTTACTTTAGACATATTAAATGTTATACAATGAGACTCTGGGTCTTGATTAAATCCTGTGGCGAACGTTGATAGCCTTCCATGGGCTACTGTTTTAAAGTCAATTCTGATTCCAACCCTTTTTGCACTATTCGGAACTGTTCCATGTGTGCACCAGTCAATATCCAGACCTGGGTGATGGTCTCTCTGTTCAATTCTCAAAGTATTTGGTGTACTGAATGGGATCAGATGCACACATGTGGAGTTTGAGGATGAGCCCAGAAAGTCATAAAGAGCTTAGTGTATCTCCTTCCTCAGCACTTTCCTCTCCACAATGTCCCTTCTTTGGGCTCCTCTCTGGAACTCTATTCAGAAATCTGGTGTTTTATATACTCTGCCTTGCTGGGCACTCCCAAAACTGCTCCTGCATGCAGAGCCAAGCAAAACAAGGACAGAGAAAAAAACCAACCAACCAACCAAACAAAGAAAAAAATGGATTTCCACCCATTCTTTTGGAAATACAGTTCCATAGAAGGAAAAAGAAGGCTCCTCTCCATTAGAATTTTGGCTCCTTCAGGAGCTTATTGCTGCCAGCTGCTGCTGTCACAATGGGATTGCTTAAGGGCTAGAGTGAAGGGGAATGGAAGAAAGAAAACAAAAGATATAAAATTATATACTCTCTCTGAGTGTTATGGGTTCCTTTTCACACTCCTTGAGCCAGACTAGAGGCTTTCTCTTTGAGCTCTCTCTGTTTGTGCCCCAGTGGCATATTCTGGTGCTTAAGTTTCAAACCATGAGATATCAGAAGAGAAAAAAATACTAGATTCACTGCAGCTTTGATGGTATTTTGGATTCTAATCTTCTGTTCTATTCTGCCTGTTCTATTTGCTTATGAGGGTTCTCAGTATTCATTAGGACACACAGGTAGTGTGTATATACATCTTATCCAGAACCTGAACCTCAAATATATATTTTTAGTGTAGTTTTATTTTACTAACACCAAAAAGGGAAATACATGGACAGAATAGTACTGACCAATTTCACTTCTTCAACACTGATATGTAAAATCCTACATAAGATAGCTTCTTGGGTCCATTTCTTTGTAACATTTCAAGAAGCAAAGCAAAGTAAAGCAATTCTGTATGTCATGTGTATATTATATATTAAACATACACAATAAAAGAATAGTAAGAAATATGGAAATGATATTCACCAGTTTCAGGAATTTGATTAACTCTGGGGAATGAGAAAGAGGAAAAGAATAGTATGTGGACTTAGAGTCTATGTCTGCAAGTTTTTTTTCTAAAAGAGAAATAAAATCATCTACAGGTAATATGTGTGTTTAATCATAATAATGAACTGATAGGTATATGTAATATTTGTTTCTGCTGTTTTTTCTATGTTTGAAACATCACAATGAAAAATTAAAATATTAGAAATCTGATAAAAACAATTATTTTAATCAGCACACAAAGTGACACTTATGAGCAGAAGCATTCTGGAAATAATATTCTTATACTGTTAACTGTAGTAACAATAATTCTGCAGGGAGATAATAGCAATATGGACAAAGCGATTAAAATTAAATCCTTGCTAACAGTTTTAAGTCATATTTGTAATATTATGTGATGGTAGAATTTCGTATAAAAGACATCATTTGTAACACAAAAGTGACAACAACATATATCTCCAAATACAAATGATAAACCATTTGGGGCACATATATTTGAGCTGAAACTAGTGGGCTGGTGGATTAGATAAGAGAAGCAGCACAGTGAATTAATACATTTCAAATCTAAGTGTATGTGTACTTATTAAAGGAAAATGTACATTTGCTATTAGCATAGCAACATGTTTGAGTACCTCTAATTGATTTAGGAATTATTATTCTTACAACATTCAAAAAGTCAAGTTATTTGGTAAAGTGGAAGTGATATTGTCATTTGAAAAGTGATAATGTCATTCAAAATTTCAATAATAAACATATATTATAAAAGGAATATAGATTTTACAAAATACACTCCAGCGTGGTATATTTATTTGCCAATTATTTTCATTTGTTTGATTGTGTGCTACTCTAAACTTACACATCTAAAACTGAAAAAGAGATTTAATCATTCCCATTGTCATGACATTTTTCAACCTTGTTTTACTGAGGACAGCACAGTAATTTCTTAAGGCCTGACTTATCTGGTATGCACTGAATCATTTAAATCCTTTTCAATCTTTCCTTTTAAGAAACAAAAAAGTAAGGAAAAAAAGCTATTACTAATTTGGTCCTTTATCTAAACTATGTTATTATTTTGCTAATATTATTTTTCTCCTATCTCACAGCATTCGGGTAGCAGAGTCATCTGAACATAATACACAATACGATGTGTAGAATAAATAAATTAACAAAGAATTATAAATACTTGGAAATTATTATTCTCATATTTTTTAGACTAATTTATATAAATCAGTAATCGTATAAAACTAGTTTAGTTTAAAATAATTGAGACTATTTCAAAGTACAGTATATGAGATGTCTCCCTCATTATCCAAAATGGACATTTGTAAAGTGAATCTATGCCCTGGATTTAATTTTTCTTTTTTTAGTTATCAACAATCTAGCTGAGATTAGAAGTTATCAGCATACTGAAAACCATGTAATTGAAGGAATATTATCTCTTGGCTTTACTCTGAGTCTGAGAGAAGAACATAGCTACTAGAATAATGCGATAGTAAAGAGCCTTGATAAGGTCTAGTAACCCAACCATTGAAATGCACCATGGACAGGTATCGGGTGCTTTATTTCCCTCTAGTGGATAAGTAAATGAATAAATACAAGGAAAAAAGTCAGTTGTGCTTTGATGTGCTTGCTTAAAAGCCATTTATTATATTGAGATGTCTCATGTAGAGTACTTAGAGAACTGCACTATAAAATTTGCAAACAGAAAATAAATATGTGCTTATTATCAAATAAGTGTGCTGAATCAGTAAAATGAATCGCTAGAAAATCTGCAATCAGTTATCTTTTTTCTGTACTCTGAAAGTCAGTGCTCTTGAGGCAGAAACAATGGGATAAAGTGATGCTTTTCCTCTTTCAAGTTAATATAGGAAAGTTACAGAACAAACATTAAGAAAAGGAAAATTTAAATGTCATTTTTATTTGCTTTTGAGAGAATTAATTTTTGTAGAAAATTAGTATTTACATCGCTAACAATTATTTTTGATAAGACCAACTCTAAAATCATTTGCATCACCTGAACAAATGGTCCTAACGGTCCTGGGCAGAAAAATCATTAAAAAAGTAACATATATACTTTTTAAAAGACAGATCATATGCTAAACATTTAGATAAAATATTTAATTCTCAGACCAATATCATAAGTGATGTACCATTTTCACTCTCACCATTTTATAGATAGTACCTGAAGGAGACTGGTAAAATGTTGCTTCTAAGGTGACAGGAAATTGTAGAGCAAGGATTTAAACCCAAGTAGGCTGGCTCCAGAATTTATAATCTGTTAAGAAAGCCTCAAGGCATGTTATCTGGTAGAAGAATCTGGTATAATTTTAAATACTTACCATATCAAATGGATACTTGAATAATCTGGATTTAGTTTTAGCATAAAATGCTGACAGAAATTGTTATTGAATTAGGGTTTCATAGTACACTATGAAATAGAGAAGAAAATTGAGAGCTATTCTCAAAGATAAAATTACTTTTAACATTTGAATTAAATATAGAAAATCAAGAGAACTAAATATTCTAATTTTTCAATAGTCAGTATAAAATACCTTGTAAAATCAACTGGTGAAAACATATATTGAAATTGTTTTTTAGGATATTTTTCTATAAATGGGTTAAATATGAATCAATTACTTTAATTTTAACAGTCCCATTTGCTACTGAGTCTTTAGGGGTTGATAATATCTTCTTCCCTTGAAACTGGGCAGAATTTTCTAACTAGTTCAACCAAGAAAGTACAGCAGAAATGATTCCATGTGATTCTGAAGCAATGTCACAAAAAAGATATATCCTTCTGCCTTCCTGTGATTGTAACCAAGCCACCCGATTTTGCAGAAACCCAAGTAGCCTGCAGAGACACCTTGGAGAACAGCGGAAGTGCCTTGCTGAGCATCGTGCCCATAGCAGGCAGCACATGGTGGCCATGCCAATGATCAATCCTGAAAGTGAGTTCTTTGGTACCCAAGTGAGGCATACAGTTGAACTTTTGAGAGAGATGAGCAGTTTCCACCAGACCCATGTTTAAATTAATGAATAAGTTTTTCAGAACTAACTTACTAAAGTAGTTTATTTTTTTTCCTTTTTTTTTTTTTTTTTTTTTTTTTTTTGTGGTACGCAGGCATCTCACCGTTGTGGCCTCTCCCACTGCGGAGCACAGGCTCCGGACGCGCAGGCTCAGCGGCCATGGCTCACGGGCCCAGCCGCTCCGCGGCATGTGGGATCCTCCTGGACCAGGGCATGAACCCGTGTCCCCTGCATCGGCAGGCGGACTCCCAACCACTGCGCCACCAGGGAAGCCCAGTAGTTTATTTTTTTAAGGAAGATTTCTGACTTGTGTAATGAAACTTCCCAAGTGGCCTTGTTAATGTTTCTTTACTAAATGAATGGTTGTCTCTTATTTTTTAATGTAAAAATTTTCATTTGAGTTTCTTAAGACGTAGGCCATGTGTGATAGACTTTTATTGTTTTGTTTTTGTCCCCTGGTCCCCCACAAAGGTTTTGGTAAAGATCCAGTGAGATGGTTGAACTCCCATGATGTTTCCTCCATTTCTTAACTTATTAAAATTTGTCTTACATAAAAGTGAAAACTAGGGCTTCCCTGGTGGCACAGTGGTAGAGAATCTGACTGCCAGTGCAGGGGACATGGGCTCGAGCCCTGGTCTGGGGAGATCCCACATGCCGTGGAGCAGCTAAGCCTGTGCACCACAACTACTGAGCCTGAGCTCTAGAGCCCGTGATCCACAACTACTGAAGCCCATGTGCCACAACTACTGAAGCCCGCGCGCCTATAGCCCATGCTCCGCAGCAAGAGAGGCCACCGCAAGGAGAAGCCTGCGCACCGCAATGAAGAATAGCCCCCACTCACTGCAACTAGAGAAAGCCCACCCACAGCAACGAAGACCCAACACAGCCCAAAATAAATAAATTAATTATTTTAAAAAGTGAAAACTAGTCATTTCAGGGAACTGCTTAATATATGATTGGTTGTAGGAATAATCCATTTCTCTTGGGTCATTCTCATTCTCTATCTATTCTAATTTTTCCAGATACACAGAAGCTACAGCTGGTGGCTTGACTGCACACCTTGTAATAGTTTAGTCATATGTGTTCTTGCACTGTGGTAATCTGTTGGAACGTAGAAATAAATATTGGAAACTATTTTCACTCAAACTCTCTGTCTGTCTCTCTCAAACTCTCTGTCTCTGTCTCTGTGTCTCTCTGTCTGTCTCTCTCTGTCTTCTCTCTCTCTCTCCAATCAAGACCCTTAGCAAACCCAGAGGTAATCTTAAGGCTTGCTTGTCCACATAAACAGATAAAGCTAGTCTGAAGTAATTAAAGCACTGTTTTAACTTCATCTAGTGCTATTTATCTATTTACTTATATTTTAAGACAAATAATGTGACAGATACCTTGAAAAGTACTTTATATACTTATACTATTTAATGTAAAACATATGCATCAATTCCAAATGTCAGAATAATAAAACCAGTAATTATGAATACACACAAAATCACCAACTTAAAGTAACCCTCCTACCCAACTTCTTAAGATACTCCTGCAATTGAATTTTTGCTTCTGGGACCACATGTTAGAATGTCAAAATATTACAACAAGGGTCCCTCAAGAACTGTGTAGCTCAACTGAACGAGCTTAGGAAATTCATACAGCATTTGTATCAGCATAAAGCATCTGGAACCCTTGCTAATCTGAGTTCTACCAGACTCCACTGAGGGTCACTCATCTCTACTCAGGCTTTTCTTAATAAGATTTAAAATGATAACTTGAGCTGCCAACTATCCAGAAATCATATTACAATTCAAAAATTAAGAATATGTGATTATAATAATAGGAAGCTTCAGAAAACATGCAATTGAATTTAGCACTCAGGTGAAGAATATAAATGATTTTCCTTTATTATCTTAAATGGGTATATTTGGCTCACATTAGATTATTAGTTCTACCTTAATAGATAAAAATTACATTAAATCTGGAACTTATTCATTTATCCAACCAATAGTTGTTAAGAAGCTAATATGTGTCAGGTATTCAGAGAATCTAAAATTGAAATTAGTTTAAAAATGTATAAATAAATACATTAAAACAGAAAAAGATCCCTGCTTTCACATAAGTTACATTCCAGTGGAGGATGAGAATAGTGATAAAATGTAAAGTAAAAACTGTAGAATGTATGTTGGATGGTGTGAAATGACATTTTTGGTTTCTGCATTCTCCCCCTTTGTTTTTTTTGTTGTTGTTGTTGTTCTTCTCTTTCTATGTTTTGAGTTTTCTAGAATTTTTTTTTAAATTTAGAAGTCACTTTGCAGTTATTTTGTGGTGGTCACCATAGTGGTTGTTCAGCATGTATATCTCCATTTTTCCAGCCAGATATTTTTAAATTTAAATATTATAACTTTCAGTTCTAAAATGTGCACTCAGTTCTCTTTTGTTTTTTGTGTTCCTCTACTGAAATTTGTCTTTTCATTCCTTATTGTGGTTTTTTTTTTACCTCATTAAGCGTAAGTTTAGTAGCTGCTTTCTGATAATTTCAACATCAAGTCATCTTGCATTGGCCTCTGTTGATATTATTTTTCCTTCAGAATGGGTCATTTTTTTTTCTTGTATGCCTATTGATTTTATGTTGTAACACTGACATTGTCAATATTATGTAATGGAGAATCAGCATTCTGATATATTCTTGTGAAGATTGTCACATTTTTATTTAAGCAAGCCATTAACCTGGTTATATTCAAACTGTTTTCAAGGCAAAATCTGTTTTACGTTGGTGGTGATGGTGGAGGGGCAACTCATTAATCCTTTTATACTCAGTGTTTTGAGTCTGTCTGCACATGCTTGGCTTGTGGTCAGCCAGAGACAGGTAAAGTTAATATACAGAATTTGGGACTACCATAGTTTAGGGTTTTTGTTTGTTGTTTGTTTTTGATCAGTAACCCCTCTCACTCTGCATGGGCCAAGGAGTCCCCAAAATTTTCTCTCACTCTTTTCAGGCCAGAAAGATGATGGACTTTTTCTCTCTTCGGTCATTAGCCACCATTAGTCACTCACCAAACCTTTCCCCCGAGATTCAACTGCCATCCAAAATGTGTCTACTTTGTTTTGTTCTCCAAATCCCTCTGGTAGTTTTTGTTTGTGTGTGTCCAGGGTTTATATTTATGAGAAAATAATTTTGTTAAAATTTTACAAAGCCATCCTAGCAGCAGAAACAGTACTTGACATTTGGCAGACTTTTTCTTTTAAGAAAGACTAAAATGAAAAGCCCTGGAATAATCCTGATCATTTCCATGTTACTGTAGTATCACTGAACCTCTGACAGTACATGGAAAATTATTTTGTGCACAAGGAGAAAAAACATCTCTCGACCAGACATAATTCTACAACTTGTTCTTTTGAAGTTTTAATGAGGAAATTATCTTGCACTTATAAGAGAAAGTGGCTTTCCGATCCAGGTATACATAGAGACCTGCTTTGGGGCTTTTAGTTAATCCTGGAGAGTAAATCAATGTGAATACAGTCTTGATCTCATTATGTAGAAAGGAGTCAGATAATTGATTTAACTTTTTTCTTTGCCTACTTTGACAATCATAGCCATTTCAATGATTACTAACTATGCTAATAAAAAAATACTATAAAAATCACTCCTCAATTTCTTCCCCCCAAAGGAAAATATGCATTGCATGTTCTAAGACAAATTATTCCCTATTTCAACAAAACTCAGTAAACATTATTACAACAGTGTCATTTCAACTGTGAATTCTTAGTCCTGCTTCCCTGGTAGCTATTGTATCCGCTCAGTAAGAATTCTGTTATGAAACACAACTGTTGCATACTGTGCAAGATGGAAATATGCAAAGGGTAAATGAAAATTACTGTCCTGTTTAATGCATTTTTAATACTCTGTTACTAATTCCAGTGCTCTAACTAGAAAAGCCAATTGCAACAAATCCTTAAGAACTACAATCTGTGGTGCAGTTAGTAGGGAGGAAAAGCTGACTAGTGAAAAACTCTGATGAAAAGAAATAATCGATTTATACCTGAAACCATCAGACAGGTTTCATAATTGAGCTGCCACTGTAATTTGTTTTGCAACACCAGATAACTAATGCATATAGCATCTCCCGCATACAGATGCAATAGACACAAATAACCTTAAGAACATAGAAGATAATTATGTGGAAAAATTAACATAATTAAGAAGTGATGAATTTTGAGTGTTTATTGCCTTTGTTCATTGTATAATGTATTTAATTGCAGGTTTATATAAGTTTTTTTGTAAATAATGACTGTATTTAAGAAGCAACTCATAAAATTTCTTTGATTTAACAATTGGCTCTTGCAAGGTGGTATGAGCTGGCTCCAGCAAATCACTCCAGCCCTCTCAAACCACACCATTCCCTACTCAGCAGTGCTTCCTCCCTTTCTGGCTGGCCATCTCGGTAGTTCCTTGTGAAGGTGACATTGTGTTTTCATGAACCTTCTGCATCAGAATCACTTGGTGAGCATAGCCACATTCAACAAATACTGGTTGAACAGACTGGTTTTGACATTTGACAGAATAGTTTCCTAATTCCAGATCTACATGTTTTGGGAATATGCTCAATGACTTCATCTGAAAATGAGGGACACTGTGACGATTCTATGAAATAATGCCTGTAAGGGGGTGGGCACAAGAGAAGTGCTTAATAAACAAGTTTTCTGTGCCCCTTCACTCCTTGCTGGGACAAACTCTCTGATCATGGTACCCTTTTACTGGCCATGGCAGTACCTCATCCAGGCATTCCTGCTTCAGAATCTTCCCTCCTACCTTCTGGAGTCCAAATGCCAATGCCTGTCATTCCTTGTTAGGACATAGAAATTATCTTAGCCAGCCTCCACTTAACCATCTCTTCGCCAGCACTCGGAAGAGTACTGATGCCTATGGACCTGGCCTATTCCTATTCAGTGCTGTGGCTGGACTCACATTTATCTCCTCACTGGGTTGTGGGCACACCAAGAGTTAATCAGGTGTGTCACCAAAATGTTCATGCCACTTTTAATTGTAGCTGTGTGATTCATTAAAAATTAGGTTAACTGATAGTTCAAGAGGAGAAAAAAGGCGAAATGCTTTGGAAACACTTGAGTTTTAAAAGTGGAATTAGGTATGGATGAGAAAACAGTGAAGAACTGAGGAAAACATAAAAATCTCTAAAGATCCTGCTCTTGGATTTGTTCAAAAACCTGTCACTTCACTTTAAAGAAACTGAAATTAGTAGTGGTAGAAAGTGCATTATGGTGAAAAGGCCTAGTTCCTACAACCAACAACCAACCAATGGACAAGTATATGTTTATGTTTTAAGTTTAAATAAATTATTAAATTGTGCTTGTATACTTCATTTTTTATAATTCTCTTCTTTAACTGATTTTTTTTTTTTCGCGGTACGCGAGCCTCTCACTGCTGTGGCCTCTCCCGTTGTGGAACACAGGCTCCGGACACGCAGGCTCAGGGGCCATGGCTCACGGGCCCAGCCGCTCTGCGGCATGTGGGATCCTCCCAAACTGGGGCACGAACCTGTGTCCCCTGCATTGGCAGGTGGACCCCCAACCACTGCGCCACCAGGGAAGCCCCTAACTGAGTTTTTCCATTAACCAACCCACTACATATTCCAGTTGCATAGTTAAGAGGGTAGATATGTACCAGAGCAGACAACTAACAAACAATAATAACAATAAATGAATAAATAAACAAATAAATAAAATTTAAAAATTCACTTGCCTAGTTGCAGTAGCCACATATTAATTGCTTAATATTCACATGTGGCCACTGGTGGAAATGTTTTCGACAGTGCAGATTTCAGTCCTAAGAGAGGCCTATAGGTATAACTTGTGAGTTTTTCCTTATTGAACTTGGGAAAAACGTGTTTTCACTAAAGGCATATGAACTAACTTATTTTTACTGTGGCAAAACACATATTCACCATTAGAGTGAAAATTCACCATTTTAACCAATTTAAAAATGCCATTCAGTGGCATTTGGTACATTCTTTCTTTTTTTTTTTTTAATGCTAGAAAAGTAACCAAAATCTTTCATGATAGAGAATTATAAGAATAAATTTTTAAACATCTGTTCCCTGCTTCCCTCTTTAGATGCTGGGTATTCAGTAACTGTTCGTGCAGCTAACTCTTAATCAAAAAAGTAATGAAAAATATACACCAACAAAAAAATTCCTTCAAACATACTTTGCCCTATCAGCAAATTGCTCAGGTCAGAAAAATATTTTTACTTCAGAGGGTAAAATGCAATGTATAATATCATTTTTGATTCTACTTGATATTTGGGGTTTTTTAGACATGTCAATTTTAGTTTCAGCATTTTTGGCTGACATCCTCACTAGCTGCTGCTGGTTCTGTTCTTGAATTGGTATCTCTAGGAGTTGTCTGTGTGTTCCCTATGGATGGAAAATATGCCCATGCTTTGCAAAAAAATCAATTACCTTTTTTTTTTTTTTTGTATTCTCTCATTTATGTCGGCAGCTAGAATCTTATTTAAAAGTCTACAGTAAAATAGCTTAAAACTATCTTAACAAATAGTTATTGAGAACTTCTAAAATATATTTTATGGTTTGGGGAATGTAATCATTTTGCTTTGAACTGACACTAGACTGAGACTATTTTAAAATTCATATAGCACTATTTGTTTTATTTATAATCCATCGTCTTGACAAAATAGATATCCTACAAATTGGAGTGAAGCCTGAATGTATAGTAAACCATAAAAGATATTCCAGAATAGAAGTGTCAACTGCACTAATCAACAAGATAAATGAGCAAGCCTACAGGGGATGATTAAAATAAATTGTATTGAAATCCACTTGGGAAAAAGAGACTACACTTGTGTTCTATCTCCTCAGTTTTTGTCAGCTATGGGGAAGCCAAATCTTGAGAGCATTTTCCAGAAATTACATTTTAGAGACAAAGATGTTTTACTTATTGGACAATAAAACATTCCATAGAGCAGTGAATGATTGATGGAAAATGTAATCAACAAATGCTATTGAAGAAGCAAAGAAAACTGATCTTTTAAAAGGGGTTTTCTCCATCTATCCTCTCAGCAAAAGAGAATAACACTTGGGATTGAAAATTCAGCCATATTGCCAAGTAAGAGTGGCAAAGTCATAAAGTGTGTATAAGTGCCTTAGTTTTCACTATTTATTTTCAAATCAAATAATTTCTATGGGAAGTAATATTTTTATTACTTAAAATTCTTTCCTTAAAAGGCTAGTTCTTGTGCATATGAAGTCTTTCATTGTATCAAGACTATGTTTTAACCACCTGTTTTACAATACAATTGTATCCACTCATTCTGTTTATACTTATGGAAACACTAGGATAATGAAAGTTATTAAACTGACAAATACCAGTTATCAGAGTGAATATTAAGACTATCAAAGAAACACATTTTTATTATCGGTGCTGAACCAATGAAGAATAAATTTTGAAGAGCTACTTTAAAAAAATTCCCTAGCAATGTGAACCTGTGGGACCTAACTGTCCAGAGTGCAGGAGGTTTTCCTTTTGCTTTTACCAGGCAAAATCAAGTTTCATCATAAGGCACAGGTTCAGCTTTCCCTTTACTTTATCTTACCATTAGATAGTCTTAGTGACTATACTGCTAGAGGGTTATAAGTAAATTGAACAAAAAAGTGTAGAAAATTTCACACTTTTCATATCTCTTTAGTCATTCCCCCTTTTTACCCAGTTTTAACTGATCAGTTTTATCCTACATTTCAAGACAAGACTTACGATGAATATGTAGGCTGAGCAATAACATAACTGACATTTTATTTACCTCATCGCTTATAAGAATTTTTCCTACATTAAAAAATATTCTGGGAGGGGGAAAATGGCGGAAGGGTAAGACGCGGAGATCACCTTCCTCCCCACAGATACACCAGAAATACATCTACACATGGAGCAACTCCTACAGAACACCCACTGAACGCTGGCATAAGACCTCAGACCTCCCAAAAGGCAAGAAACTCCCCCACGTAGCTGGGTAGGGAAAAAGAAAAAAGAATAAACAGAGACAAAAGAATAGGGACGGGACCTGCACCAGTGGGAGGGAGCTGTGAAGGAGGAAAGGTTTCCACACACAAGGAAGCCCCTTCGCGGGCGGACACTCCGGGTGGTGGAGGGGGAAGCTTCGTAGGAGAGCGCAGCAACAGGGGTGTGAAGGGCAAAGCGGCGAGATTTCCGCACAGAGGATCGGTGCCGACCGGTACTCACCAGCCCAAGAGGCTTCTCTGCTCACCCGCCGGGGCGGGCGGTGCTGGGAGCTGAGGCTCGGGCTTCGGTCAGAGCGCAGGGGGAGGACTGGGGCTGGTGGTGTGAACACAGCCTGCAGGGGGTTAGTGCACCACGGCTAGCCGGCAGGGAGTCTGGGGAAAAGTCTGGACCTGCCAAAGAGGCAAGAGACTTTTTCTTCCCTCTTTGTTTCCTGGTGTGCGAGGAGAGGAGATTAAGAGCACTGCTTAAAGGAGCTCCAGAGATGGGCGCGAGCCACGGCTAAAAGCGCGGATCCCAGAGACAGGCATGAGACGCTAAGGCTGCTGTTGCCGCCACCAAGAAGCCTGTGTGCGAGCACAGGTCACTATCCACACCTCCCTTCCGGGGAGGCTGTGCAGCCCGCCAGTGCCAAGGTCCCGGGATCCAGGGACAACTCCCCCGGAAGAATGCACGGTGCGCCTCAGGCTGGTGCAACGTCACGCCAGCCTCTGCCGCTGCAGGCTCTTCCCGCACTCCGTGCCCCACCCTCCCCCGGGCCTGAGTGAGCCAGAGCCCCCGAATCAACGGTTCCTTTAACCCCGTCCTGTCTGAGCGAAAAACAGACGCCGTCCGGCGACCTACACGCAGAGGCGGGGCCAAATCCAAAGCTGAGCCCCTGGGAGCTGTGCAAAGAAGAGAAAGGGAAATCTCTCCCAGAAGCCTCAGAAGCAGCGGATTAAAGCTCCATCATCAACTTGATGTACCCTGCATCTGTGGAACACATGAATAGACAACGAATCATCCCAAATGGAGGAGGTGGACTTTGAGAGCAAGATTTATTATTTCTTCCCCTTTTCCTCTTTTTTTGAGTGAGTATATGTATGCTTCTGTGTGAGATTTTGTCTGCATAGCTTTGCTTCCACCATTAGTCCTAGGGTTCTATCCGTCTGTTTTTTTTTTTTTAATAATTATTTTAATAACTTGATTTTATTTTATCTTACCTTATTTTATTTTAACCTCTTTTCTTTCTTTCTATTTTCTTTCTTTCTTTTTTCCTTCCTTTCTTTCTAGTTTTTCTCCCTTTTATTCTGAGCTGTGTGGATGAAAGGCTCTTGGTGCTGCAGCCAGGAGTCACTGCTGTGCCTCTGAGGTGGGAGAGCCAACTTCAGGACACTGGTCCACAAGAGACCTCCCAGCTACACATAATATCAAACAGCAAAAATCTCCCAGAGATTTTCTCAACACCAGCATCCAGCTTCACTCAACGATCAGCAAGCTACAGTGCTGGGACACCCTATGCCAAACAACTAGCAAGACAGGAACACAACCCCACCCATTAGCAGAGAAGCTGCCTAAAATCATAATAAGTCCACAGACACCCCAAAACACACCACCAGACATGGACCTGCCCACCAGCAAGACAAGATCCAGCCTCATCCACCAGAACACAGGCACTAGTCCCCTCCACCAGGAAGCCTACACAACCCACTGAACCAACTTTAGCCACTGGGACAGTCACCAAAAACAATGGGAACTATAAACATGCAGCCTGCAAAAAGGAGACCCCAAACACTGTAAGATAAGGAAAATGAAAAGACACAAAAACACATAGCAGATGAAGGAGCAAGATAAAAACCCATCAGATGTAACAAATGAAGAGGAAATAGGAACTCTACCTGAAAAAGAATTCAGAATAATGATAGTAAAGATGATCCAAAATCTTGGAAACAGAATAGACAAAATGCAAGAAACATTTAACAAGGACCTAGAAGAACTAAACATGAAATAAGCAACGATGAACAACACAATAAATGAAATTAAAAATACTCTAGATGGGTTCAATAGCAGAATAACTGAGTCAGAAGAACGGATAAGTGACCTGGAAGATAAAATAGTGGAAATAACTACTGCAGAGCAGAATAAAGAAAAAAGTATGAAAAGAACTGAGGACAGTCTCAGAGACTTCTGGGACAACATTAAACGCACCAACATTCGAATTATAGGGGTTCCAGAAGAAGAAGAGAAAAAGAAAGGGACTGAGAAAATATTTGAAGAGATTATAGTTGAAAACTTCCCTAATATGGGAAAGGAAATAGTTAATCAAGTCAAGGAAGCACAGAGAGTCCCATACAGGATAAATCCAAGGAGAAACATGCCAAGACACATATTAATCAAACTGTCAAAAATTAAATACAAAGAAAGCATATTAAAAGCAGCAAGGGAGAAACAACAAATAACACACAAGGGAATCCCCATAAGGTTAACAGCTGATCTTTCAGCAGAAACTCTGCAAGCAGAAGGGACTGGCAGAACATATTTAAGTGATGAAGGAGAAAAACCTGCAACCAAAATTACTCTACCCAGCAAGGATCTCATTCAGATTTGATGTAGAAATTAAAACCTTTACAGACAAGCAAAAGCTGAGAGAGTCCAGCACCACCAAACCAGCTTTACAACAAATGCTAAAGGAACTTCTCTAGGCAAGAAGCACAAGAGAAGGAAAAGACCTACAATAACAAACCCAAAACAATTAAGAAAATGGTAATAGGAACATACATATCGATAATTACCTTAAATGTAAATGGATTAAATGCTCCCACCAAAAGACACAGATTGGCTGAATGGATACAAAAACAAGACCCATATATATGCTGTCTACAAGAGACACACTTCAGACCTAGAGACACATACAGACTGAAAGTAAGGAGATGGAAAAAGATATTCCATGCAAATGGAAACCAAAAGAAAGCTGGAGTAGCAATACTCATATCAAACAAAATAGACTTTAAAATAAAGACTATTAGAAGAGACAAAGATGGACACTACATAATGATCAAGGGATCGATCCAAGAAGAAGATGTAACAATTGTAAATATTTATGCACCCAGCATAGGAGAACCTCAATACATAAGGCAAATACTAACAGCCATAAAAGGTGAAATCGACAGTAACACATTCATAGTAGGGGACTTTAACACCCCACTTTCAACAATGGACAGATCATCCAAAATGAAAATAAATAAGGAAACACAGGCTTTAAATGACATATTAAACAAGATGGACTTAATTGATATTTATAGGACATTCCATCCAAAAACAACAGAATACACATTTTTCTCAAGTGCTCACGGAACATTCTCCAGAATAGATCATATCTTGGGTCATGAATCAATCCTTGGTAAATTTTAAAAAATTGAAATTGTATCAAGTATCTTTTCCAACAACAACGCTATGAGACTAGATATCAATTACAGGAAAAGATCTGTAAAAAATACAAACACATGGAGGCTAAACAATACACTACTTAATAACGAAGTGATCACTGAAGAAATCAAAGAGGATATCAAAAAATACCTAGAAACAAATGATAATGGAGACACAATGACCCAAAACTTATGGGATGCAACAAAAGCAGTTCTAAGAGGGAAGTTTATAGCAATACAATCCTACCTTAAGAAACAGGAAACATCTTGAATAAACAATCTAACTTTGCACCTAAAGCAATTAGAGAAAGAAGAACAAAAAAACCCCAAAGTTAGGAGAAGGAAAGAAATCATAAAGATCATATCAGAAAAAAATGATAAAGAAATGAAGGAAATGATAGAAAAGATCAATAAAACTAAAAGGTGGTTCTTTGAGAAGATAAACAAAATTGATAAACCATTAGCCAGACTCATCAAGAAAAAAAAGAAGACTCAAATCAATAGAATTAGAAATGAAAAAGGAGAAGTAACAACTGACTGCAGAAATACAAAAGATCATGAGAGATTACTACAAGCAACTCTATGCCAATAAAATGGACAACCTGCAACAAATGGACAAATTCTTAGAATTGCACAACCTGCCAAGACTGAATCAGGAAGAAATAGAAAATATGAACAGACCAATCACAAGCACTGAAATTGAAACTGTGATTAAAAATCTTCCAACAAACAAAAGCCCAGGACCAGATGGCTTCACAGGCGAATTCTATCAAACATTTAGAGAAGAGCTAACACCTATCCTTCTCAAACTCTTCCAAAATATAGCAGAGGGAGGAACACTCCCAAACTCATTCTACGAGGCCACCATCACCCTGATACCAAAACCAGACAAGGATGTCACAAAGAAAGAAAACTACAGGCCAATATCTCTGATGAACATAGATGCAAAAATCCTCAACAAAATACTAGCAAACAGAATTCAACAGCACATTAAAAGGATCATACACAATGATCAAGTGGGGTTTATTCCAGGAATGCAAGGATTCTTCAATATATGCAAATCAATCAACGTGATACACCATATTAACAAATTAAAGGAGAAAAACCATATGATCATCTCAATAGATGCAGAGAAAGCTTTCAACAAAATTCAACACCCATTTATGATAAAAACCCTGCAGAAAGTAGGCATAGAGAGAACTTTCCTCAACAAAATAAAGGCCATATATGACAAACCCACATCCAACATAGTCCTCAATGGTGAAAAACTGAAATCATTTCCAGATGCTTTCAGGAACAAGACAAGATCAGGAACAAGACAAGGCTGCCCACTCTCACCACTCTTATTCAACATAGTTTTGGAAGTTTTAGCCACAGCAATCAGAGAAGAAAAGGAACTAAAAGGAATCCAAATCAGATAAGAAGGAGTAAAGCTGTCACTGTTTGCAGATGACATGATACTATACATAGAGAATCCTAAAGATGCTACCAGAAAACTGCTAGAGCTAATCAATGAATTTGGTAAAGTAGCAGGATACAAAATTAATGCACAGAAATCTCTGGCATTCCTATACACTAATGATGAAAAATATGAAAGTGAAATCAAGAAAACAGTCCCATTTACTATTGCAACAAAAAGAATAAAATATCTAGGAATAAACCTACCTAAGGAGACAAAAGACCTGTATGCAGAAAATTATAAGACACTGATGAAAGAAATTAAAGATGACACAAGTAGATGGAGAGATATACCATGTTCTTGGATTGGAAGAATCAACATTGTGAAAATGACTCTACTACCCAAAGCAATCTACAGATTCAATGCAATCCCTATCAAACTACCACTGGCATTTTTCACAGAACTAGAACAAAAAATTTCACAATTTGTATGGAAACACAAAAGACCCCGAATAGCCAAAGCAATTTTGAGAACTAAAAACGGAGTTGGAGGAATCAGGCTCCCTGACTTCCGACTATACTACAGAGCTACAGTAATCAAGATAGTATGGTTCTGGCACAAAAACAGAAATATAGATCAGTGGAACAGGATAGAAAGCCCAGAGATAAACCCACGCACATATGGTCACCGTATCTTTGATAAAGGAGGCAGGAATGTACAGTGGAGAAAGGACAGAGTCTTCTATAAGTGGTGCTGGGAAAACTGGACAGGTACATGTAAAAGTATGAGATTAAAAACATTCCTTAACACCATACACAAAAATAAGCTCAAAATGGATTAAAGACCTAAATATAAGGCCAGAAACTATCAAACTCTTAGAAGAAAACATAGGCAGGACACTCTATGACATAAATCACAGCAAGATCCTTTTTCACCCACCTCCTAGAGAAGTGGAAATAAAAACAAAAATAAAAAAAATGGGACCTAATGAAAGTTAAAAGCTTTTGCATAGCAAAGGAAACCATAAACAAGACCAAAAGAGGACCCTCAGAACGGGAGAAAATATTTGCAAATGAAGCAACTGACAAAGGATTAATCTCCAAAATTTACAACCAGCTCATGCAGCTCAATAACAAAAAAACAAACAACCCAATCCGAAAATGGGCAGAAGACCTAAACAGACATTTCTCCAAAGAAGATATACAGATTGCCAACAAACACATGAGAAAATGCTCAACATCATTAATCATTAGAGAAATGCAAATCAAAACTACAATGAGATATCATCTCACACTGGTCAGAATGGCCATCATCAAAAAACCTAGAAACAATAAATGCTGGAGAGGGTGTGGAGAAAAGGGAACACTTCAGCACTGCTGGTGGGAATGTGAATTGGTACAGCCACTATGGAGAACAGTATGGAGGTTCCTTAAAAAACTACAAATAGAACTACCATATGACCCAGCAATCCCACTACTGGGCATATACCCTGAGAAAACCATAATTCAAAAACAGTCATGTACCAAAATGTTCATTGCAGCTCTATTTACAATAACCCAGAGATGGAAAGAACCTAAGTGTCCATCATTGGATGAATGGATAAAGAAGATGTGGCACATATATACAGTGGAATATTACTCAGCCATAAAAAGAAACGAAATTGAGTTATTTGTAGTGAGGTGGATGGACCTAGAGTCTGTCATACAGAGTGAAGTAAGTCAGAAAGAGAAAGACAAATACCGTATGCTAACACATATATATGGAATCTAAGGAAAAAAAATGTCATGAAGAACCTAGGGGTAAGATGGGAATAAAGACACAGACCTACTAGAGAATGGACTTGAGGATATGGGGAGGGGGAAGGGTAAGCTGTGACAAAGTGAGAGATTGGCATGGACATATATACACTACCAAACATAAAATACGTAGCTAGTGGGAAGCAGCCGCATAGCACAGGGAGATCAGCTCAGTGCTTTTTGACCACCTGGATTGGTGGGATAGGGAGAGTGGGAGGGAGGGAGACGCAAGAGGGAGTAGAAATGGGAACATATGTATATGTATAACTGATTCACTTTGTTATAAAGCAGAAACTAACACACCATTGTAAAGCAATTATACTCCAATAAAGATGTAAAATATATATTATATATATATATTCTGCAATACTATAGCCACCTGACATTAAGAAATTGTTAAAAAGTCTATCATGACATTTTGGATATAATTTTAAATTAGTAGTTAAGGGTCAAAAGAGCAACAGCATAATTCAGTTTAATGAATTGAGGATATTCATAAGGAATATCCTGGGATAATACATGAAGTATTTTATTGCCTTGGTCAATATTGGGATTAACAGGCAAATCTATTTGATTAACCATATGAAACTGCCATTTCTGTAAGTAAAAGCTGATTTATTATCAGTGTATTAGTTTTCTTTGCTGCATAACAAATTACCACAAACTAATCAACTTAAAACCATACCTAATTATTATTCCATTATGTATTCATTATTTATTATTCTGTTGATCAGCAGTTTGAGTTGACTGAGCTGGAGTCTGTGCTGAGGACCTTACAAGGTGAAATTCAAGGTTTCAGCCAGGCCAACTTCTCATCTTGTCAATATCATGCTGAAATTCCTAGCTAATGCTATATGACAAGAAAAACAATAAAAGATACACAGATTGGAAAGGAAGAGATAAAACTGTCTTCTTTTACAGATAACGTGATCATATATGCAGAAAATATGAGAAACAAAAATAATCCTGGAACCAATAAGAGATTAAAGCA
Organism: Orcinus orca; assembly: GCF_937001465.1. Taxonomy (NCBI): domain Eukaryota; kingdom Metazoa; phylum Chordata; class Mammalia; order Artiodactyla; family Delphinidae; genus Orcinus; species Orcinus orca. Next base: position 143,351,969 of record NC_064560.1, on the reverse strand, counting down.
AGGTTTCAGAATAAAAAATTAATATACAAAAGTCAATTGCTTTTCTATAATGAGGTATTTGAAATTAAAAACACAAAACCAAAAATGAATGAGGTATTTGAAATTAAAAACACAAAATCATTTACTTTAGCACTCCAAAAAAGAAATACTTATGCATAAATCTAACAAAGTATACACAAAATCTTTATGAAGAAAACTATAAAACTCTGATGAATGAAATTAAAGAATTAATAAATATAGTGATATTCTATATTCATGGATAGGAAGATTCAATATTGTTAAGATGTCAGTTCTTCCCAAATCTGTAAATTATATGCAATCCTAATCAAAATCCCAGTAATTACTCTACGGGTATCAGGAAAGTGATTCTAATGCTTATATGGTGGGACAAAAGACACAGAATAGCCAATACAATATTAAAAGAGAAGAACAAAGCTGGAGGTCTGACTTTGCCCAATTTCTAGGCTCACTACAAAGCTACAGTAATCTAAACAGTGTAGTATTGGCAAAAGAATAGATAAATAGATCAGTGTAATAGAATAAAGAACCCATAAATACCCCCCTATAAATACCAGTCAACTAATCTTTGACAAAGGATCAAAGGCAATACAATAGAGCAAAGATAGTCCTTTCAACAAATGGTGCTAGAACAACTAGACATCCACATGCAAAAAAATGAATGTAGACACACGCTTCCTCAAAAGTAACTCAAAATGGATCAAAGCTCTAAATGTAAAATGCAAAACTATAAAAATCCTAGAAGATAGCACAGGAGAAAAACTATATGACCTTGGATATGGTGATGCCTTTTTAGATACAACATCAATGGTATGATCCATGAAAGAAATAATTGATAATCTAGAATTAATCAAAATTAAAAACCTCTGCTATGTGAAAGGTAATGTCAAAAGAAGGAGAAGATAAGCCATAGACTGGAAGAAAATATTTGAAAAAGACACATCTGATAAAGGACTCTTACCCAAAATATACCAAAAAAACTCTTAAAACTGAAGAATAAGAAAACAAATGCCTAGATGAAAATTGGGCCAAAGACCTTCACAAACACCTCACCAAAGAAGATATATAGAAGGCAAATAAGCATATGCAAAGATGCTCCACATTATATGTATCAGGGAAATAAAAATTAAACCAACTACCACTACACACTTATTGGATACCACTACAGATCTATTAGAATGGCTGAAATCCAAAGCACTGAAAACACCAAATGCTGTTAAGAATGTGAAGCAACAAAAACTCTCATTCATTGCTGGTAGGAGTGCTGAACAACATAGCAACTTTGGAAGACCATTTGGCAGTTTCTTACAAAACTAAACATACTTTTACCATACTGTCCAGCAATCACCCTTCTTGGTATTTACCCAAAGGAGCTGGAAACATATGTCCACACAAAAACCTGCACAAAGATATTTACAGCAGCCTTATTCAAAATTGCCAAAACTGAAAACACCAAGATGTCCTTCAGTAGGTGAATGGAGAAACTATGGTATGTCCAGAAAATGGCATATTTTTCAGTGCTAAAAAGAAATGAGCTATCAAGCCATGAAAAGACATGGTAGAACCTCAGATGCATATTACTAAGTGATAGACACCAGTGTGAAAAGACTATATATTGTATGATTCCAACTGTTTTGACATGATCAAAAGACAAAACTATGGACACAATAAAAGATCAGTTGTTGCCAGGGTTGTAGTGGGAGAGAGATGAACAGGCAGAACACAACTGATTTTTAGGGAATTCAAAATACTCTCTCTGGTAGTCTAATGATGTATATGTTATTATTCATTTGTCCAAATCTATAAAATGTACAACACCAAGAGTGAATTGTTAGGTAAACTATAGACTTTGGGTGATTATGATGTGTCAGTGTAGGTTCATCCTTGTTAAAAAATGTACCACTCTGATAAGTGATGTTGATAATGGAGGAGGCTATGCATGTGTGGGGGCAGGAGGTATATTGGAAATCTTTGTAACTTCCTCTCAATTTTGTTGTAAACCTAAAACCACTCTAAAAAAGTAAAGTCTTTTAGAATCAATTTACTTAAATCATCTTTTCATATTGGATGGGTTGTGATATTTTCCTATTTAAAAGAAAATAGTTAATTTTATCTAAGTTGCCAAATTCATGTGTGTAGAGTTGTATATAGTATCCCATCACTTCTTCTGTCACAAGGCTGCTTTCAAGGAGGATGTAACACTTCACATTTCTTCCAGTAATGTGAAAATTTTATTTGGGTTGCCTGAAAAGTTCATTCGGGTTTTTCTGTAAGAGCTTACCAAAAAATCTAAAAGAACTTTTCGGCCAACCCAATATAATTCAACACAATTCTTCTAAATTTTTCTCACTTTGATGGATTTATATTTCAATTCCTTTCTGTTCTTGTTTGGAGTCATTGTTTGATGAGCATTCTGTCTTGGAAAACTTGTGGTGTACTCTAAATTCTTGCATATTCAGAAATATCTATCTTGCACACTAACAATGAAAAGATGTCTTGGTTGGGTGTAGGATTGTTGAGTTCTACTCATCAAATTTCTCTTAATAGAGTGTAGATAATATTCTAATGTCTTCTGCTTCAAGTGTTTCAGAATGTCTGGTGGTGACACTTTAATATCTTCTTCCTTCTTATTTACCTATTTCAATTTTGGAAACATGATGTTTTCTTTTTACCTTAGAATTGCTATTTTTCCAGGAACTCCATGAAACTTTCAAGCTTAGACATGAATCTTTCTCCAGATGAAAACAATATTTTTCTATTAACTAAATTCCTTTTCTCATATATTACATTTCATTTTAAAAAATTTTTCATTTCCATGTTAGTTCTCTTGTATTTTTCAAATAAGTTGCTAAGATTTTCTCACATATATTCTTTCTCTTTCAATTTTTTTCTTATTTCAGCAAAATTCTCCCATTTGATATTCTAGTCTACTACTTCAGATCATTAACTGTAGTACAGTATTTAATGTACTAAACATTACTACTATTAAGTACTACTTAAAGGTAGCACCAATTTACTCATTAAATTGTTTTCCGGAGAAATCATGTTACCATCTGCTTCTGTACTGTAGCTCTACTTTATGGATTTTTGTGGCTTGTTTATGTCCATCTGATATCCCTTTATTGTGCTGCAAGGCCCTGTGAGAGGGCAGTTATTTATTTGTATGTTTGTTTAATTATTCATGTATTTATTTATACATTAAGTCTCGGGTCTTTATTATGGATCACTCTAGTATCTTCAGTCCCGCAAGTGGAGAAAGGAAATCAGTCGCTCCCCACCGTGAGCCGACTGTGTAGAGTAAAAAGGTCTCCAGTCTGGCTGAAGTCTCTTGCAGTAAAATTCATTCTTCTCTAATCACTGTGCTTTCCAACACTGAGGTACAAGAGTGATTTAGCACATCCAATCTGCAAGTCTTGTCATGTGTGGTTCCAAGGGGAACAAAGACAGCTATTTGTGTTGGTCAAAGCAAAAATCATACCAGATATTATCAGGAAGACCTTATTCAAGGCTACTGAAATAAGGACGAGAAACGAACACAGGATGAACTCAACTTCCCTAAACAAAAGGTAGGGGAGTTTATAAGAGCTGGGGTGGAGATACTAAGCCATCTGTTTTCTCATTGGCTTTACCCAAAGGAAAAGTAAACTTTCCCATCTCTTCATGACAGGATGTAGTTTTACAAGTTTGAGGGAGGTGCCCACCTAAAACAGGTTCTTACCTTTCTACTGAGAATAGGAGATACGGACACTTTCTTCTTTGATGATTACATTTCAAAGGGATGGTTCTCAGGTCCTTGAGAAAGTCCCAGGTCCTGGGTTGTAAAACAACAAGAAGTTTTTTAAAATGATTTAGTTATATATTTAAATATATATAATATAATATATTATATATATATATATATTTAGAGAGAGAGAGAGAGAGAATTTACAAGTTTTCTAAGTAAATAAGAAAAGGGAGGGGAGGGGCCTCTGTGGTTAGCCATCTGAATTTTGTAAAGCCCTGGCAAGAGGAAGGTCGGGGTCTAGAGGCAAGAAGAAGCCTGTCTAAAGTTCAGTCAAGCTGTGGGAAATGTTAAGGCTGTCTTTATCAGGACTGAATTCCAATCTAATATCAAACAAGCATCTGAGAAGAGGATAACGTTTGGAGCTAGTAAAAGAAGAGGTGGAAGACAGACTCACAGTACCATTTGCTAAAACTCTTTGAGCATTAACCCTCATTATCTTTTTTTTTTTTTTAAGAAACCAAAGGAAATCTTTAGATTTTTATTAGGTGCTAAATATAAAAGATTCTTGAACTAAGACAAACATTTGTATTACCAGAGGACATAGATCTAAATTTAATGGAAGAGTAATCTTGCAAGGTAAATTATTATACTAATTTACAATACTAACTATAAAATGTCACTATAGTCAACAAAGTATTTTAAATAATATATGCTATTCACCTGTATGTTTAGATGATAGAATTCTCACTTCCTATGACTGATTTAACATTTTGATTACAAACCAGTGGCTTAATTAAGGCCATATTTCAGTCCTGTTAATTTTCTAATAAAACAAATTGATTATATATGCTTACTAATGTCCTGTTCTTTATTCTCTTATAAGTGACCACCCTACTATGCACATAATTTTAATATTTAATCCAAGAAAAATGACATTCTTAGATCTATGCTATACTGTGCAATGATTAAATTATGCAAATATAACAAGACAGGAATCTTGTTACATGAAAAATGCTGACTCATTCAAAAATGCTAATGTCCAACTGTTAAGAACTTCCTCTGAGAAAAACTTTCATGTAAAATTAACTGTTCTAACAAGATTTGACATAAATGAAATCTGCAAATGAATGAATAATTTATAGGTACTATATTAATGTCAGAAGTTTCCTGGTTAGATTTGCTTATTCTAAATTGCCAAGATATGATCCTAAAGGAAAATTAATCTTCAATCCCCAAAGTTTCTGTTACCTCATCTATTTAATGATTGAATTTAACATATTTATTTGTTCACCCCCTTTTCACTTTATACTCTTAGTCAAACAATTTAATGAGGACACAATTCATTATTTTTTAAATCAATGAATTATTATTCTGTTGGGCTAATTGAAATACTGGATGAAAACAGATGAAGAGTCATGAATGAGCAGGCTTGCTGAAAGTCAAATGGCTTTAACAGTGTATGAAGGGGTTACCTTTTATGATAAAATCTTTAGTGATTCCACGAAAGAAGAAAATACGCATCCATCTGTCACTTTGCTCTCTTAACATCTGTACCAAGAGAACAGACAATAGATGTCAATTAATAAAACATCCTATTCTTAAATCTTTTTAAATTGAAAGTTAATTTGCTCATAAAGAACTTTTAGAACATATAGAAATGAAAAGGTAAATGATGATATGTAACATTTTAGCAGTAAACTGGATAAAAATCAAGATGAAAAAAGGAGAAGGGGTAAATGTGAATTACAAGTTTATAGTTAATGTGAGGTCTTATTTTATGTAGTCTATTTCTAAGTTGAAAAATGTGTATTATGTGTTTCTAAATGAAGACCAATCAACTCTCTTCATGAAGAGAAATTTTTTAAATTGACGTAAAGAAATGTAATTGACAGAGAGTTGGTACAATTTGCCACATTCCGTGGGCATTTCTTTTTTTTTTTTTCCCATGGGTATTTCTAATGGGGTACGGTTGTAGCCATTTCACAGGAGTGGAAAGTCTGGCAGCACCTCCTCATCAACTATGGTGGTAAAGGAGAACAGTTCTATTAAGAGTGATGCATCAAAGTCGTTGGCAATTTTCATCCACATTATGAAATATAATTTCTAGTATTTTCCTAGTATTTACTTTTCAAGGAAAGTTCTATTCAAATAAACTTTGGATTTCTTTTCAGAATATATTCTTGGGAGATAAAATATTTTATGTATAAAATGGCCATTAGAGACAACAATACTTATTTCAAAATTACCTGGTACTGCACATTAATTAATGGCATTACATATGTATGAACCAATTACAATATTTACACAGGCCACGCAGATCCCTGTTCATTTAATTATAATTTGATAACTCTTTTGAATAAACTTAGCAACAGTGGCAAAACCCAATAGAATATATTAACATTTTACAAATGAATTACACGTTATGAGATAGAAAATTATTTTTTGTGACTTTAGGGGTCATAATCAAAATCCGATGTGCTGGGGCTTCCCTAGTGGCGCAGTGGTTGAGAATCTGCCTGCCAATGCAGGTGACACGGGTTCGAGCCCTGGTCTGGGAAGATCCTACATGCCACGGAACAGCTAGCCCCGTGAGCCACAACTACTGAGCCTGCACGTCTGGAGCTTGTGCTCCGCAACAACAGAGGCCGCGACAGTGAGAGGGCCGCGCACTGCGATGAAGAGTGGCCCCTGCTCGCCGCAACTAGAGAAAGCCCAAGCACAGAAACGAAGACCCAACACAGCCAAAAATAAATAAATAAATAAATAAAAATTAAAAAAAAGAAAATCCGATGTGCCTGAAGACAGGAACAAGTGGGATGTCTTACCGGTTGTCATGTACATGGGTACAATAAATTATTTTACAAGCCATACCTCATATTATTATCATGCTATGACACAATTATGTTACCATCACATTGTTTATTTAGATGTATTTTAAATATTTAGTGCATAGGAAAGCATTAATTTATTTGAGACTTGGTAAATTTGAATATTTATTTACATTATGATCTACAAGTAATTACATTTTCTGAAAATTTATAGGAATTAATAGTCCATTAAAGCCAAGTAATTATGGTGTAAGAAAATATAGGATATGATCACATAGTAGTTTAAACATATCATTTTATATTCTGCAGCTTTAAATAAAACTATTAAGTCCTTATAAGAAAGTTCTGACTGGAGAAAATCTTGGGATGTAGTTATTTTGTCTTGTTTGACTTTTGTCTAATTTATCCCTGCAACAACATTTTTGTTTTACTATTTATTGCCTTAAAAAAAAATGTGAGCATGCTCATCTTTCTGTATTCCTTTGCTTTTAACCTGTGTCTTTATATATAAAGTGGTTCTTATAGACAATAGATCATATCTTGAAAATAGTTACTTCCCCCACCCTCTCCTGCCAGAAACAATAGGGTATTTTCACTATTCACTGGGAGAACCCAAAAATGTGTTAGGGACCCCTAAGACCGCACTCCCCTAGGAGTTTCTCAAGATTAAGACAGTCCACATTCAGCCTCCAGCAATTTGTCATTATCACTTAAGTGTTCTACCAGCTTATGACTCCGGCAGCTTCTGTTCCAGGTAAACTGATCTCGGCCATGACTCCCTGGACGTACCTATCTCCCCAGATTTCAAGGTGACAGTTTGCTCTGTGTTCTCAATGGTTTGATGGGTACAATAGAAGTCATTACCTTTGAGTTTGTTCAGGTTTTTCTTATTGTAAGGAAGAAAAATGTTACTGACTGGAATGACCACTTCCAAGCTCTTGACATGTCAGAGATGAAACCAGAATTCTTAAGTACACTTAAGAGTAAATAAAAGTACTTTTTTAAGAACATTGGTTTGTATCAGAAAGGTACCCGATCTATTCAAGCCTTGAAATAGATAAGAATTTTGCTTTCTGAACAAAGAAAACATAAAATTAATCATTTGAAAGAGTAAATAGACATGTCAAATTTAGTGATTAAATATTTTCAACTCAAAACGTGAATGGTAAATATATAAATGATAAAGAATAGGAGATGTGTTTGTGGGTGTGTGTTTGTGTGTGTTATGCACTGACAAAGAAAACTTCCAGGTAATCTCTAAAAGGATATGTTATATTGTGATTTATAATAAGAAATATATATTTTGTTTTCATCCTGTTTCTGGCACAGAGCTCCTAAAACCCTTGTAATTTCTTGTGAGGAGAGCAATGAAGGTGTCTTTTCTTCTGTTGATGAGATTTAGTTTAGAAAGCCCCTACGTCACCTAAGCATGGAGGCTAGTCACCAGAGGAGACAACCACATGACTAGAGCCTTGGAACTTTCATTCCCCAGCCCTCCAATCCACCTACTGAGTGCGGAGAGGCAGAAGAAATTGATTTCAGTCACCTATGGCCCATGATTTAAACAATAGTGCTTATGTAATGAAGCCCCATAAAATCCCCAAAGGAGAGGGTTCAGAGAACTTCTGGGTGGGTGAACATGTGGAGATTCAGGGAGAGTGGCACACTGGGAGAGGGCATGGACACTCTGAGCTCCTTCCCACATGTCTCGTCTATGCGTCTCTTCCATCTGGCTGTATCTGAGTTATATCCTTTTATAATACACCAGTAATCTGGTAAGTAGAATATTTCTCTGAGTTCTGTGAATTGCTCTAGCGGGGGTCATTGGAAACCCCTATTTATAGCCAGTTAGTCAGAAGCACAGGTGATAACCTGGACTTGCAACTGGCTGGCTGAAGGGGGGTGGGGGGCATTCTTTTAGGACTGAGTTCTTTTTTTTTTTTTTTTTTTCGGTACGCGGGCCTCTCACTGTTGTGGCCTCTCCCGTTGCAGAGCACAGGCTCCGGACACGCAGGCTCAGCAGCCATGGCTCACGGGCCTAGCTGCTCCGCGGCATGTGGGATCTTCCCGGACCAGGGCATGAACCCGCGTCCCCTGCATCGGCAGGCGGACTCTCAACCACTGCGCCACCAGGGAAACCCTAGGACTGAGTTCTTAACCTGTGGGATCTGATGCTACCTCCAGGTAAATAATACCAAAATTGCATTAAATTTTAGGACACCCAGATGGTGTCAAAAAATACTTGTGGGAACTCCCCTCCCCCTGGTTGGGTGTAGAATCAGAGAATACAAAGAGGAATGATAAATTATTCATAATCTCAGTAGCTGGAGATGATGATTGTTAAGAGTTTACATAATTTCATGCTGTTGTCTCTTTCTTTTAATCAGAAACTACACTTATTTGCACAACTATATCATATACATATTTTCTGTTTCAAAAACATCTACATTACAGGTAATGCAACAACACCTCCCCAAATACATGACTCATTCGATAGCTTCAGAGAATACAACTATTAACATTATGCTCTGTATACGTCCATTATTTTTCTATACATAGACACACAAACATACATATTCATAAATCATTGTGCTGTATGATTTTATTAAAATTGTATGATATTGTGCTTAATGAATCATAATAAACTTCTTCAATTTAGCAGTGTTTTTTTATGCTTTTGTCATATTGGTTCAAATGAATCCTTTCGTTATGGTTGGCCTCTGAGTAGGATTTTATACCATGCATCTTCTTTATTCTGTTTAACCACATTGCTATTGATGACAGTTAAGACTGCTCCAGTATTTTTTTTTCTAATGGTATAGACAATCAAAAAGTTTATCCATGCTATAGATTCTATTTTTTTTCCACTTAAAAGTTAACCTGCTATTCAATTTCTTAAAATGCCTTACTTTCTTAATAACTAGGCTAGTAGCAGACACACCTCAGTGCAGGATTTTCAAGTAAATATTGAGATGAAGCACACAGCTAATATTAACAATTTGAAGGTCTTTATACTACTCACTCCAAATCTAACAAAACACTTAGCATCACAACATTCCAGCATGCATGGGAGGAGGGGGAACAAGTTAAGTCTAGGTTTGCAGAGCAAGTGCCCACTTTGCTTCTTCAACCTGTGGGAGCTGCAGAGGAGTTGGAAGAGAAAGAGGTACTGGTTGAGCATCCCTGAGAATTGCCGGCCACACCTGTATTTCAGGCAGGACATATGTATAAGTAAGAAGTGCTGATCTTTAAGGCACAGAAATTTCACCCACTTTAAAAACAACCATAGAAGCTTTCCAGCTTTTAAGAATCCATTCTCCCAGAAGTCATTATTTTTACACTTTGAAAGGATTTCATATGCTAAATATATATGTCATATATGCATATATATTATATAAACACTACCTATTTTTTTCTGGATTTCTCTTGAAATTTGCTTTTTTTTTTAACACTCAAAGGCAATCAGCTTGCTAATAATTCTGTGCCATCACAGGAGAATTCAATATTAAGACAAGTGAATGACCAACATAAATATTTTTAAGTAATCTCAAATAAACTTAATTTTCTTAAACACTGGGACAAATTTCACATGGTTCAATTCATACAAAAACCCACTAAAGAAGATTCTAGCACATTTCCACATCTACATAATGAGATTATCTGCTGTTTCTGTCAGGATTTGGTTAGGAAAATAAAAGCAAGGACATGTATTCCAGAAATAAAGAGTTTAATATGGGAATTACAAGCTCACACAACTGGGAATAGCTGAGGAATGATGAACATAAAAGCTTCTAATAAATATCTCCACCTCAAGTCCTGAAGAGTGTGGTTCTCAAGAGCTCAAAATAAAGTTACTGCAGGGCTTCCCTGGTGGTACAGTGGTTGAGAATCTGCCTGCTAATGCAGGGGACACGGGTTCGAGCCCTGGTCTGGGAAGATCACATATGCCACGGAGCAACTAGGCCCGTGAGCCACAACTACTGAGCCTGCGCATCTAGAGCCTGTGCTCCGCAACGCGAGGCCACGATAGTGAGAGGCCCGCACACCGCGATGAAGAGTGGCCCCCGCTTGCCACAACTAGAGAAAGCCCTAGCACAGAAACGAAGACCCAACACAGCAAAAATAAATAAATTAATTAATAAACTCCTACCCCGAACATCTTCTTAAAAAAATAAATAAATAAAGTTACTGCAATTTTTAAGAATCTTTGCTAAGTTCTCACCATCTACCTCAGTCTGTGGCAGCTGTGTCTTCTCAAAAGCCTGCCAGGAAGCCACTTCAATTCAACTGTCCTTGGGGAGTAGTTTTGTCTTTCACCTTGTAAATCACTCGTGAATGTTGTGCAATGTCAAACTCTAGCCTGAAACCATATGTGGAAGGGAACTTCGCAAAATTAAGCTCTGTGCTATTTTCTGTGAGGCAGAGGAGACCTGAGAAGGGAATAAATTGATGACAGACAACCCAGCATAGTCTACACCATCTCAACTCTGTATTTATATGCGACCCATTGACACGCAGTTCACTTCTGAATGAAGAGGATAACAGCACTATGCCTGCCTGATGTGATGTATTTGTTCTTTGTACAACCACACACATGCTTACATTCTTCCTAAAAGGGGTAACTTCTTTCTTTCTTTGCCTAGTCACAATAGTTTATATACTATAACTTAAATGCTGAATTATAGAGCTGAATGTTATTTACATAACTTATATCTGTTATCAGATAGTGGGGAATGGAAAAAGAAAATATTTCATACAGTTAAATATCAAGGCAAGGAAGAAAAATATGTATAGTTACTATAGTCCTCCTGCCTGCAACTGGTTATGTGGCTGGAGTTAGGAGTCATAACTTCCTTTCTCCAATTCCTACTCAATGTTTGCTTTGCCCTCATCCAGCACTTTAGCTGGACATATTTATTTGGCAGACAGACCTAAACATGCACTCCTAAGAAGGCTGTGTCATTGATGGTTATTCTTATTTTGGCTTGTTATAGTTTTCTTTTTACTTCTAATTTTGGATGAAGTCCAGAAAATCCACTAAGTCCAGACATCCTCTTCCCTGTCCATTGTGTAGTAGCCATATTATTGCCCGTAACTAGTTAGAATCAATTATCTAGTTTTTTCCCTTTCAGTGGTATCAGCATAGTAACTGTAACTACCTGAAAACAAGGCCCAAGTGCTTCTTATCTAAATGCCTCTCTACCCCTCTGAAGAAGTGTCTCTCAAAGAGCACTCTGCTCACAGAGTGCCTTCTTCCTTCCCACTGCTGCCATGATTTCCTGCTCTGGCAGAAGATCTTGATAAAGCTCACAGCTGACTATGCAGAAATGGAAAAGGAGGAATAAAGCTATGTTGTGGGTAAATATTCACATTTTCTAGATTTGCTTGATTTACAGTTTTTTGGTTGTTTCTGAGCTCTTCTGGCTGACCACAACACTTCTTAGTTCCTTTTGCAGGTTTTTGAAAAAGTCACACTTATTTAAACCTTTATTTAAAACCACTTATTAGACAAATTCTCTTCCATTCATGAAGAACAATGGGTCCCTCTAGTATGAACCAACCAGAGCTTTCCATTCCTTTACTTCTGCACCCACACACATCTACACCCATACCATGTTCCCTTACCCTCAAGGTGTCAAGATGTGGTGTCCCTCATCTGGACAAATATAAGCCCTGTAATTCTTATCCTTATTGCATTCTTTTCACCACCTTGATCTGCTATATCCTCATTCTTATTAACTTTCAACATCTTTTTTACAAAGATAGAAGGAGCACACACAGTCTATAAGACTATCCTCACTTCTGACAACAACTGTAAGTTCAGGGATGGAGGGTTCCCAAAACCACCCTCAGGTTTCATAATTCACTAGAAGGACTCATAGAACTTACTGAGAGCTGTTATATTCAAAGTTATGAATTATTACTAGGAAAGGATACAATCAAAATCAGCCAAGGGAGGAAGCATAAATGGCAGAATCCAGGAAAGTGTCAAACACGCAGCTTCCATTGTCCTCTGTCTGTGGAAGAGTATTCCTTTCCTGACATCTATGTGTGACAAAACACATGGAACATTGTCAACCAGGGAAGTCTATCTGAGCTTTGATGTTCAAAGATTTTTATTGGGGCTACCGGGTCAACTACCTATATGGCAACCTCACTCTATAATACCTCTGGAGGTCAAAGTGATGATGTGTGACTCAAAGCCCTATCCTAAATCACATTGTTAGACTATAACAATGCCCCAGGCCAACAAAGACAATCCTGTAAGACAGGAGATTTCAAGAGCTTAGAGTGTAACTGTCAGAAGCTTAGGGCAAAAGCCATTTTTCTCTTTGGATACGATTAAATTATTTACTACACACTTTTCTAATTTTTAATTTTCTCTCAGTCAATAAATATGTTCAAATTTGGTTCAGCCACTATGGAGAACAGTATGGAGGTTCCTTAAAAAAACTACAAATAGAACTACCATATGACCCAGCAATCCCACTACTGGGCATATACCCTGAGAAAACCAAAATTCAAAAAGAGTCATGTACCAAAATGTTCATTGCAGCTCTATTTACAATAGCCCGGAGATGGAAACAACCTAAGTGCCCATCATCGGATGAATGGATAAAGAAGATGTGGCACATATATACAATGGAATATTACTCAGCCATAAAAAGAAATGAAATTGAGCTATTTGTAATGAGGTGGATAGACCTAGAGTCTGTCATACAGAGTGAAGTAAGTGAGAAAGAAAAAGACAAATACCGTATGCTAACACATATATATGGAATTTAAGAAAAAAAATGTCATGAAGAACCTAGGGGTAAAGCAGGAATAAAGACGCAGACCTCCTAGAGAACGGACTTGAGGTTATGGGGAGGGGGAAGGGTGAGCTGTGACAGGGCGAGAGAGAGTCATGGGCATATACACACTAACAAACGTAGTAAGGTAGATAGCTAGTGGGAAGCAGCCGCATGGCACAGGGATATTGGCTTGGTGCTTTGTGACAGCCTGGAGGGGTGGGATAGGGAGGGTGGGAGGGAGGGAGACCCAAGAGGGAAGACATATGGGAACATATGTTTATGTATGACTGATTCACTTTGTTATAAAGCAGAAACTAACACACCATTGTAAAGCAATTATACCCCAATAAAGATGTTAAAAAAAAAAAAAAATTTGCCCATCCTAAAAAATATTTTTTCCAACATCTCCCTCTAACAAATCTGTCTTTGCTTTTTTATTCAAAATTCTTCAAGTTTCCTCTTATTCATCGGCCACTCACTTCTCAGAGCACTCTGTTCTTTCTCTGTTCCTTTCCTGTCATTACCCTATCCCTCCAATATTGTTTTCAGTGAACCTTTAAAACTCCAGATCTCAGGAAGTCTCTTCAGACTTAATCTTGTTTATATTCTGCCATTAACAATCACTTGGACATCTTGAAATGTTTCACAACCATACATCTCTCTTGTCTCTAAAACATCTTTCAAAGCCAATTATATTTATTCTGAATATTTTCCAACCTCCGTCAGTTGTACTTGAACCACTAAGGATTTATCATTTTTTCCTTCAACTTACATCAACATATTACAAATACGTATTGGTTTAGATCATAAGTATGTTTATAATGGGCTTGTCTACCCCATTATGCTGGAAATACATTGTCATATTTATCAACTTTTTTTTTTTACCCAGTGTTTAGTACAGTGCAGGAGACATATAATGCTCAATAAATATTTGCCGACCCCACTGCTCAGGGAAACTTCAAAGAGAAATTGAATTCTGAGCAGTGTCTCTAAGAATGAGCTGAAGACAGAGCAGATATTTAGTTCAATGTATCTAGGTGGTGCTATTTGCTGATGACAAGTACGAAGTGACAGATCACAATACAGTTAGGTCATATGAAAAAAAGAGAGTGCTAATTGAAGCTAAATGGTTGTATCCTACCTGGATATAGGATCTTATTATGCAAAATATTATATATAAACTACAAAATATATTATATACCAGGAAACTTAGCTGTCATTCAAAGATAACTGGGAATCAAAGATAATCAAAACTTGGTCCTGGGCTTCTCTGGTGGCGCAGTGGTTGGGAGTCTGCCTGCTGATGCAGGGGACGCGGGTTCGTGCCCCGGTGCGGGAGGATCCCACATGCTGCAGAGCGGCTGGGCCTGTAGGCCATGGCCGCTGAGCCTGCACGTCCGGAGCCTGCGCTCTGCAATGGGAGAGGCCACAACGGTGAGAGGCCCGCGTACCGCAAAAAAAAAAAAAAAAACTTGGTCCTCTAAAAGTATACTGTAGAGTAGGAGACATTGAGTTTTGAGGAGTCTAAAATTCACTCTTCTTTTTTCCCTCTAGCCAATTTCAAAATGAAGAGATTAGCTGATATTGGAACAAGTGACTTAGGTGATACACTGGCAAAACTGAGATTTTAGGAATGATTCAAAAAATTAGACAGATTCACTGATCTAATAAATACTGACTAATTTGACTAGTCGTTAGGCAGTTCTGAAAAAGTGCAGGCTTCGCTTAGAGTGGCCTTCTCTCAAAAAAATTTGCAGAATAGAGTAACAGAGTATGATACCTGTTTCTTGAAGGCATCCAGATTCCATGTGAGAAAACAAGGAAGGAGTTTTGTTTTTCATGACTAGCTCCTGCTCTTAAACTCACCAATCAACTCACTCCTCTTCTCTGGAGGAGTGTGTGAATAGGTTTAGAAGGGTCAAGAGTTTTACTCTATGGGTATTTCTCCACCTGGTAGGAAAATCAGGCATCAGAACTTAGCATTTGCATCTAACAGTAGGCATAAGACAGATAGTAATAATAGCTAATGCTTACTAAGAAATGTTTTTAAAAGTACATTTATTGTTATAAGTACTGTCAGTATGTCTATTTATAATGATGAGAAAAATCAATGATCAGAGAATTTCAGCAACTAGAAGATGGCAGAGTTAAGATTCTAACCCAGTCAAACTACATACATCCTTAAACTTTATACTATATTGTTTCTAAAATTATTGGACTATAAGGTTGGCCTTGATACTTTCCATAAAAATTGACAAGCATCCTGACTACAGTCCCATCTGTAAGGCATCATGCTGGTACCACATGGCTGTGCTGTCATTGTTTTAAGAGTCATCACCTGACCCAATTGCAGCTAAACTATAAACAAGCCAGCAGTCTCTGAGGGGAAAGCTCTGAAAATAGAAGATAAGTCATTACAGTTGAACAAATATGATAATATGATACTGTGACATGGAGTGTTTGGATATGATGCAATGGGTCTCTTAGCTATTTTGTAGAAACAAGTTGAAAGTCTGCAAGAAAAACAGAAAAAGCAGACACTTCACAGCATTAGATGGAAATTTAAAAAATCCTCTGCTGTTTCTGAAAAGCAAGAGAATCTGATCACCAGAGAACTCCAGTAATTTGAATAACTTCAATGTTTCTTTCCATTGTTAGCAGCTGTCCTAGAGTCCATTTGCTTAGGAAAACAATGGTATTTGTTTTGGTCCTGGCATCCTGTGGGAAAAAAAATCAAATATCCATGATCTGGTTGCCTTATTTTCATGTGTTGTTCTTTAAATAAACTCCCCAATTGCTTTAGAAAGCACAGAAAGAAGTCTGACACAATATCATGGGAGTTCAGGAAAGAAGCAGGAAAAGAGAATTTCCATCTAAAAATTAACTGCTGCTTATTTTCAGTACCACAGTAAATAATCCACCAATAACCAATGGGCTTTGACAAGCAGGCCTTTTTTATTTCTACATATGCTTATTAACGCCAAAGAAACAGAAGACTCTAAGAGTATTAAACAAAAATAGCTAGCATTCACTGAGAACTTTTTCTGTGTCGGGAATTGTACTCTGTCTTTAAATACATTATTTAATCTCAAAGCAACCCTATAAGGTGGTTACTATAATAATTCCCACTTTATAAATAATATAAAAAAATACAGAAAAAGGTAGTAAGGCATAATTTACAACTAGCACATGCTGAAGCTGGAATTCAAATCCAGGCAATCTAATTCCAGCACAAACTTATAATTTATATTTTATATTATTTCTCATGTAGAGGAATTGATAATGTTTATCCCATTAAGATATTTGTAGGAAAATATCTTATGATGAATTGCTATGTTACTTTGTTTAGTTTTCTCCAAAAGAAAAGTTAGAAGTTATAGGAATAAAAGAAGGAAAAAGAGGAGGAGGGGGAGGGGAAGTAAAAAGTAAGTGAGGGCTTGGGGAGGAGGGGACTAAGAATTAACAATAAAAATAGAGTGTGGGGGCTTCCCTGGTGGCGCAGTGGTTGAGAGGCCACCTGCCGATGCAGCGGATGAGGGTTCATGCCCCGGTCCGGGAAGATCCCACATGCCGGGAGCGGCTAGGCCCGTGAGCCATGGCCGCTGAGCCTGCGCGTCTGGAGCCTGTGCTCCGCAACGGGAGAGGCCACAGCAGTGAGAGGCCCGCGTACCGCAAAAAAAAACAAAAAACAAAAAAAACACACACACACTCAAAAAAACCAGAGTGTGGTATTTGTGGAAGAATAGGAAAATTGATCATGGAATCTAGAAGGAAATATGTATACGATCAATTGATTTTCAACAAAGTGGCAACAGAATTGAGAGTTTCAATGATAATTTATACAATGTCAGGTTTTTAAAAAAATGTTGCTCACAAAAAGAAACTGCTAAGAAAATAAAATGGCAACGTACATGTTAGAAACATTTTTTTAAATGTGACTTGCAAAAAAAATGTTATGTATAACTGGCTCACAAAGTTGGTTTACTTAGTCCAGAAAATCCAGTTCAGTAACTTGGACTCTTCCCATTATTTGTGTTTTTAAAAGGGCATGAGGATATTCCCACTAAAATAATTAAAACCAGAGAAATTGAATTATAGACAAAATATATGGAAATATTAAGAATAAAAATTTGACATAATAATAGCTAATATTTTTGTTCTTAACGTCTGGCTTACCCTATACTAATTTTTTTCCGGATGATATTCTGAGGCTATTACTACTATTGAATTTATTTTAATAATAAGTAATGATAGGGACAGAGTAAAGGGACAAAGTAGGTAATTAAATAGTTAATCTTACTAAGGGATTGTAGGTAAAGAAAAAAGTATGGGAGACCCCTATAAGTTAATGATCACTCAAGAAAGCAGGTTTGCTTAACCACAAAACCAAGCAGGCATGCTTAGCAACAAAATCATGCAACAGAAGCATGAGACTTGCCCCAAAACCATAAACAATGGTAGCATGAGAACCACATCCTGGCCAGTGAGCACGGTAAGTTAATGATTCCTAGGACATGCTCCTTTGTGCACACTAAAAACAAAAATACAAGGAAAGGGTGACATTATACTGTAACCTGAGATGATTTACCATTTTTAACATATGTCACTGTCTTTTTACTCATTTCCATTGCACAGTGACAGTCCCAGCTTGACCATGTAGGGACAAGAAAACTTCCCCGCCTGACATGGAGGAGGAGCTGATGATGGAAGCTTGACGTCTCCTCAAGAATAAGGAAGAAAGTGGTTTTCTCCCCCTCCCCACTTTTCCTCTGATTATAAAACTGTAGCCCACTAAGTTCTCCGGGTGTGGCACCCTCTAGCCCGCCCACTTGTAAGCCTCACAAGCATCCTATTCTAATAAATCACTTCTTATCTATCACTTTGCCTCTCACCGAATTCTTTCTGTGCTGAGACATAAAGAACCAGAGCTCCTCAGAGCCCTCTGAAACACCACTTAGCAGTTTCATCAAGGCTTTGAGAAAAAATAGAAAATATGTTTTAAAAATGTATATCTTGGGCTTCCCTGGTGGCACAGTGGCTGGGAATCTGCCTGCCAATGCAGGGGACATGGGTTCCAGCCCTGGTCTGGGAAGATCCCACATGCTGCAGAGCAGCTAGGCCTGTGCGCCACAACTACTGAGCCCATGTGCCACAACTGCTGAAGCCTGCGCGCCTAGAGCTAGTGCTCCACAGCAGAAGAGGCCACGGCAATGAGAAGCCCGCTTGCTGCAACTAGAGAAAGCCTGCATGCAGCAACGAAGACCCAATGCAGCCAAAAATAAATAAATAAATTTATAAAAAAATTATATCTTTATCAATGGAACCGAATGGAAAGCCTAGAAATAAGCCTATGCACTTATGGTCAATTAATCTAGGACAAAGAAGGCAAGAATATACATAATGAGGAAAAGACAGCTTCTTCTAAAGTGGTGCTGGGAAAATTGGACAGCTACATGTAAAATAATGAAATTACAACATTTTCTCACACCATATAAAAAAATAAACTCAAAATAGATTAGAGACCTAAATATAAGACTGGAAACCAAAAAACTCCTAGAAGAAAACATAGGCAGAACACTCTTTAACATAAATCATAGCAATATTCTTTTGGATCTGTCTACTAGGCAAAGGAAATGGAAGCAAAAGTAAACAAATGGGACCTTATTAAACTTAAAAGCTTTTGCACAGCAAAGATACCTTCTTCAAAAAGACAACCTACAGAATGGGAGAACATTTTTGCAAATTATATGGCTGATAAGGGATTAATATCCAAAATATATTAATAGTTCATACAACCCAATATCAAAAAAAAAAAAACCTAAATGAAAAATGGATGGAAGACCTGAATAGACATTTTTCTAAAGAAGACATACTGATGGCTAACAGACTCACAAAAAGATGCTCAACATCACTAATCATCAGAGAAATGCAAATAAAAACCACAATGGGATATCACCTCACACCTGTCAGAATGGCTATCATCAAAAAGACCACAAATAACAAATGTTGGCGAGGATGTGGAGAAAATGTACCCCTTGTACGCTGTTGGTGGGACTGTAAATATGTTCAGCTGCTGTGAAAAACAGTATGGAGATTCCTCAAAAACCTAGAAATAAAACTACCATATTACCCAGCAATTCCACAGCTGGGTATATATCTTAAGAAAATGAGGGCTTTCCTGGTGGCGCAGTGGCTGAGAGTCCGCCTGCCGATGCAGGGTACACGGGTTCCTTCCACGGTCCGGGAAGATCCCACATGCCGCGGAGCAGCTAGGCCCGTGAGCCATGGCCGCTGAGCCTGCGCGTCCGGAGCCTGTGCTCCACAACGGGAGAGGCCACAACAGTGAGAGGCCCGCGTACCGCAAAAAAAAAAAAAAAAAAAAAAAAAAAGAAAATGAAATAACTAATTAAAAAATATACACGCACCCCAATGTTCATAGAAATATGATTTACACTATTGTGTATTCCAAGATATGGAAGCAACCTAAGTATCCATCAACACATGAATAAAGAAGATGTGGGGTGTGTGTGTGTGTGTGTGTGTGTGTGTGTGTGTGTGGTTTGTGTGTATGTGTGTACATATGTATACACTCAGACATAAAGAAGAATGAAATTTTGCCATTTTCAACAACATGGATGGACCTTGTTATTCTTGGTGAAATTAGTTAAGACAGAGAAAGACAAATACTCTACTATATCACTTATATGTGGAATTTAAAAATTAAAACAAATGAATACATATAACAAAACAGATACAGACTCACAGATACAGAGAACAGACTAGTGGTCACCACTGGGGAGAGGGAAATGGGGAGGGCCAAGATAGGAATAGGGGATTAAGAGGTACAAACTACTATATATAAAATAAATAACCTACAAGGATATACTGTACAGCACAGAGAATATAGGCAATGTTTTATAATAACTTTAAATAATCTACAAAATTTTCAAATCATTATGTTGTACACCTGAAACTAATAAAATATTGTAAATCAACTACCCTTTGATAAAAAAAAAGTCTGAAAATCAACCTTGGGCTTTTTCTTCCTCCTTCAGTTGGCCATATGGAACCTCCCCACTGGACAGGAACAAACAGTAAGGGGAACTGGTACAACTTTGGTGGGTGACATGGGGGTCTGATCTACTCATTTGCTCTTGCATTTTACACATGCCTTTTGGTCATGATCAGACTCAATCCTGGGTATACCAGTTTCATCTTGTGATGGACTACTGCTAGATATGTCCATTTTTATGACTTGGTGAGACCAACAGAACCCATATCAGAAGTTTTAGGTGTATGGCCACTTGGTGTTCCATGATCAAATGTTCTCTTTCTGCCAAGGCCTTGACATGCCAAGAGTTTTAAAAGGACATACAAGTATCTACTGAAGATAGTATAAACTTACTCCACAATCTCAGATCTTACATATTTTTCCTCCCATTGGGGCTTGCCATAAATAGATTACTGTATCTTTCCCTAAGACTAAAACCTCCAATAGCATAGGGTGTACCAGATTGTAGGGTGATATGGAACATCCTATATATCTTCCTGCTTCCTGGTAGAGGATATGGATGCATAATTTAGTTTTACATAGTTTATAAAACTGCAAATTGAAAAGGTTCAAAAATATTTATGAAAATAATGAATAATTAGGAAAATATAAGCTGAATATGACCTCAAGTTTATTTTCTCTCTCTGACATTTACAGAAAGCATACTATGTGAGATAATGGCACTTTTGCATAATGCTGGTTTGGGAACATGTAGAAATTCTTGTCAAGTGATATTGTTCCAATAATTTGTTCACCTTTGCATCCAAATGAACAGAAAGTATTTTTTAAATCATTAAGTATATTTATGCAAAGATGGAAAGTAATACAGGAATAATAGCATAATTACTAGTTTCCAACATCAGATACCTCTGGTGAATAACTGGCATACAATGGATTACAACCAACTTAAAATGTCTTTAATAAGTTACTGAAAAAACTATAACCCTCTTAGTCAATTATAATTAATTATGTTTATTTATGTTTGATGTATTTATTAAAATGTATTTTCTTATTTTTGAAGTATAATGTAATAGATAGAATTTATGAGTTATATAAATTAAGGATAAATGTACCTACCACTCATCTCTTCTTTTATTTTTAATTTATTTAGTTTTGGCTGCTTTGGGTCCTTGCTGCACGCGGGCTTTCTCTAGTTGCAGTGAGTGGGGGCTACTCTTCATTGCAGTGCTTGGTGCTTCTCATTGTGGTGGCTTCTCTTGTTGTGCAGCACGGGCTCTATAATATATAATATATATTATAATAATATATATAATATATAGTATATTGTGTACAGTATATATTCACAATTATATATAACATATTACATATATAATAGTGTATAATATATATACACATTCTATTACATATGCATGTTATACATATAATATAAATAATATATATTGATTCATTTATATAACATAATGTGAATAATTATATGTGAAAAATAACTGTCAGTAAATGTGTATATACATATATATATTATATTATATCATATATTAAGACATGTATTTACACAGTAAGTGGCAATTAATTTCCTCTTCAATGATATGCATGCTCATTGAATTGTCATTTTATTTTTGTTGTTGTTGCTTTCGATTACAGGAATTTTTTCTATATTTAGCATGCCAACATATTTCAGTCACAAGTATTGAAAATATATCTCCAGACCTCTGATGTGTTTCTTTTATGATGAACAGATGTTCTTATTTTTTAAGATATCCTTAATTTTATCATAAACCTAAAGCATACTAAAACAAAAACAAATGTATATTGAAATGTATCTAGTAAAAATTGAAAAGGATATTTTTCATTTGTCATCTCATCACTTTCAGAGATAATTACTATTGATCTTTTGGTATATGTTTTCCTAAATTTTTATAATTAAAGTCATATCTTTTATGGATATTGCATCTTCTTACATATAACTGATAGTATTAACCATATATTTTAAACTTACTCTACACGTCCCAAATTACATATGTAGGAAATAGTTATTTAATACAGTTCACACATTTCAACCTGTTATCTCTCTTTCTGTGCCTAGGATAATGTTGTTACCTGTTCATATTTATCATTTTTGGTTAAGATTAATCCATGTTTACACTGGTAAGATCATAATAACAATCATATGTTTTGCTGTTTAATATTCCTGGCAAGCCTATGTGAGAGCAATGGTTTGCTGCAAGGTAACAGGGGGCTGTGTGTTGTTTTTTGCCTTAGTCGAGTGCGTAGGCAGAAGAGGATGGAAGAATAAATGTCCTGAGAGGAGTAGCTGGCAGTAAACCAGCAGCCAATGTCCTCCTTCTGCCTGGTGAGTATCTGTGCAGCCCATCACTAGGGTGGATTGGTGGCTAGATTAGGCTAGAAAGTGAGCTCCTCTCAGATTATATCTACGAAAGTATTTTCAAGAAAACCCAAGCAGAAGCACGAAAGTGAATTTTGCATCATGGACAGACAAGAGTCATGGACAATTCAGAGGAGGTACCACTTTAACTCTAAAAAAGCATTTAAGGATTTCAATAAGTGATGAAAGGGTGTGGTAGGATTATATTAACATGACCACTTAGTATTTAATGCAAGACTTCTTTTGGAAGAAAACTATACATGGAGCTTTTATGAATTAGACAGTTGTGAAACCATGGGTTATAAAGCCCCACAGATGAAGAATTGTGTCTCAGTACAGAATGAGACTGAAAAAAAGAGCTAAAATCAGATAGAGTCAGATTTAGCAGCATCAACACTTAATACAATACAAATATAGAAAAAGATGAAAAATCCTTCAGCCTTAACAGGCCAATAAGGGGCTTCTTTTTTCTGATATTGAGTTATTTACTAAATGTTTCTATTGATAAGTTTGACCCAATAAGTCTAGCCTAGTCATTTTACAAAATCTTGGCATAGAGTAATATCATACTGGAGATGCAGATTCAATAAGAAAAAAAATCCACATAATCAAAAGTGATGTAACACTAATATATTCTAAAAATGATTTGCCATTGAATAATGATAATAACGACAGTTGGGGTGTATTGGGGATACATCAAGGGACATATAAGTATTATATATTTAATATAAAAGTTAAATTGTTAAATTTAAATACAATTTTAATACCTTAGCAAAAAAGAGATATGTGCAAAATGATTAATTGGGATTTATTTATTTAGAATTTTATTTCTGAACATAATAATTCCCTCATTCCCTTTTACTATTGTGAATTTATATGTTGATTAAAGTTGTTAACACCTTAATTATCCAAAAGTAAGTTCAGATTTCTTTCACCTAGTAGCCAACATATTGTAGGACTAACACATAATGTACACACACCATCTTAAAGTTTTAAAAATAAGGAGACACATAGTAACTCTTGTCATGCTTTTATTTCTTATTGAGACTAATATATTGCAGCTAAATTTACAGGTGTTTTCTTAGAAGTTTCTAGGTCATGTAGTATGATTTTTCTGTTAAGCAATATTACAAAATATTAGGCAACTCTCCTTATTATAAACTTTGACTTAAAGCAGAAAAAAGACTGCAGTTTGTTTGTTTGTTTTTTGCGGTACGCAGGCCTCTCACTGTTGTGGCCTCTCCCGTTGCAGAGCACAGGCTCGGGACGCGCAGGCTCAGCGGCCATGGCTCACGGGTCCAGCCGCTCCGCGGCATGTGGGATCTTCCCGGACCGGGGAACGAACCCGTGTCCCCTGCATCGGCAGGCGGACTCTCAACCACTGAGCCACCAGGGAAGCCCTCATTTTCTTAAGATATATACCCAGCCGTAGAATTGCTGGGTAATATGGTAGTTTTATTTCTAGGTTTTTGAGGAATCTCCATACCGTTTTTCACAGCAGCTGAACATATTTACATTCCCACCAACAGCGTACAAGGGGTACATTTTCTCCACATCCTCGCCAACATTTGTTATTTGTGGTCTTTTTGATGATAGCCATTCTGACAGGTGTGAGGTGATATCCCATTGTGGTTTTTATTCGCATTTCTCTGATGATTAGTGATGTTGAGCATCTTTTTGTGAGTCTGTTAGCCATCTGTATGTCTTCTTTAGAAAAATGTCTATTCAGGTCTTCCATCCATTTTTCATTTAGGTTTTTTTTTCTGATATTGGGTTGTATGAACTATTAATACATTTTGGATATTAATCCCTTATCAGTCATATAATTTGCAAAATTTTTCTCCCATTCTGTAGGTTGTCTTTTTGAAGATGGTTTCTTTGCTGTGCAAAAGCTTTTAAGTTTAATAAGGTCCCATTTGTTTACTTTTGCTTCCATTTCCTTTGCCTAGTAGACAGATCCAAAAGAATATTGCTATGATTTATGTTAAGGAGCGCCCAAGACTGCAGCTTTAACTTAATTTACCATACACTGTTTAGGAAACATTTCAAATTGTTAACAAATATCTTGTAATGATACAACCAGACTTTTGTTAATAATATCAACACATAGTATTAACAGTAAGCCTTAATGGCTCAATAATTAAATCCATCCCGGGATGGTTACAGGACATTACCATAAATGTGTATTTGCAAAATACATTGTCAAATGAATACTCCTCACAACACACACCTGTTCAAACAGGCTTTTAATATGGTGACAACTCTTTCACTATTTATGACACTGTAAGGTTTATAAACCAATCATCCTTACCAGTGTCTTAGCTTGTTTTAATTTGTTTAATTGTGGTTGTTTCTTTGTTGTATCTTAATTTTACAGTTAGTGTGTAATTCCTTATAGTTTTCCCTCTTCCCTAAAGAAATGAAGAAAATAAATGACCAACTCTTAAGCATAATCTATTTTACATTTGGATCTTTTTTGTTAAAAAGGTATTAAATTGTCCTAATTTACTGTTTTCAAGCTGATTTATCTCCTGTTTCCATACCCTTATGTATTTTTCTTTATATAAAATTAATATATCCCAAATAACATATAATCAAACATAGCATATTAATAATACATTTACATAATTGAAATGTATCTCTTAAATAATAAATTAAGGTAATTCACCTAGAAATAATTTAATATTATAATTTTAAAACAATGATTAGTTTGATCACTATATCCCAAATGAGAGGGTAAGCCCCAAAGCGCCACTAAGATGCCTTTATTATTTTATAAGAAAAGAGAAGCCTCTCTGATGAAGTTTGTCTCTGTGTGCCTACAGGACTAGGAGTTACTCAATAAATGAACCATTTTCATGGAATTTCCTTTCACAGGCTTTCATTTTTTTAAACTTATATGTATTGATTTCTTATCTTTATTTTTACAGTGTAACTACTTTGAATATTATTCTTCAAAGTAGTAAGTAGAGATAGTAAGCACCAATACAAAGACAAAAGTCACAATTTGGAATTATCCTTATCTCCCTCAATTGAACTAAAAGCTTCCTTCTCTTCTTTCTGTAGTTACATCAGATATAGTTTTCTAAAACTAAAAAAATAGAGTAGTATAGAACATATGGTTTAGAGATATTAATGGTGTAAATTGGGCCAAGTGTTTAACATCTAGGAATCTAAATATTTTTAACTCTATAACAGGGATATAATATTAGTTGACAGAATATTGTGAGTCTGCAATGAAATAATTATAAATCACAATAGACTATTTTGTGAACTATGAGTTTCCATAAATATATTTAATGTGTTCACTTCTAAAATCAGAAGATAAATTATATGCTCTCTCTTTTGGCCCTAAATGTATCCTATTTTGTTCCTATTAGAATTATTGCAATCACTTATTTTGAATATTTTAATATTCATCTCCTCCTGCTGATAACCTGCTCATCTTTGAGCAGATGTGTGCTCACCTTTCAGGAACCTTTATGCTACCACCTTATTTTTGGAACCACCCATACCAGGAAGCCAAATATCAATACTCTCAAATTACTTTCAGTTCCCCTTGCCAAGTTCTCATTCTCTTGGAGCTCTTCTCTCAGCTAACCTGGTGCTCTTCATCATATCTTATGATATTAATATTAGATCTAAATGTAATGTGTTTCTATATCCACAAATACTGACAGTTTTCAAATATTACTGCTAAAGATGAAAATATTTTAAATATAAGGGGTTAATATCTAATAGTAGATCTCTGTCGGTTCATGTAGGGCCAAATATTGATAGGGTAGTCAACTCAGATACTCTTAAAATTATAAACACATGAGTGAATATCTATTCTGAATAATTATGATGTATCATATGTGTCACCCATGAGTTTAGTCCAAGAGATCCTTGGGGCAATAGGCTTAGTGGACCAATGTCCTAAATTGTCAATTATTTTGATAGAACTCATTCTAGTTTTGAGCCTCAGAAATTGACCATAATTCAACTTATATTATTATACACAATCCTTATCTCTCAGTGGTACTCACTGTTAGCTTCTGAAAGCATGTAATTTCTTATAACATCATATAAAGCTCAGAAAATAAATCCAGTAGCATAGAGTGGCTCATCAAAAATTATAGGGCTTCCCTGGTGGCGCAGTGGTTGAGAGTCCGCCTGCCGATGCAGGGGACACGGGTTCGTTCCCCGGTCCGGGAAGATCCCACATGCCGCAGAGCGGCTGGGCCCGTGAGCCATGGCCACTGAGCCTGCGCGTCCGGAGCCTGTGCTCCGCAACGGGAGAGGCCACAACAGTGAGAGGCCTGCGTACCGAAAGAAACAAAAACAAAAATTATAAATAGTGGGAGATTTCTTTTGCTACCTTTCAGTGTTTCAGTTTCACTTCTTAACTCCTCTGTGTCTTAATGATCATCTTATTTTGACTTTCTGCATAATTCACTTAACTCATATTTTTAGCATTAACTGTATGTCTGGAAACATTAAGTTTGCTGATACTGCAAGGGAAATAAGACAGACAAGATCCATGCTCCAGTGAAGACTGCAATTTATTGTAAGAGAAACATATAGTAAATATATAATCAAATAAGTGATGAAGGTAATTTCAGTTAGGAATAAGTTATAAGAAGAAAACAAAAGATGGTAATGAAGTGTCTGAGGAGGCACATTAATTTGTAGGAAATCCTCTCTGTAGGAATTCAACTCTGAGGAAATAATATTTTAATTGAGGCATTCACCACAGAAAGATCTATGGAGCAAAAGGTCCTAATTAGAAATACACATAGTATATTGAAGAAACATAAAGTCTGGTATAGTTGGACCATAGTAAGCAAATGGACAGTGGCTTGAGGGTGAAGAATGAGGCAGGCATTATGACTTGTAGTGCCTGGGAGCTGGCAGTTTGGACTTAATCCAAATTCTACATCAACCCATGGAGGATTTTAGATAATATATAAAAAGCTATGATTGGCATTTTTAAAAGTAGATGAG
The DNA here is from genome assembly GCF_937001465.1 of Orcinus orca. NCBI lineage: Eukaryota > Metazoa > Chordata > Mammalia > Artiodactyla > Delphinidae > Orcinus > Orcinus orca. The sequence goes on along the minus strand of NC_064560.1, from coordinate 143,324,224 downwards.
CTATGCACCAAAGGGAAATATCCAAATGGTACCATTACAAATCATTAAATGATTTCATTTTGTGAGTTGATAATTTTATATAATCACTTTGTCATCTATAATTCACAATGAATAGGTTATGTCATTTGAAAGTATAAGAAAAGAGAACACACTTTGCTCAAGATTCAAATGACACATGAGGGTGTGAGTGAATAGAGAAATGATAAGAAAGAAAAACATTCTTACTGCTGATGTGGAGAAAGTTTTAGTGGTCTGGATAGAAGATCAAAGCAATCATAACATTCCCTTAAGCCAAAGCCTAAAGCAGAGCAAAACCCTAATTCTCTTTCAATTTTATGAAGGCTGAAAGAGGTAAGGAAGCTGCAGATGATGAAAAGTGTGAAGATAGCAGATGTTGGTTCATAAAGTTTATGGAAAGAAGCATCTCCATAACATAGAAATGCATGGTGAAGCAGCAACTGCTGATATGGGAGCTGCAGCAAGTTGTCCAGAACATCTAGCTAAGATCATTAATGAGGGTGGCTAAACTAAACAACACATTTTTCAACGTAGACAAAAAAACTTTCTCTTTGAAGAAGATGCTATGGAGGACATTCATAGAAGACATCATTCTTGTTCTGGAAAATGAAAGCCATGATTTACGGGACAGAACACCTCTGCTCTTTCCCTTACCCCCAAATACTCCAATTTTACCCAGCTCTAAGCCCATTTACAGATAAGCAAAGAAAAATTACCCTCCTAATTATGTTCTCCTTGCCAATGCCATGATTCCATAGATCCCGACATCATTTTGTTGTCATTTCCTTAGCGACAAGGGCAATTTATTTAAAAGTGTCCTAGTTTGATGCACCTTGCTAGAGTGAGTGGGTTGTTCCCTCTTTGCCAGAAGGATCATATTGATTCTTAAAAATTGCACTAAAGTTAACTTTTATTCTTATTCAGTTGAGTTGTTTTCTTTATGAAGACTGAATTATTTGTTCAAAATAAAAATCCAATTGTCAGAACATGTTAGGAGCATTGAGTCTGGGGGGAAAATGAAACATGATGTTTTCATCATATCTCATTGATTTCTTCCCTCTGGTTAGATGATCACTTCAGTGTAAGTTTTCACATTATTTTTATAAAAGCTTTTTTTCTGAGATAGCATATTGGGATTCTTTACAAAAATAATGAAAGCCTAAGTTGTGATTATGCTTAATCTTGCTGTTCTATAAGATGCATGACTTAATAACACATAAAAATTGCAGATTTTAGAGCAGTACAATTGTAGGAAATAATATACTTTCAGGAAGCAAAGGCTGCATATCAGTCCAACATGCTGTGTAGGAAAAAATATTTTTTTCAGTTTTGGAGAAGAGCCATTTTGTATGAAGAAAAGTGAAAATAAGAGAAATCCTCTGTGAAATTTACTCATAGGGTGACATTCAACAAATGTAGTTCAATAAAATCTGCTTAAATTAAAAGTCTGATTTATTTACACTAAAATTCTCATAAAAGTCTCATTTTTGCATTTTTTGTATAGGTAATCATCTTCAATAGATTTTCTGCTTTTCAAAAAGCAATAACTGTATTTGACCATAATAAAATGAGTTTATTTTATATGGGAAACCTAAAACACTTTACAGATACTAAAAATTTCAATTAGTTTTATTGTCACAAGCTAAATAGGGATTACCCTTCACCCTCAATTTCCAAAATTTTGTGGACTATTTTTTAATGTTGTTGTCCTAATTAAGTCTGATTGTACTTAACACAAATTTAAAATAATTGGGCATCCCCAGTTATGTTGATTTTTATTGTGATTTTTCCTCTTTTCTGTCTTCAAAAACTTTCAGGATATTTTTTAACTCACTATTTTATAAGAAGAGATATATAGTATAAGCTGATTCCCTTGACTAATTTTCTCATTTTTCATTAAAACTATCTTCAAAGCTCATCTTGATAAGAAATACACCTTGAGTTTAGGCCTCATTCATACACTCACAAAATATGATACAATTAATATTTTAATCTAATTTAGAATCAACTACTGGATCAATTATCTCCTTCTGCAAAACAAACTGCTCAAAAGTTAGTAGCTTAAATCAACCATTTTATTGCTCATGATTCTGTGGGTCAGGAGCGAAGCAGGCTTCCTCTGGGTTGCCTCGTCTCTCCTTGTGATGTTAGCTAGGGCAGCTTAACTGGGACTAGGAATCCAAGATGGCCTTCCTCACATGCATGGTGGTTGGTAAGAGGTGACAAAAATTCTGGACACTGACTAGTCCTCTATTTCTTTGTAATCTCACATCTTCTAAGACATGTCCATGTGTCTTCTCTCTCCAGTAGGTGTGTGGTGGGGAGTGGGGTGTGAGACTTTTTTCCATAGTGGCTCGGGGTTCCCAGGGGACACAGACGTTCTATTACTTAAAGCTTAAAGCAAGTCACAAGACGAGCAAAGCAAGTCAGGGGAGAAGGTAATAGAATTATCTCTCTACAGTGGATCTAGAGAAGGAAGGAATTATTGGTGGCTGTCTTTGTAGACAATCTATCACAACCACTATCTCCTATACTCTATTCCACACAAACAGTTCATTATTCCCTGTCCCTTTGCTTTTGTTCCACACTAACTCTATCTGTTAAAATCTTACTTGTCTCTTGAGGGCTGTTTCAAATACTCTCTCAAACATTAAATTTTATATGATGGCTCCCATAAGTATCTTAGGAATGATGGCTTCCCCATGTATCTTAGATTTTATTCTCACATTGAAAAGAGTAAAATTAAATATCTTATTTATTTGTTAATTATTTTTGCATTTTATGTAATCCTCTTGGCAACTCTGAAAACAAACTAAAACCCTAAATCCAGTGGTCACTAAGTCATTATCTCACCTGAGTTAGCGGCATCATTTGACATAGTGTATTACCCCCTGTTTCTTGAAACCTTTCTTCACTTGGCTTCAGAGTTCACACACTCTGGTTTTCTTGCTACCTCATTGGTCTCCTGCTTTTCACTGTCTTTTGCTCGATTTATCCAAATTATTGAAACATCCCAGAGGTCAGTGCTATGACCTCTTCTCTTCCCTATTTATAATAATTCCCTTGCTTTCATCTATACCCATGGCCTCACTGCCATCTATAATCAGGAATTCAAAGTTATATTTCTTTAATTCTAGAAGCATACCTCCAACTGACTAGTGAACATCTCTATTTGTATGTCAAATGAACACCCAACATTTCCAAAATCAATGTCTTTATTTTTGAACTCCACTTCTATCTGCTGCTCTGCCGGCTTCGTCATGTAAGTAAACTGTACCAGTTGCTTGAACTAAAAATCTTATAATCATCCTTAAATCCTTTCTTTTTGTCACATCTTAACCATCATCAAGAATTATCCTTTGGCTTTAATCCCAAAATATATCCTGGATCATGTATCACCACATTCACTGCTAATCACCTTGTCACCATCATCTCTCAATGCGAGCACTACAGGAGCCTCCAAACTTCCCCTTCCTGCTTCCACTCTTGGTTTCTCTATATCTTATTCTTCACAATCAGTTGGAATAATCAAGTCATTATTTTTCTTCTCAGCACAACAACCCCCCCTCCAAATATTTCATTACACTAAGAATATTACCCAAATTTTTAACCACAACATACGTGTGGTTCTTACCACAACACTGTTCCCATGAGGTTTCAGTTCTAACTCTTACAAATTCTCATTTGCTGTGTCCAGCCACACTGGCTGCTCTGCTTTTTCTAAATAATGCTGAGCATATTCTTGACCCCAGGCTTCAGAACCTGCTAAGTACTCTTTCTGGAATGCTCTTTTAGATTTTTGTTAGAGGTTGCTCCATCACCACCTTCAGGTGTTGGCTCAAATCACATCATAGAAAGGTTTTTCCTGAACATCCTACCTCAAATCGCAAACCATTCCGGTAACTCTTTTTCACATTATCTAGTTTTATTCTCTGTGCAACATTTATAACAAATCATTTTATATGTGCTAAATTTTCAGGGAGATATATAACCTCGAAACCCTGAATTCAGGGGAGAGTTCTGGCTTGAGAGATGAATTTTAATTTAGTGATTAGCTACTTCCTAATTTTTCACTCTTAAAAATTCATTTTAAAGTTAAACCATTCTATTGAAAGTGTATATAACAAAGTCTTAACCCCAGCCTTCCTCTCCCTATATATAATTTATAATTTTTAATATTTTTATAATTTAAAAATTTAATTTATATTTTTATATAAGTTTTTTTTAATTTAGCGATTATGAAACTTAAAAATCACTGAAATAGTTGTCAGAATACTAATGCAACATCATTTACTGGAGATGCCTCATAGGACAAAATATCAAGACTTCTCTAAATGTCAGTTTGTTGACATTTGAAGTGGGGATAAAAAAGCAACTGTTCTGCATTGTTTTGTTTTGCGTTTTTAAACAGGGTTGTTGTGAAGACTGAGGTAATGTTTTGAGCACAGTGCACATGTTATTATTATCACATATGACTACAACTCTATTTTATTCACTGCATTTGGCTGTTGTCTTCACAGTTCTGGGGTTCCTTCTTATGGGTGTAATAAAAATAATAGAGTTTGTGAGGATACTTAGGGTAAAAAAGCGAGTCTCTTTCTCTCAATTTAGTTCACTTTTTAAAAATATTCTTCATTTATGTCCCTTGGGAGGAATAATAAAACTCAATTTCAAAAAAAGCAAAGGAAGATCTGTTTAAAGGAACACAACTGTAAAGCAACTATACTCCAATAAAAAACAAAACGAAAACAAAACAAAAAACCCAGAAAATGATAACTATAGTCCTACGATAGACATATGAATAAAATTCAAATTTCTAAACAGACTGCTATCTTTGCTGGTCCTTGGAAACTTGGAAGCATCTGCAAATCTTGCCCATTTTTTTATTGCTTCTAAAGTAGATGGAGCAAGGCCCAGTGACCACATAAGGCACAAAAGCCAGGACCACAGAGGAAGAGAGGATCCCAGGCTCAGAACCCCCGCATCAGGACCCTGCTACGTTTATATGCAAAGCCGCCAGTGTCTGCAATCACGTACCGAGGAATGATTTGATTACATGGCAGGGCAGAGTTTGTGGAGACGAGGGAAGCTTTCATGTAAAATTTACATTGGGCTTCCCTGGTGGCACAGTGGTTGAGAGTCCGCCTGCCGATGCAGGGGACGCGGGTTCGTGCCCCAGTCTGGGAAGATCCCACATGCCGCGGAGCGGCTGGGCCAGTGAGCCATGGCCGCTGAGCCTGCGCGTCTGGAGCCTGTGCTCCGCAACGAGAGAGGCCACAACAGTGAGAGGCCCGCGTACCGCAAAAAAAAAAAAAAAAAAAAGCAGCAATTGCCCATATAAGAAACACCTTTACATGATTCATTTCCTTGTCAAAACAAATATCAACCTTTAAGTTTTTGTATTATTACATTGTCTTATCATGCTAAAAAAGTACATAAACATTAAGAAATGTAATCTGTTTATGAAAAAATCATTCATAGGAGAAGACTGAACAAATGACGAGTTTCTTAAGCCAAATCAAGTACATATTAGCTTGAAAAACATGCAATTACACAAATAATTGTAAAATCAAGTAGCAAATACAAAAACTGTAGTTTGATATATACTTTGGCCTCTCTCTTGGGAGAGTCACTTACTTCCTCTTATAATTGAAGAATAAAAAGATATATTTACTTTAAAAAAATAAAGGAACACAACTGTAATTTCCACACTTCAATGCTCATTGAACCAATTAATATCTTAACTGTTAAAATTTTACCACATGAAAATGTCATAAAGCAGATTAACATGTGTTGAATATCAGTAAACAAATTGGTAGAATAATAAATTTAAAACCCCTACTCCTGCTTTCCCACATCAGTCTCCTCTAGAGACACTTTTTCTTCTTAGGTTAAAATACAGTCAGAGCAAGCAGTAATCCTCACTTAGCATCTGACTCATTCATGTGGCTTGTTATTTAAACTTGAAATACATTTCCATAGACATAATAGCAACAGAACTATAAATGGACAAAACTATTTCGAATGTTCCAAAACTCTTTTGAGATTTGGACCTTTCACTTTCCATGGAAAGGAAATAAAATGGTTGACATTAAGCTCCGTTTTAAAAATAATTATGCATTTCAAAGCATTCTTTGGAGACTGAGCAATAAAATGTCATCATTGAAAGTAAAGTATTTTTTTAATTTATACAAAATTTTATTCTCTTTATAGGAAGATATAAAACATTGCATGTTGGTATCTAACATCTCATATTGATGGAATTTAGCTACATTATTTTTGTAAAGATGTTCAATTTAAAATTCACTTTTTTCATTCTTATTTATCACTTTAAGCAGACATATGTGAATTTTCAAACATATTAATTCAAATAGTAAGATTTCTTTCATAAAAATCATCTATCACACACACACAAAACTCTGGAAGGTGATCCAGTGTAACTTAATAAATGGGCCAACTGCATTCTTTCTGATAAACTTCAATCAACTCCACAGACTGCAAAGTTTTCAGTGTCATCAGTTTACATTTAAAGAAACTCACCTCCAAAGCCTTTCAATTAAATAAGAGTAGGTCCAATTATCTCTTGTGGCAGTTCATCTGTGATAAAAGGACTCCTGTGTTTTCAGCATTTCAGCTTTATTCCACTGAAATAGCTAACATTTCACCTTTACTTCCACAGCTTCCCACCACAGTTGAGTTTAATGGATTTTGAGTTTAATGAGTATTTGGCATTGCATATGGGGTGCATTTACCTCACTTCATGTATTTTTGAGCTTACCAATGACATTCTGTGATGGTGGGTGGTTTGTTCAGAGAGAAAGGCAAAAATAATATAGTAAGAAAAAACTGAGAATTTCAGTGCAGTTAAATCGTTTTGACCATGCTCAGATCTAGTCTGGCATCTTTCCATCAGAAAAATTAGGAAAAAAAAATTGAATGAGGCATTTAAACTCTTCAAAGCAAAATTACTGTACATTTGGCACTTTTTCAATAAGCACAGACCCAATTTTATTTCTATTATTAAATTATTAACTTTATATTAATAACTCATAAAATTTAGAGAAAAATAAGAGCCGACTGAAACGTTTTAAACCTAAACTAAGTTCTATGGTTAGGATATTACTATATTATTGAATATATATATATATATATAAAATTTTGTGTTCTCAGAGTATGACTGTATGTTATAACCTCATAGAAATAATTGTAACCCTGTCAAATTGATAATGTAGGACAGAACACTAAGATTTCTTTAGAAAGTATAAAATGTATTTGGTGAAATCTTAACTTATAAACTAACAAACACTTGTATAGCATAGAGGTGATTGACAGCTGAATTGAAAAAAAGCTCTGTCTTCACTGGGAAGGGCTGGATGTCTGGTTTTGACTCTTGGCCAGCATAAGGATGGTGGGATTTAAGTTGTTCTTTTTGAAATCAGAAATTCCCATGGCAACCCCCAAGGTCACTTTATTTATTAATGATTTTTATCTAGCATAAGAGTTTAGATAGCCTGACTTGCCTATGAGATTAGAAGGGCATAAAACCCCTGCTGGGAATTTCTGCTTTGAGCTCTCCTGAAGCCAAGATTCCTAGCACAGAGCTTGGTGGTTCAATTCAGAAACAAATTGAGAGCTCTATGCAACTATGGGCCCTAGAGAGCTTGCCCCCAGATGGAATAAATTTTACAAATTCAATGATGCAATTCACCAAATTTACACAAGGAAAGTCAGTGGAGAAGCTAGATTTAGAGAGATTATTTAGCTCCAAAGAAATCTACACAACAGTTTCCATAAAGAACTAAAGTTATATGGCACTTTGAGACTGTTTAAAGCCTGGAGTAAGAGATAAAGAAATACCAGGATTTGGATGTCCATTTGTTACTGTATGGTCAGAATATTCAAGATGGCTGCTCTTCTGCTCTCTGTACATCTCCTGCTTGACCAGTCCCTGCTTCACTCACATGACTATCCAATCCTCTTAATTATAAGGCTTAATTAGTAACTGTCTACATGCTTGCCCCCTGCCCCAGTCTCTGGTTTTCCTGGTAACTGAAAAGCCAACCTGACATGAATTCCCCCTGTAAATGGTAGCCTCCTTCTCCCTGAGTAGTGAAGATTGCTGCAGTGTCCTGCCTGCTGTCTGCTGTCCACAGTGAGGTGTCTCTTCAGGACCTTTTTTTCAAACTTGTAAGATCCCCTACCCAGTAAATCACTGATGTCTCTGTTGCTGCCTCTGGGCCCTTCGGGGCTGGGCAATTATAAGGCTTACAGGCCTGTAGGGTGCAGCCCTGAAGATTTACACCCATTGATTGTGATGGTCAAAACAGGAAAAATTGTTTCCTTACCAGGAAGAACACAGCTTGTTCATAAAAGTTATTCCTCACCAACAGGTTAAACATGGAATATAAAAGACTGTTAGCCTATAAGAACTGAGATTTCCTGCACTTTTGCATAACCCTACCCTAGGACAGGTTAACTTGAAGCAGGGTGCACATCAGGGAGCTAGGAGTCAGGGAAAGCTTTGAGAGGATAGGCTGAATGAGTCAGTATCTCAGATAAATCAAAACCTATATTGAGGGTGTGGGTGGGGTCTCTTATCCATGTGTATTGCACATGAAAAGCTGTTGTAACATTTGTAAATGGGAAAAGAGAACGAGTGGAATTATTTTTCTCCATGTTTTACTTTGCCCCTTTAAGATTATATGGGTTCAATACTTCTCCTAGGGGGTATGGTTCAGAAGCAAAATTTGCATGGAGTTAAGTCATGTGTACACAAGTCCAAATCATCTCAAAGGTAATTGATGTCGAGCTATAAACTTTCTAGAAGATATTGAGGACAGCCATGAGACTCTTTATCCATCTTGACATTCATTAGAGGCTTTATGTGTTCCAGAATCTTTGATTTGCCCCTCTCATCACACTCAGTAATTCTCAATGTCCCACATATATACCTCCATTCACTGCTGAAATGTAACTTAAAAACTGTAAGATTACAGTCTCTTCAGCTATTAGGACACGACAAAGTGTGAGTGAAAAGTTTTTACCACCAAACATGTTGACCAGGCCCTGAACCAAGATGGCGGAGTAGAAGGACATGCTCTCACTCCCTCATGTGAGAACACCAGAATCACAACTAGCTGCTGGACAGTCATCAACAGGAAGACAGTGGAACTCACCAAAAAAGATACCCCACATCCAAAGACAAAGGAGAAGCCACAGTGAGACGGTAGGAGGGGCGCAATCACAGTAAAATCAAATCCCATAACTGCTGGGTGGGTGACTCACAGACTGGAGAACACGTATACCACAGAAGTCCACCCACTGGAGTGAAGGTTCTGAGCCCCACGTCAGGCTTCCCAACTGGGGGGTCTGCAAACAGGAGGAGGAATTCCTAGAGAATCAGACTTTGAAGGCTGGTGGGATTTGATTGCAGGACTTTGACAGGACTGGGGGAAACAGAGACTCCACTCTTGGAGGGCACACACAAAGTAGTGTGTGCATCAGGACCCGGGGGAAGGAGCAGTGACCGCATAAGAGACTGAACCAGACCTACCTGCTAGTGTTGTAGGGTCTCCTGCAGAGGCAGGGGGTGGCTCTGGCTCACTGTAGGGACAAGGACACTGGCAGCAGAAGTTCTGGGAAGTATTCCTTGGTGTGAGCCCTCCCGGAGTCTGCTATTAGCCCCACCAAAGAGCCCAGATAGTCTCCAGTGTCGGGTTGCCTCAGGCCAAAGAAACAACAGGGAGGGAACCCAGCCCCACCCATCAGCAGTCAAGTGGGTTAAAGCTTTACTGAGCTATGCCCACCAGAACTACAGTCAGCTCTACCCACCACCAGTCCTTCCCATCAGGAAACTTGCACAAGCCCCTAAGATAGCCTCATCCACCAGAGGGCAGACAGGAGAAGCAAGAACTACAATCCTGCAGCCTGTGGAACAAAAACCACATTCACAGAAAGATAGACAAGATGAAAAGGCAAAGGGCTATGTACCAGATGAAGGAACAAGATAAAACCCCAGAAAAACACCTAAATGAAGTGGAGATAGGCAACCTTCCAGAAAAAGAATTCAGAATAATGATAGTGAAGATGATCCAGGACCTCGGAAAAAGAATGGAGGCAAAGATCAAGAAGATGCAAGAAATGTTTAACAAAGACCTAGAATAATTAAAGAACAAACAAACAGAGATGAAGAATACATTAACTGAAATGAAAACTACACTAGAAGGAATCAATAGCAGAATAACTAAGGCAGAAGAACGGATAATTGACCTGGAAGACAGAATGGTGGAATTCACTGCTGCAGAACAGAATAAAGAAAAAAGGATGAAAAGAAATGAAGACAGCCTAAGAGACCTCTGGGATAACATTAAACGCAACAACATTTGCATTATAGGGGTCCCAGAAGGAGAAGAGAGAAAGAAAGGACCCAAGAAAATATTTGCAGAGATTATAGTCGAAAACTTCTCTAACATGGGAAAGGCAATAGCCACCCAAGTCCAAGAAGCACAGAGAGTCCCACACAGGATAAATCCAAGGAGAAACACATCGAGACACATAGTAATCAAACTGGCAAAAATTAAAGACAAAGAAAAATTATTGAAAGCAGCAAGGGAAAAATCACAAATAACATACAAGGGAACTCCCATAAGGTTAACAGCTGATTTCTCAGCAGAAACTCTACAAGACAGAAGGGAGTGGCATGATATACTTAAAGTGAGGAAAGGGTAGAACCTACAATCAAGATTACTCTATCCGGCAAGGATCTCATTCAGATTCAATGGAGAAATCAAAAGCTTTACAGACAAGCAAAAGCTAAGAGAATTCAGCACCACCAAACCAGCTCTACAACAAATGCTAAAGGAACTTCTCTCAATGGGAAACACAAGAGAAGAAAAGGACCTACAAAAACAAACCCAAAACAATTAAGAAAATGGTCATAGGAACATACATATCAATAATTACTTAAACATGAATAGATTAAATGCTCCAACCAAAAGACACAGGCTTGCTGAATGGATACAAAAACAAGACCCATATATATGCTGTCTACAAGAGACACAATTCAGACCTAGGGACACATACAGACTGAAAGTGAGAGGATGGAAAAAGATAGTATATGCAAATGGAAATCAAAAGAAAGCTGAAGTAACAATGCTCATATCAGACAAAATAGACTTTAAATTAAAGAATGTTACAGGAGACAAGGAAGGCCACTACATAATGATCAAGGGATCAATCCAAGAAGAAGATATAACAATTATAAATATATATGCACCCAACATAGGAGCACCTCAATACATAAGGCAACTACTAACAGCTATAAAAGAGGAAATCGACAGTAAAACAGTAATAGTGGGGACTTTAACACCTCACTTACACCAATGGACAGATCATCCAAAATGAAAATAAATAAGGAAAGACAAGCTTTAAATGACACAATAGACCAGATAGATTTTATTTATATTTATAGGACATTCCATCGAAAAACAGCAGATTACACTTTCTTCTCAAGTGGGCACGGAACATTCTCCAGGATAGATCACATCTTGGGTCACAAATCAAGTTTCAGTAAATTTAAGAAAACTGAAATCATATCAAGCATCTTTCCTGACCACAACGCTATGAGAGTAGAAATGAATTACAGGGAAAAAAACGTAAAATACACAAACACATGGAGGCTAAACAATACGGTACTAAATAACCAAGAGATCACTGAAGAAATGAAAGAGGAAGTCAAAAAATACCTAGAGACAAATGACAATGAAGACGATGATCCAAACCCTGTGGGATGCAGAAAAAGCAGTTCTAAGAGGGGAGTTTATAGCTATACAAGCCTACCTCAAGAAACAAGAAAAATCTCAAATAAACAATCTAACCTTACACCTAAAGGAACTAGAGAAAGAAGCACAAACAAAACCCAAAGTTAGCAGAAGGAAAGAAATCATAAAGATCAGAGCGGAAATAAATGAAATAGAAACAAAGAAAACAATAGCAAAGATCAATAAAACTAAAAGCTGGTTATTTGAGAAGATAAACAAGATTGATAAACCATTAGCCAGACTCATCAAGGAAAAGAGGGAGCGGACTCAAATCAATAAAATTAGAAATGGAAAAGGAGAAGTTACAACAGACACCGCAGAAATACAAAGCACCCTAAGAGACTACTACAAGCAACTCTATGCCAATAAAATGGACAACCTGGAAGAAATGGACAAATTCTTAGAAAGGTATAACCTTCCAAGACAGAACCAGGAAGAAATAGAAAATACGAACATACTAATCGCAAGTATTGAAATTGAAATTGTGATTAAAAATCTTCCAACAAACAAAAGTCCAGGACCAGATGGCTTCATAGGTGAATTCTATCAAATACTTAGAGAAGAGCTAACACCCATCCTTCTCAAGCTCTGCCAAAAAATTGCAGCAGAAGGAACACACCTTAACTCATTCTATGAGGCCACCTTCACCCTGATACCAAAACCAGACAAAGATACTACAAAAACAGAAAATTATAGACCAATATCACTGATGAATATAGATGCAAAAATTCTCAACAAAATACTAGCAAACAGAATCCAACAACACATTAAAAGGATCATACACCAAGATCAAGAGGGATTTATCCCGGGGATGCACGGATTCTTCAATATACTCAAATTAATCAATGTGATACAGCATATTAACAAAGTGAAGAATAAAAACCATATGATCATCTCAATAGATACAGAAAAAGCTTTTGACAAAATTCAACATCCATTTGTGATAAAATCTCTTCAGAAACTGGGCATAGAGGCAACCTACCTCAACATAATAAAGGCCATATATGACAAACCCACAGCAAACATCGTTCTCAATGGTGAAAAATTGAAAGCATTTCCTCTAAGATCAAGAACAAGACAAGGATGTCCACTCTCGCCACTATTATTCAACACAGTTTTGGAAGTCCTTGCCATGGCAATCAGAGAAGAAAAAGAAATAAAAGGAATACAAATTGGAAAAGAAGAAGTAAAACTGTCACTGTTTGCAGATGACATGCTATTATACATAGAGAATCCTAAAGATGCCACCAGAAAACTACTAGAGATAATCAATGAATTTGGTAAAGTTGCCTGATAGAAAATTAATGCACAGAAATCTCTTGCATTCTTATACACTAATGATGAAAATCAGAAAGAGAAATTAAGGAAACACTCCCATTTACCATTGCAAAAAAAAAGAATAAAATACCTAGGAATAAACCTACCTAGGGAGACAAAAGACCTGCATGCAGAAAACTATAAGACACTGATGAAAGAAATTAAAGATGATACCAACAGATGGAGAGGTACACCATGTTCTTGGATTGGAAGAATCAACATTGTGAAAATGACTATACTACCCAAAGCAATCTACAGATTTAATGCAATCCCTATCAAATTGCCAATGGCACTTTTTACAGAACTAGAACAAAAAATCTTAAAATTTGTATGGAGAAAGAAAAGACCCTGAATAGCCAAAGCAGTCTTGAGGGAAAAAACAGAGCTGGAGGAATGAGACTCCCTGACTTCAGACTATACTACAAAGCTACAGTAATCAAGACAATATGGTACTGGCACAAAAACAGAAACATAGATCAGTGGAACAAGATAGAAAGCCCAGAGATAAACCCACGCACCTATGGTCAACTAATCTATGACAAAGGAGGCAAGGATATACAGTGGAGAAAAGACAGTATCTTTAATAAGTGGTGCTGGGAAAACTAGACACTTATATGTAAAAGAATGAAATTAGAACAGTCCTTTACACCATACACAAAAATAAACTCAGAATGGATTAGAGACCTAAATGTAAGACCGGACACTATAAAACTCTTAGAGGAAAATATAGGAAGAACGCTCTTTGACATATATCACAGCAAGATCTTTTTTGATCCACCTCCTAGAGTAATGGAAGTAAAAACAAAAATAAACAAATGGGACCTAATGAAACTTCAAAGCTTTTGCACAGCAAAGGAAACCATAAACCAGACAAAAAGACAATCCTCAGAATGGGAGAAAATATTTGCAAACGAATCAATGGACAAAGGATTAATCTTCAAAATATATAAACAGCTCATGCAGCTCAAAATTAAAAAAATAAACAACACAATCCAAAAATGGGCAGAACACCTAAATAGAAATTTCTCCAAAGAAGACAGACAGATGGCCGAGAAGCACATTAAAAGCTGCACAACATCACTAATTATTAGAGAAATGCAAATCAAAACCACTATGAGGTATCATCTCACACCAGTTAGAATGGGCATCATCAGAAAATCTACAAACAACAAATGCTGGAGAGGGTGTGGAGAAAAGGGAACCCTCTTGCACTGTTGGTTGGAATGTAAATTGATACAGCGACTATGGAGAACAGTATGGTGGTTCCTCAGAAAACTAAAAATAGAATTACCGTATGATCCAGCAATACCACTACTGGCTATATACCCAGAGAAAACCATAATTCAAAAAGAGACATGCACCCCAATGTTCATTGCAGCACTATTTACAATAGCCAGGTCATGGAAGCAATCTAAATGCCCTTTGACAGATGAATGGATAAAGAAGATATGGTATATATATACAATGGAATATTACTCAGCCATAAAAAGGAACAAAATTGGGTCATTTGTTGAGACGTGGATGGATCTAGAGACTGTCATACAGAGTGAAGTAAATCAGGAAGAGATAAACAAATCTCGTATATTAACGCATATATGTGGAACCTAGAAAAATGGTAGATGAATGGTACTGAATACGTTAATATAGCAAATTAAAGACTGAAATAATTTCTTAAAATTGACACTGTATTTTTTATTTCCAGTTGTTTCCTTAGGGAAAAAAATCTGTTTGGAAGGTCAGGATAACAGCTTTACTTACTAGAGGCAGACTGCTGCCCACACTGAGGAAAGACTCCTCCTTCAGTTGCTCTCCTGGCCAGAAACTGGAACACAGGAAAGGCCACCCCTGGGCAGAACTCTCACTTTAGATAGACTAAATTAGGGTATTAGTCTACCTTTGTTCCACTCATACATGTAAAGAATTAAAAGCCAGTTTTTTTCCTCATTTGTTTCCTCTTCAATCATGTGGGTCTTTAGTTCAGTGTTTTGGTGATGAAAATTAATCATCTTTTTAATATAGTGGTGGTAACATCTCAGTTCCCTACCACATCCCAGCACACCCATCAATGCCATTATGGTATAGAGTAGCAGAAATGACTGGGCTCCCAAGATCCATAAGAAGTTCATGTTTAATCCTGCTTTTGTTATTTTGTGTATTTGTTTCTGCTTAATCTCTGTAATCTAATTTTCCTAATCTATCATGTTCTAGTAAATTTACTATTCCTAGGATTGCTTTATCTTTTCTTTGTCTTAGTTTCCTTTGGCAGGTTTGTTTGTTTTGATTTTGGTTTTATTTGTTTTTTTTTTTTTTCTTTTAGCCCATGTTCTTTCTTTCTTCCCTATAAGGTATTTTGCTTCAGTTCTATTCAACCCTGTTTGAAAGTGTTTTTCTGAAATAAGCCGTGTTATTACCTAAGGCACATATCTTTATTTTCAATTAGATGACATAGATTGACTGCCTCAATCTATTTGTAAATTCATAAGCCACAAGAAAAATGTTAGAAAACTAAGTAATTTTTCTCGTAATGCCAGTGTTTGATTTCTGGCATCTTATTTGTCTACTTGCTTTGAATGGGGTCCATATATAGCTTCTTCAGATATAACTTTTGCTTCAAGGATACTGGACTTAATCTGTGAAGTAAGTAAAGGCAATAATGGCAGTTTTCCTCAAAGACATATTTTGGTCTACAGTAAATAGCAGGTTATCACAAGATCACTCTTGCCTCTAATTATCACAGAGCTACACAGCTTGTTACAATAGCCAAATCTGTGTTCTCTCAGATCATTAAGCACATTTTGAAAAGGGGCTTTGGAACATACCATTTCGAAGACTGTAAACAAAGTGCTAGCTAGCAAATTAAAATGTAAGCAATCATTTCACAAGCATTGTTTATTGTTGGTCAAAACTACTTTTGTAAAATATAGCCATTGTACAAAACAGCATCAGGCTTCGATATTCCCAGTAGGATATTCTCTTGACTATTCGTTGTCTGAAGATATTTTTGTAGCAAACTATTTCAGAACTTGATTTTATTAACAGTTTCTTGCCTAACTAGAGAAAATTTAAGAAGTTTATACTTCAGTTAAAAAGCAGAAACTGATATATTCATTACTATAAGTCTCATTCATATCCTACTCAAAAGAATTTAAATGTACCCAATGGTCAGAGTTCAATAAATATCTTACATATTTTATATCCGTATATTATTTTTCTCAGTCAGAGAATCAGCATTTTATGTGCATGTCCACCTTTGCTCATCGATAATTACTTGTCCCCTAATGTTTTAATAAATCCTATTCTTTCCATAGTATCATTAAGTAAAAGTTCATTATTCTTGCTATTTCTAAATCAATGACATATTTTGAATGCTAAAGAAAGTCACATTTCAATAGATCAAGGTACATATGTTAAGGGAATATAAAGTATTTTTAATTGTGTACCTGGTTTTAGTAATAGACTGGTTTAAAGAGAAATCAAAATTAAAAAGATAGTTTGAAAGTGTCATAAATTACTATTAGAAAGACATGTGATTCTTATTCCTGATGAGGCATTTTTCACAGTATTGTAATTTCCTGTTTATTCATGTACCTCATCTATTACTTTCTAAATTCCTTAAGTTAAAAAAAGCTTTATTTGTAAACCAAACACTTATTTGAAATAACACAGTGCCCAGACTATGTTAGAAGCACAAGTACTTTTTTAAAATAAATTGAATAAACAATTGACTGTACCATCAGTACCAGTGTAACAAAAGTGAATTTTCTAAAACTTGTTGATGTTACATAATTTTATAAATTAAATGGCTTAATTCCTTATGGGCAAAGGGAATTAGAGGGATATTTCAGACATAAACCATTTGATTACCTCAAAGAGAAAGTCAATCTAGGATGGCTAAGGGAATATTCATGTAAGGTTTCATACAAGTTTGATGATGATATATTAGTAAATGGGTATTCTGAAGCTAGACATTTATATTTCTAATCCACTAATGTGGACAAAGTGATACTTGAAAATTCCAGATATATCCTCCTGTGGCTCTAAGGATTGGAGCTGATATTTCTCTCTGGAGAAATACTTTACTTTTGGAGGCAGTTATATGGACACCATGATTCTCTTCCTACATCACAATATGCTTCACACTGCTGTTAGGACTACCTTTTGAAAATAAAAATCTGCTCCCAAATACATGAAGCCACCCATATACTTCATGAAGCTCAGTTTTATCCCTTAACATAATATATATGTCCCAGAAAAATATGGTTTATCACTCTCTCTTCAGTTACCATCGCTTAAACTTGATAAACCCCTTATCACCTCACAAGTGGATCATGCAATTTAGTGTCTAAAAGCTACTACTCTTACCATTGCCTGGAGTCTCTTCTCTATACTTATTTGGCAAAATTTTTATTGAGTTCTTAAAGATCCAGCTCAGGGGCTTCCCTGGTGGTGCAGTGGTTGAGAGTCCGATGCAGGGGACACAAGTTCGTGCCCCGGTGTGGGAAGATCCCACATGCCGCGGAGCAGCTGGGCCCGTGAGCCATGGCCACTGAGCCTGTGCGTCCGGAGCCTGTGCTCCACAACGGGAGAGGCCACAACAGTAAGAGGCCCGTGTACCGCAAAAAAAAAAAAAAAAAAGATCCAGCTCAAAATTTACCTTCCTCAAATAAATCCTCAAGTAACTGCATGAAATAAATTATGGGACTCCCTTATCTTGCTCCTATAGCATTTCCTTCACACCTATACAACTGGACCTACCATGATGCTAGGACAGTGTATGGGACTGTCACCTTGTACTGTATTTTGATACCTACAAGACAAGGCTCTATGTTTATAAGCTCCAAAGTCAGTACTTAGAGAGACTAATGAGACATTTAAAAGTATATAATCATAATAGATGTCAATAAAGTCCATAAATCATTTTTGTTTTATTTTAGCTTATATTAAAGATGTATAAGCTAATAAGATAACTGGTTATAAAAATCCTTTCACTCTGCCTATACTATTTAAATGAGGACTAAAAAAGATCTTTCATTAAAAATAATAAAGTTTTGCACATCAAAGGAAACCATAAACAAGAAGAAAAGACAACCCTCAGAATGGGAGAAAATATTTGCAAATGAAGCAACTGACAAAGGATTAATCTCCAAAATATACAAGCAGCTCATGCAGCTCAATGTCAAAAAAACAAACAACCTAATCCAAAAATGGGCAGAAGACCTAAACAGACATTGTCCAAAGATGATATACAGATTGCCAACAAACACATGAAAGGATGCTCAACATCACTAATCATTACAGAAATGCAAATCAAAACTACAATGAGGTATCACCTCACACCAGTCAGAATGGCCATCATCAAAAAATCTACAAACAATAAATGCTGGAGAGGGTGTGGAAAAAAGGGAACCCGCCTGCACTGTTGGTGGGAATGTAAATTGATACAGTCACTATGGAGAACAGTATGGAGGTTCCTCAGAAAACTAAAAATAGAACTACCATATGACCCAGCAATCCCACTCCTGGGCATATACCCTGAGAAAACCATAATTCAAAGAGTCATGTACCACAATGTTCATTGCAGCTCTATTTACAATAGCCAGGACATGAAAGCAATCTAAGTGTCCACTGACAGATGAATGGATAAAAAAGATGTGGAACATATATACAATGGAATATTACTCAGCCATAAAAAGAAACGAAATTGAGTTATTTGTAGTGAGGTGGATGGACCTAGAGACTTACAGAGAGAAATAAGTCAGAAAGAGAAAAACAAATACCATATGCTAACACATATATATGGAATTTAAAAAAATGGTTCTGAAGAACCTAGGGGCAGGACAGGAATAAAGATGCAGACATAGAGAATGGACTTGAGTACATTGGGAGGGGGAAGGGTGAGCTGGGACAAAGTGAGAGAGTGGCATGGACGTATATACACTACCAAACGTAAAATAGATAGCTAGTGGGAAGCAGCCGCATAGCACAGGGAGATCATCTCGGTGCTTTGTGACCACCTAGAGGGGTGGGATAGGGAGGGTGGGAAGGAGATGCAAGAGGGAGGAGATATGGGGATATATGTATATGTATAGCTGATTCACTTCATTATACAGCAGAAACTAAAACACCATTGTAAAGCAATTATATTCCAATAAAGATATTAAAATAATAATAATAGTAAAAGACTATATGATCTACCTGTGTTCTAATTATAATTTATATGAGTAAGAAATTAAAAATATGTATTCATTAATTAAAATATTAAAACTTAATTTAATTATTTAATTAATCTTTGAAAGAAAAATTCTTTCCTTTTGTGTAGCTTTCTTATGGAATCCACCAAACCTGTATTTCTTTGTCCTCCTGCTCAACTTTCAACATTATGTAAATTAACTTGAATTTGCAGAATTAATGTGTCTAAAGGCCATATTCCATTCAGTGAAAGCTTGGTAAGTGTGATTTCCTCAGCCAAAATATCTAGCTTACAAATAACCTTCAAGAGTTATGAAACCTACCTGTTACATTTGGTCATGCATTTCCCATTAGTATTTCCATTCAGTCATTCCAGTCTCTTTCTATTATTCATCAACAAATATATTCAAAAGCAAGTTTACTTAGTCCTTGTTAGTATAACCAATCCAAAATTGACCACAGAACCACACGCAACTTTTGTCAGGTGTAAAAAAGCACATGCACACATGTAAGCACGTGAATATAGACATATTGAGTAGGAATACCATCTCCTTTGGTTTATGTACTACTGTTAAAGTATATTTAATCTCATTTTGGTGAGGTGAACTCCACTATAGCAATAAATACATGATTGTATTGTTTGTTTGTTTGCTTTTGTCACCTTCAACATTGTAAACCATATCCTCTGGGTCTAACATCTCTCTCTCTCTCTCTCTCTCTATATATATATATATATATATATTTTTTTTTTTTTGTACCTATCTGTTCATTTATCTATTTACAAAGACTTTCACTTCCAGTAATGGAGGACAGAAGAAAATAAAATACCTGGAAGAATAATTCTAACTGAAGAACTTTCTATACGTACCTTATATAGGCCTTTTCTGGCTAACGTCTGTGGGAAAACAGAAGTTGAGAGAGGTGTGGTTGGTGTTTGGAGCTGCTCTTTCTTAGGGGCAGTTGTGGATGTGGAAGATTTATCTGTGAGTCTGAGTAGCACTTTTGATCGCTGTAATGGAAAAGGAGGAGGGGCAGGAATACATGTTGGGTGCAGAGTCATAGCTGGGAAAGTGACAGGAGAACCAGGAGGCCACAGCATGAAACCCAGGATTATGGTGACTGCTTGACAGTGAGGTTTGATCAAAACAGAAAAGATTTCCACCTTCCTCCTCCCCCTACCTCCCCTTCACCACTGCCCAGCCTCTCCCCACCAGGCTACGGAGAGTTGAGTAATGTATAGCAGTGCAATACTGCTGAATTTCAACAAAAGTTATGATGCATACTAAAAAGTAACAAAGCAGATCAAAAGGACAAAGCAATTTTCAGAATCACAGGTGTATGAAATATCAGACAAAGTTGTAAGTGATTATGATTAATATGCTAAAGGTTTTAATGTTAAAAATGTAGAAAAAATGTAGGAGAAACAGTATTAAGATTTGAGATAATATTTCTATATCTTTTTTTTTTTGCTGTACATGGGCTTCTCATTGTCGTGGCCTCTCCCGTTGCAGAGCACAGGCTCCGGACGCGCAGGCTCAGCGGCCATGGATCACAGGTCCAGCCGCTCCGCGGCATGTGGGATCTTCCCGGACCGGAGCACGAACCCGTGTCCCCTGCATCGGCAGGCGGACTCTCAACCACTGCGCCACCAGGGAAGCCCTCTATATCTTCTTTATAGTCAGTACTCTCTCAATCAATATTCTTTCAAATGTATCTATATAACCCATTAATCAAAGACATGATAAAATAAGTCATAATTGAGCAACATATACCTTAGGAGAAAAAAGGAGAGTAAACTGTGATTTTATGTGACCTTAAGAAGGTAACATTGCTTCTTTCCTAGAAATATTTTAATGTCTTATTCTCATGTATTTTTAAAAATTTATTTGGAAATAATTTTAGATTTACAGAAACTCTCATATATAATACTAAGTATTCCCATATACCCTTCAATCAGCTTCTCCTAATCTTAAAATCTTACATAGGGCTTCCCTGGTGGCGCAGTGATTGAGAGTCTGCCTGCCAATGAAGGGGACACGGGTTCGTGCCCCAGTCCAGGGAGATCCCACATGCCGCGGAGCGGCTGGGCCCGTGAGCCATGGCCGCTGAGCCTGCGCTTCCAGTGCTCCACAACAGGAGAGGCCACAACAGTGAGAGGCCTGCATATTGCAAAAAAAAAAAAAAAAAAAAATCTTACATAACCATGGTATATTTATCAAAACAAAGACATTAATTTGATATAATACTAACTAAACTACAGATTTTGATTTGATTTTCCAACTAAATGTCCTTTTTCTGTTCCAGGACACAATCCGTGGTGTCATGTTGCTTTCAATCATGTCTCTTTGATCTCTAATCTCTGACAGTTCTCAGGCTTTCCTTGTTCACCAGGACTTTGATACTTTTAAAGAGTACTAGTTAGTCTTTTTGTAGGCTGTCCCTCTATTTTGGTTTCCCTAATGTTGTCACATGGTTAGCAAATGTAATTTTAAAGATAAGTTTTTAAATACGCCTTCTGCTTTCTTACTAATTTATCCATTGATTTTCCTTTCATATAAATGTTCTACATTCAGAGCTACCACTTGTTTGTGCAGACCCTGCACTGAGCAGTACTGGGCGGGGGGCGCTCCATATCCATTACAGTGCTTATTTATTTATTCACACAGTCCCAAGACTATAAAAATAGTTGTATTCTGTAAATACTGTGAAAGTGTAATTTATTTTAATTATTAATCAACCTGAGGGAAATTCACACGTGCAAGTGTACATGTTTTAACAAACTACTTGTTTCTATGGCAACGGTATATTTAATAATTTTTTTAAGAAAACCTCAGAATATGGCTGCACCCTGGAACAGCCTCTTGTCCCAACAGCACAGCTATCCAGATCAAAAGATAAAAGAATGCAATCCCAAAATTCAATCTTAATTTCCCTCAATTTCCTTTACCTTTCCAGAGCTTCACTGCAGCAATTTCTAGCCCTACCAATATTTCTATTTTATATCTTTTTTTCTCTAGCTAATTCTGTTCTCTTACTTTACAAATTATACAGTGAGGAAATATTTTCTTAATTGTCTCACTTGCTAAAATTGAAAATCTCAAGGCTGTGGTAAGGATATATAGAAAGTAATTTTCAAAAAAAATAGGACATAAAAGAAATTCAGATTTTGGGAAGGATTTAAAAGAACTCATAGGTTCCCCAGAAATCTCTCAGACAGTGAATTCCATGGTAAAATGCATTAAGAAAAAATGATTATGTACTTTCCATCTTTGGGGCCATATGCATTAAAATGCTAAACAGATTATGACATAAGTTTCAATGAAGTCTTCCTATCCTTCCTCTTTTATCAGTGGGAACTTGCTTTAATAAATTTTAGATGCCTGTCTTAGCATTAAAATTCTTCAAGAATATAACATTATAAAATTATCTACCTTTTTCTACTCTAATATTCTATTATTAGATGAAATTGTGTAAGTTGCTAAATGACAGCTTAATTGAAAAAGTGGTTTTAAAAAAGGCTACTTAAACACATTCATTATTATATCTATGGGTGAGTAAAATATTATACACATATTAAAAATCTTTGCAAAATTTTAAATAAATATTATGCATATTGGCTTCCCTAAGCAACAAAATACAATTTGTTTTCATTTCTTTTCCTAAAGCATGGAGAGTCAAGAGAATAATTAGATTCTTCCTGGAATTGAATTCTATAATACATGTGAAATAGAGTACTACAATAGAAATTACCTGACTTTGTCTTCATTATAATAGCAATTACTTCTACTCACTACCAATCTGAACATTTTATTTTCAATATTTCTGATATTATTGATACCTTCTCCGTACACAAATCTTCTAAAATTTGTTTGCATTTAGTCAGCCGTTTATATATCTTCTCAATGTAAAATTTAAATCCTTAATCCTTATGTAATCACTAACACAATCTTGGAATTTATGGTCCGCTTTTTCAAGTTACATGATATTATTACTTTGACCATTTAAAATTATTTCTAGATCCAGAGTCCTGATCAAATGAGAAAGTTCCTAAAATAGACACACCCTGATCAGTGGTTTATTTTAAAAAAGTTATCTTGCAAGAGATTAGTATTGCTGCATGCTCAGGCAAAATTATGAAGCACAGCAATTTATTTTTAACTTGATCTTTCCTCTCTTTCTGTATTCTTCTTAATTACCACTCTGTCCTGGGCCTAGTGTCCATATGTTTTTATTTCACAAACTATATCTGTCCAATTTCAATAATTATCATCTTAAATTACTCTTTCTTGCCACACATTAAACCCTGGAAACTCTGACCCACCCTAGATGCTTTCCCAGCTGCTCAAATTATCTCTCAGACCATACTCAACGTACTTCTCAATTCTGTGTGTTTTTCATCGAAACTTTACAAAAATCAGATTTTAACTCTCTAAAAGAAGAATTCACAAATTCTCCTAATGGGAAAATATTTGGGACCAAATATATTTTCAGATGATTCTTATATTAAATATCATTCAGAAATGCCTGTAATCAGAGATAAAGTGGTAAGATAATAGGTCTTGCAGTCTATGATTTTAGCAGAAGAGCTTTAAAAATATTTATTATATATAATTTTCTGTTCAATTTATACACTAAGTAAACTATTAAAAATGAAGTTTTTTTCCTGTGCTAATTTAACACTTCTCCAGAATAACTTTAACTCTTGTATTGTCTTCTTGTATTTATATTATGAATTCATTTAATTTCATTCACCTCATTCATTATAGCAGTTTCTATTTTATAGATCTTAAAACATATATCAAAGAGCCAAATTATGATGTTGCAATGCTTTACTTCATAGTTCCTTCTGTTCATGCTATGGATTCAGTTAATTAGAATTTTTGTAGTGCAATTACCAGTTGAGGATGAAATTTATTTTACTTAATTATTTTCCTTGATGAGAAGTGCAAACATTTTTTGATATTTCAGAAGCTACATTTTTATCTGGAAAGAACACTAAAACAATGTAAATAAACCTACTCTACTAGTTTGGAAAAGAAAAACCTAAATATAGTGAATCAAAATAAACCTTTTTTGTAAATGAAAGTATACAAACGTCAAATAGAAAGATGGGAAAATGAGTAATAGTTTACAACTCTGAAAGATTTTATGTCCAAAGGAAGAAAAATTTTGAAGTTGTTTTAGATTTCAATTAAAAGGTGAACTTTGGAAAAGAAAAATCACTGGATGTATGTATTCTTTTAAAATTGCATAGCAGGTTATTTATTTATATGTGTGTGTATGTTCACCTAATTTTTATTAATGTACAAGATGTATGGAAATAATGCTATATTTTCTAACATATAAACCAATTGTTTAGTATACTAATTTTATTCATAGGCAATTAATAATTTTGCAAAGGATTTTGATAACTCTGAAATTGAAAATTCTTCAAACATTTAAAGATAAAATAATCTCTGTGAAATCAGTATACCTTTTCTCTAAAATTAAATTTGTTACTCTACCAATATTTCTGTATGTGTTTCTAAGTCCAAAGAATATTGAAACATGTAATATTTTCTATTTGGCAAGTTTTATCATAATCTTCAAGTAAAATTAAGACTGTAATTAAAATATATTAAAGAGGATGCTAAATACAAAAGAAAAACAGCAGAGTTTCTTTTTCTTCCCTTTTCTTATTTTTACTAGTCTTTTAAAATATTGATTCTAATAGACTGTTTTAGACAGAGACATATTTTCCTTTAAATGAAGAACTTAAGTAAAAATGGTAGACATATAGACAGAAAATCGTCTACATAAATGAGGCAGACATATTTGTCCATCATCTGATATATAAATATAGATTATTTAATAGTATTAAATTATACACATAATGAAAAATTTTTAATAATAATATGCCAGAATGTACTAACCTTAAATAATTGTCCTTTCTAGCCACAAATATGATTATCAAAAGAACCCTATTATATATCTTTTAATCTATTACATGTGTTTTTATAACTGTGATACGTGCTCATATTCCAAATGCAAGTACTTTGCAAAAGTCATAGTAAAAAGATTTTTTATATTCTTAACTTTCTATCTCTATGATCTTGTCTTTCTTTCCTATTAGAATGAATCTTTTCTTCAAAACAGTTGTTTATACTTGCTGTTTTCAATTTTCTACTCCCATTTTTTATTGAACCAACTTCAGCCAAGTTTGACATCCAATAAATCTATTTTTGTTCTTCACTCTGCCTAAGATATTTATTTTCATACACAGACCTTAAAATTGTTTATAACTGATAATTTCAGGCTGTTCTTATTCACATTTCCATTGCTTCTCGTGCACGGAATACAACTCCTTGACCTCAGTGGAACCTTAAACCCTTCGGATCCTATGACATATTATTTACTGGACTCCACCTACCTCACATTTTTATTTTCCTCCAATCCATCTTAAATAACACTATTAATAATTGCAATCACTCCCTTTAATATATTTTCAACTTCCTGTCATTTCTCCATGATTTACATTGAACCGGTTGAAAAAAATCACAAACCTTGTTAAGCTAAATCCCCTTGAATTACACACTGCATTTGTGTAGCTGAATCGGGCTGAAGAAAAACACAAAATCATGACGTCTCATCTCACTTTAACATTCTGGCTGTGAACATGACGTGCACTTATAATGCCACCTAGCCACCATATCGTGATTCACCTTGTCCACATATCCTTCTACTGTGCTGGAGACATGATAATTATCCAAGCTTTCTCAGTTCATGGAACCTTAGTGTCTTGCTAATTTTCATATGGCACCCTTAGATAAAAAGAAATACTGAACAGTTCTATTTATTAGGTTATTAGGTTAGGAAATGTATAAAAATTTATGTCAAAATGACAAAATATATACATATAAATTGTAATAAAACATTGTAATTTCAATTTTAAATGACCACAATCACTTACTAAGGAGATATGGGCACCTTGTTGGGTGTGGTACAATTTCTCAACCCTTAGAATTATATTGGATGCCACCACCTTCATTTCCAGCTCCACACTGATTTTCATGCACTGCTTGTTTTTCATCACAAGGCAACAACCAAAGTAACAACCAAAACCAACTTTGCAAAAGAATGACATTATCTAAAGGAATGCAGCACAATCTAATATTGGAATTGTTAACACGTCAACCCAGTAGTTAGTATAGCATCCATTGGTTATCAGGTATCACTGAGATGCCTTAAAAAAAGATTGTTTTCAATGTAAGTTCATTGCAGTGCCTGGATGTTCTTTGGTGCACAGTGTTAGAATTTCAAGACTACACTGTATCATTCTCGCTCTTCTCAAACTTCTAACAATTCTTCCCCATCATCATTTAGTTAGTGTTTTTGATGCTTATTTCACAGAGAATAGAAAAAATTCAGAGGAAAACTTTCACAAGTTCCCACAAAATCTATGACCCCCATCTCCTGAATTTGTGCTAATATTCTTTGATTTATTTTGTTATTAAGATGGTTTTAATCCCTGTGTTTTTAGTAAAGGCCAAACTGTCATTTGTGTCTCGATCCCATCCAACTAATCCTGCTCTCTCATGCAACAGACACTTTCCCACTTTACTGAATATTTCATATTGGCATACAAGCATGCTCTTATTTCTCCCACTGACTTAAAAAAAGAAACTTTAAAAATTGCCATCCATGTATTCCTTCTTTTAGCGCAAAGTTCTTCCTCAAAATAAGTTGTATTTACTTGTCTTTAAGTTTTCTCTTCCCACTTTCTCATGAACTTCAAGCAAATTTCATTCTCATCACTCCTCTGGAAACTGGGCCTACAGTTTATTATTCCATCCTCGACATACTTTATCTTCTCAATATCATGGATACCTCCTTTACTCCCAACCCTGTCAGCTTCTCAGCTTACATTGCTATTTCATCAACATGTACCTGATCTCTGAACTTTACAGTGTTGTATGGATCAGCCCTTGTACTGCATTATTTTTTTTCAATATGCAGTCATTTACTTAGGTTCTCATCCAATTCCATGGCTTTGAATATTATCTCTGCTAATATCTTTCAGTTGTATATCACTCTCTTACCTTTGCTCTAAGCCCCAGGTTTATATATCCAAGCCTTTATTAATTTCGGAGGCAAATGTTGCTTCTTATTTGTTTTCCCTCAAAACTGTTTGTATCAGTTTCCCTCTATCAATTGTCATCAATCTCCCAATTTTTCAGGGTTAAACTTTTTTCTCTCAGCATAACCATTTCATGAACAATTCCTGCTATTTCTTAACCCAATCAGTTCCCATCAAACCCATTGCTAATTTCTTGTTCTGAGCCACTACCATCTTTCACTAAATTAAGGCAAATTCTTACATCTGGCTTCCATGAATCTTCCTTTACTCACCTTTCCATTCTCAATACAAAACTCACAGTGTTCCATGTAGAACTAAATCAGATTTATGTCATGACTCTGATTGCTCAATGCCTTCAAATGGCTTCCCTTCTGTGAGTTAAAACCAGTAGGGTTTGGTGTAACTCATTTTTGATGTTTGTTGACAAATTTAAATTTCTACTCTCCTTTTTACCTAATTGCTCCATATACTTATGTGCAAACTGATAAGAAAGCGGGCATGCTCTCTCCCCAGCAGAGGAAGGAGGTTCAAACCATACAAGCCCCACCTTCGTGCACAGAAACTCTTGCCTCAGCCCTGCCCCTTAACCAATATAATACCCAAGCCAGCTGCTCCTTCTTGATCTCTCAAGCCATTTTCAGACCCACTTGGGAGCATGCCCTGCTCTCCCCAGAAAGCTACATTAGTGAGTAATAAGTTCATCTTAGTTGGCCTGTGTGTATGTCATCATCAGTTCAACATCTGAAGCAAATTTTGGGTAGGGAGTTTATTCCACTTACATGGGGTAACCACAACATCTGGTCATACATGACTTTTCTGATCTCATTCCTTAATATCTCATACTTCATTCAATTCACTCCAATTCACTGGAATCTTTGCTCCCCATATGTTACACTAGGTAATTGTTCCTAAGTTTTTTTGCACAGAATGCTCTCCACTCTGTTTAGAACTTTCTTTCCCTAGAAATCCACAGGGCTCACTCCCTCATACTTAAAATCACCTTCTGAGACTGGCTTTCCTTAAGAAACCTTTTTATTCCGTAGCACTTACTAACATCTAACATAATTAACACTGGCTTATTTAGTTTGTTTATTATTGGTAAGTCCTATATGGATGGACATTTTCACCTCTTTTGTTCACTGCTTTATTTATACCTCCTAGAATAGTGCCTTATACATGCAATAGATGTTAATCAGTACTTGTAGAGTGAATAGACTCATAGATGTGTATTGGTGGTGGTGGGAGTTCATTCATCAAAAATGAACATGTCTTACACAGATAATTTTTATAAAAATAAAGGTAAAAATATCAAAACTTCATGGGCATATTTTTAACTTCCCTATTAATTACACTAAAAATATGTTGTGTGTGTTTATTTATTTATTTATTTTGGTCATCAGTGAAGAAAAATTAGAGGTAACAAAAATACTAAAGTACATTAAAATTCAATGAAATAAATGATCTTGTACACTATAGGTGGAATAGAATGTTAACATGATTCCTTGGGAAAGCAATTTAGAAATATACCAACAACTTAAAATTGTTTTTCATGTACTTTGAAAAATAATTTTAATTAATTATCAGATAATCCAAATGTTTGGAATAGAAAAATAATATTTCCTTTGAAATAATGTTGATCAAACTCATAATGTTGTTTTAAATGGATTGGTGGTTTTATATTTATTTTTTCAGAAAACAGAGTAAAATGTGCTAAACTTAGGCAATAGGATATGACTTTAAAATTATTTTTATAAAATAAAATGGTTTAGGTATAATCCTGTTACTGAGACCAAAATATTAGGAAAATATTGGAAATCTGTAACCTTTCAGTGTCTGAAAAAATAAGGACAGATATTTATATTGGATAGGTAAGTCATGACTCTATAAATATTTGACTCAGTTTTTAAAAACTTTATCCACTTGTGTGAGTCAACCCTGATTATTTTCCCCTTGAAGTTCATAAATGCTCCTGACCTAGTGGTAGGTCTTTTTCTACATTGAAGTATGTTATTTCTTGTTACTGATATTCCTATTGATTTTCCTTTCCCTTGAAAACAATAATATACTAAAGATTTTGCCATAAAGATACACGTGTCTAAATTTGATCTTTCCCAAAGACATCAGTGGAGAGATAGAAAACATTTATTTTTCAATAAGTATTATTAAAATAATGTCATGACAATTGCTCCTGTATTTAGCTTTTTATATATCAATGAGATTTATAGGAGAAAATAGAAAGTTTATAATAAAATCCCAAAATATCAAGCTTTGCCAGAAGTCATTTATATTGTCGAATTACTGCCAAATTTCAAGTTGTATGGGCTATATTTCACTAATAGTAACCTGACAACCAATAGTTTATTTTATTGTTAACAATTGCCATTCATTGCAATTTCTCTAGGACAAACATTTATTATTGAGAGTTATTAAAGAACTTCAGTGTTGAGAGGAGATCTACTACAGATGCAGAATTATTTCCAAAAATAGACTTCTTGAGTATAATCTAAAAATCATTGTGCAAATCTAAAAACCATTGTGTAAATATAAGGTTTTGTTTGTAAACTAAAGATTTGTTTTTTAAAAAAAGCAGAATAGTAAGCTTGACTGTCCTTCATAAACAGCAAAAGAAAATATTATATGTCATTCTTATTTGTCAAAGGGCAAAATTACATGTATTTGTATATAGTGCATTTTGAGTGATAGCATAATATTTACAGAGACATAATCATTATTCCTATCAAGTGTTGAAAGTTACAACAAAAGTTTCAATATTTTCATTCACTATCTACAAAATGACAAAATGCTAAGGGGGTATAAATATCAAATTACATACACCTTTCCTAAAGGCATTACAAAAAATATAGGGTGTCAGACATATCCATATACACTGCCTTATAAGTTTCAGAATAGATGTATAGGAAAGGAAATGGCATTTGAATTAAGTCTTAACATGAGTTAAAAGGATGCACAAACATTACTTTTATCTTAAATCTTTCAGAGCTTTTATTTTGGCCACGTGAAGGAAAATTTCTCATTAACCAGGAAGACATGTATTATTATATTGTTACATAATTGTAAAATAAGCACATGTTTTGTTAAGCTACTGAAAACTTGCAGTTATCTATTACAGAAAGTACAATTCTAATACAGGTGAAAAGTGTGCTTGTGCATGCACACACACACACAAAACACACATACAAACACACACACTTGTAATTCCAGATGGGAAGAAAAAGTATGGACAAGAAGCAGTATTGAAGGAAAGATGGCCAAAATTTACTGAAACTGGAAAGAAAGACACGTCTTCTGAAATATAGAAGCAAAGGGAAGCACTAAAAGTGAAGCCATACTGTATGTAACTACCATTCAAGGTATTTGGTGACTCCATATGTGTGAAGCAAGACTCCCAGAAACCAAGCAGAAAACAGATGTTATGAGACTAAAAATGCTAAAGATAAATGTTGGCAGTCACATAAAATGTAAACACAAAAACTGGAGTCAGAGCCACAGAGGTAAAGGGACACAACAGGCACTACAGACCCTCACCTGAGACTCTTGAAAGGTTTTACCTATGAAGGAGAGCAAAATGGAATTAAATCACTCTTAAGAAAACCATAATTCGGAAAGATATATGCACCCCAATGTTCATTGCAGCACTATGTACAATAGCCAGGACATAGAAGAAACCTAAATGTCCATCAACAGAGGAATGGATAAAGATGTGGTAGATATATACAATGGAATATTACTCAGCTATAAAAAAGAGCAAAATAATGCCATTTGCAGCAACATGGGTGAACCTAGAGATTGTCATACTGAGGGAGGTAAGTCAGACAGAGAAAGACAAATATCATATGATACCACTTATATATGGAATCTAAAAGAAGGGTACAAATGGACTTATTCACAAAACAGAAATAGAGTCACAGATGTAGAAAACAACTTTATAGCTACCAGTGGGTATGGTGGGGAGGGATAAATTAGGAGATTGGGATTGACATATACACACTACTATATATACAATAGGTAACTAATAAGGACCTACAGTATAGCACAGGGAACTCTACTCAATACTCTGTAATGGCCTATATGGGAAAAGAATCTAAAAAAGAGTGGATATTTGTATATGTATAACTGATTCACTTTGCTGTCCACCTGAAACTAACACAACATTGTAAATCAACTCTACTCCAATAAAATTTTTAAAAAAATCACTCTCAAGATGATCTGCCTTTACTGCATTTACACGTTAAAAGTTTAACTTCTTTGAAGGAAGATATCATCAGCCCAGAGACTGCTCCCCTCCGCCCAGTATTTTTAAAATACAAATATCTGAAATGTAGTTAAAAATTAAAAGACATAATAAAAACAAATCCCAATGACTTAAATTCAAGAGCTAAAAGGGACAAAGGAAATATATCCATAGGTGGTACAGATTTTGAAATTATCAACAAGGATATTAAATAACTCTAATGTTTAAAGAAAATACATGGAAATATTAAAAATTTCTCATGAAATCAAAAAATCTATTAAGAGGAATCAAAATAATATTTGAACTGAGACATTCTTAACATCTGAAACTAATAATTCAAGAAATACATTTGAAAGAAAATTATAAATAGCAGAATTGAGATTAGTGAATTTGAATATATGTCAGTATAAATTAACCACATTGAAACAAGGAGGTTTTGAAAAAGAGAGGAAGGAAAACAGTGCTAGCATTGTATAGAACGTGGTGGGATGATTTAACATATATGCAATCATAGTCCCAAGTGGGAAGGAAAAAAAGTATGAATTGAAGGA
The DNA here is from genome assembly GCF_937001465.1 of Orcinus orca. NCBI lineage: Eukaryota > Metazoa > Chordata > Mammalia > Artiodactyla > Delphinidae > Orcinus > Orcinus orca. The sequence goes on along the minus strand of NC_064560.1, from coordinate 143,291,962 downwards.
GAAAGAAATAAAGGAAAATCTGGCCAAGAATTTTTGTTGTTGTTGTTTAAAAGAACAGACATTAAACTATGGATTTTAGATTTTTGCCAAAGAAGAGGGATAAAAACACAAGAAAAAAACTCACACTCAAAAATGTAGTAAAATTGCTGAAAACTAAAGACAAAATGACTATTTTAAAACCAGCCAGAGGAAAATAGACACCTTCCCTTTGGAGAAGGAAAATGAAGACTTACAGCTGACTTCTAAGCGTATATAGTCCAGAAAACTGTGGATGAAGATACATAAAATGTGGAAGGAAAATAAGTGCCAATTAAAAATTACATATGCAAAGAATGTATATTATTACAGTTGATGGGGTTATGTGTGTGTATTTCCCCATATATAAATTATAGATTTGAAATACATATAATCTGTGAATTATATGTATGGAGACACACACAGAGATAGACACACATAGAACACATGCATGCACTCATATAGCTCCATCAACTGTAAAAACACACATTCTTTTCTAGTACACATATGATTCTTACCAAAAGAAAACATATTATGGGTTATGCAGAAAGTCTCAACAAAGTTAAAGAACATGTGATATGTTCTGAACAAAATGAAAATTAATTATAGAAAATTAGAGTATCCCCAAATGATTTGAAATGAAACAATACACTTTTAAATAATTTGAGTTATTTTAAGAGAAATAAAATTCAAAATATAAGTCAAAATGGATATTAGAAAATATTTAAACTGATTAATAATAAAACGTCATAATAAAATACATAAGCTATTAGCTAAGAAGTCCACTTCTATGTATTCATCCAGAGAAATGTCATATAATATAGCATCTCGGCATCATTATTCATAATTCTAATCTGGAAACAACCAAAATAGTTATCAACAGTAATAGAATTGTACAATAAGTTGTAGGTTATTGGTAAAATGGAATACTGCAAAACAATAAAAGTAGTGAATTGTACACTATATGCAAAACATGGATGAACCTTAAAAAATAATGTATGATTCCATTCATACAAATTTCAAGATCAAGAAAAACTAGTCCAAAATCAAAGTGTTAAAAGTCATAAAAACAGTTATTGAATACCTTCAAGGACGGCAATGATTTGGACAGGGCAGGAGGGAGGTTTCTGAAGTACTAAACATACTCGACACTTTGATCTGGGTCTTCCTTAATGGCTATGTTAACACTGTAAAGTCATCAGGCTTTATACTTACAATTGGTGTACTTTATACTTCAATAAAAATTATATAATTCAGTTAAAATGTAAGATAAATAAGTAGTTATAGTAATTTTCCACCTGAGAAAACTATGGAATACTTTTAAAAATATTTTTGAATTTTTTCTCTACATAAAGAATTCTAGATTGAGAGTTATTTCTTCTCAGCACTTTAATTGGAATAATTCTATTGCCTTCTGTCTTCCATCATTTCTGTTGAGACGTGAGGTGTATGTCAAGGTGCTACTCCTCTGATTTCTAATTGAATTTATCTGATAATTTTCTCAATACCTTTAAAAAGTGGTAAGGGCAATTAAAACTCTTCTCTTAAAATAAATCAATAAATCTTGTCGCCTTGTGTGGTATGTTCAACTCAGACAACTTATGAATTCCTACGGGAATAATTTCATATGCTGCTGTCAAATGTCATCAACTCTAGAATACGACAGATGTTTAATAGTTACAACAATATTTAGCTCTTAACAGAATATCTCATCTTCGAAGCACCATACAAACATTAAATAACTAAACTTTACCACTTCCTAGTGCTGTAGATAAGTAAAGATTCATGATGCTGTTTGTTTATTTTTTAAAAAGCTGTATCATTATACTGGTGAGCGGACTCAGAGAGAGAAAAAGCTATCTATTCTCAGAAACTACTTGTTGTATGTAAGGAAAAGAATGTGTTTCTTTGGAAGTCAGCGTTATTCAAATACAAATATTTAAAAGAAAATTTAAAACTGTGACTCTTTATTTGCAAAAATTTAGAGCAGGTTTTCTCAAAATGCTGTCTGAGTGGGATATCAATATCATAATTACTAGGTGTATTTGATAAAAATATAGATGCCTTGGACAAAATTAACTATACACCTACAAAATCAGAATCCCTAGAAGTAGACTGAGGGAATTGGAATTTATAACATCATCTTATAATTTTTATGTAAATTTTAAGACAATTGTTTTAGAGTTTATATGTATTAAATAACATTTATTAAAATCTACTTAAAGTGAATCAAGAAGCTTGATCTTAGGTGTATATGACATACACACATAGATTGAACTGGGTAATTGCAAATGAATATTTTCCTATTAGCAGTTGAGAAGTATATTGAATAGGGTAGCATCTGTTTCTACAAATTATATGTAGTGCTATTCAAACACTCCTTTTCTATCTTTACAGCTAATAAGAGAATGATATTTTTCCAAAGACATCTCCTTGTTTTGATCTCTTCTTTTATCCAAGAATCTTGATATTCATAAATAAGTTGTCTGAATATCCCTACAAATATTTTTTGCCTGAACTTAGCTATAAAGACTTTATAATGCTTCAACACATTTTAAATAAGTGGATTTACTTTGACATAGCCTTCTGTGAGCACCTGCAAAATCATAGCCTTAATTGGGATACAGCTGTTGCTGATTGCTGTGAAGAGAGGGTGTCTGTGTTGACTGATTGGCCATTTTTATTTAATAGTACATCTAGCTTTCTCTCTTTTTTTTTTCAAGTTGTAGTTTTCTTAGGAAATGTTTTAAGTGATTAAAGACCTAAAATGGAGTGTCACTTTGCCAACTATCAACAGTAGAAGATGAACTGCTTTCAGTAAATAAACATTGCCAGACACCTGTGTATCACTTTTTCCTTTTTGGAGCAAGAATATTGATCTGAAGAACCAATTTGCTCAATGATTCAGCAGTCACAGAAGTAAATGTTTTAAATTGATGAGGCATATAAAGTAGTAAAAATGTCAAGGCAGCAGGAACAATTAGGTTTGCTCTCAAAAGTACAAGAAGAAATGGGAATGGTTCTAATGAGTGTTAAATAAATGTATACTCTGATTCCTTTTCTAGTAAGGTCAGTGAGGTATTTTCAATTATCTGTGATTTCAGTTTATTCATTGACATTGAAAGCAAACAGATTTTAAAATTCTTATTTTAAGAATCTGAATATGTGATATCTGGATTTCTACCTACATAGAAAATTTAATGTTATAATGATGATCAGCATTTTCACCTTTGTTCCTTAAATAACTTCTTGATGACTCTAACGATATGCCTCTCAATCAAGAGGCGAGGTTTCAAATTATTCTTCCTTAGCACCCTTAAATATGTAAAAATATCTGTTACAAACACTGTAGGCCCTAAAAAACCAAGTGTCAAATTCAAATATCTTTAATGCCTGCAATCATTTTATCACATGATTTCAAGTCCTTTCATCAACAAATTTATGCTACTAGACATATAGCAGTTTGTCATTTCCTCTTAAAGCATAGTAATAAGAAATTAATCTTTTGGGGAATATTGTTTTGGAGTCTATACTTCGAATGATACAGTCTAAGCTAACAAACTCTTTTTAGAAGCTTAGAGTGAACTAAAACTTACTGCTCTTGAAATTCTCAAAACCTCACTTTGTAGTATAAAAACATGTATTTGATTCTATTCATCTCTATTTACCTAATCAACATCAACTTCTATGTCATGAAAACATTTAATTCTATTCAGATCTTATTATTTAGCACATTAGCTTTCTCCTTAAAAACTAGCTGAGACAAATTTCTATGGGGAATAGGGGATTTAATTGGAAGGCAGATAATTAAGAAGCATGGCATATATTTATGTATTATGGATGAAGTAAATCATATTTCCCAGTGGCAGGCCTCAGGAGAAGAATGAAAAAGGTTGTGGAAACATGTCTTCATAGATCACTTTATGAATTTTATCTATCCCTCAATATTTAATAAGAAGAGAAATCTTTTCAGAGAGGGCATAAATGACATGGGGACACACACACACACACACACACACATACACACACACACACACACACACAAGCAGTGTCTATAGAGAGTTAATGTAAATGGTTTTCCAGTTCCTTTCTGAAATACAGATGCATCCTTGTCCTTGAAGTGTCTCTGGTCCCAGAAAATTATACGGCACTCTACTTTAATTCTTGCTTCCTCTTTTACCCTCCCTCTTATGATCCCTTTTTTTTTAGTCCCATATTTTGGTTACTATTCCTAATATTATAGTTTAGCTTTATAATTTGTCAAATTATTCATTTTATATATATATATATATATTATATATATATATATAGTACTAGAGAGCACAATTATCTATGTATAGTCTACTACTAGGATAATTATCTAATGTTAGGTGGATAAATAAATGAGTAATATGGAAGTTTGAATTTTGTCCTTAGAGTAATTGGAAGTGAAAGCATAAATTGAAGCAGGGGAGGGACACAGTGTAATATTTCTACAGACGCAACACTATATTGTATAGAGAATGCACTGGCAGAAGGCATTATTAAAAGTGGAACTAGAAATTGTAACAATAAGTTTCAGACATACTGGTGGCTTGAACCAGAATGGCAGCAGTGGAGATGAAGTGACTTGATTAGGAAAATATGTAGAAGTCAAACTCTGCAAGAATTCATAAGAGAGAAGGGTAGCTGATTCAAAGATGACTCCCAGAGTCCTAACTTGGGAAACAGTGTTGCAACTTCAAATACACAGTTAGATATATTAATCTGTGCTCACAGAAGAGCTCTAGAATTGAAGACAGCACTTTGGGCATTGTCATTTAGAGATGTTATGCAAAGCCGTATGACCTAATAAGAGCTTCTAATGCAAAGGTGCAGAATCAGAAGAGATTCTAAAATGGATCTAAGATTTAGCTGTCTAACAGAAAAAACTGGGCTAATACTGGAGATCAAGAGGGAGAACAAACAGGAGATTTTTAACATCATAAAAATCAACAAAAGAGATTTTTTTTTAAAGAAGCTGGATTGTTGATGAACTAACAAAATTCCAGGGGATTAAATAAAATTTGTTTATAGAGCAATAAAAATTATTTATTTCATACAATTAAATACAATTTTAGGAACACAGTACCATGATATATTGGGAACCATCTATATTTATAGTTTCGGAAGCTACAAAAATATTTATTTATTTCCTCCCTATTTCTTTCCATGTTGTTGATAAAAGGAATAAGAAATAATTTGTGTGTATGTGTGTGTAACTGACCATATATGACATATGAGAGGATCAAATAGGATATGAGATTGTCTATGATCACTACAATGTTTAGAATCTGGGTAGTGCTTGAAATTTTAATATTGACAAGTGGTTTTAACTATTCATGGAGATTAAATAATATGTGTCCTTGTTTTAAACCATAGATATGCTTATCAGAAACAACTTTTAACTAAAAAATATTGATTTCTGATTTATGCCTTCTTTTGTAAATTTGTTACTTCAGTGTCTGTCTCAGCAAATGACAGTATATTTTCAGCATTCTCATTACAAAGGATGTATTTACATTTTTGAGGTATGGAAAATAATACGAAGTCAGGCTTTTCATTGAATTGGCTTGTTACTTTTATTTGAAAAACTGCATCATGAAAACTTCCTTAACTATCTAAGAATTTATAATTAAAAATATAAAATTACAAAAATATATTTGGTTCCAGATAATTTCAAATGGATCTTACTGTGGTAGAAAAAAATATTTCAGTAGCAAAGCAGAATGAGGAAAAAAAATATCTTCCAGCATGAATTTTATAATAAATTCAACTAGGTCAAAATGATATGTAACTCACTGTGAAGAGAAGGACTAAATATTGATTTACTTTGTTGTTGATCTGAATCACAAAATAGATGATTTTCTAAGATGTAATGGAATTATCATAAAAAGTCAATTTAATTTTTCTCCAGAGTAATTGTGATATATTTAGGATATGGCTTTAATGTGAGTGGCTGTAACATAAGAAACTTAACATTATTATTATTTTGAAAGAGATTTAAATTGTATTAATGTAAAATCACAAATTATCATAGAAAAACTATGAGATAACAATTATAAAATAACATAAATAGTATACCTGGTATATTTAACTGAATATATTTCTTATTCAAACAACAGCAACAAATTTTATATGTGTATGTGTGTATTTGCTATCATGACATTGTAGTAATATGGTTTAACATATTTTCATTAAACATTTATTTCACAAGTTGAAAAATGTCCTTAAAATAGAAGTCATAACTTAACCATATATATCATTAAAGCAGTTTTTAACCTATGTAAATTTTTGATGACTTCCCTTTACATAGGTGTATGATAATTTTCCTTCTCAAATAAGTCTCTTTTTAAAAAAGATAAATTGCTGTGAGCCCACATCATCACATGTTTTACCTATTCTTTGAATAATCTTTGAATAATCACTGAAATTTGAGTTGTGAAGTTATACTGTAAGTCATCTTTAAAAGAAATACTATCAAATCTACACAAACTATCTCAGAAAAGAGGTAGATGAAGTGTTTCCAAACTCATTTTGTGAGGACCAGGATTGCACTGTCAAATCCCTATAAGAAATAGGAAAAATTTTTTTCCTCATAAACATAGATCTGAATTATTCACAAAATATTAGTGTATAGACTCCAATATATAAAAGTGATAATCTTGAAAAAGTAAGATTTATCACAGGAATGAAATGATGATTTATCACTTGAAAATCACTCAATGTTAGAGCATATTAAAAATAATGTTATTAGAATATAGTATCATATTGAGATGCAGAAAAAAATTGACAAAATGTAACTCCAATTTAAGAAAATATCTAACTAGAAATAAAATGGAACTTCCTAAGCCTGATAAAGGGCATATATGGAAAACCCACAACTAACGTCATACCCAATGATGAAAGCTAATCTTAACCTGTATTTTAGGAATGAAGTGTCCACATACTTGGAAAGTAAATCTTAGTCTGCTGCAATGAGCAAGTTTATAACATGAATTAGCTCATGGATGACTGAAAAATATAGGTAAATGACATCAGTATATGGCAGAAGTTGGATTGTTTCCAGCGCACTTATATGTTATGCCATCAGGTAATGACAGTTGAACCCAAAAGGCACTAACACAGCTGAATAGAGAAAGTTACAAAAAAAACCTGAGTATTGATACATGCCTATTCTTTTTAGTATTGCTTATTACCTGTTTTTATAACTTTTTTGTTGTTTTTTACATTTTTAATATTTCCTTTAGTTAGCAGCCTCAACACTTCCTTACACGATTTCCATCAAGCTATATTCACCTTTTTTCTAAGGTAAAAATTTAAAGTGCTATACAATTCCATTGTCAACTTTGTTATTCTTGTAATTGTTTCAAGTTAGAGTTGGCCAAAGGAGAGACCCAAATGAGATTTGGGAAAGAGAAGTAAACCAGTGGTCCTCACTTTCTGACTCACTATGGTTTCTATGGAGTCAGAAAGATGTAGAGATACTGGGTAAATTCCAGATTGGCTTCACTCACCCCTACTATGCCGAGTTTTTCTCAACCGCTGCACTACAACCTGTGGCCCAAATGCTTATATGAGATGCTTGGCTATAGAACCACAGAATGTTCTCCTGGATCCAATTCAGATACCAATTCAAGCATCAGTCAGGGGTCAATCATTAAAGCAGAACATTAAGAATGGGAATCTGCAATTGGTTCTCAAAACTGATTAGATTTAATAAAAACTAACTTGATTACCATACAGGGTATATATTAATCTTAAAGGACAAGTACATGCTTACCTAGGCCTTTATTCCACCTCACCAGGGAGTTCCAAGCCCTACTTATTTATCTGTAAATGACAATCACATACATTATCCTTTAAAGTCTACTGTAAAAAGATGTTGCCAGGAGTAAGGAGGACACTAGTAAATGCATAGCATGCAATAAAAAAAGAGTTCTAAATTAATAACAGTAATAAAAATTCTATAGAAACTAAGTTTCCATATGATAAAGTAGCTGCTGCCATAGAAGACTTTAACTATAATAAGAGATATAGTGGACTTTGTTGTTTCAAATTTCACTGGAGAATTTGAGCTCAGATTAAATTCTCAGCCTGTTTGAGTTGAGTTTAACCACATGCAACCTCCTAATTCTTTGATACAAGTAGGAGTTAAGGGATGAAATCAACTGCTTGGATATTCTGTCAAACATCACCAAATTATTTTGTCAATAAAGTGAAATAATTTTGTAATTAAAATCTCACTCTAACTTTTAAAAACAATATTACTACAGAAAATACTAGATTATAATGTTGGAAATAAATGGTGTATATCTGTTGAATCTCTGGATATTATAAAAATTAATAAACAGAAACCTCAATTAAAATAGAGTCAGGTGGCCAGAAGGGGGCGCTCTCATACCCTAAAACAATAGCAGAGCCCAACAGGAAGAAGGAAGGCTTCCTCTTTTTGCCTGGCAAGAGTTCAGCCAATGAAAGACTATCACAACGCAGCCAATGAAAAGCCACTGTACTTAGAACTCTCAGTTCCTCCACTGGACTCTTTACAATAGCCCTCCCAACTTCCTTTTCCTCTCTATAAAAGAGTTCTCTCCTTGTTACTTGCACATCGCTCACTATGGTTGCAAATCCCAAATTGTTATTCTTGGCTGATCCCTAGTAAACCCATTTTTGCTGGAGAAATAACTGGAAGCCTACTTCTTTAAGGTCAACAATACAATAAGTTGCTTTCTCAGACATTTAGTCTAAGAGAACTGAGTGTCCACTTGTTGGATTATTTTTTTAAAAGATATTTTTCAATAGCTAAAATAATTGCCAAGGACAGCTATCATAAAACAATTACATTAAGGAAGAGAAAATTCTTCCTATTTTTAATTTCAAGTTACTAACATGATACCTTATCAAATTTATCAGTGAATGGAAAAGGATAATAATAATGACAGACTTTAATGGAATCCCATTATACTCAGTCATGTATAAGTTGCCATTTCCTAGTGGAAATGCCATTTTCCTAGGCTAATATCCCAATTTGAGTCTTATAATAACATCTGTATTGCAAGGATGAAATAATTGTTTCAAAAACTTAGTCTCTTCATGCAATGTGTTTTATGAATCTATCATTGAATAACAGTTTTTTCAGCTTGTAAAGTTTTCTTCTTTACTTTAAAAAAAAATTCTTGGTGTGCTTTAAGGTCAGCCTAAGGGAAAGCAAACTAATAGTTATTGAAAAATTGCTCTATGCTAATTTAAACTTTCCTAAGTTGTACCCTGAAAAACTGTATGTAAATTAAGATTATTTTACATTTTGATTCAGCAGGAATCTTGTATCAACCTAGATTCAGAATATCCAATGCCAGATATAACCAAAATCTTTGGAACTATGAAGTATTTTTATTCACATGGGTCATTTCCCACACAACTATGCTCACTATAAAAAGCCTTTTCTCATATTTTATATTTTAACTTCCAGAGTTTTCCACTAAACAGAAATACAGTACTTGGGATTCTCAGCCAAGGAGTATATAATCCTACTACTACAATGTATTTATTTTATACATTAATAAAATGTGTTAAGTCTTAAAGTAAAAAAAAATAATTCCAACAATTCTGACAGTTAATAAACTAGTTCTTTTTTTTAAAAAGAGCAACCCATTCAACTTAACATGTAAGTACAACCTCAGTGCTACTAGAGATTGATTAGTTTTCTAAAAAGAACCACAAACCTCCAGACTGTGATACAGAGATATATCTCTCTTCAAAGTGCCTTATTTGGATTAACAGTAAAGATTCCTGCTGAATCAAAATGTAAAATGATCTTAATTTGCTTAAACAAATTAATATATGTGCTTGTATGTGGTAAGCAGCAATGGATCTGGAAAATATTTTTTTCTGGATATGTATTAGTAAAAATCATCAGAAGCAGTTTACTTTCAGCTGTTAAGACCAACAATAAACCTTCACTTACTACCTTAGGCATATAAACTCTCTAGCCTTATTTAGTAACGTAGTCTGCAGGAATCTTGCTCACCTCTTCTCACCTTTCAATCTCATATGACATGTTGTTGGTCCATTTTGTTGATAATACTATGCAGATTGCAGCTAGTGAGCAAGAAGTAGCAATTACTCTAGACATATTGGTAAGACATTTGCATATCAGAGGGCGGGAAACAAATCTGATAAAACATCAGAAGCCTCTAGCCTCAGTGAAATTTCTGGGAGGTCAGTGGTGTAACACATGTAGAGATTTAAGGTGGAAGAGAAATATCTGACTCCTCATAATAAAAAATGAGGCATAACACAGAGTGGGCCTATTCGGATTTTGGAGGCAGCATATTCCTCACTTGGGTGTGCAATCCCATCCCATTTGCCAAGTGACCCGAAGAGCTGTTAGTTTTGAGTGGGGCTCAGAACAAAAGACGGCTCTGCAACAGATCTAGACTCCCATGCACACTGTTCTGCCACTTGGACCATATAATCTAGCAGATCTAATGGTGCTTGAAGTGTCAGTGGCAGAATGAGAGACTGTGTTGCCTTTGGGAGGCCCCCCCATAGGCCCCAGTCTCTTAGAGTTTTGGATCAAAGTTTTACCATCTTTTGAGAATAGCTACTCTTCTTTTGAGAAACAACTTTTAGCTAGCTACTGGACCTTAGTGGAGACTGAACCATGGGCCACTAAGATACCATGTCACCTGAGTTGCCCATCATTTATATCCCACCAAGTCATAAAGTTTGCTGTGAACACCAGCACTCTATTACCAAATGATAATGGGTTTAAGAGGCCCTGAAGGCACAAGTAAGTTACATGAGGCAAGTGGCCCAAATGCCTGTGACCCCTACTCTTGCTACACTACCTTCTTTCTCTCAGTGACACTGTGGCCTCATGGAGAGTTCCCTATGAACAGCTGACTAATAGAGAAAACTTGGTCTGGTTTATAGTTAATTCAGGATGATATGCTGGCACCACCCAAAAGTAGATAGCTCTAACACCACAGCCTCTTTGGGGGGCATTCCTGAAGGAGAGTGGAGAAGGAAAATCCTGTGGGCAGAACTTTGAGTATTGGACTCAATTGTTTGGTTTGCACTGAAAGGAGAAATGGTCAGAGGTACAAGTCAATATTGATTTATGTACAATGCCCAATGATTTCGCTGGATCATTAGGGAATTGGAAAGAATACTATCAAAAAATTGGTGACAAGGAAGTCTGGGGAAGGGCTATGGTAATAGGAGTTTTAGAATGGGCAGTGAATATAAAGTTATTTGTGCCCCACATGAATGCTAACTTGAGAATTTTAATCCTCAAGCGTATATGATGATCTATTATATGGATGCCAATTAGTCCCTTTCCCCAGCCAGCCCTGTCATCATCCAGTGAGCTCATGAACAAAGTGACCATGGTGGCAAGGATAGAGATTATGCCTAGGTTTAGCAATTTAGACTTCCTCTCACCAAGGCCTACCTGACTACAGCCACTGCTGAGTGTCTAATCTGCCATCAGTACAGAACACTGAGTTTCTGATAAGGCACCATTCCTTAGGGTGATCAGCCAGTTACATGTTGGAAGGTTGACTACTTAGGACTGCTTCTATCTTAAAAAGGGCAGTGTTTTTTTTTTTTTTTTTTCTTACTGAATTGGCATTCTGGATATGGATTTGTTTCCCTGCAAATAATGCTTAGGCTAACTACCATCTGTGGACTTACAGTCTTGGTCATTGCCATGGTATTCCGCACAGCATTGTTTCTGATCAGGGAACTCAATTCACAGTAAATGAAATGTGGCAATATGCTCATGCTCTTGGAATTCACTGGTTTTACCAGGTTTCCCATTATCCTTAAACAGGTGGCTTGAATGAATGGCAAAATGGCCTCTTGAAGACTCATTTACAATGCCAGCTATGTCTCAATACCTTGAGGGCAGGAATAATATGCTCAAGGAGGCTGTGTATGCTCTAAACCAACCTCTACTGTATAGGGCTCATCACCATGTAATTAGGATTCACAAGTCCAGGAACTAAGAAGTAGCACCACTAAGTATTACCTCTAGTGATTGAGCCATGAGCAAAATATTTGCTTCCTGTACCCATCAACCTTAAGTTGTACTGATATAGAGGTCTTAGTTCCAAAGGGAGAAATACTTTCAAAGAGAGACACAATATTTCCATTGAACTGGAAGTTATGACTGCTCGGTAGCATTTTGGATCCCTCATGCTTCTGAATGAAAAGACAAAGAAGGGAGCTACTGTCCTGAATGCGGTGATTAATCCTGCTTACCAAGGACAACTGTACTGCTACTACAAAGTGTCTGTCTGGAACACAGGAGATCCTCCAGGGCATCTCTTAGTACTACGATGTCCTACGATTAAAGTCAATGGAAAACTATAACAACTCAGCTCAGAAAGTATTATTAATGGCCAAAACCCTTTAGGAATGAAAGTTCACATCACCCCACCAGGCAATGAACCACAACCAGCTGAGGTGCTTGCCAAGGACAAAGGTATATGGAATGGGTAGTGGAAGAAGGTAGTTATAAATAACAACTATAACCATGCGACTAGTTGAAAAAACAAGGACTGTTAACTGTCATGAACATTTCTTTTTTATTATTGTTATAAATGTTTGTGTGAGTGTGTGTATATTTATAATATATATATTTATATCTTTCTTTCCTTATCCCTTTATAGTGTACCATAAGATATATTAATAATAGTTTATGTCTCAGTACTTACGTATGTGCTATCAAGAAGAGTCACTTAAGAATAAGTATTTTGAATTACATTCTGGGGAAGAGTTTAGTAGCATGTTTTTGGCTATCTGTAGAGCAGTTGTATCATGTTCGGTGGAAGTATGGATTTGTTGTTGTCTCTCTTTGTAGATTAGGTGTGAATTAAGGAGATGTGCATGGGTCCTGAACGGACAAGAGGTGAACTGCAATCATCAATTTTTTACGTCAACATGGCTAGGCTATAGTCCCCAGTTACTCAATCAAACACTAATCTAGGAGTTTCTGTGAAAGTACTTTGTAGATGTGAGCCACATCTACAATTAATTGATTTTATGTAAAGGAGATTAATTGGTGTGGATCTGATCAAACTAGTTGAAAGGTCTTAAGAGCAGAGCTAAGCTTTTCCTGAGGAAAAAGGAAGAAGAAATTCCCCCTGTGCAGTGCAATGTCAGCTTCTGCTTGAGAGGTTCCAGCCTACACATTTCAGAATTGCTTATGCAGCCTCCATAGTCACATAAGTCAATTCCCTGTATTATAGAAATAAAATGCACTGAAATATGTTTACTGCAATTAAAGAGCATATACCTGCATTCAGTCCTCCTTGGCCTTTTCCCTAGTATTTCTGAGGGATACACTATTCCCGGGATTCTGTAATATCCCACAGTTTCATGTCCAAGAACTAAAACATCAGATAATTGATCATCTGCCTTTGCTTATATCTCAGAATGCCAGAAACAGTGGGACTGAGAATTTTCTTGTTTATAATTTTTAAATTTTTATATAATTTTGGTGTTTAACATATTTATAGGTGCTGGCATGGGTACACATTGATCTAAGCAATATTCGTGGATCAAAATTTGGGGAATAACTATTTTATTTTTCTTCAGTTCTTGGGGGTACATCTTATGCTGAATTTATCTACTGACATATTAATTTAAGATACAATGCATTAGAGTGTAATGAATATAATGTAGTGGGTATAATTTAATAGAAGATATCCAATATGTGTAAGGACAAATTAGGATTATTGAACAACTGTCAAGGAAAAATGGCTCTGAACTACCTTGCACTTCACTACATTTAACTCCCGTGATAACGCTTCCATAGCATTCACACTGGAATGTGGATTTCTATGATCACTGGAGAGAGATAAGTAGAGGGGAAAACTGTTCAATATGTTGCAACTTCCATAAAACCTTGTAGAAATTTATTGATTTAAGCTGTGCTGGAGATACAGTATGTCCTAGTCTCATAATACCAGCAAACACAAAAGGTAAAACAAATAATCCATCAAGCGTCCTTTATTTTTTCCCTTATCCAGTAAAGGGGGTGGGTGAGAGGGAAGGTGGAGTTATAATAGCAGTAATGTTCTGTATATTATTACTTCTACTATTTTCTGCCCTGATGAAGTGACAGTATAGCATGATTGAAATAACATTGGTTTGATTTTTGCATGTAAGAAGATATGAAAGTTCACCACTTGAAACCTTTTCCAAGTTATGTATACATTGTGAGTATTATTTTCTCCAATGAAGAAATGGAATGGGACAACCTTTCAGAAATAGTGCATGTAAGGTGACTAAGAGAGTCTTGGCACATACTCAGTAAACAGTCATTTTTTAAAAATTAATATTTCTCTATTTTCATTTGTTTTTGAGATGAAAAGAATTTCTTTAAATATCTTGTCAGGAGAAATGCAATTGACAGGACATAAAAGTTAGGTAAAGCCAAAGGAGCAAATTTGGCAGAATTTGAACAGCTTCATTGGCCAACTTAGAAACTACCAGTCCAGTTTAAAGCAGAGTTTTATTTAACAGAGGGGAGTAAGTTTTCCTAAGTCCTCAAAGAGCCACTGCCACTCAAGGATCAGTATGTTCATGTTTACCTATGATCCTGTACAGCAGTAATAAAAAGTTAAAATTTCCATCTACTAGAGTTTATTTTGGAGAGTATTTCAAAGGTAAAAGATGCTGTCACACAAGAGGAAGCACTGTCTTCTTTTGCAATCTTTAAAATCAGGTTATTTGTTGTCAGCTATGGGAATCTGAGGGAAGACATCAAAGCAGATTCTGTGATTAGCGATAGCTCTTCAAACAATGAAGTCTGATAGCCAAGAAAACTGAAGAATTGTCCCACTATGATAGTTAGGAGGGAAAAAATGAGAGGCAAGGAGAGAGGCACCACATAGAATGTGAGCCTCCAAAATCATATTAAAAATGAGGAAAATGATACCTATGTTTTAACTTCACTGTGAGAATTACGATTATCTACAATACATAATACATCAATTACAGTAGTCGTCATATCTCAACAAACCATAACTGTAAAGGATTATGATCATTAAGTGAGCAAAAGATTGCTGGGAATCAGAGGAACAGGCTATAGTCTACTACTAAATTGCATTTTGATTTTGGATAAGATGGGAATTAAGATTTAAATTTTATCTATGAAATGAGTGTTCCCTTGGGCTCTAAAACACTTCTTATAGCCTGAAGTTCACAACAGTTTAATAATATTGATTAATTAATTCAAAACTATTATGTATATACTCTTAGCCAGGCATTGTTCTAGGGGCTAGAATCTAGTCACTGGAAAAAGTGTCCTTGACAAAGCAGATAAAATTCCTTTCTCAAGGAACTTAATTAAATTTTAATGGGGATGAGGGGAGGCATATATAGAAAATTAAATGATTAAATAATGAATTATTAAATAATAAAATAGAGTTTCTGCAATGATGTTAAATGATATGTGGTAAAATAGACAAGGGAAAAAGTTGAAAAGGGCTTATACATACAAATAAACACACCAGAATATTCTCACAGAAGTGGCAATGGAGAAAAGACCTGGAAGAGGTGAAATATCTAGCCAATAATAACACTAATAATAGTAATAATACCTTTAGCTATTTTTTAGCAGTTTACTGAATGGTTTTCATGTACCTGGTGTTGTGCTATGCAAGTTACCTGCAGTCCCTTAGTTAATCTTTATACAAACCTCATTTTTACAAATTAGGTTAAAAAAGTTAATTAATTTGTCCTAGGTCACAGAGCTAGTCTGTTGTCAAGTTGGAATTTAAATCTAAGATTATTGGACCGGAAGTCTTTGTCCCTAACAACTATAGTGCACTTCTATAAGTGAATAAGACTTAAACATCATAAAACTTCCTCAAAATCTCATGCATGAAAGTCTAGGTTGAAAACTCAGGGGAAAATGCAGTTTTTACGTATTTCCAGTGGATGTACCATTCTCTCTTTGAGAAATGTCCTCAGCTCTGCCTTGAAATTTCTCTGGCTTTATTCTTTATGAGGCACCACAGTACTCATAAAAACAAACAAACAAACAACTTCTGAAAGGCTTTGAATATTTGCCTTCTTTCCAGTTCTCATTATCATGTTCTTTGCACCTGTGACTGTTTGGGGGAAGAGCCAAGGTTGTAAAATGAGACTATTTATCCTTCCCTAAAAATCGATCCACACATTCTGAATGACTCAATTTGAAAGTTGTAAAATCTTTTTTTTTTCCCTTTTCTGGACTGTGAGGACCCAATCGGTCACTGATTGAGGAAGTTTAAGCCAGAAACGTTGTAACGTTGATATTTATCCCCAGGCTTATTTCACAGTAATCACTTTAAAATGCAAATTTTCCATCAATATGTTAGGAACATGACCAAGTATCTATCAATGGATGGACAAAATACAATGTGTTCCAGTCTGAGGCAGGTTACAAAATTATATTATGATTTAAAGTTGGTGGGGAACTGCATCTAATAATAATGACAATTGAGAACTAGGACATAAATATGCTTGATGAAAATTAGATGACCCCTTATAAATAAATTATATTTAAACATTTATATTAAAACATGAAATATTTGTGATATTGTCACAATATTTCCTTATAAATCTTGTAGTGGTTATATCAGTGGATTATAAATTACACTGAAGTTTGCCATTACTAATTTTTGTTGGTAAAATAGTACTATTTTCAAGTAAGAGAAAAATTTCTTAGTGAGTTTAAAATATATTTTGGCATTCCTGTTTTGCAGCAGGCTGGACGTGGGCAGCATGGTGTGTTCCCTAGAAGTCCCTGTCTGTGGCTCAGGGTCCTATCCCTACAACACGGGGACCCATCCCAGGGTTCCTGGATGCCCTGGCCTGGGGCACGTGCATGTACAGTTCGCTCCCACACACCTGTCATGCATCCAGGCCCTTTAGGCCTGCGTGGACAGGGACCACCCCTGCCCACCAGACTATCTTCCTATTTCCAGCAGTTCTGCTCACAGCAGTTCTGATGCAGAGCCTAGAAAGGAAGCGCCACTAAGAACTTTAAGGCTTTAATTTTGTGCTATATATCAAATATGGCAAATCTCAGAATAAAATATCATAGAATGTGTAACAGTGAGGATGCAGAATAGGGACTATAGCATTATCTGGGTTTTTTGGTTGTTGATTTTTAAAAAATGTCCTCACTGAAATCATGTTGTCAGTATGCAATTAATTTAGATTTGATAAAAGATGGATGACATGTGAGTGAAATCAACACTTTCATCCAGGAAGGTTTTGCATTTGTCACATGTAGTGATTTAAATGGTAGCCTCCAAAATAGGTCCATGCCAAATTCCTGGAACCTGTGAATGTAACTGTATTTGGAAAAGACATACTCGCAGATGGCAATAAATTAAGGCTGTTGAGATGATGAGATCATTCTGGATTATCCAGGTCAGCCCTGAATCCAATGGCAGCTGTCACTATGGAAGACACATAGAGGAAGAGGAGGAGACAATATGAAGATTTGAGTGATATGACCACAATGCGAGGAAGCCAAAGAACACAAACAGCCCCCAGAGCTGGAAGAGGCAAGGAAGTCTTCTAGCCTACACTGGCCTCCAGAACTGTGAGAGAATAAATGCACATTGTTTTAAGCTTCTAAGTTTGTGGTAATTTATTACAGCAGCCATAGGAACTTAATGCAAATTCTCAAAGATTAGGTAGATGTCTTTCATCCTTTGGATGTTAAGAAACTTCTCTCCTTAGCCTCCCTGTGTTAATGAGCAAAATGAGTTAATGATGAGACTCTGTGGAACTAAAAATGAGAAATAGTTATCTTCAATAATTATCTAACTACTGTCAGTATGAATGCTCAATCTGCTGGTAGCAGAGAGCATGCTGAGACTTTTATACGGCAACCCTGCTCAAGGAGGCTAGTCAGCCATTAGGTGGCATGGAGATTATCAAGAAGGTCTTTGAGGGACATTGATTCATCCTCACCAGACTAGATACCTACTCTGGATATGTGTTTATCTTTCTTGTCCAGAGGCCTCCTACAGCATTATCTTCTCATTACTTACAAAATGATTGATCTATCAGCATGGAATACCACATGATGCTAAATCATAGCAAAGAAGATATGGAGTGGAGGATAAGCTATGGCTACCAAATCTACTGTCTTAAATTTTTTAAAATAAATTGAGACTAACTCTTTGAAGGTAATTACTTGCACTCTTACCTCCCTCTTGGGTAGGAAATGGGCATCTTGTTTCCATTAGTATAGAGGCAACCTACTCTAATATGGGAGCTAAATGTAATGGGAGAGCAAATGTGAATTTGTGTGATGCAAGAAGTGACCTATATCAGAAATTTCCTTTTACATAGGGCAACTGAGTAAATGTATTATGTTTGGGGCACAGCGTTTTCATTGTGGGAGAAGACTGATGAAAATATGAAATGCAGAAAGAAAAGGGAAAAATCATGTGGTGCTGGATTAAATGTACAGAATCAGTATAAACTTGCAATATTTTATAAAAAATATTTTCCCAGGTATGTTCTCTGAAGTATGCTACATAATGCTACTCATTAGGAATGAGCATATCTAGTGTCTAGAATCAGTATCTAAATATTATTCCCTACTTAAAGGAATTAAGATTCCTTAGAGAAACAGCTGATTCCAGGTCTCAGGAAGGGAAAATATGAAGAAACCTGGAACAGTATGTTTTGCTAGAAAGTAAGAAATTGTTCAAAGAATAGGAGTACATCAAAAAGAAATGGGACTCCTATTGCCCAAATTTGTAACAAACATTAAGATGATGTGCTTTACCCAAATGTCCCAAAATAATGTTAGTAATGAATTACACATGCTGTCATACAGAGTGAAGTAAGTCAGAAAGAGAAAAACAAATACCATATGCTAACGCATATATATGGAAACTAAATAAAACGGTACTGATGAACCTAGTGGCAGGGCAGGAATAAAGACGCAGACGTAGAGAACGGACTTGTGGACCCTGTGGGAAAGGGGAAGCTGGGACGAAGTGATAGAGTAGCACTGACATATATACACTACCAAATGTAAAATAGATAGCTAGTGGGAAGCAGCTGCATAGCACAGGAAGATCAGCTCGGTGCTTTGCAACCACCTAGAGGGGTGGGATAGGGAGGGTGGGAGGGAGACGCAAGAGGGAGGGGATATGGGGATATATGTATACATATAGCTGATTCACCTTGTTGTACAGCAGAAACTAACACACCATTGTAAAGCAATTATATTCCAACAAAGATGTAAAAAAAATAAAAAAGTACATTTGCACAAACTTGAAAAAAAAGAAAAACCAATGAACCAACGAACAAAACAGGAATCCATGAGTCCACGACAATATAAATAAATAAATAAATAAGGAAAGTTATTCCCTAAAATAGAATGCACACTATATAAATGTAGACATAATGGTGGAATTAGATAATCACTGATTGTCAACTAACATAAAAATAATTAATTCAGACAATATTTATTCTAGCAATAATCATTGATGCTACAGTTAGTGAATAAAAATTTGTTGAGGAATTGTATATCTCCATATTTACAACATTTATTAATTAAAGGGGAAAATTAGTAACTTTTACAAGGTAATTTTGTCTAGATTTTTCATATAAGTTTGTTAATAAGCAATACATTTATGGAGGAGTCTAATTCTATAGTGAATAATCCTGAATCAATTGTTATTATTATCATTATAATAATAAAGGTAACACATTTTGGACACAGGACAACTTTCTTGACAGTGAAAATGTTGATGTTTTTATAGCTAAGATCCTCATCTAAACATTTGTTTTAGTCCAAAACTCTTAAGTCAATAAATTCAGAGATTAAGAGTGCAAGGTCTTTACTAGTTTATAAGGACATTTTAGGTATTTCTCAGCACCTGGTGATTAAATGTATTGATATGTCAACATATAGAAAACATAAAAATGTGAATTTGAAATAAAACAGGGTCTACTAATAGATTAAATTTAATTTGTGGTTGTGAAGGAATTACTTTACTACCTTTCTATGTGTATGCACTATCTACTGAAAATTATATCATGGAAATACGTATTTTTAAAATGTCACCAAAAAAGCAACCAATTAAAGGCATGATCTTCCCCCAAATAAAGAGCAGACATGATTTTCACATCATTTTTATTCTGCTCAACTCAAGGACTCTGATGGAAATCTCGTCAGAATAAGTAAGCTTTCCTACAGGCATCATTAAACATATAGAATGAGGCAGAGTCATTGGTAGGGATCATGCAGAACATCTTACTTCTCTGTGATGCTATTTCTCCTTTAGAGAAAGCATCTCCATTATAAAGAGACAGGACTATAATAGAATTACCTAGCTGAAAGGGAGATCCAAGATGGATCACTTTACTTCAATTCCTTTTACAAAATATTCTCATAGTATCTATAGTGTCACAAGACATTTTTTACAGTAGGCTGTGACCGTTCCATTGAGTAAATTTGACTAACAGTATTAAAAGATCCATCACATAAAACACAATTCGATCATAGTTAAAACAAAATTCTACACATATTTTTATGTCGAAGTAGTTTTGTGCTTCAATGATTCCACTTTCTGGGTTTAAATTAGTATGCCCTTTAACATGGAAAGATCTTTTCTTCTAAAATAAATACCGAAGATATCTGTTATCATTACTCCTCCTAACTAGTCTCTTATTCATGTATGCATGTACTATTGAATATAATTCTGCTATGGATATATAATAGGGATTGCATGAGTATTACCAATTTTAAATTCAGATTAATTCCCAATTAGCACTCACTGAGAGAGGTGGATCTAGATTTTGTGAAGCCTGATTCTTACTCAGTTTGGGGGACTGTCTTTAAGAAAAAGAATGCAAAATTGCAATATAAACATATGTTTAGTACATGTAAAATTGTAAAACTTGGATACTATTATAGGGCGGAAAGGACAATACGAAGAAAGCCATGGGGGAATGTAATTTATGTGTGCAAAGATTAGTCTGGTACTTAGGAAAGGAGGACGTAGGGCATGGAAAGATCATTTGGGGCCAGCACAGTACAGTGTAATTTACATGGACATTGCAGCAATGTGCATTCTAACCATAACGAATATTAGTGGTTTGACCTGAGGCAAATGACTTAATCTTCCTGAGACTCGGCTCTCTCATTTTGAAAAAGAGAAAATAATAACTAACTCATGGATTGTGGTGAGGACAAGTAATATATTGAATGTTAAAACACTCATTTTCCTGAAAATAAGAGCTTATAGTTTAGAGGTTGAGGATGCAGAAGAGAATACACTCCTCTGATGAAAAAAAGTATGCAAGCTCCAAAGTCATAAATATTCTTGCAGTTATCAGAGAATTTAAATAAGCTCTTTCCAGCAAAAACTATTTTACCTTTAGCACAACATTGGAGAAAGAGGTGGCAGTGATAAACATGTATATGAAAAAAGCAAGTAAAATTTTAACAGACTTTTAAAGACCTAATACAGCTCAGAATACCAGTTTAGAGTTATCTGGTATCCCAGACACAAAAGGAGTCCTCACTTACTCACCAGCTATTGGTGAGTCTCCACCTGGTGCTCACAGGGCAGGATGGAGGCAGGGCAGAAGGTCTGAAAGAGCAACCCTGTTGTTAGTACACAGATCCAAAACCCCACCTACTTTCTGAATCATTTCAAACCTATCTTAGGAAGCAGAAGCCTTCTTTCCCTGAGGCAGTGGCATAAAACCCACTACAACGATGCAAACAACTAAATATCCTCCACTTCCAGGACTACATTTATCAGTGAAAACTCTAAATTTGCTGTACTCACCTACTAGATGAAAAATTATCCAGATATGCTACCTTTCCATTGTTTGTTTCTACTATCAGCACCCACTCTAAATCTGTCTCTCAATTCCCTAACTCTCCTCAGAATCACTTAGCACATGCTCAGATCCTATAGTGGGCACCTCCTAACTCCTTTCTGAAATGAGGACAGTCCTCAGAATTACCTCACTGGAAGAGCCTTATTTACTCACACCGTTTTCATGGCCTCATGGTAGGCAGAGTATACTTCCCCAACCCTTAACTTCAGGTTTGGCTGAGACTTGCTTTGGCTGATATGATGTTAGTTGTTATGATGTAAGCATAGGCTTAGAAGGGGCTTTGGCTTTTTCTGAGGTTTGGTAGTACCATGAGAAAAACATACCCTGAGTAATCGCTGGCCACTCAGGCTGGACCACAGACTGAAGCCCGTGGAGCAGACCCAGGAACTGGACCAAGCCTGGCCAATCCACATCCTGCAACAGTCATACCAGCTGTATTTCAGACTACAGCCAAAGCCTGAGCTTCTCTGGCTGACTTGCAAAACTGTGACGGGGGGCTTCCCTGGTGGCGCAGTGGTTGAGAGTCCGCCTGCCGATGCAGGGGACACGGGTTCGTGCCCCAGTCCGGGAAGAGCCCACATGCCGCAGAGCGGCTGGGCCCGTGAGCCATGGCCGCTGAGCCTGCGCGTCCAGAGCCTGTGCTCCACAACGGGAGAGGCCACAACAGTGAGAGGCCCCCGTACCACAAAAAAAAAAAAAAAAAAAAAAAAAACCTGTGACGGGAAAAATAAAAGATTATATGTATACGCCACTAAATTTGGGGGCAGTTTGTTATGCAACATTATAATGGATATAGCTGATTGGTACTAGAAAGGGGGCACTGCCAAAGTAGAAAGAATCCTGAAATATGTGGCATTTGTTATGGGACCAGGCAGTGAACGGTGAGGAAACTATTATAAAAGTTGGAAAAATGGTGCTATATATTATGTAGTGCTGAAAAATGTGGATAAAATGTCATCTATAGTAACTCATAGGACAAAAATATGTATCTAATAAATATTAAGCATGTCAAGGCAAAAACTGCCAGACAAAATTAAACAGATAAGGAAGATTTTATTATAGACTGAACTCAGCTCTGCTGAAACAAAAAGCTGGAGGGTTTTTAAGTACTGGGCTGAGCTTGTGGAAAAGTACTGAAGGACTTCTGGGGGGAAGCTGATCTATAGATGTGTCCAGCACATGGAGTTATTCCTGAGTTTGCCAAAGTTCTTCTCTGTGATTCAGTAATCTGTGTTTCCTAATTTGTGCCCATTGAGGTTGGGCTCCTACCTCCCACAGAGACTGGGAGACTGGTTTCCAGGACTTTGAGAAATACCTTTCCTGTTGTAAAACTGGCAAGAGGCTGAGAGAAGATATACACACATTTCAAAAGGGCCAGAAAGATCTTACAATTATAAATCTTCTAAAAAAAATGCTAAGTATATTCTAAGAAAACAGAGGCCCAGGAGCTATAGTTAGGAAGAAACCCTTGTAAGGTTTAGGCAATCTGAGGGGAATGTTAATGACATCCTGGTCAAGGCTTAGGTAAGAAACTTTGAAGAAAGACTGTTGAAAGGGAAAGAAGTGGCTACAAGCTGCATTTGATAAGGTATCACCTCCCAACACCCGCTTCAGCTTAACAACTTCTACTTCATCAGATAGTAGATGGATGCTTAGAGAAAAATCAAATCACTGACAGGAAATAAAGAAATATTACACTCTCTTGGTATATAGTACTTGTAAATATCCACCTACTACATTTGACACAGTGATGAATTCATGTCTTGAGCTTTATACTACCTAAATTTGAATTATTTACTCTGAAACTTTCTGAACAATCTTTGGCTAATTACTTAACTTCCTCACTCATATAATAAACAGAATAATAATTGTTACCATAGAGGTTTTTTGATGATTAAGTTAGAAAATTCTCTTCAGAAATTTAAGTCATTCTGTAATAGGTAAATTCTATAGTTTAGAGAAAGCACATAACAGAAATAAATTTCAGAAAGAGTCTGGAGGAATAGTCACCAGCACAAATGGCTTAAATTATACATAGCTAACAAATTCTTCCCAGAATATCTGCATGTTTCAATAAAAATCAGCATTCTTTAATAACCAGGCAACAACAAAAGATTCTGTGTATTATTTTCTGTTGAATCAATTTTATATTTTTCTTTTTCAAATGCAGTCCCTTCAGTCAGAACAACCCTAATCTCCCACCTCTACTACTGTAATAATCTCCTTATTGATTTTGCACCATCCATTCCAGTTGCAAATTATGCTCAATAGTACAAATAAAATGAACTTTTCAAAATGCAAACACAAATTACTTCAGAGGCTTAAAACCCTCTGAAGATTTGTGTTCCTTTCAAGATTAAAAAAATCTTTAAAATTTTCTTTAAAAACTCACTAGTCTTGTCCATGGTTACTTCTCTAGCTTCATGCTCCACCACTATCATCACTGATTTTGAGTCTCCACCTTCTTACTATACAAACCTTCTCTGGGGGATCTGCACAAGCTGTTCCCTCTGTTTTGAGCTCTATCACATCCATCTCCCTCTAGGAGTCAGCACCTACATAGTCTTCTAAAGTCACTTCAGAAATCATATTCTTAGAAATAAAAACTGAACTCCCAGATTGACAGGGTCCCTGTTGTAATTTGTTTAAAATTGAGAACCTGTATTCATAGCAATTATTTTTGTTTTAATTTTGCATTCATTTGTATGATCTTCTTTTGTTAGTTATTTGCCCTTTCCTGTAAGGCTCATGAGGGCTGGGACAATGCCTGATTTTGTAAATATCGTATCCTTAGGACCCACTATGCTGACAGAAATGTAGTAGGTATTAGATAATGATGTGTTGACTTAATTTAACTGTAATAGAAACTGCAAATGTCAGTACTTGGCCAATACACTAATCACTTATCCTCTGTCTCAAAAAAGGAAAGTCTCAGTCTGTGACACTTTTCCGCAGGACAGATGTGGATGTCAGTGGAAAGGCCCCTTATTATTGGTTATTTCCCTTTTAAATGGCTAGAAGACATGGGTTTAGCTTAGTCACAAATTCTCATTTAAATTTATGTATGTACCACAGCAGCCTCAACTGCTGATGGAGACTCGGGCCACTTTATTACTTTTTGTCCAGCTCCTGTCTATCAAAGCAAAGCCAGTTTGCCAGAGATCTCACTACCACAAGGCTGTAAATACTAGAAGACTTATTTTCCAGACATATACTTATTCTTCAGAATTTAATTACTATTAGTTCATTTATTTAAATGAGTTAACCTTGATTAGTATAACATTAATACAAGTAAAATTATTTCTGTTTGACAAGATTGGGTTGACAAATGCATAATTATCACTGAGATATTTGAAAGGAAAACATTTATATTATCTGAATATTAAAACAAGTCAGTATGGCCTCCTCTTTTTTAAAGGAATACAAAAATATAAGTGTTCTGTGAAAGAAAACTAACATGCAAAGTGACAAAATTTTACCATTTCTTCATCTCCATCAAACTTAATAAAATTCATTTTTATAAATATTTTATATATAAAACAAGGCAATAGCAATGGTTATCTTACTGAAGAATGGAAAATTTTGCTCCTGCCTAAAGGACCTGAACAGTTTCCTCAGGCATATCCACAGGACACTGCAAGACTGGTTGACAGCAATCCTGTACTGAATTACCCACAATCAGTAAACCTTGCTCCCATAGACCTGCTCTGGAAGCCCATCTAGTCAATGACCAGCTTAGCTTCATTTTGAGCCAATCAGAGTATTGATACATTTAAATTTAAACTAAACTCTTTGCTTCCCCAAACTCTATAGAGATATGTTGCCTTTTGCTTCGTTTGTATTGTAGAGGCAGTTTTCTTCTTTTTATTCGATTAGCATGGGTTCTCTTGGAATAAAAAAAGGTTATGTAGGAATGAAAAAAATTTATAATGGTAATGACTTTCATCATTGCATGCTATGTGACTACTGTCCAAATATCATGAAACTGTAGGACTTCCTCAAATGACATATAATACACACTCTATCCCATGCCATTTTATCCAGTTTTAAATATATAGAGCAGGCAATATAGTTCTCAGCCAAACAATGATTACATTGAGAATCATCATGACATTTCAGATGCATTTCTTTCCCATATTAACTTGGAGAAACTTATCCTCCATTCCTTCCTTTCTTCTAATGTGCCTGTCACATAGCCCCTCTGGGAGTATTGCCAAGTGCACCTCTCCTGTTGTCACTGCAATTATTAAAGAGTAACCATTTCTGATATTCATGAACAACTAGGCCAGTTAACATTCTACATTTATCTTTTCTCACTGTTCGTTTGGAGGGGACAATGTTTACAGAAGGAAAATTCTAAAACATATCCTAGGCACTCCTGGGTCTGAGAACAGAGTTCAGATCTGTTGGTCCACCCCCTGACTCTGGATTAATACACCGCTGAGCAAATTGTTCTCTTGACTTATGGAATCTCTCTTTATGGAGAGATTTATAATACTAAAATGATGCATGTATGTCAATGGTTAACATGATTTAGAACATCCAGGGTAGTGATAGTATGCCTTCAATTAGGCCCATTAATTTCCCCAAACATCTTTCTAGCTCTTGTATGCTCATCAGCAAATATATTGAGCTTGATTTCCATGAAACTGTCAGTAATTCCTTTATTACATAGATAGCACTAAAAAAAAATATTAAATATATGTTTACTACACTAAACATCATCACCTTGTTTTATATATAGGCTATTAATACTGCATTAAGTTAATTAATTAATGTAATTAATCAAACATTAAATAAATGCTTACTATACCACACACGTGTCTTTCTCAGCAAAAGGGCTCCTATCACATTTACCATATGTTTTAATAAACAGGAGTAGTTGTGAAAAGCCAATGAAGATTAAATATCATATTCAGAGATTCTGGGGGTTATAGCCATACTTCAGTCAGAAAATAAAACAAATCCAAACAAAAAGCAAAGTTTCACCAATATTAGTTTCTAAGTATTCTTGGAGAGCTCTGGAATGACATGGCACATACATGTCTGTCTGTACTATCATCACTGTACCATTGAGTAGTTAACTCCATGGTCCAACTGTACAGAAAGAACAGTTATGAACACATTTTCTAATGCTGCACTACAATAACATGAGCAGCTCTGACAGTTCGCTTAAGGGGCTACTCCACCTCGTCTTCCTCATCCCCTGATCACTTTCCTCAGAACTTATTCTATTCTGTAGTGTTAACATAGCACATTATTGATTTTGGTTGAGGGTACATGATTTCTCTCAAAATTGCATTCAGGCATATTGTCCTATTGATTTAGTGACATGGATGTTCCATATACATATTACCTCATCCTCCTTCCATGCTTCCACCATATACTGGAAACATGAGTGTGGATTGGTCTCAATGATACACTAAATATAAAACTATAAAAACTGTGTTTCCCCAGAAAATACTCTTCTCCTCAGAGAGTCCTCACAATTACCCCTTCTGGAGTAACATCTGAGATACATGGTAAGCATTATCATACCAGGCAAAGTGTAGCAAAACATTATCTCTCACAGTCTTATAACCACCTCAACACAGTGCCATATGTAGCTCAGTCCCATGATACAGGTGCTTCATTATTGTACACTCACTGCCCTGTGAGGTTTAGAGGTAAAATCTTTTTTGGATTTTTGAAAAATGACTACTGTATTAACTATAGTTCATAAATCAGGAAGCAAATGAGAATTCCAATCTAGTGGCATTCATTCTGATCAGTAAAGGTCACTGAAAACCCATTGTATTATCTGTCAAATTATCATTCAAAGCTCAGAAATGAGTTTCGGTCTAATTGCATTTAGAGGAAAAAACTATTTTGATAATGTTTCCTACTAGTGCCCATCACTCAAAAGAAACAACTCAAAGAAGCTATTCCCTTGTTCTGAGAAATTCTTTATAGAAGAGGTAAACAGCACTATTCCCAGTATTATCTCTCACTTTCTGCATCCTTTACTTTCAGTAACTACTTCTCCCTTTCTCAAATTATCCACATACTAATCCATACTCTCTCCCACTGAATACAATTCAGAAACTTACTTATAAAACTGGTAAGGGTATAACTGCATCAGTTCTTTCCCTGCCATCTGTTCCCAGGATTGAATTGTCTAATTTCAGAGGTATTAGAAATTCAGAAGCTCTCCCTCTTCTACCCTGGACAAAATTATAGCTGATCTCCTAAGTTTTAGCATAGCCATACACAAGATTCTTTTAGGGATACCTACAAAAAGATTTAAAGATATGGAAATAATGTCTTGTACCAAGATGACTTTTTGGCTGACACCTGCAAATATAATACAAGAAAACATGAATTCCAACAACACAGAGAAAATTTTTGAGAGTCAGTGTACTAGGCAGCCTCTAAGATGAATTCCAATGATCCCCACATCCTCGTATCCACATTTTTGTAATTTGCTTCTAACCAATAACATGCAGCAACATTGATGGGATGTCACTTCTGTGATTAGATTACCAAGGAATATGACTTCCATATTGCTAGCTTACTCTATTGCCTTCATGGTTGCATGCTTTGATGAAGCTGCTGCCATGTTGGACAGGCCCATATGGCAAAAACCTGCGGTTGGCTGGAGGCAGCTCAGAACTGAGGCCTTCAATCCAACAACCCTCAAGGCACCAAATTCTGCTAACAACCACATGAGTATGACCTCCACCAGTCAAGCCATCAGATGAGACCCTGGCCTTAAACCACACCTTAACTGCAGTGGTGTGAGAGACCCTGAAGCATAGTACCTAATTAAGTTTTGCCCATATTTCTCGACCATAGAAATTGTGAGGTGATAAATGTGTGTTCATTTAAGCTGCTAAATTGTGTGGTAGTTACGCAGCAACAGAGATAATACAGTTGAGAAAAACAGAGTTTTGTTATGGCATAATTCTCCACACCATCTTCCCAACTTTGTACCCTAAGAACCTTTAAAAAGGAGATCGCACTTTATTAATTTTCTTGCACGCAATGTAGCAAATATTCATCAATGCCAACCTCTAATTTCTTTTCACTCTCTGCTTTTTAAAACAAATAACTTAATCAAAGACTTTATTTTTATATTATATTATTACCTTGAGAGTTAAATATAATAGGTAATGGCCAAATGACAAGGTGATATGTAGCCCATTGCTGAGCAGCAATCATTTTAAAATGGGTACCTTGATCCAAGGAAATAGAGATGACTGCTACAAACTGATAGAATACATGTTTTTCCAATTTGTTCATTGTGACCTTTACTATAGGTTTGGCAGTAAGGTATATAAATCTCAAATTAGAATACATCTAGACTTCTGAAAGGATCCATTAAAATTTTCCATGGATAAATGGGTCCATTTGCCAACTATGACCAAGATACTGTCCTCCAAAGCAGTCATGCTGTGGCAAGCTTTAAATAAGTCTGATACACTAGCATTCTGAAAAGTCTTTTGCAGCCATTGTGCCTAAACTAGTGCATATTATTACATAAATATTAATTAATAAATGATTATATTGGTGATCACTTCATATAATTTTTTTGTTTTGATATTCTGATTGGAAATTCTATTAGCCAAAGTTGGATCTACCTACCCTTCAGTAGAGAAAAAGAATGAAAGGAGAAAACAAAAAGGAAATAAATGGGAAATTACAAACTTTAAGAGTAAAGAGAAAATCATATAAAATACATAGTACAATGACTAAGAAAGAGAAGTTGATAAAGATAAATATGTAAAAACAGAAAGAAAAATCTAACCATTTATTATGAATACATTCACTGAATCAACAATTCCTGCTTTTCATCACTTTCTTTTCATTCAGTCTAGATTGGGAGATAGGGACAGTGGTAGCATCTTGCCATTGCAGAATATTTAACAGCCTGGGCCTACAGAAACTTCCAGTAGTTACCTAACACAAAAGATTTGCTCTGATGACTTCAACATATAACTTTACTTATTTCAAAGCAGAAAGGCAGATTACTTACTGAGGGCTTCCTGTTATTTAAGATAAAGACAATCACTATACAAGCAATCTAAACTATTATCTAAATCCAGATATACTTTTATTTAATTTATTTTTTCCTGTACTTCTCTTCCCATTTATTACGGGTTTAGTAAAAACAAAAATGATTTTAAAATGCAAGAAATACACATTAAGTCTAAAACTCAATGAGACACTCCTCTTGGTTTCACTGTATTTGTTCTTTTTGGATACAGAGAACTCTGAGGACTGTCATGGTTCTCTCCTGATTCTGGCTGCTAATTTATTTATTGGCTTCTCTTCCTTATCCTTGAATCCTTTAAGTTTCCCAGAGCAATCTCATACATGATATATATTTGATCCCACTAAATAACTTTCAAATAAATTAGTCAGTTAAAAGTGATCTATAAACTTACAAGTTTCTTACGGTTTTGAAATGACAGGAACATACAATTTGGTGAAATGTCATTTATAGAAACAGTACCTATTGATAAAATTATGGAGATTAATTAAATAATGATGATAGATTTTTTCATTTAAAATCATAATGTATTAATAAATGTTTACATGTATTTTAAATCAAGATTCCATTAACTAACACATGTTGTGGTAGAGAGCTTTCTGTTAACATGTTTGAAAAGCACCATATGAGACCTTGGGCAATTCTATTCCAATATATGCATTCTCCTTACATCAGTCTTCTCATTTTCTATACTACACTTTGAAAGATACTACAATTAGGGCTTCTTTAAATAAAGATGGAAACCAGGAGTTGAGCAACTCATGTACTTCACCTTAGCTGAACTTTGACAGTCAAATAGCAATCAAAACTCTTGTGACCTTGGAATGATTGTAACGCCAATCAGTAGAGGATGATTTGTGGCTTTAATAGAAACAAAGAGAACCTATTTTTTTAAAGTATGAACTTTAAAAGAATTCATGATTATAGAGATACTAGTAAAATTGGATTATTTTCTTAATACTGAGAATTGCAACTTTAAATTTTTTAAGAATTTAATTTGGAAGACAAAGAATACCAGGTTCAATTAGTACTTTATAAGATTTTGTAAAGATTGATATTTTGTATTCTAATATTAAAATCAACTACATACTTAATGGATTACTTGTCTCTATTTCTACACTGGCTTTATGCAACTTTGAAAGATAAAAAAAATCAGGTAATTTAGAGTAAAATATTTGGTTAACTAAAATTTACTGGCTTGTCTAAAATTTTACAAAAATATGCCTGGTCAATGGGAAAGATATTAATTCAGGCTTTGAATAAACATTATACTATTTTTTCTAAAATAATTTCAATTAGCAATAAAAAATTCCTATAAGTTAAAAGACACATTAATATTTTGAACAAATTTTCTTTAACTTATGAAAAGCAGGTGTCTGTTTCAAACATTTAGTGATCATCAAAATAATAAATTCATAACACATAAAATATTAAAAATAAATTCACCTAGAAGAAACAAAGCTTGCCCATAATTCTCAAATAGAAGATAATGAATATTTGCTGTATTTCTCATCACTCATTTTTCTGTACGCTTTTTCTTTTCCCTTTTTTTTAACATAATAAGTTTGCATTGTTTTAAATACTAATTTTTTCACCAGTAAACCCTGAACCCTTTTCAATAGCAGTAAAAGATCTTCTAAAACATAATTATTAATATCTGAACGCTATTTTGGCATATTAATATACCATAATGTGCTTAATCCAATACATATTTTTAAAATAATATTAAAACATGTACACACTGCTATATTTAAAATGGATAACCAACAAGAACCTACTGTATAGCAGAGGGAACTCTGCTCAGTATTATGTAACAACCTAAAAGGGAAAAGAATTTGAAAAAGAATAGATACATGTATATGTCTAACTGAATCACTTCGCTGTATACCTGAAACTAACACAACATTTTTTGTTTGTTTGTTTGTTTTGTTTTTGCTGTACGCGGGCCTCTCACTGTTGTGCCCTCTCCCGTTGCAGAGCACAGGCTCCGGACGCGCAGGCTCAGCGGCCATGGCTCACGGGCCCAGCCGCTCCGCGGCATGTGGGATCTTCCCAGACCGGGGCACGAACCTGCGTCCCCTGCATCGGCAGGCGGACTCTCAACCACTGCGCAACCAGGGAAGCCCCACAACATTTTAAATCAATTATACTCCAATATAAAACAAAAAGTTAAATAAAAAAGCATATAGTTTTTTCCCCCTAAACATGCATGATCTTTTTTCCAGTACTCTGGTAGTTTCTGATTAGCTGCAATAATTTCCCCTCATGGTGTTTGTGGTCACCAGATTGCAGGTGACTAGATCATCATACTTAAAAGAATGAAGCTATATGTTTACTTATATAAATTAGGTAAGGGGAAAAATTAAAGTAAGATAGAACTGTATTTTTAAATTAGAACTTCATTCTTTGAAAACTAAAGTTGGTTTTGCTCTTTAAAATCATGTTTTATCTATTCAGTAGATAAGCCTCAACACAAGAAGAACTGTAATGTGGTTCTCTAGAAAGGTTATTTCTGAAATACTAAAGAAGGACACCTAGCCCATCATCCCTGCATATGGGGACCAGGATTAATTATTAACTACCATAAATGCCAAGGGAAGAGATGAATGTTTTGTAAAGGTGACACACAAAATCAAAATATCCTTTAGTCAAGAGATTCAAGGGATATTTGAAAAGGATGTTCAGACATCTGAGAGTTCTACTCAGCATTTCAGCTTTAGCAAATACTCTGTCAGGCTATTGCCATATGATTCTTTGAGATTTAGTGAAGTAGTTAATATCAAGAAGACAGATTTCACAAAATTATATGATATCCCATCATTTTGAAATCGTCCAAACAATTCAGCAACAGATAATTTGATCTATAAGAGGTTTTGTCTGATATCATTTAGTATAATGGCCATTCCTGCATAAATAGACCTTGTGATTCAGGATAGTGAAACTATGTAGTTTTTCTTTAAAATGTATAAATATACTTTAATTATTCTTTATTCATTTTCTTGCTTTTAATACTGATGGTTAAATTTAGGTGTCTTAACCAAACATTGACTTAAATTAATTTTCTTCTTTGTATTATTAAGGCTAGGCTGCACTGACAGATAGATCCCTAAAATTGTAAATGCTTAAATGCAAAAAAAAATATTTTTTTTTAGTTTATAGAACAGAAAAATGGTTGGTGGCAGCCTAGGCCATCTTCAATACATGTCTTACAAATTAATTCTGTGGGTTTCCATCTTGGCCAAAGAGAAGAGGAAAGAGCAGGGAGAAGCATGGGGACCAGTTTTCATAGTCCTGGCCTGTAAGTGGCAAACATCCCTTCCTCTCCTATTTCGTTGGTTAGAACTCAGTTTCAAGGTCACACCAAGTAACAAGAAAGCTTAGGAAATGTGGTCTGCCTGCTGCACAGGAGAAGGGGAAAGGGATCTTTTAAAACAATTATCAGCTTCTTTAGAATCTTCAAAACTAAAGAGCCTGTATGAAAATAAATGCCAGCTCATATCATGTTCCAGTTTTCTGAAGAAGTTCTTCATGACTAAATTCTTAGGAAATTCAATTGATATTAATATCTTCAAAAGTCTGAAAATCAACTGAGCACACACACACAAAATAACTATGGCTAGTTTACTCCTTAAACATTTTCTTTTGAAAATATTGACATAGGCAAAAAAAAAAAAAGAAAGAAAGAACTTATACCCATCAAAATTTTCAAAAATCATAATGTCATTTGAAGAAAAGTTTAAGAAGATTCATCTGAAAAGTCAAGGCTAAATCCTGATGCCCCAGAAATTGTATCATTTTTGAGGATATAATTTGGATTTTCTAGATCATTTTTTCATCTGGAGTCATGAAAAAAAAATCGATATTCATAGCTCAGAGTTGTTGCAAAGATATTTCATTTAATCTAATGTAAAAGAACAATGCTCCATTCTGGTATTCACACAGCATGCATCTTCATACATCTTCTAGTACTGCCAGTGGTTCTCAAACTTTAATGTGAATTCAAATCATCTGAGGTTTAAGGTACAAACACAAATCCATGCACTTGCTTTCTGAGGTCCCAACTCTTTGGAGTCAGAGTCTCCATGTTTCACAAGTACACAAGGTACTTCTGATATGAGACCCAGAGACCAAGTTTATAGCACAGAGTTACACCTCAGTGTCCTTGAAGTGTGAACATCCATCCTATATCATTTTGTATTTCTCAAAACTGGGACAATGTTTTCCCCATATTGAGCACTTAATTAGTGACTGTTAAAGAATAAATACTTTAGTGTAATTTAAACATAAATTTTAAAAATTAAAATAACTGAAAAAAAAGACACCTCTGCTACCTATTTTTTGATGTGATCAAGTCATAATTCTCTGAATTCAGTTTCTAAGCCTGCCAAATGAGAATTATACATATCCTTGTATGGTGTTGAAAAGATTAGATAAAATGTATACATAGTGTTTTGTATAAAGTAGATACTAAATTTATAATAGATCTTATAATTATTCTATTTTTCAGGTATATTAACTATATTTAATCCATTTAAGTTTCACCTAGATAATATACAACCTAGTAATCAAAATATATATGTTTTTCACACTTAGATCATATGTAAAAGGGGAATTTGATCAATATAATTTTTTAAAGAGATATAATTCCTCAGTGATGTTGGAGTACATTTAAAAAGTACAGAAATATAGTGACTAGGCTAAAGATTTGATGTTAACTTTTCAAACTTAAACAATCCACTTTATTTATCTGAGATTCTATTTTCTTAATTAAACAATGAAGAAGTAAGCATAAATGAAGTGGAAGGCACCTTCAATTGTAAATTCTATGATGATATGGCCCTTCTAGGAAATCATATTGAATGAAATAGAGTCACATGTCAGACCCTGAAATCCCTTTTTTCCTATATAGTATCAATATTTAAAAATTTAATAGAAAGTAAATTAGTATTTAAATAAAAACATGTCTAATTGAATTTAATTGAATACATAATTCAAAAAAAAACAAAGTCATTCCATTTTAAAATTTTATCTTTCTGTGGTATTTCTGAAGTTCCCAAAGCATCTTAGATGTGTTCCATATGTTACAAATGAAACATTTTTCTACCAATTTTCACACTAGAGAAAACATTTCAAAAACTAAAGTTATGCTCAATATAATCTGCTGAAATTACATTTGAATAATAATATATAAATCATTTTCAACATGATCATTAACCCAAAGCTATCTGGTATTAAATTGCCTAAGAGACCAATACCTAGTGTTCCCTTAATCGTCACTTACAGGAAATATTGCTGGGAAGAGTGCAGGGATGGTTTACTCTGGAGTTGCAAATCGTGATCATGTGCTTCTTTATCTACTCCCTTGTTATTCTCAGCATAACACAGTCTGATATTTCATTGTTCTATTTTATTTAATATCCAAAGGACAGTTTACAAACCCATATTGTATGCCATATCTCTTCTATAATTATAATTTATTTTTTATTAAATATAAAGGGCACTCAAAATTGCTTCTTTTTCCTGTAACACATTATTTCAGTAAGCTTTCTATTATATTCTGGTATATACACATTATATCACACTATTATACAACATCATGAATACTCTATATTCATAAATTTGGGAACTATATGTTTACTTGTTTTATTTAAAAAAATTTTTTTAACATCTTTATTGGAGTACATTTACAATGGCGTGTTAGTTTCTGTTTTATAACAAAGTGAATCAGCTATACAGATACATATCATATACATATACATATATCCCCATATCTCCTCCCTCTTGCTTCTCCCTCACACCACCCCTATCCCAGGCCTCTAGGTGGTCACAAAGCACGGAGCTGATCTCCCTGTGCCATGTGGCTGCTTCCCACTAGCTATTTTACACTTGGTAGTATATATATGTACATGCCACTCTCTCACTTTGTCCCAGCTTACACTTCCCCCTCCCCATGTCCTCAAGTCCATTCTCTATTTCTGCGTCTTTAATCATGTCCTGCCCCTGGGTTCTTCAGAATCTTTTTTGTTTTTAGATTTCATATATATGTATTAGCATATGGTATTTGTTTTTTTGTTTCTGACTTACTTCACTCTGTATGACAGACTCTATGTCCATCCACCTCACTACAAGTAACTCAATTTCGTTTCTTTTAATGGCTTAGTAATATTCCATTGTACATACGTGCCACAACTTCTTTATCCATTCATCTGTCGATGGACACTTAGGTTGCTTCCATGTCCTGGCTATTGTAAATAGAGCTGCAATGAACATTGTGGTACATGACTTTTTGAATTATGGTTTTCTCAGAGTATATGCCCAGTAGTGGGGTAGCTGGGTCATATGGTACTGCTATTTTTAGTTTTTAAGGAACCTCCATATGGTTCTCCATAGTGGCTCTATCAATTTACATTCCCACCAACAGTGCAAGAAGGTTCCCTTTTCTCCACACCCTCTCCAGCATTTATTGTTTGTAGATTTTTTTAATGACGGCCATTCTGACTGGTGTGACATGATACTACATTGTAGTTTTGATTTGCATTTATGTAATGATTAGTGATGTTGAGCATCCTTTCATGTGTTTGTTGGCAACCTGTATAACATCTTTGGAGAAATGTCTATTTAGGTTTTCAGCCAATTTTTGTATTAGGTTTTTTTTTTTGATATTGAGCTGCATGAACTGCTTGTAAAATTTGGAGATTAATCCTTTGTCAGTTTCTTCATTTGCAAATATTTTCTCCCATTTTGAGGGTTGTTTTTTCGACTTGTTTATGGTTTCCTTTGCTGTGCAAAAGCTTTGAAGTTTCATTAGGTATCATTCATTTTTGTTTTAATTTCCATTTCTCTAGGAGGTGGGTCAAAAGAGGACCTTGCTGTGATTTATGTCATAGAGTGTTCTGCCTATGTTTTCCTCTAAGAGTTTTATAGTATCTGGCCTTACATTTAGGTCTTTAATCCATTTTGAGTTTATTTTGTGTATGGTGTTAGGGAATGTTCTAATTTCATTCTTTTACATGTAGCTGTCCAGTTTTCCCAGCACCACTTATTGAAGAGGCTGTCTTTTCTCCATTGTATATTCTTGCCTCCTTTATCAAAGATAAGGTGACCATCTGTGCATGAGTTTATCTCTGGGCTTTCTATCCGGTTACATTGATCTATATTTCTGTTTTTATGCCAGTACCATATTGCCTTGATTACTGTAGCTTTGTAGTATAGTCTGAAGTCAGGGAGTCTGACTCCTCCAGCTCCATTTTTCTTTCTCAAGATTGCTTTCGCTATTCAGGGTCTTTTGTGTTTCCATACAAATTGTGAAATTTTTTGTTCTAGTTCTGTGAAAAATGCCATTGGTAGTTTGATATGGATTGCATTGAATCTGTAGATTGCTTTGGGTAGTGCAGTCATTTTCACAATGTTGATTCTTCCAATCCAAGAATATGGTATATCTCTCCATCTGTTTGAATCATCTTTAATTTCTTTCACCAGTGTCTTAAGTTTTCTGCATACAGGTCTTTTGTCTCCTTGGGTAGGTTTATTCCTAGGTACTTCATTCTTTTTTGTTGCAATAGTAAATGGGAGTGATTCCTTAATTCATCTTTCAGATTTTTCATCATTAGTGTATAGGAATGAAAGAGATTTCTGTGCATTAATTTTCTATGCTGCTACTTTACCAAATTCATTGATTAGCTCTAGTAGTTTTGTGGTAGCGTCTTTAGGATTCTATATTTATAGTATCATGTAATCTTCAGATAGTGACAGCTTTATTTCTTCTTTTCTGATTTGGATTCCTTTTACTTCTTTTCCTTCTCTGATTGCTGTGGCTAAAACTTCCAAAACTACATTGAATAATAGTGGTGAGAGTGGACAACCTTGTCTTCTTCCTGATCTTAGAGGAAACGATTTCATTTTTTCACCATTGAGAACAATGTTGGCTCTGGGTTTGTCATATATGGCCTTTATTATATTGAGGTACATTCCCTCTATGCCTACATTCTGGAGGGTTTTTATCATAAATGGGTGTTGAATTTTCTCGAAAGCTTTTTCTGCATTTTGAATTGAACATATGGTTTTTCTCCTTCAGTTTTTTAATATGTTTTATCACATCAATTGATTTGCTTATACTGAAGAATCCTTGCATTCCTGAGATGAACCCCACTTGATCATGGTGTATGATACTTTTAATGTGTTGTTGGATTCTGTTTGCTAGTATTTTGTTGAGGATTTTTGCATCTATGTTCATCAGTGATATTGACCTGTAGTTTTCCTGCTTTGTGACATCTTTTTTTCTGGTTTCAGTATCAGTGTGATGGTGATCTCATAGAATGGTTTGGGAGTGTTCCTCCCTCTGCTACATTTTGGAAGAGTTTGAGAAGGATAGGTGCTACCTCTCCTCTAAATATTTGATAGAATTCACCTGTGAATCCATCTGGTCCTGAGCTTTTCTTTGTTGGAAGATTTTTAATCACGGTCTCAATTTCAGTGCATGTGATTGTTCTGTTTATATTTTCTCTTTCTTCCTGGTTCAGTCTCGGAAGGTTGTGCTTTTCTAAGAATTTGTCCATTTCTTCCAGGTTGCCCATTTTACTGGAATATAGTTGCTTTCAGTAATCTGTCATGATCCTGTGTATTTCTGGAGTATCAGTTGTTACTTCTCCTTTGTTTCTAATTCTATTGATTTGTGTCTTCTCCCTTTTTTCTTCATGAGTGTGGCTAATGGTTTATCAGTTTGTTTACCTTCTCAAAGAACCAGCTTTTTGTTTTATTGATCTTTGCTATTGTTTCCTTCATTTCTTTTTCATATATTTCAGATCTGATCTTTATGATTTCTTTTCTTCTCCTATCTTTGGGGTTTTCTTGTTTTCCTTTCTCTAATTGCTTTAGGTGTAAGGTTAGGTTGTTTATTTGAGATGTTTCCTGTTTCTTGAGGTAGGATTGTATTGCTATAAATTTCCTTCATAGAAGTGCTTTTGCTGCATCCCATAGGTTTTGGGTCATTGTGTTTTCATTGTCATTTGCCTCTAGCTATTTTTTATTTCCTCTTTGATTTCTTCAGTGATCTCTTGGTTATTAAGTAGTGTATTATTTAGTCTCCATGTGTTTGTATTTTTTAAAGATTGTAATTGTAATTTTTAAAGATTTTTTCCTGTAATTGATACCTAGTCTCATAGTGTTGTGGTCAAAAAAGGCACTTGATATGATTTCAATTTTCTTAAATTTACTGAGTCTTGATTTGTGACCCGGATATGGTCTATCTTGGAGAATGTTCCATGAACACATGAGAAGAAAGTTTATTCTATTGTTTTTGGATGGAATGTCTTATAAATATCAATTAAGTCCATCTTCTTTAATGTATCAATTAAAGCTTGTGTTTCCTTACTTATTTTCATTGGATGATCTGTCCATTGGTGAAAGTGGGGTTAAAGTCCCCTACTACGATTGTGTTACTGTCTATTTCCCCTTTTATGGCTGTTAGCATTTGCCTTATATATTGAGGTGCTCCTATGTTGGGTGCATAAATATTTACAATTGTTCTATCTTCTTCTTGGATAGATCCCTTGATCATTACATAGTGTCCTTCTTTTTCTCTTGTAATTACTCTTGTAATAGTTTTTATTTTAGTCTATTTTGTCTGATATGAGAATTGCTATTCCAGCTTTCTTTTGATTTCCATTTGCATGGACTATCTTTTTCCATCCCCTCACTTTCAGTCTGTATATGTCCCTATGTCTGAAGTGGCTCTCTTGTAGACAGCATATATATGGGTCTTGTTTTTGTATCCATTCAGCCAGACTATTCCTTTAGGTTGTAGCATTTAATCCATTTACATTCAAGGTGGTTATCGATATGTATGTTCCTATTACCATTTTCTTAATTGTTTTGGGCTTGTTATCGTAGGACTTTTCCTTCTGTTGTGTTTCCTGCCTAGAGAAGTTCCTTTAGCATTTATTGTAAAGCTGGTTTGGTGGTGCTGAATTCTCTTAGTTTTTGCTTGTCTTTAAAGGTTTTAATTTCTGCATAGAATATGAATGAGATCCTGCTGGGTAGAGTAATCTTGGTTGTAGTTTTATCCCTTTCATCACTTTAAATATGTCCTGCCACTCCCTTCTGGCTTGCAGAGTTTCTGCTGAAAGATCAGCTGTTAACCTTATGGGAATTCCCTTGTATGTTACTTGTTTTTCCCTTGCTACTTCTAATATTTTTTCTTAGTATTTAATTTTTGATAGTTTGATTAATATGTGTCTTACAGTGTTTCTCCCTAGATTTATGCTGTATGGGATTCTCTGTGCTTCCTGGACTTGATTCACTATTTCCTTTCCCATATTAGGGAAGTTTTCAACTATAATCTCTTCAAATATTTTCTCAGTCTCTTTCTTTTTCTCTTCTTCTTCTGGGACCCCTATAATTCGAATGTCAGTGCATTTAATGTTTTGCTACAGGTCTCTGAGACTGTTCTGATTCTTTTCTTTCTTTTTTTGTTTATTCTGCTCTGGGGTAGTTATTTCCACTAATTTATCTTCCAGATCACTTATCCGTTCTTCTGCCTCAGTTATTCAGCTAATGATTCCTTCTAGAGATTTTTACATTTCTTTTATCGTGTTGTTCATCATTGTTTCTTTGCTCTTTAGTTCTTCTAGGTCCCTCTTAAATGTTTCTTGTATTTTCTCCATTCTATTTCCAAGATTTTTGGATCATCTTTACTATCATTACTCTGAATTATTTTTCAGGTAGACTGCCTATTTCCTCTTCATTTGATTGGTCTGGTGGGTTTTTGCCTTGCTCCTTCATCTGCTGTGTGTTTCTCTGTCTTCTCATTTTGCTTAACTTACTGTGTTTGGAGTCTCCTTTTCATAGGCTGAAGTTTCGTGGCTTCCGTTGTTTTTGGTGTCTGCCCCCAGTGGCTAAGGTTCGTTCAGTAGGTTGTGTAGGCTTCCTGGTGTTGAGGGCTGGTGCCTGTGTTCTGGTGGATGAAGCTGGATCTTGTCTTTCTGGTGGGAAGGACCGCATCCAGTGGTGTGTTTTGTGGTGTCTGTGACCTTTTTATGATTTTAGGCAGCCTCTCTGCTAATGCGTGAGGTTGTGTCCTGTCTTGCTAGTTGTTTGGCATAGGGTGTCCAGCACTGTAGCTTGTTGGTGGTTGAGTGGAGCTGGGTCTTAGCTTTGAGATGGAGATCTCTTGGAGAGCGTTTGATATTACATGGAGCTGGGAAGTCTCTTGTAGACCAATGTCCTGAACTTGGCACTCCTACCTCAGAGGCACAGGCCTGACACCTGGCTGAAGCACCAAAACCCCTTCAGCCACACGTTTCAGAAGAAAAGGGAGAAAAAATAAAGAAAGAAAGAAAAAAATATAAAAAAATAAAGTTATGAAAAAAAAATTTTTAATTATTAAAAATAAAAAAAATTGAAAAGTAAAATAAAAAAGAAAATAAAAAGAGTGCAGCAAACAAAGAAACAAAAAAAAAATGGTCAGACAGAATCCTAGGACAAATGGTAAAAGCAAAGCTATACAGACAAAATCAAACAAAGAAACATACACATACACACTGACAAAAAGGGAAAAATATATGTATCTATATATATATAAAAAAGGAAGAGAGCAACCAAATCAATAAACAAATCTACCAATGATAATACACTCTAAATACTAAACTAAGACAGACATAAAACCAGAAACAAATTAGATGCAGAAGGGAAACCCCAAGTCTTCAGTTGCTCCCAAAGTCCACCACCTTAATTTTGTGATGATTCATTGTCTATTCAGGTATTCCAGAGATACAGGGGACATCAAGTTGATTGTGGAGATTTAATCCACTGCTCCTGAGGCTGCTGGGAGAAATTTCCCTTTCTCTTCTTTGTTTGCAAAGCTCCTGGGGTTCAGCTTTGGATTTGGCCCTGCCTCTGCATGTAGGTCACCTGAGAGCATCTGTTCTTCACTCAGACAGAACAGGGTTAAAGTAGCAGCTGATTAGGGGGCCCTGGCTCACTCAGGTCAGGGAGAAGGAGGGGTACAGAATGCGAAGCAAGCCTGTGGCAGCAGAGGCCAGCGTGACATTGAAACAGCCTGAGGCACGCCGTGTGTTCTCCCGGGGAAGTTGTCCCTGGATCATGTGACCCAGGGAGTGGCATGCTGCACAGGATTCCTGGCAGGTGCAGGTAGTGACCTGCGCTTGCACACAGGCTTCTTGGAGGCAGCGGCAGCAGTGTTAGCAGTCCATGCCCACCTCTGGGATCCGAGGTGATAGCCATGGCTCGTGTTGGTCTATGGAGCTCACTTAGGTTGTGCTCTGCTGTCTGTGGGCACACGGAGCAGGAATCCCCTCTCCTCGCACATCCTGAAACAATGGTCTCTTGCCTCTTAGGCAGTTCCAGACTTTTTCCCGGACTCCCTCCTGACTAGCTGTGGCACACTAGCCCCCTTCAGGCTGTGTTCACACAGCCAACACCGGTCCTCTCCCTGGGATCCGACCTCTGAAGCCCAAGCCTCAGCTCCCAGCCCCCACCCTTTCCGGCAGGTGAGCAGACAAGCCTCTCAGGCTGGTGAGTGCTGGTCGGCACTGATCCTCTCTGCGGGAATCTCTCCACTTTTCCTTCTGTACCCCTATTGCTGCACTGTCCTCCATAGCTCCAAAGCTTCCTCTCTGACACGCCCCGTCTCCACCAGTGAAGGGGCTTCCTAATGTGTGGAAACTTTTCCTCCTTCACAGCTCCCTCCTACTTGTACAGGTCCCATCCCTATTCTTTTGTCTCTGTTTTTTCTTTTGCCCTACCCAGGTACGTGGGTAGTTTCTTGCCTTTTGGGAAGTCTGAGGTCTTCTGCTAGTGTTCAGTAGGTGTTCTGCAGGATTTGTTCCACATGTAGATGTATTTCTGAGGTATTTGTCGGGAGGAAGGTGATCTCCACATCTTACTCCTCTGCTATCTTGAAGGTGCCCCCTATAAGTTTACTTTTAAAGAACCACAATTTTGTACCACATTGGTAATTGTTTTCTCATTTTGGTATAATTTCTTTTTGTATATTGACTTTTACAACAACAGTCCTTATATATTAACTCATAACTATATCTGTTATTATTCTATGTGTATTAAATATGTACTTAATGTAGGCCAAGAACCACGGAAAATTATGAGTTGGATATAGATTATAAAATGTACCTCATCCCTTTAT
This sequence comes from Orcinus orca, assembly GCF_937001465.1. Lineage (NCBI taxonomy): Eukaryota > Metazoa > Chordata > Mammalia > Artiodactyla > Delphinidae > Orcinus > Orcinus orca. The sequence goes on along the minus strand of NC_064560.1, from coordinate 143,248,847 downwards.
GGAAAATACATATCATTTGGAATTAAAAGTAAATTAATATGAAACATATAAAAGACAATACAGGGCATTATTTAATAAAGCAGTGAGGTATACCAAAAACTAGAAAGACATTCCAAAATACATACTACATGAGGTAGAGGAGGTATAAGCAGGGAGTTTTCTGTTTGCTTCTATTACTTAGAAACTTTTCAATAATCCTAATCCACAATGATTTAGTCTTCTTTGACATTCACTGTACCGGTGCTATGAAAAATATGTTACCCTTTTATTCCCTAAAAGAGCAATTTCTTAACTGCTCAAACAAAGGCACAGGAGTTCTCCTTCCTACTAATTCTCCTTAACATTTGATTCTTATTTTGTTTCTCTCTTCATCATTAAAGTGCAATTTCAATATTGACATTTTAGCATGACAGCTGCAGAAAAGTCATGTGATAAATATGTGTTGAGTGAATAAAATAAAGACTAACTTTTACTCAAACCTGATTATCTCATTTAGTTTAATTTGAAATAACTGGCTTTATACTTTCCCATTATGCCTTGCTATTTTTCCATCAATCCTACATTGAAATTGTGTGGAGGAGTCAAGAATTATTTTTCCTTTATAAAGTTTTTGTATATTTCCATTTCTCTGCATCCCCTTGCCAGCCCTAGTTGAATCTCATTTATGTCATACAACTCTCAACCACAAAACAAACAAACGTATTTTGGATAACTACATTAGAGAATCTGGCACCCTATCTTTAATATGATATTCAAGATGCACACAGATTATAACATAAATTTTAAATTCTTCTGGGGTATTTCCCAGAAGAATTTAGTTTCCCCCTAATGTGACTGTGCTCTATTAAGCATGTCCACGTGGTGAGGTCCCCTTGCCAGCCTTGTATCCCTGCCACTTATTACAATAATTATATGCATTTGCCTTCCAGTGGTTAAGTACTAACCCACGGCCTCTATTATTTCAGGATTTTATACACTAACTATCTTCCAGCCAAATTCTGTAATAACTTTTCAATACCATTAGCCCTTGCCTACAGAGGAGAGCGAACCCTGATCTTTTTAGTAGTATAGGTGTTCTTTCTCCTTAGTGAGATTTTTACAACCTTAAAAATAATATGTTTTCTGGGCCTTCTGGTGGAAAATAATATTATTTTATTGCATTTCCAACTGTAGATAGTACATCCACTTCAGCGTATCTACTCCCTTCCTCTACCATTTCTTATTACAGCTTTGACATTTTATCTTTAATCAAAATTGGTTATCACATCTTACATTCTTCAAGGAGCCATCCTAGTAGTAAATTCACACCATTTCCTGGAGTCCTTCACAAGGGTTAAAACCTGTACTCTGTGCTGAGAGTGCTTCAAGTTAATCAATTCTTCCTTTCCCAATTTTCATCCTTGTGTCACTGACCAGTACCCTCAGAATCTATTCACACATGTATTCCCCCTACCCCTGCTGGTACATGATATATAGGTTTTCTAGCTCCTTTGTAGTATAGTCCTTTCCTCCTTTATCAAGATTTTCATATCCTATGTTTTAATGTGAATTAACCCTTGTTACAAGTCTAAGAGACCGGAGGAGGACTGGCCTAGAAGAGGACTCCTGACTTCTGAGAAAAGGCTCTGTTTTTTTCCCTGGCAGATGGGGAGTTCTGGAGAGGCAGGTAACTTCTGCAGGCTCAGAAGTTTCAGAGGAGGAGGCAGGAGAGTCAAATATTTAGGGACATCCACCTAGATATCTCCATCTCATGCATTAACATCCCAGGTTTTCCCAACCAGAGCCCTGACTTTGAAATGGTAGATCTGCTTTGGTTGGATATTTAGTTTTCTGTAAAGTTAAGCTCTTATTATGTCTTAATCTTGATTCTCAGATTTCTTTGCCTTCCTTCTGCAGGAGAGGAGGGCTTCATTTATTTTTTTAAGAAATCCTCTGGCCTTCACTCTCAGTTTTCAATTACTTATTAGTTTTCTTTAGTATTGCATTGTTTTCTGTTGAATTAGTAGTTTAGCAAAAGCATCAAATCCCATGGTCCTTTCAGTTTAATTTTCCCCAATAAGCTTGAAATGCCTGATATAATACACTTATTTATTTTCCATTCAACTACTACTGTCCAAATACACAAGCGATAAATGTTTTAACAACTGAACTTCCACCTCGTGCCAGAGGATGTTGATGAGGTTCTCAATGCTGGCTGAGTCATGCATAATCAGCTCAAAAAACTCATCTTATAACCTGCTCCTGGGACTACCCCTGATATCAACTTCTGCAGGTTGTGTTTGCTGGAAGCAGATGCCAAGATGCAGTTTGTGGTGCAGCATTGATTAGGGATCAATATTTGTGAAAGAAGGAAAAGAAAATTGGGTTGAGCAGAAGGAGAAGTTGAAGGTGTGTCTAAAATGTGAATCAGGTAACAATACTCATTCTGGCTTTTGACACATGGTTTTCTTTTGATTATTACGCTGGCTCACCATAAAGCTCGCCTCTTGGAAGAATATGTATTTATTTGCCAATCCAAGAAATTGTTTCTCTCCAGTATTTTTGTTTTTATAGAAAAACATACTGATATATTGGTATGGATCAAGTTTTGAAGAAAACCTCAAAGACCCATTTTTCTATCTGGAAAAATTCAGTTTCTGAGACTACAGATCTAATGGACAATCATGTGACTCAAACTTTTTCATGGGAACTGCTATACTACAGGAATTCTTAAAGAAAGTTAGCTGGGTTTACATGATCACGTATCTCATAACTTTTCCCAAGTGCAGTTTTTACTATAATTAAATAAAGACAAATAGTAAACTACTAGAAAGAACTTAAATCAAGCACCTAGGATTTTGCATATAAATATGGATAAAAGACTGATAATGAAACCGGCAGAAATGAGCGTATTTTGAGTGTTTAAGTTGTGACAGGGTGGTTATATCCATTATTTCACCAACCCTTCAAAACTACTTTAGAAAATTTGATAGTATGTGTTAACTCCATTTTACAGAAAAGGAAACTGAGATATGAAGACTGTAGAAATTTTGCCAAATCACCCAACAAATGAGTAGATGTGTAGATGATCCCCTGTGTGCCTGGTGCCAAAACCCCATGACATTTCCGCTGCACCAGGGTTGTCTTCTAGAGTTAATTCCTAACATTAATATGTTAGTGTCAACTATTCCTAAAACTGGAAATATCACAGGTAACAGTCCCACAAAGTCAAATTAGTGTCTTATATCCACTGTAATACAGGTTCAAGACTTATTCACTTAATTTAGGAGAGGAGGGCTTCAAAGTTTTGCCATTTATTAAAATTATTTAATCATGGGAGCAGCCCTTCCAGACATTTCTTCTGATTACTAAAATTAGGTGTTCCTGAAATCTTTCCTACTCTAGAAATGTTAATTCACCATAGTATTGAACAGGTGACAGGAAAATGCCTGGATGAATAATAAAGGGAGTATTTGGGAGACATAAGTAATTAATGTTAATTTGATGATAAATTTCATGTAACATGAGTTGAATAGATGGAAACTAATGAGTCAAGGGAAGAAATGAGTCAAATAAACAGCAGCCTCAAGATCTAAGTTGGCCAGAGTTTAAGAAGACAATTTTTTTTTTAACATTCCAATTAGGTAATCAGCCAAAAGGAGAAGTCACTTGCATCTCATTATTATATGAGAAAGACTGATGACACTGTTCCAATGTTTACATTACTCTATATTTTTCCCCACCAGGGGTAACAGCCAGGTATGCATGGACTACACATAAACTGAACACCATGTTGTGAAACAAATAAAGAGATTCATGGAACATCTGTACATTTTGCCTTTACAAAGCAAGTAAAAAAATAAAGTAAAAATTTAAGTAGTTCAAAATACTGACGTTAATATATTTAAACTATGGTATTGGTAAGATGGTCCCCTAACATGTCCACATCACAATCTCCAGAATCTGTGAATGTTACCTTATATGGCAACACACTTGGGAATGTAACTAAATTAAGAATCTTGAGATGGGGAGATTTTCCTGGATAATTATCCTGGGTAATTCTAGGATTATCTTGGAGATTATCTTGGATAATTACCCTGGAGATTATCTGGGTTGGCTCTAAATGTAATCACAAGGGTCCTTGTAAGAATGTCAAAAGAATGAGGACAGAGGAAGAAGCAGAAGATATGACAACAGAAGCAAGAATCTGGAATGATGTGAGGAGAGGGACTTGAACCAAGGAGTGCAGGCAGCCTACAGAAGCTTTAAGATACAAGGGAATGGCACAAAAACAGAAATATAGAAAAATGGAACAGAATAGAGAGCCCAGAGATAAACCCACGCACCTATGGCCACCTAATCTATGACAAAGGAGGCAAAAATATACAAAGGAGAAAATACAGTCTCTTCAATATGGCACTGGGAAAACTGGACTGCTACTACATGTAAAAGAATGAAATTAGAACACTTCCTAACACCATACACAAAAATAAACTCAAAATGGATTAAAGATCTAAATGTGAGGCTGGATACTATAAAACTCTTAGAGGAAAACATAGGCAGAACACTCTTTGATATAAATCACAGCAAAATCTTTTTTTAATCCACTACCTAGAGTAATGAAAATTAAAAATAAACAAATGGGACCTAATTAAACTTAAAAGCTTTTGCAAGGCAAAGTAAACCATAAACAAAACTAAAAGACAACCCTCAGAATGGGAGAAAATATTTGCAAATGAAGCAAATAAAAAGGGATTAATTTCCAAAATATACAAACAGCTCATGCAGCTCAATATCAAAAAAACAAACAGCCCAATCAAACAATGGGCAGAAGACCTAAATAGACATTTCTCCAAAGAAGACATACAGATGGCCAAAAAACACATGAAAGAATGCTCAACATCACCAATTATTAGAGAAATGCAAATCAAAACTACAACAAGGTATCACCTCACCCCAGTCAGAATGTCCATCATCAAAAAAATCTACAAACAATAAAAGCTGGAGAGGGTGTGGAGAAAAAGGAACCCTTCTACACTATTGGTGGGAATGTAAATTGGTAGAGCCACTATGGAGAACAGTATGGAAGTTCCTTAAAAAACTAAAAATAGAGCTATCATATGACTCAGCAATCTCACTCCTGGGCATATATCCAGAGAAAACCATAATTCGAAAGAATGCATGCACCCCGATATTCATTGCAGCACTTACAATAGCCAGGTACGGAAGCAACCTAAATGTCCATCCACAGATGAATGGATAAAGAAGATGTGGTACATATATACAAGGGAATAAGCAATAAGAAGGAATGAAATTGTGCCATTTGCAGCAACATGGATGGACCTAGAGATTGTCATACAGAGGGAAATAAGTCAGAAAGAGAAAGACAAATATCGTATAATCTAGAAGAATGGCACAGATGAACTTATTTGCAAAGCAGAAATAGAGTCACAGATGTAGAAAACAAACTTATGGTTACAAAGGGAGGGGTAGGGTGAATTGGGAGATTGGGATTGACATATACTCAGTACCATATATAAAATAGATAACTAATGAGAACCTACTGTGTAGCACAGGGAACTCTACTCAGTGCTCTATGGTGACCTAAATGGGAGGGAAATCTAAAAAAGAGTGAATATATATATGTGTGTGTATATATATATATATATATATATATATATATATATAAAAATTGATTCATTTTGCTATATAGCAGAAACCAACACAACATTGTAAAGCAACTATACTCCAATAAAAATTAACAAAAAAACAAAAAAAAACAAAAAAACCCAAAGGAGCCTGGGCTTTCAGGAGTTATATATTTTATTGATTTCCACTTTAATTTTTATTAGAAGGTAAATTAAACATTGCTTCATTCTAAAAAGAAAAATGAAAAGACAAGGGAATGGGCTCTTCCCTAGAGCCTCTAGATGACACAAGTCCTGTGAATACCTTTTGGCCCAACATAACTGACTTTAGACTTCTGGCCTCCATAACTGTAAGTGAATCAATTTGTGTTGTGTCACCAAATTTGTTACAGCAGCAATAGAAAACTAATGCTCATGGAATATTAGATTCAATTATAAGAATGAAAACATGTTTTTCTAGGATGGAATTTGGAATTAAGTGATGCAAAGAAACTAAGAGGGGAATTCTTTTGTATAGATTTGTCAAAAATGACTTTAGTCTACTTGCCAGGTGAATAGGATTTTCTGGGACAGAAGCAGCATTCCACCAGCATATTCCTTTGCTCTGTGGTGTGATGGAGACAAGCTCAAATAACAAGGAAGGAGGGTGAAAGAACTTGATATAAAAAATAAGGTAGAAGGTACTAGATATCACTGTAATTCTTGAAAAGTATAAGGCTCATGATGAGAAGAGTTACTCCATCCTTCTGACAATGGGTAAAGAACAGTAATGAAAGCAATCAGAAAGTGTTGTAAGGAAGGACACAACATTTAGGCTTCAGGGGAATTTGAATTATAGTAGTGCCTTCCTCCTGGGAAAGAATTCCTTCAAATCTGCCTATTCAAGTAAATAAGTCAATTTCCACTGAATACCACTCCTCATTAAAAGTGAATTCAGCTTGTCCCACCATGTCTATTCTGGCACCAGTCTTCCCTAAAGCCAGTTTTCATCTAAACTTTCATCTTAATTAATCAACTTTGGCACATACATATATTCCAATCTAATTGTAGCCCCATTAGGCTTTCACCGAAAGTTCAGGATCAGAGTTCATTGGGCTTCCAAGTCGAGGAGCCTAAGAAAAGTTTCTTCTCTGACCCTTGGCCATTTTACTCTAAGTGAGCATATAGCTTTGAGTCCCCAGCCAGGGGTTGGGCCAAAGGACCTTGGCCCCTTTGTCAATGTTTTTCCTGATTTAATTTGTCCCAGGTGATTTGAGGTCAGGTTTCTTATTTCCATTTTTGCCTTTAGGCTTTTTAAAAAAATTTCCTCCAAACTGCATTAAATAGTGTGGATTTGTTTAGGCCCTTAAATGTTGAGAAGCCAGCAGAGTCTATCAGTCCACCTCACCTCTGAGAGTGCTGCATTTCAATCCCATCCATGTCTGCTTTATCAATTTTTGCTTAATAACCATTTAAAGACTTCTATCCCCTGTCTTTTCCCATTCTCTTGTGAATCACTCTAATTTTTTTTAGCATCTGTAAGACACATACCCATAAGAGGAAGCTGAGGAAACAAATCTGACATGGCCGTTTAGACTGTTGCTCAATTTGACAGCAGTAAGTTTACATGGCGTGCTCATGAAAAAGGTACCCACTTAATCACAGCATTTACCATGACCTGGATGAACATTTGATCATCATAAAGCCAATTCAGCATGGCATGTAGTACAGAATATCAGCCACTTCATATGGGGAGTTCCACTTTGCTTCTAAGGAGAGGAAGGACAATTCCTTTTCTCAGGAAAGGAGGATTCTATAGCAGCTGTTTTCTAGTCTACTAAGCTAACCATCCTTTCAGGAGTAACCTGCTGCATTTGGATCATGTATGGCCATATTGTTGAACTTGATGTTCAGTAGTAAGCTCTGGACATTGCAGCCACCTAAACATCTTTCTCCATTCTGCAGTATTCGAAACCAAGGAGCTTGCTCCTTTTTCAACAAAATGCTTCATGGTTTTTTACCTTTCATTTGATTTATCATTATTGTCATTAGTAGTAGTAGTCATAGTAGTATTTTATAAACAAAGATTTTCCTCTTCATTTTTTGAGCCTAGAACTTTTCAAAGTTTATCATAATAATTATATCTCTCCTCAACTTTTTAACTTTTTATGCCCTGGAAACACCTGATCTAGACTGGACTGTTTTTAGTAACTTCTTTTACACTTCTAGGTGATTAAAAGTGGATAAGAAAATATGATTTTTTGCAGTCATTTGTAAGACTCGTTTATTCAAGGAAAAACGTTAATAAATGTGTTTTTTTTAAAAGCTATAGATTTTTATATTCTAGAAAAATACAAAGTGAGTTTTGGTTTTATGTCAAATAAAACTGACTATTCAGATTCTAGAGTGGGTAGGATTCTATATAAAACCAGTTATGTGACTACTTAAGTGATGGCCATCCCTCCATTTAATACTGTCAGTAACAACAACAACAACACTAGGATTTAAAAATAGCCTTGGGATATGAAAATATATGAACTACATATTTCTCCTCTAGAATAAAAAGTGCTATAGCTACACATTCATATAAAAGCATATCAAACATTTCAGTACAAGACGTAGTTTTGGTTCCTAATTCAAGTTTTTAGGCACTTATTGCAAACTGAGAACAAAAACATATAAATTCAGGAATTTGTCAGCTATTTGGACAAAACTATATTGCATATAAAGAAAGTTTTCATAGGGGTAATACTGAATTTTGATTCATGATGGTAATCTCAACACATTTTAAAGTGATACATATTATTTGTAATATAGAATAAAACAAAAACAAACTTCCTTGAAAATACTGCTGAGTATTATAACACATAGTTACACTGGAGGAAAGTGAAAAAGCATTTGTACAAAAGTGAAGCTTTAAACAATATTTTCCCTTCATAAAAGTTCATCGTATTAAAGGGGCTTCTGTGACAATGAAGAGTTAAATTATTGGCAGCATGAATCAGGAAGAGCACAGATAGAGGAATGAAGGATACATTAATTTGAAAGCACTTGTATTCCACAGCCTCACCCAGAACAGCAGAACAATTGTACATGTCCCAGTGAATCAGTAGATTAGGGGAAGTATCTATGTTCAGACTCTAAATTTTTTCTTGTATCGTTAAATTTGCAATATTTCATGAGGTCAAAATGTTTCTTCAGATTCATTACTTATAACAGGAATGTTAATTCTGTGCATTTTGTTCTACATATTCAATATGACTATTAAGTAATTGTGTATACAAATGTTAAGGAGATGAATGTACCGTGTCACTCTACAGATCTTAATAGTTATTGAATGACAAATTTTAATCTCATTAAAACTGTCAGTGATGAGGTTAAAATATATGCCACTTATTATTAAAAGTTGATTTATACCCTAGGGCACCTGTACTTATCTCTAATGCCACCATTCTTACTTCACTTTTTTGTAGCCCCCATTAGATTATGAATTAATCTTGTTTCTACATCCTGGCATAATGCTTGACATATGGTCATCAACCTGTGTGTGTATACATACAAACAGACAAATATATATGTACATATATAATGTATAGTGATATAATGCATTAACTATATTATATAATATAAACATATACTTGTTATTTAAATATTTTAACATATATCATTACTATGTGATATACTAAATAATATTATACATGATAATTGTTGAATTCCTGAGAATAGGTGGTAATTATGACACTTTCATGTTTTTTACTAAGATTTGTAATTGACAGTAAAGTGGATCAAGATACTGTGATCCTTTATAAGACAATGTCATATCATTTCAGAATACCTAATTATTCTAACTTAAATGACAATAAAATAGTAGCTGCTAATATTATGAATCTTTTCTTTGCCCATAACATTGAGGTAACTATTGTAAATATCATTGCTAATGCCCAATTACAGCATTTAAGTTATTCCTTTATAAATTTTGCTGAAACATTCACACATACTTCCCCCAAATACCTGCCTATTTTAAATACTGCCTTATGAATTATGGCAACATTTTAATTTTGGTACATAGTATATTGAACTTAGTCAGTGTTCTAAACATTACTAGCTTTCCATGCTGTATAAAGTACAATGCCACTCACCCATTTTCTCACATGAAATCAGTAATTTATTTAGGTAGTAAATCTCTTACTTGACACCACAAGATTTTTTAATATAATAGAGCTGTAAGAATGAGAAAAGTGAAATTACAGACTGGAACTTTGAGCAAAGCATCCCCAGATTGTTTAGATAACACTACTGGTTTTTAAAGCACATTTATGGATGTTGAATATCACTTTGTAAATTAGGAAAATAAATACATAGTTATTCTATAGTTATTGTATTTTCATAAAAGGAGAGTAAGAAATGTATCCAGAATTCTAGAGCTAAAGAGAGAGACACAACTAAAATCCATCTTTTTCCAACTGTACTCAAGTACAATTTCCATCATGTCATAGAAACTCACTATCAGCCCCAACCATACTCAGACATATAATCTAGATAGAGATATCTTTAATTCAGAATAATATATGCACGTGGGGGTAAATATTAGCATCATGGAAGGTTATAAAATGAAAACTAGTGGCCTTCCAATCTGCTCTCATTTTTAGTCCAAGTCTTTGGCAGTAATGACTTTTGAATGTTTTATTCATTTTGAGGGGGCGATATCTCAAACTAAGTAGTATTGTTAAATCTCTAATTTCCTGTCTTTAACTCACACTGCTCTATCTACTGCCTTACTTTCTCTTCTCCAAATTTTCTTAGTTTTAATTTGTACATTTTTTGTTATTTTGGTAATTATTTATTAAGTAGATCATGCAGTAAGATTATCTTAGACTTTTCTCATGTTTTAAATTTCACATATTATAGATATCTTAACTTCATTTTAAAAACTGTAATAGCTACATAGCATTTTGTATTAATGACATAAGATAATTTGTTTACTATTATTCTAATTTTATTTCCAAAAACTGACAAATGGCTATTTAGAGGTGCACAGATAAAAAATACCCAGGATCTACAGTAAGAGTGGAATAAGAGGCTCTAACTCTCTTTACATTCCTATAAAAAATGCGTTGGAGGGCTATTGATAGTACAAATGTGCTTAGTCTCTCATACTGGCTTGCATTTGTCCACATCTGCTACTTATTAAACTATTCTGGTGCTTCTTATGGTCAAGAACTATCAGAAGAACACAAATGGATATAATAGGTGTTCTCTCTGTAATTCTTCAGGCTTTCAATCTCCTGCTTTTTAAGCTAGGGAGTATTTGGGACCAGATATTATATATCAACATTTGTTATTTTTGTGATCTTTGCATCTATGTTCTTATTGTACCCAGAGTTTGTGATATCTTTCTTAGATAGTATTACTAGTTTATAACCTGGTTTTCAGAAGATAAGCAAAACCACTTCAAAAAACCAGGGGTGGATAACAAAATTTTGACCCACTCCAAATATTTCTATTTCTACTTCAAATTCACCACTCGCCAAATTTCCTTTCCCTTTTTCATGTTACTATGTATATTTAATTATCAAACATTGTGTCTATATCTGTCTCTCTCCCCTCTCTCTCTCTCTAAACACACAGATATATATAGATATAGATATAGATATATAAACACACACACATACATATATACATACATACACACACACAAGTCTACCTCGAAAGTATTATGGCTTCAGCTCTAGACTATCAGTGTAAAGTGAATATTACAATAAAGCAAGTCACTTGAAGTTTTCGGTTGCCCAGTGAGTATAAAAGTTATGTTTACACTATACTGTAGTACATAAAGTGTGCAATGGCATTATGGCAAAAAAAAGTATATACTTTTTTTTTTTTTGCGGTACGCGGGCCTCTCACTGTTGTGGCCTCTCCCGTTGCGGAGCAACAGGCTCCGGACGCGCAGGCTCAGCAGCCATGGCTCACGGGCACAGCCGCTCCGCGGCATGTGGGGTCTTCCCGGACCGGGGCACGAACCCGTGTCCCGTGCATCGGCAGGCAGACTCTCAACCACTGCGCCACCAGGGAAGCCCAGTATATACTTTAATTAAAAAATACTGTATTGCTCAAAAATGCTAACCATCATCTGAGTCTTCAATGAGTTTTAACATTTTTGCAGTAGTAACATCAAAGGTTGCTCATCACCGATCACCATAACAAATAAAATAATAGTGAAAAAGCTTGAAATATTGCAAAAAGTGACACAGACACATGAACTCAGCAAATGTTACTGGAAAAATGGTGCCAATAGACTTGCTCCGCACAGCCTTCAATTTGTAAAAAATGCAATATGCTTATACATATATATACACATATATAGATACACACACACACACATACATACACATATATATCTGTGTAATATATAGGTAATTCTAATATGTCTTTAGATTTTTATTATCTTTTTTCTCACTTTGAGACAAGTACAATACTTTATCATAGTTTATTAATATATTGTATAATATATAACATATTATAAAATATAGTAATTTGCACAGTGTGATGGTTAATTTTATGCACCAATTTGACTGGGGCACAGAGTGTCCATAAATTGGGTAAAACATCCTGGGAGTTTCTGTGAGTGTTTTTAAGTGAGATTAACATTTAAAATGGTAGACTGAGTAAAGAAGATTGTCTTCCCTTATATGGGTAGGCCTCATCCAATCATTTGAAAACCTGAACAGTACAAAAAGGTGACATTCTTCTGAGGAAGAAAGAATTTTTCCAGCCTGTCTGCCTCTGAGCTGAAACACAGGCTCTTTTCCTGCCTTCGAACTTGAACAGAAACATTGGATATTCCTGGGTCTCCAACCTGCCAGCTTTCAGGATGGTACTACACCACTAGCTCTCCTGGTTCTCAGGCCTTTAGAGTCAGAGTGGTAATAAACCATCCATTGCAAGGATGTAAGTAAGGCTTGCTTACTCACCCTGCAGATCTTGGGGTTAGCCAGACTCCATAATTGTGTGAGCCAATTCCTTATAAATATATTTATTATAATAATAATTATTAATAATAAAGAAATAATTGTTCAATATAAATTGTTACCAATTACTTATTATCAATTAATTGTATTAATAGCAATAATTATTGCTATAAAGAGAATTACTTTACTGAATTGGCTCACATGATTATGGAGGCTGGCTGGTCTCAAGATCTGCAGGGTGAATGGCAAGCTAGAGACCCAGGAGAGTCTATATATATGAAAATATTTTCCCTCAGTTATCAAATTTTTATATTCACTTCTTTATGAATGAAAATAAAATTTTCTCAATTTTCAAGTGAAAATATTATCATCTGAACTTAATTAGACTTTAATTAAAACTAAAATTAAAATAGCCCTCCAAAATTTTATTAGATTATGCTTTATCTCATCATTTAATGGGGTGTTAATGTTAGTCCCTATAGAAGGCATTATAGTTTCTTCACATAATTACTTGTATTTATAGTTAAATATATTTCTAAGTATTTTATTTACTGTTAATGGAAATTTTTTTCTCATCTCTTTCTTTTATTTTAAATAAACAAAAATGTAAACATATAGCTAAACCCCCAACTGTTTCCTTCTAAGCATCTTTTTCCCTAGAAATAAACACTATCCTAGGTTGAGATGGATCATTTTCATTTAGTATTTAGCACTGCAATTTGTTTTTAAAGTCTGATTTGAATCATACAAAATTGCTATAATTGTTGGTCAAAAAGATCAAACATTAGCAATTTCATATGACTCAATTTTACTAGATATATACCACTATTTTGAGGATTTTAAGTATATGTAAAGGCTACCAGAAAATGAGTTGTTCTTTGAAAATTACTCTTTTTAAAAATATATTTATTTATTTATTTTTGGCTGCATTGGGTCTTCGTTGCTGCACGCGGGCTTTCTCTAGTTGTGGCTAGTAGGGGCTACTCTTCGTTGTGGTGCATGGGTTTCTCATTGCAGTGGCTTCTGTTGTTGTGGAGCACAGGCTCTAGGTGCGTGGGCTTCAGTAGTTGTGGCACATGAGCTTAGTTGTTCTGTGGCATGTGGGATCTTCCCGGACCAGGGACCCAACCCATGTCCCTTGCAGTGTCAGGTGGATTCTTAACAATTGTGCCACCAGGGAAGTCCTGAAAATTCCTTTTAAAAGCTACAAAGTTCTGTTGAAGTTGGAGAGTGAATAAAGATTGTACTTGATATAAAAAAAGTTAAGAACATGCCCCAATTTTTAAAATGCAAAATTGCAACGTCTAAAGTAAGAAATCAATTAAGGAAATAGATTTCCATTTCTTTTGACTATAAATCATGTATATTTAGTTACTTTAAGAAATCAAAATATCATTTCTTCCAGTTTAAAAATTATTTGAGATATAATAGGGAAAAATAAGTTGCTGTTTTAAATGTTTTCTGGAGGTAGTTCCATTCTTGAAATTTTTTGTTTAAATTACATATAAAGTTGGATGAAAACAAATGATTCTATTATTCTGTTTACCATATGTGCATTAATGAGATTGAGGGGCTAAGAGTTTGGATGAATTCTTCACCCAAACAAAAGAATTGGAAAAGTTTTTTTTCTGCTTCACAGATTATTTGGGAAGAATTTCATAAACCATTTCACATAGTTTCCTGAATAATTTTAATAGATTGATGATGAAAAACTGTAGATTAACTAATTTTTTGTTGACTCTGAAATAAATGTATTTTATTGTCAGAAGACGACAATCTAGACCATTTATATAATGTCAAATAATTCTTGCCAAGAAGTATTAAAGCTAGTGATGATTTATTCATTCTGAATTTAACATTTTTCAGATTTATATGTAAATTTATCAAAAGCACTGTTTATTTTATTTATTTCTCTAAAGCTTTCTTCACAGAGATTTTTATAGCATTTAATAAAAATACGTATAATACTAGGTGAAAGGCAAAATAATCACTTTAATATATACTATATAGGTTAATAAAATACTGAATAAAAACAAGAGATAAGTTCAATGAACTTGGTAGCATATTTTATGTTCTATTTCTTCACTCATACTTTTTCTGGATAAGAAAACTAGTTTTGCCATCTTTACCTCGATTCTAACAGACATCAGCTCCCACAAGCCCATAAACATATCTTTTTAAATTAAAAAAAATTTGGGCTTCTCTGGTGGTGCAGTGGTTGACAGTTCGCCTGCCAAAGCAGGGGACACGGGTTCGTGCCCCGGTCCGGGAAGATCCCACATGCCGTGGAGCGGTTGGGCCCATGAGCCATGGCCCCTGAGCCTGTGCGTCCGGAGCCTGTGCTCCGCAATGGGCAAGGCCACAACAGTGAGAGGCCCGCGTACCGCCAAAAAAACCCCAAAACAAACAAAAAAATGTTTTTAAATTTGAACAGAGAATAATATAAAGTTACAAGAACTGAAACAGGTCAGAGTGCTCTGAGGTATTCTAGAAATAGGAGGGTTTTTTTTTTTAATTAAGAATTTAAATATTTGTGAATACAAATTCTCTAAATTCTTCTTGATATCCATTTTAATTTTTCACTTCAGAAACACTGGGCTTGTACAAGTCCTAATTTTCATTCTAGTAACTTATTTAGCATTAAATAAATAGACACTCAAGTCTGCCATTCCTAAGTGCATAACTTTTTATGCACTATCTTAGAGAGTTATTCCTGAAATGTCCATTTCTTATACCTATGATATTGTGTGTTTTACTTCTCCTCTACATGGAGATGATAATCTTCCTGTTATTCCATATTTGACAAATTGGAGGCATCTTGATGATTCCTGAGAACCCATATACCCCTGAATAAAGTTGTTATTTTTGACACTTCTACTGACTTGATCTGCTTGTCATTTAACATATATAATGCTGAGATAGCTTCTGTTTTATGTAGAAGATTGTAAGTGCCAGCCAAGTTGGGACCCATTAGAAAGTCTTATTGTTTTTCCTCCAAAGAAGAAATATTCTTAAATTCAACTGTGAACATGTAGTGTATTAAAAACATTCCTGTGCCAAGTTTGATGATACTTGGGTAGACCAAATTATAAAAACCTGAATAAGCACTAAGTCTCTCAGAGAAAAGTTTAGATAATTAACTATTCTTCTCACTTGTGATTGTATAAATGACTATATTACAGAGAAAAATCACATCTATGTGTACATAAGTATATGTATGTGTGTGTATATACATATTTCATATTTAATAAAATACTGGATTTTACTTTTGTTTAGTGGTGAAAGAACAGAAGGAATTGCCAAACCAACAACTATTTCTTCCCCAAAAGTGATGCTGGTTTCTTTAATCCTTCTCTAAGAAAAAAAATGGAATACTACTAGGAGTTTGAAGTCATGTTGTTTCCTTTATTCTAAATGATATTTTAATTAAACTATAGAGATTAATATCCTATCATGGAAGAAGCTGAACTAAATCCTCTTAACTTTCAAAATTCTATGCCATTTCATCCCCTAATTTTATATGTCATGGTTTATATAATTTTCATTTTGATTCGGTGATAATTTCTTGAATTATCTCACTTCTAGAATCAAGGTGAATTTTTTTTTTTAATTTTTTTTTTTTTTGCGGCACGTGGGCCTCTCTCTGTTGTGGCCTCTCCCATTGCGGAGCACAGGCTCAGGACGCGTAGGCTCAGCGGCCATGGCTCACTGGTCCAGCCGCTCCACGGCATGTGGGATCTTCCCGGACCGGGGCAAGAACCCGTGTCCCCTGCATCGGCAGGCGGACTCTCAACCACTGTGCCACCAGGGAAGCCCCAAAAATATATAGCTTTATTATTTATAACAAATCTCAAATTGCTCAGGAAGGCCCATGCCCACGCTTGACAGAACACAATTTTTTTTAATCTTGTCAATTAAAAGTAGATAAGCATTTCAAAATTTAAATCAGTTTCTTTAAGCCTAATACATTCCATTTTGTATATATTCAGTGAATTAAAAATTCAAAGTCATCAAACCTCCCTCTACCCCATTCAAAAGATATTTCTCTGCTTTTTCCAGTCCAAGATAATGACTGAATGTAGTAGGAAGTTTACAGAATCTCATGGTGGCAGTTGGTCTCTGTTTTTCTGTCACCCTACAGAAGTTCAGTGATATCTCTGGCTGAGTCTTGTTCAGGACACCTGCTGTGGAGCCTTACAACAAATTCTCCTTTTCCTGCTCTCACATCTATTGTTCTCCCCTCTTTCTCACAGGACTCAGCACCTGAAGACAGCTATATTCACCAAAAGTTACTAGATGATTTGTGTCTTCATGGTTTAATTCTAAACCAACTAGGCACTTACAGGAAATAAAGGAATTAATAGTAATAACATCAACATTCATCATTATGTGCTTTGTGGATACTGATTCAGCCTCAGTTGTTCCTATGCTTGGAACTGACAAAAACTTACATGGCTTGGTCTCACCATAAGTTTATTTAATTTTAAATATACAGCAAGTACTAGAGAAGTGGACTATTAGAAAAAGTTGTATGATTCTATTTGGAAAATTAAAACATAGACATACCTACAAACAGAAACACATATTTTTATATAGGCTTCTACATGTTTGTATAAGCAAAGAGGAAACTGTCTAGGGACACAAACTCTTGGAACAACGGGGCACCTGACAATGCAATTATACCTTAAATATTTTTATACTTAAGTAGGTAGCTTCTTATACCAAAATTATACTGCTTTCATAATAATAAGCAAAAATTCAAATGTGAAATATTTTAATGTACCTTTGTATAATTTGTTTATCGACCAAGTTGGGCTGGTAGCATTCAATCAGAGAGAAACTTTACATATCCTCACCAATGTCTTTAATTCCCAGACCCTGAGTCCCACAGCTATTTCATAGCTTTTATAGAAATATTTAGGAACAAAATTCCAGTTCTTTTTAATGACAAAACATCATTGTCTCATCCAAATAAGGCTAAGTCCTCTCTCGCATTTAGTATCTATTTTGGATATAGAAATCTTCTATTTGGGAGGGAGGTGAGGAGTCGGACTCCTGGTTAAAAACACGTGTATGGGGGCTTCCCTGGTGGCGCAGTGGTTGAGAGTCCGCCTGCTGATGCAGGGGACACGGGTTCATGCCCCGGTACGGGAAGATCCCACATGCCGCGGAGCGTCTAAGCCCGTGAGCCATGGCCGCTGGGCCTGCGCGTCCAGAGCCTGTGCTCCGCAGTGGGAGAGGCCACAGCGGTGAGGCCCGCGTACCGCAAAAAAAGAAAAAAAAAAAAAGTGTATGATTTTTCAGGCCAGATTACAGGCACTAATAAAGCTTTATCTGGCAGGACTCTTGGGGAAGGGCCGCTGTCCCCACACCAGACTTAGTGCACAGTCAGTGCACTGCAGTCTCTGAAAGGAGTTGCAGTCAATGATGCAGGCCCCTCTGGCCAGTCACTGTCTTTGCATGTTGACATTCCTAGTCCAGGCACCTGCATTCCTAGGTCTCTTATCTGAGGCCTTGAACATGGTGTCTTTAGGCCCTTTAAGGGGGGAGGAGGGAGAAACCTTGGGGACACATTTCCCCACTCTCACTGAGAACCCGGTGTTTTTTCACTCCTGGCCCTTCCCTTCGCCTCCCCAAGCCCAGAGTCCATAAAACTGCTGGAGCCTTTTGCTCAGGACTCCCTCAAAATAGAGGATGACCACCTCTATGTCTGTGTTGATCCAACTGACCCTCCACCTTGGGGCCTTTCCATGGGCAAAAATAGAACAGGAGGATTTGGAGCTTTGAGTTTTAGACTCTTGCTTAACACCCTCTCAGTAAGTGATTAAAGACCTAATCCTTTTGTTTTTGGTTTGTTGCTTTAATCAGCTACTGACACCTGGCAACTCAGCTCTCTCTCTCTCTCCAAGCTCAGCTGAGTTCCTCACAGGAGGAAACATAGGTTTCTTTTCTTTCACCCACAGCAAGGTATGAATTTTAAATTGTACAAATTCAGGATCAATGAAGAGAGGAATTAGAGAAAAGTAGCTATGTTGTTATGGCTGAATGGACGAACATTAGTTCATTCTGGGCATAGCAGAAATACAAAAGCTATTCTTAAAAATTTCCTCTCCTGAAGTCTCAAGAACAATTCCCCCAAACACAAGCATGTATGCACGCACAACACCTCCACTGCCACTACAGTGAGCCTCTTGGATCAAGTCCCTTTGATCATAACTGAACTCTGGCTCCATTCCACAGATCCATTTGGCCCATCAGAAAATCCATCTTATCTCATGATTACAGTACCTTCTAAACTACTTCCTTTCACTAGAGGTCTTCCAATATGCCTCTTACCTTTAGGATGTTTGTTTGATTAAATCACTAGGGACTCAGGAATCAGTCCCTGTTTTTTCATCCTCCCCCAAGTTCCAGTGACCACATACTAGGATTTCTAAATAAAAATCTTAAAAATCATTTCATGTAACTTGAGGGATAAGAGAGAAAAGGAACAATATCCAAAGTCAGTGTTATGCAAAGAATTCCTCGTTACCAACTTCCTGATCATTTCCTTAGCCTCCCTTTATATATCCTCGAGGTTTGCAATGCCCTACAAATCATCAGACTGTTTTGACATGATTTCTTCTCTAGTTTTACATAAATCTCCTAGCAGTTCAGACCCTCTCCTTTTCATTTTTTGAGTTTTGATGCCTCAGAAGAAACATTGAATATATTGTAACTTCACATTTATACAAAAAACTGACATCAGACATGCTCATCAACTTAGGGAAATAAGGTTCTACATGAGCTGAAGAGTGATTTTCTTCTCCTCAATGTAAGAAGGAAATTAATTTTAAAAACCTTAAAATTCTACCATTGTGATGACTGAACTCATGAAAAAATTATTGTGCCATGATTCACTGAAGATCTTAGCAATACATTAAATAATTCAGGACCATTTTACATGCTAACAGAGAACTTATTCTAGGAGATCTATTTCCCAGATTCATATAACAATGAATATTTTAACATTTTCATATCTATTTAAGAATGCATTTTTAAAGAAAAAATATCAAAGGATTTTTTCTAGATGGTTTAACTTTAAAAATTATTTTTTTTCTAAGTGAACAAGAAACACATAAATATGACTTGGTTTTATAGATCTGCTCATGTGTTTATCAAATGCCTGATCTAGTTATAATCCTACCATTTAATAATAATAGCAGAGCAGTAGCCTGATCTATACCTTAAATTTTTGATATCGATAGTGGCACTGTTCTTTACAAGTCAGCATAAATTAATTACCATTTTAAATTATTTCAACTTTTCTAAATGTATATTGTTTATATACAACTAAATTTTGAAGAATATAAACAAATGTGTGTATGTGCCAAAATTTCTGGTATTATTTTTCTATCGTTAAACTTATAAGAAAATACACAAATCATTAAAGAAAAGATGCTTTGATGTTTTCAATAGTAAATTAAATATGTAATTTCTTACTTGACTATCTGCATGGAATCTTTGGCAGTATATTTCAAATGCCCATAGTACAATGGAGTTGAATTTTAGCAAATTTTGACAGAGAATTTTAATTCAATATTCATGTATCACCAGTGAAATATTTGAGTTCATTATCCATATAAAACAGCATGACCTAATTACAATGACTAGCTATACTAACTGAGGCTTAAAATAGTAATCTTGTTTAACTAATATATATGAAAATTTAGATAATATTTGAATTGAAACACTTTTTGGTGGATTTGTGTAAGTCAATAGGTGTGTATAAGGTGTTTGTGCAAGAGTTCCTGTTTTAATTTGTTGAAAGAAAAATGTTTTATAATGTAAAAAGAAAACCATTCATCAACTGTGACCATTTTGCATATTCAGTAGAAACAGAAAAAAAGTTAACTGATTCTGTGAAATTCATAAAAATGGTTCTTTGCCCACGGATTTGAGATTGACTAATATGAATCTTTGTTAGGTGGGACTGATATAGTATTTTGTCTAGGGATAATTTTCTTCTTGACTGAAGCAAAATTTTCTGAGTACTTTACCCAATATTCCACAAATTATGAGGTTTTTTCATTCTAGCTGGTGGAGACATGGATTATTCCCAATCCTGTATCTCTCCAAATAGTAAGCTTAGGCAATTTTGCACTTACAGAATCTGTTTCCTGTCTCTCAAGTTTTACTATCCTCTGCATGATGTTCAATGTATTGTTTCATACCTTTCATCCAGTTTTAGGTTGCTATGCTGGAGAGCAAATGAGTCCTAGATTAAGACTGCTCTGGTTCCACCTAATAAACTGTGAAGGGATCAAACTGTCTTCAAGAAGTTTAAATACACTCCAGAGCAAAGCTCAATAATATTTGTAGGAATAACAAATTATCCATCATCAAATTTCTCCCAGCCGTGACAGAGTAACAGGGCATTAGAGCTCTCGCAGTGTGCATACCTCTTCTCTGATACTCTGCTCTGCAAACACTAGGCTCTTCGAACTCCCAAGGATTCTAACTCCATATGCTCAATTCAAGGATATCTTTGTGCTCTGATCTGGTCCCCTTTCCTTTGCTACAGCTAGGAAATTCTTTTCAGGCTTTAATTTGTGGCAATATCAGAACTTAGTCATTTGTTTCTGAAGACAGTTGTTTCTATATTTTGTGTTTTTAGTTGTTTATTTTAGGAGGATAAGTTGGATGAATCTTACTCCATCATGGCTTGAGGTAGAAATTGTCTCCAGAGATTTTTAATCTTGAAATGTAACAAAACATCAGGTTAACCCACTATATTAATGATTTTATACTGATTTAACTGGGGAAAAGAAAGCACATGCTTTAGATGCCTCAGGAAGACATATATGAAATAGACGGTGGGATATCAACCTGAAAAAAGTCAAGGGTATTTTTGACTCAGTAAAGTTTGTAGGAGTTCTGTGATTTTCAGCATATTGGGATATCCCCACCAAGGTAAAAGACAAGCTGTTGAGCCTCATATCACTTATTCTGAAAAAAAATGATAATCATCTTAGGCATTTTTGGATTTTGGAAGTTAAATATATCATAGTTGTGTGGGCTATATCAAGCCATCTGTAGATTCACCTGTTAGACTTCCAGGTCCTACAGGACCAGAGCAAGAGAAATTCTCCAGCAAATCCAGTCTGCAGTACAAGCTGCTCTAGGACTTGAGCCTTATGATCTAGCAGAACCAGTGATACTTGAAGTATCAGTGTGATAAGAAGCCTCTGAAAAGAGCAATAGGAAAATCATGGCACAGAACTCTAGTGCCTCTCCCTTCCTCTGCAGGTAGCTATTCTCCTTTTGACAAATAACTATGGCTTGCTAATGGACTTTGGTGGAGCTAATGGACTTTGGTGGAGAGTGAATTACCATGAACATCAAGTAATCATGAGGTCTAAGCTTCGCATTGTGAACTTGGCACTGTCTGATCTAACTCCTTACAAGGGCCATGGGAGGGAGAATGTGCAGCAGCAAGGTATCATCAAATGAAAATGATTTATAAGAGAATGAGCTCAGGCAGACCCAGAAATGAAAGTAGGTTAAATGAGTACGTAGCTCAGATTTGTTTGACACTTTTCCTATTGTTTTGCCTCTCCTTCAATCCATGCTATGGTATCCTGTGAAGTTCATTATGACCAAATGACTGAGGAGGAAGAAATTTAAGTGTGGATTGCAGATTATTCTACATTATATGACAGTATAATCTGAATTAGTTGGACAGTTCAAGCATTACAGCCCACTCAGGGATAAATCTGAAGAAGTTGACAATAGTTTGGCTGGATGGCCAAGGACTCAGAAGAAACAGGATTGGGAAGTTGGTGACAAAAATGTCTATGGAAGATATACATGATGGACATTTCAGAATGGGCAAGGGCATCTACCTCAGAGGAGTTCTTAATCATCAGATGGCATTCTGATTACTACTCTGATCTTATTGCTTATAAGGAAAATAATGTCCCCTTTGACTGCTTACATATAGCTACTCTGCCTCTGTCATTCTGGGATTGCATCATACCAGATATTAGAGAGCTCACTTTCCATAGCAGCATTCCTAATCTCAACCCTGGTCACTATTAAGGACAGCCACTATTGGGCTTCTCAATATGTTGATACTCTCTTATCATTGGCACATTTCTTTCTTTTTCTTTTTCTTTTCTTCATTAAACAAGTTGTCCCCTAGGCTCTCTGGTGGATTTGTGGGATGGATTCTCAGGTCATACATAATCAGTCCATTCAAATAGACCCACTTCCCTAAATCCCTAGAAACTTTTCACAAATTTTGCCAAGGGAATCCTAGTTTCGATATGATTTTTGCTGTAGGCATGTGGTTCTGAAAATATGGTGCCAGAACCAGCAGCATCAATATCATCAGGGATCTTGTTAGAAATGTACATTTTTGGCCCCAACCTATGCCTACCACATCAAAACCTTTAGGTGGAGGCCCCAGTAATCTGTGTTTTACTAAGACCTCCAAGTGATTCTTACGCTAAAGTTTAAGAATCACTCCTGTAAACCATCATCAAATTCAGGTTTTATGGCACTATCTCAGAATGAGGCCAGTTCCAAGCACCAAGTATACTTTACAAAACATCAAATATCAAGTCATAGATTAGTGTATTGTTTTCTTTTAAACATTGCATGTGTTTGTTAAATAATGTGTTCATTAAATCAAGTGAACATGTATGTGGGAACATACAAAGAGAAAATAATTGTATATCCCTGCCACAAAACAAGACTCATTCTTAATTCTCAGTTTGTTTATTTCTATTCTTTATTTTGTATATAATTGCATTTGCGTTACTGTATACATACTTTAGCATATTATGTTTTTGTCAGATGTTGGTATATGACTGTTATGCCAGCCTCATAAAATAGATTGAATAAAGATCTTTCCTTTTCTATTTTCTGAAAAAATAGCATGTAATATTGGCATTGTTTTATCTTAAATATTTGATAGAATTTAGTGAAATTGTGAATTATGTAGGCCTGGGTGTTCTTTTATGGAAAGGTTTTGAATAACAATTTTAATTTCTTTAATAGAGATTTATTCAAATTTTCCCTTTCTTTTTCCTTAGTGAGTTGTATTTTTAAGAAGTTTTCAATTCATCTAAGCAGTTGAATTTGTTGCAACTGTTTTTCCATAATCTTTTTATCATTTTAATGTCAGTAGGATTTGTGATGAAAATCGCTGTTTTTATTCCTGATATTGGTGAATTGGTTCTTTCTTGATTTTAATGACCAGTCCAGTTAGAGGTCTGTCAATTTTGTTGGTCATTTCAATGAATCGGTTATCTTTGTTGTTGGCTTATTGTCTAAATTGGATTTTTGCTATCATCTCTATTACTTATTTATTTCTATTTACTTTGAGCTTACTTTGCTCTTCTGTTTCTAGTTTCTCATATTTGGACGTTAATGTGGTAGGCAGAATAATGCCTCCTCCCAAATATCCACATTTCAATCCTCCAAAGCTATAAGTATGTTACCTAACATGACAGAAGGGATTGTGAAGATGCAACTAAATTAAGGATCTTGAAATGGGGAGACCGTCCTGGATTATATTGGTGGGCAGAATGTAATCTCTAGGGTCCTTATAATGGAAGATAAGAGAGTCAATTTTAGAGGAGACCATAGAAGCAGAGGTCAGAGTAACACCACTGCTGGAAAGGCTCATGAGCCAAGGAATATAAGCAGCCTTTAAAAGCTAGTAAAGGCAGAAATGCATTCTCCTGTAGAGCCTCCAAGAGGTATGCAGCCCTGCCTCATAAGACCCATTTTCATATTTCTGACCTCTAAAGTGTAAGATAATATATTTATGCAGCATAAGATCCATTAGCTTAGCCTCATAAGATCCATTTTCAGATTCTGATCTCCAAAGTATAGGATAATATAGTTGTGTTGCATTAAGCCACTAAATTTGTGGTAATATATTGTAGCAACAATAAGAATATAATACACTTAGAAATTTATTTTTGTTTTATTTTGTCATATAAGAACTTAAAATTACATTTCCCTCTAAGCACCACTTTAGCTACATTCTGTAAATTTTGATATTTATATTTTCAATGCCATTCAATTAAAAATATTTTCTAATTTCCCTTGTGATTTCATTTATGGTCCATGAAAATGTGGTGTTTCATTTCCAGATGTAGGCTTTTCCCGGGTACATTAATGTTACTGACATTCAGTTATTTGTTGTCCAATACATTAGCAGCTGCCAGCCACAGGTAACTGATAAAAACTTGAAATGAACTGAAACTTGAATTAAAATATATGAAACTATAAATCATAACATTTCAAAGACTTACTATGCAAAAACTATATATAACCAAAATGTAAATATCTCATTAAACTGTTATATTAATTAAATGTAAAACATAATATATTCTATATACTGGGTTAAATAAAATACATTATTAAATTAAAATAAATTTTGTCTGTCTCTTTTTCCTTTCATGCAGTTAAGAATTTTAAATTGTATTATGGCTCACATTTGCAGCTTACATGATCTTTCAACTGGACAGCATTGTTCTAGTCTAACCCCACTGTAATCAACTTCCTCATCTCCAAATATATTTTTCCTCACATTTATTTATTCTATCTTCTTGTTATATGTTTGACTTTTTCATTATTGATAACTGCATCATGTTAGAAAGTAAACTTCAAACATCCTCAGCTTTAACAACCACAGCTCTTACAGCTCATCTACTGCAGTGTTAAAACCCTTCAATTTCATCATTTCCCCACACATGAATCCTACCATTCTCATTTCTGAATCTATTCGTATTACAATGTATGGCAATCATTATTATTAGTCCCTTGCAGGCAGGATCCCTAAATTGCACTGTCTCCTAGTGTGACACAAACTCAAGTTAAACCCAATTACCAGCTCATA